>NC_090447.1:1113190488-1113815488 GCF_031143425.1 Pleurodeles waltl
CTGCTGATCTGGTAGGTTTCCCTAGGTGCCGGCTGAGCTAGGGGCCAAAATCTACAGGTAAGCACTTTGCAAAAAACACCTCTGTTTTCTGTAAAAAAAATGGGATGTGTCCACGTTGTGTTTTGGGCCATTTCCTTTCCTGGGCGCTAGGCCTACCCACACAAGTGAGGTTCAATTTTTATCGGGAGACTTGGGGGAACGCTGGGTGGAAGGAAATTTGTGGCTCCTCTCAGATTCCAGAACGTTATTTTACCGAAATATGAGGAAAATGTGTTTTTTTAGCCAAATTGTGAGGTTTGCAAAGGATTCTGGGTAACAGAACCTGGTCAGAGCCCCACAAGTCACCCCATCTTGGATTTCCCTAGGTCTCTAGTTTTCAAAAATGTGCTGGTTTGGTAGGTTTCCCTAGGTGCCGGCTGAGCTAGGGGCCAAAGTCTATAGGTCGGCACTTTGCAAAAAACACCTCTGTTTTCTGTCAAAAAATGGGATGTGTCCACGTTGTGTTTTGGGGCATTTCCTGTCACGGGCGCTAGGCCTACCCACACAAGTGAGGTATAATTTTTATCGGGAGACTTGGGGGAACGCTGGGTGGAAGGAAATTTGTGGCTCCTCTCTGATTCCAGAACATTCTGTCACCAATATTTGAGGAAAATGTGTTTTTTTTTAGCCAAATTGTGAGGTTTACAAAGGATTCTGTGTAACAGAACCTGGTCAGAGCCCCACAAGTCACCCCATCTTGGATTTCCCTAGGTCCCTAGTTTTCAAAAATGTGCTGGTATGGTAAGTTTCCCTGGGTGCCGGCTGAGCTAGTGGCCAAAATCTACAGGTCGTCACTTTGCAAAAAACACCTCTGTTTTCTTTAAAAAAAATGGGACGTGTCCACGCTGTGTTTTGGGCCATTTCCTTTCGTGGGCGCTAGGCCTACCCACACAAGTGAGGTACCATTTTTATCAGGAGACTTGGGGGAACGCTGGGAGGAAGGAAATTTGTGGCTCCTCTCAGATTCCAGAACTTTCTGTCACCGAAATGTGAGGAAAATGTGTTTTTTTAGCCAAATTTTGAGGTTTGCAAAGGATTCTGGGTAACAGAACCTGGTCAGAGCCTCACAAGTCACCCCATCTTGGATTCCCCTAAGCCTCAAATTTCCAAAAATGCACAGGTTTGTTAGGATTCCCTAGGTGCCGGCTGAGCTAGGGGCCAAAATCTACAGGTAAGCACTTTGCAAAAAACACCTCTGTTTTCTGTAAAAAAATTGGGATGTATCCACGTTGTGTTTTGGGCCATTTCCTTTCGTGGGCGCTGGGCCTACCCACACAAGTGAGGTACCATTTTTATGGGGAGACTTGGGGGAACGCTGGGTTGAAGGAAATTTGTGGCTCCTCTTAGATTCCAGAACTTTATTTCACCGAAATGTGAGGAAAATGTGTTTTTTAAGCCAAATTGTGAGGTTTGCAAAGGATTCTGGGTAACAGAACCTGGTCAGAGCCTCACAAGTCACCCCATCTTGGATTCCCCTAAGCCTCAAATTTCCAAAAATGCACAGGTTTGGTAGGTTTCCCTAGGTGCCGGCTGAGCTAGGGGCCAAAATCTACAGGTAGGCACTTTGCAAAAAACAACTCTGTTTTCTGTAAAAAAATTGGGATGTATCCACGTTGTGTTTTTGGCCATTTCCTTTCGTGGGCGCTAGGCCTACCCACACAAGTGAGGTACCATTTTTATGGGGAGACTTGGGGGAACGCTGGGTGGAAGGAAATTTGTGGCTCCTCTCAGATTCCAGAAATTTATTTCACCGAAATGTGAGGAAAATGTGTTTTTTAAGCCAAATTGTGAGGTTTGCAAAGGATTCTGGGTAACAGAACCTGGTCAGAGCCCCACAAGTCACCCCATCTTGGATTCCCCTAGGTCTCTAGTTTTCAAAAATCTGCTGATCTGTTAGGTTTCCCTAGGTGCCGGCTGAGTTAGGGGCCAAAATCTACAGGTAAGCACTTTGCAAAAAACACCTCTGTTTTCTGTAAAAAAAATGGGATGTGTCCACGTTGTGTTTTGGGCCATTTCCTTTCCTGGGAGCTAGGCCTACCCACACAATTGAGGTACCATTTTTATCGGGAGACTTGGGGAAACACTGGGTGGAAGGAAATTTGTGGCTCCTCTCAGATTCCAGAACTTTATTTCACCGAAATGTGAGGAAAATGTTTTTTTTTAGCCAAATTGTGAGGTTTGCAAAGGATTCTGGGTAACAGAACCTGGTCAGAGCCCCACAAGTCACCCCATCTTGGATTCCCCTAGGTCTCTAGTTTTCAAAAATGTGCTGGTTTGGTAGGTTTCCCTAGGTGCCGGCTGAGCTTCGGGCCAAAATCTACAGGTCGGCACTTTGCAAAAAACACCTCTGTTTTCTGTAAAAAAAGGGAACGTGTCCACGCTGTGTTTTGGGCCATTTCCTTTCGTGGGCGCTAGGCCTACCCACACAAGTGAGGTACCATTTTTATGGGGAGACTTGGGGGAACGCTGGGTGGAAGGAAATTTGTTGCTCCTCTCAGATTCCAGAACTTCCTGTCACTGAAATGTGAGGAAAATGTGTTTTTTTAGCCAAATGTTTAGGTTTTCAAAGGATTCTGGGTAACAGAACCTGGTCAGAGCCCCACAAGTCACCCCATCTTGGATTCCCCTAAGCCTCAAATTTTCAAAAATGCACAGGTTTGGTAGTTTTCCCTAGGTGCCGGCTGAGCTAGGGGCCAAAATCTACAGGTAGGCACTTTGCAAAAAACACCTCTGTTTTCTGTAAAAAAAAAATGGGATGTGTCCATGCTGTGTTTTGGGCCTTTTCCTTTCGTGGGCGCTAGACCTACCCACACAAGTGAGGTACCATTTTTATCAGGAGACTTGGGGGACGCTGGGTGGAAGGAAATTTGTGGCTCCTCTTAGATTCCAGAACTTTCAGTCACCGAAATGTGAGGAAAATGTGTTTTTTTTAGCCAAATTTTGAGGTTTGCAAAGGATTCTGGGTAACAGAACCTGGTCAGAGCCTCACAAGTCACCCCATCTTGGATTCCCCTAAGCCTCAAATTTCCAAAAATGCACAGGTTTGGTAGGTTTCCCTAGGTGCCGGCTGAGCTAGGGGCCAAAATCTACAGGTAGACACTTTGCAAAAAACACCTCTGTTTTCTGTAAAAAAAATGGGATGTGTCCACGTTGTGTTTTGGGTCATTTCCTTTCCTGGGCGCTAGGCCTTCCCACACAAGTGAGGTACCATTTTTATCGGGAGACTTGGGGGAACGCTGGGTGGAAGGAAATTTGTGGCTCCTCTCAGATTCCAGAACTTTATTTCACCGAAATGTGAGGAAAATGTGTTTTTTAGCCAAATTTTGAGGTTTGCAAATGATTCTGGGTAACAGAACCTGGTCAGAGCCCCACAAGTCACCCCATCTTGGATTCCCCTAGGTCTCTAGTTTTAAAAAATCTGCTGGTTTGGTAGGTTTCCCTAGGTGCCGGCTGAGCTAGGGGCCAAAATCTACAGGTCGGCACTTTGCAAAAAACACCTCTGTTTTCTGTAAAAAAATGGGACGTGTCCACGCTGTGTTTTGGGTCCATTTCCTTTTGTGGGCGCTAGGCCTACCCACACAAGTGAGGTACCATTTTTATCGGGAGACTTGGGTGAACGCTGGGTGGAAGGAAATTTGTGGCTCCTCTTAGATTCCAGAACTTTATTTCACCGAAATGTGAGGAAAATGTGTTTCTTTAGCCAAATTGTGAGGTTTGTAAAGGATTCTGGGTAACAGAACCTGGTCAGAGCCCCACAAGTCATCCCATCTTGGATTTCCCTAGGTCTCTAGTTTTCAAAAATCTGCTGGTTTGGTAGGTTTCCCTAGGTGCCGGCTGAGCTAGGGGCAAAAATCTACAGGTCGGCACTTTGCAAAAAACACCTCTGTTTTCTGTAAAAAAAGGGAACGTGTCCACGCTGTGTTTTGGGCCATTTCCTTTCGTGGGCGCTAGGCCTACCCACACAAGTGAGGATCCATTTTTATGGGGAGACTTGGGGGAACGCTGGATGGAAGGAAATTTGTTGCTCCTCTTAGATTCCAGAACTTTCTGTCACCGAAATGTGAAGAAAATGTGTTTTTTTAGCCACATTTTTAGGTTTGCAAAGGATTCTGGGTAACAGAACCTGGTCAGAGCCCCACAAGTCACCCCATCTTGGATTCCCCTAAGCCTCAAATTTCCAAAAATGCACAGGTTTGGTAGGTTTCCCAAGGTGCTGGCTGAGCTAGGGGCCAAAATCTACAGGTAAGCACTTTGCAAAAAACACCTCTGTTTTCTGTAAAAAAAATGGATGTGTCCACGTTGTGTTTTGGGCCATTTCCTTTCCTGGGCGCTAGGCCTACCCACACAAGTGAGGTACCATTTTTATTGGGAGACTTGGGGGAACGCTGGGTTGAAGGAAATTTGTTGCTCCTCTCAGATTCCAGAACTTTATTTCACCGAAATGTGAGGAAAATGTGTTTTTTTAGCCAAATTGTGAGGTTTGCAAAGGATTCTGGGTAACAGAACCTGTTCAGAGCCCCACAAGTCACCCCATCTTGGATTTCCCTAGGTCTCTAGTTTTCAAAAATGTGCTGGTTTGGTAGGTTTCCCTAGGTGCCGGCTGAGCTAGGGGCCAAAATCTACAGGTCGGCACTTTGCAAAAAACACCTCTGTTTTCTGTAAAAAAATGGGACGTGTCCACACTGTGTTTTGGGCCATTTCCTTTTGTGGGCGCTAGGCCTACCCACACAAGTGAGGCACCATTTTTATCGGGAGACTTGGGGGAACGCTGGGTGGAAGGAAATGTGTGGCTCCTCTCAGATTCCAGAACTTTCTGTCATTGAAATGTGAGGAAAATGTGTTTTTTTAGCCAAATTTTGAGGTTTGCAAAGGAATCTGGGTAACAGAACCTGGTCAGAGCCCCACAAGTCACCCCATCTTGGATTCCTCTAATCCTCAAATTTTCAAAAATGCACAGGTTTGGTAGGTTTCCCTAGGTGCCGGCCTAGCTAGGGGCCACAATCTACAGGTAAGCACTTTGCAAAAAACACATCTGTTGTCTGTAAAAAAAATGGAATCCTTCCACGTTGTTTTTTGGGCCATTTCCTTTCGTGGACGCTAGGACTACCCACACAAGTGAGGTACCATTTTTATCGGGAGACTTGGGGGAACGCTGGGTGGAAGGAAATTTGTGGCTCCTCTCAGATTCCAGAACTTTATTTCACCGAAATGTGAGGAAAATGTGTTTTTTAGCCAAATTTTGAGGTTTGCAAAGGATTCTGGGTAACAGAACCTGGTCAGAGCCCCACAAGTCACCCCATCTTGGATTCCCCTAGGTCTCTAGTTTTAAAAAATCTGCTGGTTTGGTAGGTTTCCCTAGGTGCCGGCTGAGCTAGGGGCCAAAATCTACAGGTCGGCACTTTGCAAAAAACACCTCTGTTTTCTGTAAAAAAAATGGGATGTGTCCACGTTGTGTTTTGGGCCATTTCCTTTCCTAGGCGCTAGGCCTACCCACACAATTGAGGTACCATTTTTATCGGGAGACTTGGGGGAACGCTGGGTGGAAGGAAATTTGTGGCTCCTCTCAGATTCCAGAACTTTATTTCACCGAAATGTGAGGAAAATGTGTTTTTTTAGCCAAATTGTGAGGTTTGTAAAGGATTCTGGGTAACAGAACCTGGTCAGAGCCCCACAAGTCACCCCATCTTGGATTTCCCTAGGTCTCTAGTTTTCAAAAATGTGCGGGTTTGGTAGGTTTCCCTAGGTGCCGGCTGAGCTAGGGGCAAAAATCTACAGGTCGGCACTTTGCAAAAAACACCTCTGTTTTCTGTAAAAAAAGGGAACGTGTCCACGCTGTGTTTTGTGCCATTTCCTTTCCTGGGCGCTAGGCCTACCCACACAAGTGACTTACCATTTTTATGGGGAGACTTGGGGGAACGCTGGATGGAAGGAAATTTGTTGCTCCTCTTAGATTCCAGAACTTTCTGTCACCGAAATGTAAAGAAAATGTGTTTTTTTAGCCACATTTTTAGGTTTGCAAAGGATTCTGGGTAACAGAACCTGGTCAGAGCCCCACAAGTCACCCCATCTTGGATTCCCCTAAGCCTCAAATTTCCAAAAATGCACAGGTTTGGTAGGTTTCCCAAGGTGCTGGCTGAGCTAGGGGCCAAAATCTACAGGTAAGCACTTTGCAAAAAACACCTCTGTTTTCTGTAAAAAAAATGGGATGTGTCCACGTTGTGTTTTGGGCCATTTCCTTTCCTGGGCGCTAGGCCTACCCACACAAGTGAGGTACCATTTTTATTGTGAGACTTGGGGGAACGCTGGGTTGAAGGAAATTTGTTGCTCCTCTCAGATTCCAGAACTTTATTTCACCGAAATGTGAGGAAAATGTGTTTTTTTTTAGCCAAATTGTGAGGTTTGCAAAGGATTCTGGGTAACAGAACCTGTTCAGAGCCCCACAAGTCACCCCATCTTGGATTTCCCTAGGTCTCTAGTTTTCAAAAATGTGCTGGTTTGGTAGGTTTCCCTAGGTGCCGGCTGAGCTAGGGGCCAAAATCTACAGGTCGGCACTTTGCAAAAAACACCTCTGTTTTCTGTAAAAAAATGGGACGTGTCCACGCTGTGTTTTGGGCCATTTCCTTTCGTGGGCGCTAGGCCTACCCACACAAGTGAGGTACCATTTTTATCGGGAGACTTGGGGGAACGCTGGGTGGAAGGAAATTTGTGGCTCCTCTCAGATTCCAGAACTTTCTGTCACCGAAATGTGAGGAAAATGTGTTTTTTTAGCCAAATTTTGAGGTTTGCAAAGGATTCTGGGTAACAGAACCTGGTCAGCGCCCCACAAGTCACCCCATCTTGGATTCCCCTAATCCTCAAATTTTCAAAAATGCACAGGTTTGGTAGGTTTCCCTAGGTGCCGGCCTAGCTAGGGGCCACAATCTACAGGTAAGCACTTTGCAAAAAACACATCTGTTGTCTGTAAAAAAAATGGAATCCTTCCACGTTGTTTTTTGGGCCATTTCCTTTCGTGGACGCTAGGACTACCCACACAAGTGAGGTACCATTTTTATCGGGAGACTTGGGGGAACGCTGGGTGGAAGGAAATTTGTGGCTCCTCTCAGATTCCAGAACTTTATTTCACCGAAATGTGAGGAAAATGTGTTTTTTAGCCAAATTTTGAGGTTTGCAAATGATTCTGGGTAACAGAACCTGGTCAGAGCCCCACAAGTCACCCCATCTTGGATTCCGCTAGGTCTCTAGTTTTAAAAAATCTGCTGGTTTGGTAGGTTTCCCTAGGTGCCGGCTGAGCTAGGGGCCAAAATCTACAGGTCGGCACTTTGCAAAAAACACCTCTGTTTTCTGTAAAAAAAATGGGATGTGTCCACGTTGTGTTTTGGGCCATTTCCTTTCCTGGGCGCTAGGCCTACCCACACAATTGAGGTACCATTTTTATCGGGAGACTTGGGGGAACGCTGGGTGGAAGGAAATTTGTGGCTCCTCTCAGATTCCAGAACTTTATTTCACCGAAATGTGAGGAAAATGTGTTTTTTTAGCCAAATTGTGAGGTTTGTAAAGGATTCTGGGTAACAGAACCTGGTCAGAGCCCCACAAGTCACCCCATCTTGGATTTCCCTAGGTCTCTAGTTTTCAAAAATGTGCGGGTTTGGTAGGTTTCCCTAGGTGCCGGCTGAGCTAGGGGCAAAAATCTACAGGTCGGCACTTTGCAAAAAACACCTCTGTTTTCTGTAAAAAAAGGGAACGTGTCCACGCTGTGTTTTGGGCCATTTCCTTTCCTGGGCGCTAGGCCTACCCACACAAGTGACTTACCATTTTTATGGGGAGACTTGGGGGAACGCTGGATGGAAGGAAATTTGTTGCTCCTCTTAGATTCCAGAACTTTCTGTCACCGAAATGTGAAGAAAATGTGTTTTTTTAGCCACATTTTTAGGTTTGCAAAGGATTCTGGGTAACAGAACCTGGTCAGAGCCCCACAAGTCACCCCATCTTGGATTCCCCTAAGCCTCAAATTTCCAAAAATGCACAGGTTTGGTAGGTTTCCCAAGGTGCTGGCTGAGCTAGGGGCCAAAATCTACAGGTAAGCACTTTGCAAAAAACACCTCTGTTTTCTGTAAAAAAAAATGGGATGTGTCCACGTTGTGTTTTGGGCCATTTCCTTTCCTGGGCGCTAGGCCTACCCACACAAGTGAGGTACCATTTTTATTGGGAGACTTGGGGGAACGCTGGGTTGAAGGAAATTTGTTGCTCCTCTCAGATTCCAGAACTTTATTTCACCGAAATGTGAGGAAAATGTGTTTTTTTTTAGCCAAATTGTGAGGTTTGCAAAGGATTCTGGGTAACAGAACCTGTTCAGAGCCCCACAAGTCACCCCATCTTGGATTTCCCTAGGTCTCTAGTTTTCAAAAATGTGCTGGTTTGGTAGGTTTCCCTAGGTGCCGGCTGAGCGAGGGGCCAAAATCTACAGGTCGCCACTTTGCAAAAAACACCTCTGTTTTCTGTAAAAAAAATGGGACGTGTCCATGCTGTGTTTTGGGCCATTTCCTTTCGTGGGCGATAACCCTACCCACACAAGTGAGGCACCATTTTTATCGGGAGACTTGTGGGAACGCTGGGTGGAAGGAAATGTGTGGCTCCTCTCAGATTCCAGAACTTTCTGTCACTGAAATGTGAGGAAAATGTGTTTTTTTAGCCAAATGTTGAGGTTTGCAAAGGAATCTGGGTAACAGAACCTGGTCAGAGCCGAACAAATCCCCCCACCTGGATTCCCCTAGGTCTCTAGTTTAAACAAATCTGCTGGTTTGGTAGGTTTCCCTAGGTGCCGGCTGAGCTAGGGGCCAAAATCTACAGGTCGGCACTTTGCAAAAAACACCTCTGTTTTCTGTAAAAAAATGGGACGTGTCCACACTGTGTTTTGGGCCATTTCCTTTTGTGGGCGCTAGGCCTACCCACACAAGTGAGGTACCATTTTTATCGGGAGACTTGGGGGAACGCTGGGTGGAAGGAAATTTGTGGCTCCTCTTAGATTCCAGAACTTTATTTCACCGAAATGTGAGGAAAATGTGTTTTTTTTGCCAAATTGTGAGGTTTGTAAAGGATTCTGGGTAACAGAACCTGGTCAGAGCCCCACAAGTCACTCCATCTTGGATTCCCCTAGGTCTCTAGTTTTCAAAAATCTGCTGATCTGGTAGGTTTCCCTAGGTGCCGGCTGAGCTAGGGGCCAAAATCTACAGGTAAGCACTTTGCAAAAAACACCTCTGTTTTCTGTAAAAAAAATGGGATGTGTCCACGTTGTGTTTTGGGCCATTTCCTTTCCTGGGCGCTAGGCCTACCCACACAAGTGAGGTTCAATTTTTATCGGGAGACTTGGGGGAACGCTGGGTGGAAGGAAATTTGTGGCTCCTCTCAGATTCCAGAACGTTATTTTACCGAAATATGAGGAAAATGTGTTTTTTTAGCCAAATTGTGAGGTTTGCAAAGGATTCTGGGTAACAGAACCTGGTCAGAGCCCCACAAGTCACCCCATCTTGGATTTCCCTAGGTCTCTAGTTTTCAAAAATGTGCTGGTTTGGTAGGTTTCCCTAGGTGCCGGCTGAGCTAGGGGCCAAAGTCTATAGGTCGGCACTTTGCAAAAAACACCTCTGTTTTCTGTCAAAAAATGGGATGTGTCCACGTTGTGTTTTGGGGCATTTCCTGTCACGGGCGCTAGGCCTACCCACACAAGTGAGGTATAATTTTTATCGGGAGACTTGGGGGAACGCTGGGTGGAAGGAAATTTGTGGCTCCTCTCTGATTCCAGAACATTCTGTCACCAATATTTGAGGAAAATGTGTTTTTTTTTAGCCAAATTGTGAGGTTTACAAAGGATTCTGTGTAACAGAACCTGGTCAGAGCCCCACAAGTCACCCCATCTTGGATTTCCCTAGGTCCCTAGTTTTCAAAAATGTGCTGGTATGGTAAGTTTCCCTGGGTGCCGGCTGAGCTAGTGGCCAAAATCTACAGGTCGTCACTTTGCAAAAAACACCTCTGTTTTCTTTAAAAAAAATGGGACGTGTCCACGCTGTGTTTTGGGCCATTTCCTTTCGTGGGCGCTAGGCCTACCCACACAAGTGAGGTACCATTTTTATCAGGAGACTTGGGGGAACGCTGGGAGGAAGGAAATTTGTGGCTCCTCTCAGATTCCAGAACTTTCTGTCACCGAAATGTGAGGAAAATGTGTTTTTTTAGCCAAATTTTGAGGTTTGCAAAGGATTCTGGGTAACAGAACCTGGTCAGAGCCTCACAAGTCACCCCATCTTGGATTCCCCTAAGCCTCAAATTTCCAAAAATGCACAGGTTTGTTAGGATTCCCTAGGTGCCGGCTGAGCTAGGGGCCAAAATCTACAGGTAAGCACTTTGCAAAAAACACCTCTGTTTTCTGTAAAAAAATTGGGATGTATCCACGTTGTGTTTTGGGCCATTTCCTTTCGTGGGCGCTGGGCCTACCCACACAAGTGAGGTACCATTTTTATGGGGAGACTTGGGGGAACGCTGGGTTGAAGGAAATTTGTGGCTCCTCTTAGATTCCAGAACTTTATTTCACCGAAATGTGAGGAAAATGTGTTTTTTAAGCCAAATTGTGAGGTTTGCAAAGGATTCTGGGTAACAGAACCTGTTCAGAGCTTCACAAGTCACCCCATCTTGGATTTCCCTAGGTCTCTAGTTTTAAAAAATGTGCTGGTTTGGTAGGTTTCCCTAGGTGCCGGCTGAGCTAGGGGCCAAAATCTACAGGTCACCACTTTGCAAAAAACACCTCTGTTTTCTGTAAAAAAAATGGGACGTGTCCACGCTGTGTTTTGGGCCATTTCCTTTCGTGGGCGCTAGGCCTACCCACACAAGTGAGGCACCATTTTTATCGGGAGACTTGTGGGAACGCTGGGTGGAAGGAAATGTGTGGCTCCTCTCAGATTCCAGAACTTTCTGTCACTGAAATGTGAGGAAAATGTGTTTTTTTAGCCAAATGTTGAGGTTTGCAAAGGAATCTGGGTAACAGAACCTGGTCAGAGCCCAACAAATCCCCCCACCTTGGATTCCCCTAGGTCTCTAGTTTAAACAAATCTGCTGGTTTGGTAGGTTTCCCTAGGTGCCGGCTGAGCTAGGGGCCAAAATCTACAGGTCGGCACTTTGCAAAAAACACCTCTGTTTTCTGTAAAAAAATGGGACGTGTCCACACTGTGTTTTGGGCCATTTCCTTTTGTGGGCGCTAGGCCTACCCACACAAGTGAGGTACCATTTTTATCGGGAGACTTGGGGGAACGCTGGGTGGAAGGAAATTTGTGGCTCCTCTTAGATTCCAGAACTTTATTTCACCGAAATGTGAGGAAAATGTGTTTTTTTTGCCAAATTGTGAGGTTTGTAAAGAATTCTGGGTAACAGAACCTGGTCAGAGCCCCACAAGTCACTCCATCTTGGATTCCCCTAGGTCTCTAGTTTTCAAAAATCTGCTGATCTGGTAGGTTTCCCTAGGTGCCGGCTGAGCTAGGGGCCAAAATCTACAGGTAAGCACTTTGCAAAAAACACCTCTGTTTTCTGTAAAAAAAAATGGGATGTGTCCACGTTGTGTTTTGGGCCATTTCCTTTCCTGGGCGCTAGGCCTACCCACACAAGTGAGGTTCAATTTTTATCGGGAGACTTGGGGGAACGCTGGGTGGAAGGAAATTTGTGGCTCCTCTCAGATTCCAGAACGTTATTTTACCGAAATAAGAGGAAAATGTGTTTTTTTAGCCAAATTGTGAGGTTTGCAAAGGATTCTGGGTAACAGAACCTGGTCAGAGCCCCACTAGTCACCCCATCTTGGATTTCCCTAGGTCTCTAGTTTTCAAAAATGTGCTGGTTTGGTAGGTTTCCCTAGGTGCCGGCTGAGCTAGGGGCCAAAGTCTACAGGTCGGCACTTTGCAAAAAACACCTCTGTTTTCTGTCAAAAAATGGGATGTGTCCACGTTGTGTTTTGGGGGATTTCCTGTCGCGGGCGCTAGGCCTACCCACACAAGTGAGGTATAATTTTTATCGGGAGACTTGGGGGAACGCTGGGTGGAAGGAAATTTGTGGCTCCTCTCTGATTCCAGAACATTCTGTCACCAATATGTGAGGAAAATGTGTTTTTTTTTAGCCAAATTGTGAGCTTTACAAAGGATTCTGTGTAACAGAACCTGGTCAGAGCCCCACAAGTCACCCCATCTTGGATTTCCCTAGGTCTCTAGTTTTCAAAAATGTGCTGGTTTGGTAAGTTTCCATAGGTGCCGGCAGAGCTAGGGGCCAAAATCTACAGGTCGTCACTTTGCAAAAAACACCTCTGTTTTCTTTAAAAAAAATGGGACGTGTCCACGCTGTGTTTTGGGCCATTTCCTTTCGTGGGCGCTAGGCCTACCCACACAAGTGAGGTACCATTTTTATCAGGAGACTTGGGGGAACGCTGGGTGGAAGGAAATTTGTGGCTCCTCTCAGATTCCAGAACTTTCTGTCACGGAAATGTGAGGAAAATGTGTTTTTTTAGCCAAATTTTGAGGTTTGCAAAGGATTCTGGGTAACAGAACCTGGTCAGAGCCTCACAAGTCACCCCATCTTGGATTCCCCTAAGCCTCAAATTTCCAAAAATGCACAGGTTTGTTAGGATTCCCTAGGTGCCGGCTGAGCTAGGGGCCAAAATCTACAGGTAAGCACTTTGCAAAAAACACCTCTGTTTTCTGTAAAAAAAATTGGGATGTATCCACGTTGTGTTTTGGGCCATTTCCTTTCGTGGGCGCTGGGCCTACCCACACAAGTGAGGTACCATTTTTATGGGGAGACTTGGGGGAACGCTGGGTTGAAGGAAATTTGTGGCTCCTCTTAGATTCCAGAACTTTATTTCACCGAAATGTGAGGAAAATGTGTTTTTTAAGCCAAATTGTGAGGTTTGCAAAGGATTCTGGGTAACAGAATCTGGTCAGAGCCCCACAAGTCACCCCATCTTGGATTACCCTAGGTCTCTAGTTTTCAAAAATCTGCTGATCTGTTAGGTTTCCCTAGGTGCCGGCTGAGTTAGGGGCCAAAATCTACAGGTGAGCACTTTGCAAAAAACACCTCTGTTTTCTGTAAAAAAAATGGGATGTGTCCAAGTTGTGTTTTGGGCCATTTCCTTTCCTGGGAGCTAGGCCTACCCACACAATTGAGGTACCATTTTTATGGGGAGACTTGGGGGAACGCTGGGTGGAAGGAAAGTTGTGGCTCCTCTTAGATTCCAGAACTTTATTTCACCGAAATGTGAGGAAAATGTTTTTTTTTAGCCAAATTGTGAGGTTTGCAAAGGATTCTGGGTAACAGAACCTGGTCAGAGCCCCACAAGTCACCCCATCTTGGATTCCCCTAGGTCTCTAGTTTTCAGAAATGTGCTGGTTTGGTAGGTTTCCCTAGGTGCCGGCTGAGCTTGGGGCCAAAATCTACAGGTCGGCACTTTGCAAAAACACCTCTGTTTTCTGTAAAAAAAAGGGAACATGTCCACGCTGTGTTTTGGGCCATTTCCTTTCGTGGGCGCTAGGCCTACCCACACAAGTGAGGTACCATTTTTATGGGGAGACTTGGGGGAACGCTGGGTGGAAGGAATTTTGATGCTCCTCTTAGATTCCAGAACTTTCTGTCACCTAAATGTGAGGAAAATGTGTTTTTTTAGCCAAATTTTTAGGTTTGCAAAGGATTCTGGGTAACAGAACCTGGTCAAAGCCCCACAAGTCACCCCATCTTGGATTCCCCTAAGCCTCAAATTTTCAAAAATGCACAGGTTTGGTAGGTTTCCCTAGGTGCCGGCTGAGCTAGGGGCCAAAATCTACAGGTAGGCACTTTGCAAAAAACACCTCTGTTTTCTGTAAAAAAAAATGGGATGTGTCCACGTTGTGTTTTGGGCCATTTCCTTTCCTGGACGCTAGGCCTACCCACACAAGTGAGGTACCATTTTTATCGGGAGACTTGGGGGAATGCTGGGTGGAAGGAAATTTGTGGCTTCTCTCAGATTCCAGAACTTTATTTCACCGAAATGTGAGGAAAATGTGTTTTTTAAGCCAAATTGTGAGGTTTGCAAAGGATTCTGGGTAACAGAACCTGGTCAGAGCCCCACAATTCACCCCATCTTGGATTCCCCTAGGTCTCTAGTTTAAACAAATCTGCTGGTTTGGTAGGTTTCCCTAGGTGCCGGCTGAGCTAGGGGCCAAAATATACAGGTCGGCACTTTGCAAAAAACACCTCTGTTTTCTGTAAAAAAATGGGACGTGTCCATGCTGTGTTTTGGGCCGTTTCCTTTCGTGGGCGCTAGACCTACCCACACAAGAGAGGTACTATTTTTATCAGGCGACTTGGGGGACGCTGGGTGGAAGGAAATTTGGGGCTCCTCTCAGATTCCAGAACTTTCTGTCACCGAAATGTGAGGAAAATGTGTTTTTTTTAGCCAAATTTTGAGGTTTTGCAAAGGATTCTGGGTAACAGAACCTGGTCAGAGCCCCACAAGTCACCCCATCTTGGATTCCCCTAAGCCTCAAATTTCCCAAAATGCACAGGTTTGGTAGGTTTCCCTAGGTGCCGGCTGAGCTAGGGGCCAAAATCTACGGGTAGACACTTTGCAAAAAACACCTCTGTTTTCTGTAAAAAAAAAAATGGGATGTGTCCACGTTGTGTTTTGGGCCATTTCCTTTCCTGGGCGCTAGGCCTACCCACACAAGTGAGGTACCATTTTTTTCGGGAGACTTGGGGGAACGCTGGGTGGAATGAAATTTGTGGATCCTCTCAGATTCCAGAACTTTATTTCACCGAAATGTGAGGAAAATGTGTTTTTTTAGCCAAATTGTGAGGTTTGCAAAGGATTCTGGGTAACAGAACCTGGTCAGAGCCCCACAAGTCACCCCATCTTGGATTCCGCTAGGTCTCTAGTTTAAACAAATCTGCTGGTTTGGTAGGTTTCCCTAGGTGCCGGCTGAGCTAGGGGCCAAAATCTACAGGTCGGCACTTTGCAAAAAACACCTCTGTTTTCTGTAAAAAAAAATGGGACGTGTCCATGCTGTGTTTTGGGACTTTTCCTTTCGTGGGCGCTAGGCCTACCCACACAAGTGAGGTACCATTTTTATCAGGAGACTTGGGGGAATGCTGGGTGGAAGGAAATTTGTGGCTCCTCTCAGATTCCAGAACTTTCTGTCACCGAAATGTGAGGAAAATGTGGTTTTTTTAGCCAAATTTTGAGGTTTGCAAAGGATTCTGGATAACAGAACCTGGTCAGAGCCTCACAAGTCACCCCATCTTGGATTTCCCTAAGCCTCAAATTTCCAAAAATGCACAGGTTTGGTAGGTTTCCATAGGTGCCGGCTGAGCTAGGGGCCAAAATCTACAGGTAAGCACTTTGCAAAAAACACCTCTGTTTTCTGTAAAAAAATTGGGATGTATCCATGTTGTGTTTTGGGCCATTTCCTTTCGTGGGCGCTAGGCCTACCCACACAAGTGAGGTACCATTTTTATGGGGAGACTTGGGGGAACGCTGGGTGGAAGGAAATTTGTGGCTCCTCTTAGATTCCAGAACTTTATTTCACCGAAATGTGAGGAAAATGTGTTTTTTAAGCCAAATTGTGAGGTTTGCAAAGGATTCTGGGTAACAGAAACTGGTCAGAGCCCCACAAGTCACCCCATCTTGGATTCCCCTAGGTCTCTAGCTTTAAAAAATCTGCTGATCTGTTAGGTTTTCCTAGGTGCCGGCTGAGCTAGGTGCCAAAATCTACAGGTCGGCACTTTGCAAAAAACACCTCTGTTTTCTGAAAAAAAAGGGAACGTGTCCACGCTGTGTTTTGGGCCATTTCCTTTTGTGGGCGCTAGGCCTACCCACACAAGTGAGGTACCATTTTTATCTGGAGACTTGGGGGAACGCTGGGTGGAAGGAAATTTGTGGCTCCTCTCAGATTCCAGAACTTTCTGTCACTGAAATGTGAGGAAAATGTGTTTTTTTAGCCAAATTTTGAGGTTTGCAAAGGATTCTAGGTAACAGAACCTGGTCAGAGTCCCAAAAGTCACCCCATCTTGGATTCCCCTAATCCTCAAATTTTCAAAAATGCACAGGTTTGGTAGGTTTCCCTAGGTACCGGCCTAGCTAGGGGCCACAATCTACAGGTAAGCACTTTGCAAAAAACACCTCTGTTGTCTGTAAAAAAAATGGGATCCTTCCACGTTGTTTTTTGGGCCATTTCCTTTTGTGGGCGCTAGGCCTACCCACACAAGTGAGGTACCATTTTTATCGGGAGACTTGGGGGAATGCTGGGTGGAAGGAAATCTGTGGCTCCTCTCAGATTCCAGAACTTTATTTCACCGAAATGTGAGGAAAATTTGTTTTTTAGCCATATTTTGAGGTTTGCAAAGGATTCTGGGTAACAGAACCTGGTCAGAGCCCCACAAGTCATCCCATCTTGGATTCCCATAGGTCTCTAGTTTTAAAAAATCTGCTGGTTCGGTAGGTTTCCCTAGGTGCCGGCTGAGCTAGGGGCCAAAATCTACAGGGCAGCACTTTGCATAAAACACCTCTGTTTTCTGTAAACCAATGGGACGGTTCCACGCTGTGTTTTGGGCCATTTCCTTTTGTGGGCGCTAGGCCTACCCACACAAGTGAGGTACCATTTTTATCGGGAGACTTGGGGGAACGCTGGGTGAAAGGAAATTTGTGGCTCCTCTTAGATTCCAGAACTTTATTTCACCGAAATGTGAGGAAAATGTATTTTTTTAGCCAAATTGTGAGGTTTGTAAAGGATTCTGGGTAACAGATCCTGGTCAGAGCCCCACAAGTCATCCCATCTTGGATTCCCCTAGGTCTCTAGTTTTCAAAAATCTGCTGATCTGGTAGGTTTCCCTAGGTGCCGGCTGAGCTAGGGGCCAAAATGTACAGGTAAGCACTTTGCAAAAAACACCTCTGTTTTCTGTAAAAAAAATGGGATGTGTCCATGTTGTGTTTTGGGCCATTTCCTTTCCTGGGCGCTAGGCCTACCCACACAATTGAGGTACCATTTTTATCGGGAGACTTGGGAGAACGCTGGGTGGAAGGAAATTTGTGCCTCCTCTCAGATTCCAGAACTTAATTTCACCGAAATGTGAGGAAAATGTGTTTTTTTAGCCAAATTGTGAGGTTTGCAAAGGATTCTGGGTAACAGAACCTGGTCAGAGCCCCACAAGTCACCCCATCTTGGATTTCCCTAGGTCTCTAGTTTTCAAAAATATGCTGGTTTGGTAGGTTTCCCTAGGTGCCGGCTGAGCTAGGGGCCAAAATCTACAGGTCGGCACTTTGCAAAAGACACCTCTGTTTTCTGTAAAAAAAGGGAACGTGTCCACGCTGTGTTTAGGGCCATTTCCTTTCGTGGGCGCTAGGCCTACCCACACAAGTGAGGTACCATTTTTATGGGGAGACTTGGGGGAAAGCTGGATGGAAGGAAATTTGTTGCTCCTCTTAGATTCCAGAACTTTCTGTCACCGAAATGTGAAGAAAATGTGTTTTTTTAGCCACATTTTTAGGTTTGCAAAGGATTCTGGGTAACAGAACCTGGTCAGAGTCCCAAAAGTCACCCCATCATGGATTCCCCTAATCCTCAAATTTTAAAAAATGCACAGGTTTGGTAGGTTTCCATAGGTGCCGGCTGAGCTAGGGGCCACAATCTACAGGTAAGCACTTTGCAAAAAACACCTCTGTTGTCTGTAAAAAAAATGGGATGCTTCCACATTGTTTTTTGGGCCATTTCCTTTCGTGGGCGCTAGGCCTACCCACACAAGTGAGGTACCATTTTTATAGGGAGACTTGGGGGAACGCTGGGTGGAAGGAAATTTGTGGCTCCTCTCAGATTCCAGAACTTTATTTCACCGAAATGTGAGGAAAATGTGTTTTTTAAGCCAAATTTTGAGGTTTGCAAAGGATTCTGGGTGACAGAACCTGGTCAGAGCCCCACAAGTCACCCCATCTTGGATTCCCCTAGGTCTCTAGTTTTAAAAAATCTGATGGTTTGGTAGGTTTCCCTAGGTGCCGGCTGAGCTAGGGGCCAAAATCTACAGGTAAGCACTTTGCAAAAAACACCTCTGTTTTCTGTAAAAAAATGGGACGTGTCCACGCTGTGTTTTGGGCCATTTCCTTTTGTGGGCGCTGGGCCTACCCACACAAGTGAGGTACCATTTTTATCGGGAGACTTGGGGGAACGCTGGGTGGAAGGAAATTTGTGGCTCCTCTTAGATTCCAGAACTTTATTTCACCGAAATGTGAGGAAAATGTGTTTTTTTAGCCAAATTGTGAGGTTTGTAAAGAATTCTGGGTAACAGAACCTGGTCAGAGCCCACAAGTCACCCCATCTTGGATTCCCCTAGGTCTCTAGTTTTCAAAAATCAGCTGATCTGGTAGGTTTCCCTAGGTGCCGGCTGAGCTAGGGGCCAAAATCTACAGGTAAGCACTTTGCAAAAAACACCTCTGTTTTCTGTAAAAAAATGGGATGTGTCCACGTTGTGTTTTGGGCCATTTCCTTTCCTGGGCGCTAGGCCTACCCACACAATTGAGGTACCATTTTTATCGGGAGACTTGGGGGAACGCTGGGTGGAAGGAAATTTGTGGCTCCTCTCAGATTCCAGAACTTTATTTCACCGAAATGTGAGGAAAATGTGTTTTTTTAGCCAAATTGTGAGGTTTGCAAAGGATTCTGGGTAACAGAACCTCGTCAGAGCCCCACAAGTCACCCCATCTTGGATTTCCCTAGGTCTCTAGTTTTCAAAAATGTGCTGGTTTGGTAGGTTTCCCTAGATGCCGGCTGAGCTAGGAGCCAAAATCTACAGGTCGCCACTTTGCAAAAAACACCTCTGTTTTCTGTAAAAAAAAGGGAACGTGCCCACGCTGTGTTTTGGGCCATTTCCTTTCGTGGGCGCTAGGCCTACCCACACAAGTGAGGTACCATTTTTATCTGGAGACTTGGGGGAACGCTGGGTGGAAGGAAATTTGTGGCTCCTCTCAGATTCCAGAACTTTCTGTCACTGAAATGTGAGGAAAATGTGTTTTTTAGCCAAATTTTGAGGTTTGCAAAGGATTCTGGGTAACAGAACCTGGTCAGAGCCCCACAAGTCACCCCATCTTGGATTTCCCTAATCCTCAAATTTTCAAAAATACACAGGTTTGGTAGGTTTCCCTAGGTGCCGGCTGAGCTAGGGGCTAAAATCTACATGTAAGCACTTTGCAAAAATCACCTCTGTTTTCTGTAAAAAAAATGAGATCTGTCCACGTTGTTTTTTGGGCCATTTCCTTTCGTGGGCGCTAGGCCTACCCACACAAGTGAGGTACCATTTTTATGGGGAGACTTGGGGGAACGCTGGGTGGAAGGAAATTTGTGGCTCCTCTCAGATTCCAGAACTTTATTTCACCGAAATGTGAGGAAAATGTGTTTTTTTAGCCAAATTTTGAGGTTTGCAAAGGATTCTGGGTAACAGAAACTGGTCAGAGCCCCACAAGTCACCCCATCTTCGATTCCCCTAGGTCTCTAATTTAAAAAAATCTGCTGGTTTGGTAGGTTTCCCTAGGTGCCGGCTGAGCTAGGGGCCAAAATCTACAGGTCGGCACTTTGCAAAAAACACCTCTGTTTTCTGTAAAAAAATGGGACATGTCCACGCTGTGTTTTGGGCCATTTCCTTTTGTGGGCGCTAGGCCTACCCACACAAGTGAGGTACAATTTTTAACGGGAGACTTGGGGGAACGCTGGGTGGAAGGAAATTTGTGGCTCCTCTCAGATTCCAGAACTTTCTGTTACTGAAATGTGAGGAAAATGTGTTTTTTTAGCCAAGTTTTGAGGTGTGCAAAGGATTCTGGGTAACAGAACCTGGTCAGAGCCCCACAAGTCACCCCATCTTGGATTCCCCTAAGCCTCAAAATTTAAAAAATGCACAGGTTTGGTAGGTTTCCCTAAGTGCCGGCTGAGCTAGGGGCCAAAATCTACAGGTAGGCACTTTGCAAAAACACCTCTGTTTTCTGTAAAAAAAAATGGGATGTGTCCACGTTGTTTTTTGGGCCATTTCCTTTCCTGGGCGCTAGACCTACCCACACAAGTGAGGTACCATTTTTATGGGGAGACTTGGGGGAACGCTGGGTGGAAGGAAATTTGTGGCTCCTCTCAGATTCCAGAACTTTATTTCACCGAAATGTGAGGAAAATGTGTTTTTTAAGCCAAATTGTGAGGTTTGCAAAGGATTCTGGGTAACAGAACCTGGTCAGAGCCCCACAAGTCACCCCATCTTGGATTTCCCTAGGTCTCTAGTTTTCAAAAATGTGCTGGTTTGGTAGGTTTCCCTAGGTGCCGGCTGAGCTAGGGGCCAAAATCTATAGGTCGGCACTTTGCAAAAAACACCTCTGTTTTCTGTAAAAAAAGGGAACGTGTCCACGCTGTGTTTTGGGCCATTTCCTTTCGTGGGCGCTAGGCCTACCCACACAAGTGAGGTACCATTTTTATCTGGAGACTTGGGGGAACGCTGGGTGGAAGGAAATTTGTGGCTCCTCTCAGATTCCAGAACTTTCTGTCACTGAAATGTGAGGAAAATGTGTTTTTTTAGCTAAATTTTGAGGTTTGCAAAGGATTCTGGGTAACAGAACCTGGTCAGAGCCCCACAAGTCACCCCGTCTTGGATTCCCCTAATCCTCAAATTTTCAAAAATACACAGGTTTGGTAGGTTTCCCTAGGTGCCGGCTGAGCTAGGGGCCAAAATCTACAGGTAAGCACTTTGCAAAAATCACCTCTGTTTTCTGTAAAAAAAATGGGATCTGTCCACGTTGTTTTTTGGGCCATTTCCTTTCGTGGGCGCTAGGCCTACCCACACAAGTGAGGTATCATTTTTATCGGGAGACTTGGGGGAACATAGAATAGCAAAGCACGTGTTATTGCCCCTTGTCTTTCTCTACATTTTTTCCTTCCAAATATAAGAGAGTGTATAAAAAAGACGTCTATTTGAGAAATGCCCTGTGATTCACATGCTAGTATGGGCACCCCGGAAATCAGAGATGTGCAAATAACCACTGCTCCTCCACACCTTATCTTGTGCCCATTTTGGAAATACAAAGGTTTTCTTGATAGCTATTTTTTACTCTTTAAATTTCAGCAAATGAATTGCTGTATACCCGGTATAGAATGAAAGCCCAAGGCAGGGTGCAGGTCATTTATTGGCTCTGGGTACCTTGATGAACCTACAAACCCTATATATCCCCGCAACCAGAAGAGTCCAGAAGACGTAACGGTATATTGCTTTAAAAAATCTGACATTGCAGGAAAAAGTTACAGAGTAAAACGAAGAGAAAAATTGCTGATTTTTTCACCTCAATTTCAATTTCTTTTTTTTCACTTGTTATTTTCTGTAGGAATCCCTTGTAAGATCTACACAAATTACCCCTTGCTGAATTCAGAATTTTGTCTACTTTTCAGAAATGATTCGGTTTCTGGGATCCAGCATTGGTTTCATGCCCATTTCTGTAACTGACTGGAAGGAAGCTGAAAGCACAAAAAATCGTAAAAATGGGGTTTGTCCCAGTAAAATGGCAAAATTGTGTTGAAAAATTTGGTTTTCTGATTCAAGTCTGCTTGTTCCTAAAAGCTGGGAAGCTGGTGATTTTAGCACCGCTAACCCTTTGTTGATTCCATTTTCAGGGCAAAAACCACAAGCCTTCTTCTGCAGCCCCTTTTTCCCATTTTTCTGAAAAAAACTAACTTTTCACTGTATTTTGGCTAATTTCTTGGCCTCCTTCTGGGAAACCCACAAAGTCTGGGTACCTTTAGAATCCCTAGGATGTTGGGAAAAAAAGGACGCATATTTGGCGTGGGTAGCTTATGTGAACAAAAAGTTATGAGGGCCTAAGCGCGAACTGCCCCAAATAGCCAAAAAAAGGCTCGGCACAGGAGGGGGAAAAGGCCTGGCAGCGAAGGTGTTAAAGGAAAACAAGCATGGGTGAAGGCAAGTTTACAGCAGCACTTTCAGAAACTGACTGCTGCAGACCAACAATGCGTCTGTGGACGGAAACAGCGCAGAAGACGGAAACGGCGAGGAAGATTGAAGCGACGCAGACGACACTGCAAAGGGAAGGAGAAGACTGAAGCTGTCCCAGCCAAGCTGCTATGGTGGGGAATGGACCTAAGTGCCACGTGAGGTACGAAGAGAGCGCGCGTGGCCTGCGCAGCCCCTGGAGGCCATCCGTTGCCACCGCCAAAAGGATGCCACCTGCCCCAGCACTGATGGACATCACCACAGTACAAGAAAGGGACATACCAGGCATTACCATAGGACGCCCAGAGATGAAAAAAAACAGACTATGTCACGTGCGCAGAGAGCTGCGCCAAAGAACGTGACGACATGGAAAAATGTCAGTGAAGATGGAGAGAGTACCAGAGAGCGTGACGTAACGCACGGGACAATAGGCCATGTCAGCTGGCCGCACAACGACGGAAGATGGCCACCGTTGGCCCATCAGTGAGCAGGTCATCTGAACTCACGGACCCTGCCAGAGCAGATGGCAGGAGTGAGCACCGCAACAGCGCAGCCTCAAGGCGCAAGAGTGGTGCCCTCGAGTGAAGATATGGAGGAAGAGAGCAGGACCCTCCTGCCACAGTGAGGTCCACCAAGATGATCCGGGAACTGGGAGAGGTCTGCCTGAAGAGCAGATCATGTCCTACCCGTAGGACTCAGCCTGCGAGAGGCTGCGACTGAACAAGATGCACCAGAGGAGGTGCAGTGATAGGTTCCTGTGACGCAGCATGCGACCTGTGGCACGATGCCACGTCGAGGACAAAGAGGAAGATGTACCAGCAGAGGTGCAGCGCAAGGTCCATGCGCCGCAACATGCGACCTGTGGCACAACGCCACACCAGGGAGAAGAGAGAGTGGCACGATGCCAACAAGAAATGAGGAGAGGAGTGTGACAGACCGGTCACACCACAGATCAACTCCATCACCGGTGTGCAAGTGGAAGGAAGAAGAGTGAAACAACTAAGGACTCGTGTGAGCAGATGAGAAGGTATCCATCAGCACAAGACAGTCACCGGGGTGAGCAGACGTCACTGAAGACAGCGAAGTGGGTGGTCCCCCATGCTTCTCAGTGCGATTGTCCTGTCACTTGTCACTGGCTGCTTGGCTGTGATGGCATCCCTGGCTCCAACTGCACAGGCCAAACAAGACCCGCCAGTGGCCACGACGTCCATCAAGTGGTCCTTCCACCGACGAAGATGACGTCACCTGGTTTGATCTGCAGAAGGCTGAAAAACATCATCATTATCATGAGGTGCATAGCCAAAACATCGAAGGAGCACAGCACCACCTGAGTGGAGACAGTCAGTAACAAGAACCGACGCTGACAAGGCATGTCTGGCAACGTAGAAACTTATCATCTGAACACCTGCCATGAGCCCCGTGAACCAGACACCTGCCGGTGAGAGCGGACCAGATCATTTGGACCATCCACTCTTGGGGTTGCACAAGACTTGTACGTGGCCCTGTTGGGAGTTCAGAGAGACTCCTTTGGCGTGGCCTACATTGGCCCGCACAGCCCACGCAGTCGCGCCGCAATCCAGGGACAAGGGCCTCTAACGAATTCCTGTGAGAGCGGAATCTCGCTGAGAGAGAATGCATCTGAGACAGCTCCACGTCAGGCATCCGGAAGCACAGAGGTCTCATATTGAGAGATTGGTCACCTGAAGACTTTGCACTATGGCCAGAGCACCTGAATCCAGATGGCTCGAGCAAGCGGACCCTGCATCAACCACCCGTGTGGCTCTATGCGAGACTCGGATGTGGTCCTGTAGGCTGTTCCTCTGAGACATCTTTGCTGGGCCTGAGATACGCAAGCACAGCCCACACAGTCCCATGGAAGCCAGCGAAAGGGCCTTGAGGAGACTCCTGCTTGACGGAGGTCTGGCATGAGAGGGAAGACTGCGATGCTCTGCCGCTGGACTCCCAGGTGCCCCAGGCCGTAACGTCATCTGCAGTCTTAGGAGGTAGACAATCTCCAGAGTCAGAATGCCGTCCAGAACTGTGTACAGTGGACTCCCCACTGCTCCAGATGCACCTGCATCAGAAACTGTAAATAGACTTTGACCACATGAGCCCGGACAGGACCGGATCAACAATATCCAGCGAAATGTGAGGTCATGGACAAGCGACTGAAGTATCTGACTTCATTCACACAGTGTTCGTGCCCAGCTGTCCCTGGTTAAATTATGGACTCGTGCGGAGGTGTCTGGGTGCTCCCAGCTGCACCATGTCCACTGCAATTCTGCCTTTTCGAGGCCGAGAGACTGATTGTCGTGCTATGTTATTGTTTCTTTTACAGATTGGACTTTGTTTGGTTCCTCAATAAAGTTTGGGAGGGATGTAAAGACCAGCTGGACTCGTTCTAGTGTTTCTGCCAGCCACTCTGCTGAGGGCTGGTCTTACATGTGCACCCCACACCCACTCAACACGGTCGTCACCAGTCAGATGACCCTTCCAATAAAAGGGGCTGGGCGCACGTGCCTGAGGCTAGTTAGTAGTACCCTACCACTGTGTCTGCATCATGTTACTTACCAGCATGAGGGCCTAGGGACCCATACTACACATGGGTTCCTTATAAGTATGCTCGACCATACTTGTATTAGTCTCGGGGTGTCCTGTCTCCTCCGTTTGGGACAGCATACATGCTAGCTTGGACCTCGGGCCTCTGGACAAAGGGTGTCCCCTTAGTTACACATTCTCCAGGCCAAGTAATAGCTCCTTTGTTAAACCAGTCCTGTCTCTGGGCCTCTCTTTTGATTGTGGAGGCAGGCACATATGAACTCGATCCTCTTTACAGTAAATATTCTGTGTCTTTAAAATTAATGAAGGGATCCTTAGCAAATAGAAAGAGGCATTTTCACCGAATAGGCTTCCGTAGCACTAGAGGGCACCAAGTGCTCAGCCCTTTAAAGAAGCGGCACAGCTCTGTAATCAGGGGGCTACTGGGTCTGGTGAATAACAGATAAACACGTAGAAAAGCATAAGAAAAAATGCAGTTTGGTTTAGCATAAAGCCAAAGTGGCTAACTATTCTTGTGTAAAGTGGTAATACTTTGTGGGTATTCAAATAGATCTGAACAAAATTGTTGTCTTTCAGTGATATGTGAAGTTGTGCAAGACAGTTCTTCATATAATGCTGCCTGTAAACACACGCAACCCATTCGTTCTTACAGAAAAATATGTCAACAGCCCGGAAAGAAAGCAAACATTAGCAAAGCCAATTAAGGTTTCCATTTTCCCATAGCAATCAAGGAATGCCTCTCACACACGCCAAACTCGTCTTTTCTTTTAGAGACAGACACACAAAAATGCCAAGACACAATGGTCTTCCATGCACAAACACACAAAGAACATTTTGGTAGTTGTGGTAGTGCTGGCAGTAGTGGTGGGGGTGCTAATAGTGTTGATGGCAGTAGTCGTGGTGGTAATAGTCGAAGTAGTAGTGTTAGAAATATTAGAGGTCTTGGTGGTTATGGTAGTACTAGTACTGATGGCTATAATGGAAATGGTGATAGAATTTGTGATAATCGAGTGATACTAGCAGTGGTGAGGATAGTGATAGCCGTACGGAAAGTGGAATTGAGAGGGGTAGTATTTGTGATGTTGTGACAATGGTGATGTTGTGATGGTATGATAGTGTTAGCGTGTCGGTCATTAATAAGTAAACTTACAAGGGGACGTGTATAGGTTGATGACCTTTTGACTAATTTAGGATGTTCTTACCATGGTTCCACAGCAGACAACATAATGATCAATGTCCAATAATCAATAATCATTAGTCAAATCAATAATCAATGGAGTCAGTAAATTTCACACACCATGACCTTTCATTAAAAATACTAAAGTCATGTAGATTAATCTTCAAATCCATCAAATGTAATTAATAATATTTGTTAACCAATAAGATGCAAGCAACTTCATCTAATCATAGCTTGAATCACAATGCATTCTAAAGCATCGGCACAAATCATTAGTAAAACCAATTTCACCAAGACTATAATATCCATAGAGTTCAGCAAAATAGTTTGGCAACCATTTGTCCCTGCAATTTGTCAGTCGTCATGTGAATAGCCTTAACTAACTCAGATTAGCATCAGCATGTGGGGCTTCAGGCAAAAACTATTTAGAACACACATTTTGAAAACATCTACCTAAGGAAACTATTAAGACAGCGCAGTTGGTATCTAGAAAGGAAAGGCATAAAAATGCAATTCAGTCCCATTGTGATATCTACCTATCCAGGGTATGGGTCAGCAATCAGAATCAGTCTTTATCCTCAGGTCATCAATCGATCAGCAACGCATCAGGCTCTCAGTCAGGGAGTACGAGCCCAATGACAGAACCTCAAATCTTTTCTAAATCAATATCGCATTTCATAATGGGGTAAGATCAATCTGAGTTCTCCTCTGTCACTTTGTTATATCAAAGACACCTAAACTATCCCCTAATTCAGAATTGGTCAATTAATCGTACGTTATTACTCTGTCCAAAGATTTTCATATAACAAATCTATGAATTCTAATATTTCATGCTTCACATGTTCTTGATTGGTCCGCTTTACGATGTTCTCATTATCCAGCTTGTCAGGTATCGAATTTGTTGCATCTTCATCTCCAGTCAGTGTCTTCATTGTTTGCGTCCTGGGAAAGAACCTCTTTCACATATTACACACGTTTTGTTACATTACTAGAGACATCATCTCCTGTCCATCGGTTCCCATAGAAAGTTTCTGCTTAGCATTTTAATAAGACAATGAGCATTTCACAGTTTAGTTCACTCTGCCAGTATTTTTTTATTAATCACTAAGAAATACAGCTTCTGCATGAAGCTTGGCAAACTAGGCTAAGACACTCGCTAAGTTAAGGGCATCAATTAATAAGCAAGAACATAATTCATAACCGATAATATGACATATTACTACATTAATCTAATGCAGTTTCAATATTCCATATGGATTAATAATTATTTAGTACATTTCGTGAACACTGATGGCCATTCTTCGATGTCACATTTTCAAACGTGCACATTAATTTTCTACCTTATTAATTTTTCTACATGAGTCATTATTCAAAATACGTAAACATTCATTAATAACTTCTAATTAAGACATCTTCTTCAGCAATCCCTCCTCTGATGACCAAATATATCATCACACCAAATTTACCACCCACAATTTTTATAGTTCAATCTTTTCAACATTCTGTCTTCTTCTTGAATTTTCCCTATACATTCTTTCCCTTTTCTTTTCTTCCTTCCTCTGATTCTTTTTGGACTTCTTCAATTTAATTATTTTGCATAATTTATATAATCCCCATATTCCTAAAGACAACCTATAACAATTAATATTCCCTGTACAATTTTCAATAGTACCCCATTCCAAATACTACTAAGCCAATATCCCACTGAAGCAAACCCCTTACCAACCTTCTCCCAAGCACCTGGTTCTTTCAACTCTTTCAAACCAGTACTTGTGTTAGTCAGATTAGTAAGTAAAGGCCAGATGTAGCAAAGGTTTTTACCCATTCTGTGTCTATGGGAAAAAGTGTTCGTACATATGGCCCTAAGTCTCTTATCTCTTTACTATTGTTAGGGATGTAGGAACAACAATGCCTAGAGTTAAACATGTTACAGACTCTGCCATCTTTCGCTAAAAGAATGTCTAAAGCAAGACGATTTTGAAGAGTCATAGATCTATCCACAGCCAATTCAGTATCTATAAAGAGTATAGCCCCTGAAAAATTTGTCAGCATGTAATCCACAATAGTAGACAACTTTCGAATCTTGATTGAATTTAGGATGACTTCCACTGAAGGAATCACCACACTAAATATATCTAAATATATCTCCCACTATCGCAGAAGAGGACTCCCTCTTCTGTCTCTCCCGATGTAATTCTGTCATCTTCGGAAACTTTTTCAAATCCACCATCTGATAAATCTTTGGGAAAACTATACCAAATAACATCACCCATACCCTCCTCTTGGAAGACGGTAATACGCGTTAAGTCCACAAATATAATATATCGCTGGAATCGCAGGGTCCTGCCCACTCAACATAAATGTCCATTTACTCTGAAACAAAAACACATACCTACATTCACTCGTACCCACAAATAAAGTATCAGTGTGTGACTTTGGCCTATATATACAAAGCTTCCCTATGTGTAATGCATCTAATGCTAATTTCCCTTGCATTTTGATTACAGTGTAAGCATAATCAGTCTTGTAAGTCCTTTTCTCTAAGCCTTTTTCTAATTTCTCTTTCAACACCTTTCTCCTGTCATCAGTATGATCTAAGAAGCTCTTTTCTAACGGTGTAAGCAAGTGTGTAAGATTATTCTTGCGAGCATAAGCTGTCCCAAACGTTAGTGTAGGTTCAAGGAATCCTCTAACTAATACTGTGTCATTATCCTTAGCTACTCCACTCAAGTATCTAATAATAGGAACAAACAAAAACACAAGGTCATAATTAGAGTAGAAATACTGAATGTACTCCTGGTTATAGAATCTTCTTAGTAATAGACTACAACTTATCCCATACGTTAATGGAAGACTATGATAAGTGACTCCTTCCTTTATTGATGAAGGAATCTAGGTACACACAAGACAATCTTTTGCATCCATTGTCTCAACATACTCACTCAACAAGCAATAGAAAACATTAGAAGAAAGTTCTCCTTGAGCATTAGTAAAGTCATGCAAATATTTCTCATCTAACTTGAACCTCTCTAAAGTCTTTTGTGTAGTAGTCTCAAAAGCAGAAGTATGGTTGTCTCCTTTCACATCAAGAACAGAGATTCCCACAATCAATACTATAAACAATATCCCACACATAATTGCCAAACCAATGCTCATATATTTAAAGCACCTGGCATCCCTAATTTGCTTATCTACATCGGCCTTGATCTGTAAAGAATCAGAAAGCAGAAGTAAGTTAGAAAACTTACAAAATAGACAATTCTTTCAGCAGTTCAGTTTCACTGTCAGGAACCCGCCCCTTATCAAAATCAAAATCTAAATCAGTTAGCAGCTTGTCAAAATCAGGTTTCAACAGTCTCTTTCTCAAAAATAATTTTCAGATTGTTCCAACAGTTCAGTTCATCAGTCTTCTTCACGTAACCTCAAAGTATTGACTTGGAACTTCCCCATCAAAACAAAAAGACATAGGGGCTCATTCCGACCCCGGCGGTCAAGGACCGCCGGGGCCGGGGATGCGGGAGCACCGCCAACAGGCTGGCGGTGCCCCGCAGGGCATTCTGACCGCGGCGTTTTGGCCGCGGTCAGACCAGGAAAACCGGCGGTCTCCCGCCGGTTTTCCGCTGCCCTGGGAATCCCCCATCTGCGCCGCCATGGGGGATTCCGACCCCCTCACCGCCATCCTGTTCCTGGCGGTTCCGACCGCCAGGAACAGGATGGCGGTGAGGGGTGTCGAGGGGCCCCTGGGGGCCCCTGCAGTGCCCATGCCAATGGCATGGGCACTGCAGGGGCCCCCGTAAGAGGGCCCCACTTTGAATTCCATTGTCTGCTCAGCAGACACTGGAATTCGCGACGGGTGCAACTGCAACCGTCGCACCTTCCCACTCCGCCGGCTCCATTCGGAGCCGGCTTCCTCGTGGGAAGGGGTTTCCCGCTGGGCTGGCGGGCGGCCTGCTGGCGGTCGCCCGCCAGCCCAGCGGGAAAGCCAGAATGGCCTCCGCGGTCTTTCGACCGCGGAGCGGCCATATGGCGGTTCCCTCCAGGCGGGCGGCTCCCGCCGCCCTCCGGGGTCTGAATGACCCCCATAAACTCTTGTTGCCATTCGTTTGTAGTTGCATACACCCATTCAGGACCTGCATATCTTTGATTTGCTATTCTCTTTCTTTTCAACTTTCGATCACCATTCAACTCTCCTTCGCTTAATTCCTCCTTTCTCGTAGTGTTTACTTCTTCCTCTATTGTTGGTTCAACAACCACCTCTTTCCTTTTCTCCATTTGCAAATTTGGCCACTTATCTCCCTTTCTCGTACCTTCTGTCGATATTCTCTTCAGGACTGAACTTGAATCTTTTTGTTTCTCTATGGTGTTTTCTCTTGACAGACCTGCAACAGCTTTAGGAGGAGTCAGATCACTTTGACTTTGGCAATTGCTCTGTCTGTTTCTCTGAATCATTTGCTTCTGGGAGGGCCCCATAAGTACTAGGCTCTCTTGCTGGTTCAGTTGCGATAACTTCCTCTGAGACCTCTACCTTCACCTCCCACAGGATTGATAGAACTGTATTCAATTAACTCAGGTTCAGCTTCAGTTCTTCCTGGCTCCTTTTCCGGAGCTGTGATTTGTCGCACAGTTGTTGGTACTGTTAACAACGCTTCTTTTTGATCCAGTGGACATGCCACTTTCTTCATGTGACTTGCGTGAACCGAATTTGGGATCCCTGCTCACCTCACAGCTGTCATAGTAGTTAGGATCACTTGATATGGACCCTTCCAATGAGGCTCCAAGCACGTCTTGCGCACATGTTTTTGGGCAACAACCCAGTCACCAGCTCTCAGGTTGGCCCTTGATCGTGGATCGGTGGCAGTGTGGTGGCCTCCACCTGCTAGGAGAAAGAGCTTACTACATCAGCCAGACCCTAGCAGTAATCTAACACCATATCATCTGTAATGTTGACAAGTGCATTTGCAGGAACTGCTGCCAACCTCATTGCTCTGTCCATGAGAATCTCATTGGGCGACAATCCTGTCTTCCTGTCGGGTGTGTTTCTCATTGACATCAACACCAAAGGCAATACATCAGGCCATTTCAGATTCATAGCGTTGCACATTTTTGCAATTCTTCACTTCAAGGTACCATTCATCTGCTCCACTAGACCTGATGCTTCAGAGCGGTAACTACAATGCAACTTTCGCTCAATGTTCAGTTTAATCACCTCATTATTGAAGTGCGATCCCCTATCTGAGTCTAAAGAGATCGGAAATCCAAAGCAGGGATATCAGTTCCCGAAGCAACAATTTTGCTACTGTGAGGCTATCATTTCTCCATGTAGGGTACGCTTCAATCCAATGACTAAAAATGTACACAATCACCAACACATACCTCTAACTTCCACACACAGGCATCACAATGAAATCCAATTGCATTCTGTTGAACGGACCTCCTGCTCTTCCAATGTGGCTCAAATTAACCAATGTCCCTTTCCATGCATTTAATTGCTGACAAATGACACATCAATTGCAAACTGCTTTGGCTGCTTGTCTAAACTTGAGGTTAAACCAATCAATTTTGAAGAGACATACCATGGCATCCCTCCCAATGTGTGCCTGACCATGATAGTACCTTGCCATCTGAGACAACAGACTATTTGGTAAAACCAACTGATACCCTTCTGAAACCCACAATTTATCCTGTCTTTGAACACATTTCATTTTACTCCAGTAACGTTTCTCTTCTTTGTTACTCCGCAACGATTTTAACTCTTCTAAAGTGTCAACTACTTTTAATGCAAAACTCATACATGTTGTGTCTTCTTCCGGTAACAATTCACACTTATCTTTGAATGATATACAGCTCAATGCGCAAAACCTTGCAACTTGATCCGCATATCCATTTCCCAACTGGGTCCAAAATACCTGAAAAATATGCTACTGGGTGATGAGCACTTCCATGGACCTGGGTCAAGACAGACGATGAACATGCGTCACATTCATGACAAAACAATGTGAAAGGCTTTGTGTAGTCAGGCATACCCAATGCTGGAGCTCTGCAAAAACTCTCTCTCAACTCAGTGAATGCTTTCATTTCATCCTCATCTAGCAATATGGGGTATGTGACATCCTTATGGGTCAACTTCTGCAATGGATTTGAAATTTCCCCAAATTTTGGAATCCGTTGGCGACAATAGCCCATTATTCCCAGGAACATCCTAACATCTCTCTGTGCAGTCGGGGGTTTATTTGCAGTATCATTGTGATCCTTTCCCTCAATATTTTCTTCGGCCCTTTCTCAATCTGATGTCCCTAATACTTGACTACCTTCTGACAGTACTGCAATTTCTTTTTTCTTTTTTTTTGTCCTCATACACCTCTGGCTCCTATTCAACTCCATGATTTCTCATACTCGGAGATGATCAATGTCAGGGAGCTCGAGCCTCTCTCAATTTCCCTTCGGCACACAAGGTCAACATCCAAGGCAAGAGAGTAAACAAGCTCGTAATCATAGGACACAAATGCCCATCTTAAATTACTCTCCCATAAATCTTCCTTCTAACAACCGTGACCATATTTTTACTTTCTTTTCCTTATGTAATTTATCCACCCCAATATCCAATTTTTATATAACAGTCGATACATCCAACCAATCTGCATATGAAGGAGGGAGCACTGATACCCATTTCCGACAAATTTCCCTCCTATCCAAAAGTATTGCATATAGCAACACTGTCTTTACAATTCTAGAACCTACTTCTCCCTGCTCCACCATACCGAAAATAACTAAAGGAAGTGACGGTGTAATATGTTGTAATAAAAGACTCAAAATCCTTTCACATACTTTCCCCCAGAAACAATAAACTACTGGACATTCTAAAAACATATGAATATCCAATGCCTTCGGTAAGCCACATTTAGCACAACTAACTTCCTCTCCCTCTCTTATCTTAGTTGATTTCTCTGGAGAGAAAAAGACCCTATGCAGAGTAAAAAGATGATTTTGCCTTAAACGTGCCAATTTAATGGCCCTAAATATTGTTCGCATAGATGGCCCCCACCATGCTTGTAATTGATCCACAGACATCTCTTCCCCCAAAGGGAGACAGGCAGTTTAAAGTCCCCATCCACAATAGCTAACATACTCCAATACCAACTCAAATTTAATCCCCAATGCTTCTTAATTAAGTCACCCTCTAACTGATTAGCAGACCACAACCTGCCTGCGACCCCTTGTGTCCATTCCCTTAATTGAATATACTTAAATTTTTAGAGATTCCCTCCTGTCCACTTCGTAAGTTCCTCCCAGGACAACAAACTACCATCTCTAACTAAATCCCCCCAAAATTGAATCCCGGCCTTTTTAAGGGGTAAGGCCAACACATCTATCAAACACTCAGAGGTTCCCAGAGATTCCCAAACCGGATCCCATTGACTGTAATAGTCTATTTTTGCAACTTGCCACAACTGAAACCAAGCACTAGCTGCATCTTGTAGTATTTTCAATCTTACTTTCTTAAAGAATTTTGGGTCACCAAACTTATATAGAAAATATTTTGCTGCACCTTTCTCTGTGGCTACCATAAAGCTAAACATCTCTCCAATCGCTGAACGATCAATCAGAGGAAGAAAATAACATTCTAACATTCTTAAGATGGAATGCCCACACATAATACTGGATGTCAGGAAGAGTAAGACCCCCCTTCGCCTGTCTCCTGTGCAGTTTCTTCCATGCAATTTTGGGTCCCTTTTGTCCCCAAATAAAGGAATTAATTTTCTGTTGAAAAATGGTCAAAAGTTTCTTATCCATTTGTAATGGAATAGAATCATAAAGAAAGTTCAACTTAGGCAAGATTATCATCTTAACCAAGTCGACCCTCCCTAATATTGTGAGGGGAAGATGTTGCCAGCCTGACAGTAACTTGCTACAAGCCGTTACCACACTCCTCATATTAACCACCAGTATTAGTTCCAAATCCTGCACAATTTCTACCCCTAAATACCTCATTGAATTAGTGGTGCGCTAAAGGTCGGGAATCAGATTCCATACTATTGTCTCTGTTTTTTCAGCATTAATGTGATAACCAGAAATCTTCCCAAATTGCTTCGTAACATCTAATAAAGTGGGCAAAGCAGTAGATAAATTTGAATTATAGACTAAAAGATCATCGGCAAACAAAGCAACTTTCTTCTCCCACCCCTTACTACTAAAAGGAGACATTCTAGAGTCTTGCCTGATCCTCCTAGCCAAGGGCTCTACATACAAGTCAAACAACAAGGGACCCCTAGTAACCCTAAAGGTATTTGTTAACTTCCCATTTACCAGGACCCTTGCCAATGGGGCCTGATAAATTTGTTGAATTGCTTTACACAATTTGGTACCCAAATTGTTACGTTCAAGAACCTTATTCAAATAATTCCAATTGACTCTGTCAAAAGCTTTCATCGCGTCAATCGCAATACCTGCCAAAGGTTCTCGATATGCAGTGGCTAAATCAATAGCCCCTATTAAGTCAAATGTTCGTTCATGCAAGAACCTATTCCGAATAAAACCTTTCTGATCAGAGTGGATCAAATCCCTCATCACTCCACTTAACCTATTTGCCAATACTTTAGCATACAACTTATAGTCACAATTTAATAATTATATTGGTTAATATGAATCACATTTCAATGGAGATTTTCCAGGTTTTAAAATCAAAGAAATAGTTCCCTCATACCAAGAGGCAGGGAGAGATGCTCCTTCCTCAAAAATCTCTGTAAATAGTTGATAAATTGACTGAACTATAGAGTAACCCAATACCTTATAGAACTCTACAGGGATACCATCTGGTCCTGGCGCTTTCCCCCTCTGACACTCTTTTAAAACAGATCTTATTTCTCCCTCAGTAATTGGCCTAGTCATGTGAGTTTGTTTACTCTCAATAAGACGCAGGAGCATATCTATATCTAACCATTCACCAACTTCCTCATCCCTCACCTCCTTTTCCTCCGTGGAAAGTACAGAAAGGAACTTATAAAAAGCCTTTTCTATAGTCTCCGGGTCAAAAAGACTAACCCCCAACTGGCTATCCACTAACTCCTTAATACAATTTCTCGCCTGATCTTTCTTAGCCTTCCAGGCTAGTAATTTTCCCATATTTTCTCCTTATTCAAAATGAACTAGTTTGCTTGCCTCCCAACACTTTGCAATTCTTGCTTGCAATAGGGATTCCATCTGCAACTTCAACTGTCTTCTCTTATCATCCAAACCCTTTTTATCCTCTCTCTCTACACATTGAGTGTTACATGCCAAAATATCCTGCTCTATCCCCTCCAATTCCTACCTATAGAGCCTTCTTCAATAACTAGCCAAACTTATAATTCTTCCCCTCTTCACTGCCTTGAAGGTGTCCCATATTACTATTCTACAGGCTGATCCCTGATTCAACCTAAAGAAGGCCTCTGTCTCCTTATGGAGATAACTAACAACCTCCTCCTCTAATAACAAAGCTCGATCCAAAGTCCATCTTGTCCCTCCTCACTCCTGGGGACACTCATTTTTTAAATCATTGCAGCGTGGTGCGATAAGTGGGCCGGTGAATACACAATATCGTCAACCAAGTCACACACCAGATAATCAACTAAAATGTAGTCAATCCGAGAAGCATGCCCATACTTCCTATTATAAAAAGAAAATTCCTGCTTCTGACCTGCTCTTAGCCTCCACAGATCACATAATCGAAAGTCTTTCAACATTAACTTAAGATATTGTTGAGATTTCGGAGTACCCACCGACCTACATTTTACTGATCTATCTAATGTATTGTCTAAAACTACATTAAAATCCCAGTCATGATAATAGGATCTGAAAAATTCAAGAGGTGGGAAAAGACTGTTTGGAGTGGTTGTATATCATCACAATTTGGCCCGTAGAAACCTACCAATGTAAATTTCCTACCCCCGAAATTCAATCTAAGTATGATCCACCTACCTAACTTATCCGTCATCACCCCAAGCAAACCTGCATCCATCTGATTTTTAACCAAAATTACAACTCCCTTAGTGTTAAAGTCATGCTCCCTACCAACACAATATCGTACCCACTTCTGAGTTTTAAACAATGCTGTACATTCTTCTTTGGTTAAATGTGTCTCCTGTAAAAGAATCACATGGACTGAAGAATCCTTAAGAAACTGCAGGATTTTCCTAGCCCTTCCCCTCACTCGTATACCATTAATATTCCAAGACATTATTTGTATCAACCCCTTTCCATCTCCCTGGTACCCCTTAACCTCACCCAGATGTACTTAAGTAAACTGAGGTGTATGAGGATATTTTTTTCCATTTTTCCCCCATGCTTCACCCTTAGTGCCCCCGAAAGAACCCCTACTACACACCCATGTATATTCTGTGCCCTCACCCCCCTCCCTGGAGAACCCTCCTATCTACTAACAGACCTACTGGTCCCATTTAGAACACCCCCGAGCCCCCGGTCTTCCTTACACAATGCCCTCCTTCTTTATTTCTTCTAACAATTTGTCAGCTGCCGCAGGGTCCTTAATGCTGTGCATTTTGTTATTATACATTACACGCAGGTTTGCTTGGAATTTAAGCTGAGCCACCGAAACCACTTTTTTAAATTCATCCAACCGTTTTCCCAGCTCCCATTGCCTATTTAGTGTTATCATAGAAAGGTCCGATCTAATCTCAAAAGAGAATTGTTGAACTTCTAGAGATCTTGCAGCCAGGGCCTTTGTCAGAATTGTTTCTTTCAACATATACGTTTGAAAGTACACCAAGATCTTTTGCGGGTTCTTATTGTTAGGATTTCTATGAAACGGGTCCCTATGAATACTCTGAATATCCTTCATAATCTCAACCTCAGACTCATCCAGGAACATTGTCCTCTTTATAAGAGAAACCACAAATTTCTTCAAATCTACTCCTTCCGCTCCTTCAGGAACAATTGGGAGTCTTAAATTATTTCTTCTAAAGTTGTTTTCTAAATGCTCCACCTTCTCCTGAAGATCTCGCTCATTCTCCTTTAAGAGTTGAATTTCTTCCTTATTCCTGCTCATCTCACCCTTAATAATCTCCACTGATTCCTCTAAAGCTTGTGTTCTCATTCCCAAGAGGTCTATTTTCTTTTCCAATGACTCACAAGCAAGCCTAATTTCCCCCTGGTTTGTTTCCGAAATTGCAAAACCTTTATTAATCTTATCAGTAAGTAAGGCAAGCATATTCACCAATGTATTAGACCCTAATACCTCGGCCTGAGGTTGATTGTCTAGGGAGACAGAAGATTCCCTATTTTCTGAGGGTCTAGACGAGTTAGAGGTTTAATGAGTTTCCAAAATATCATGATTTATAATTTGAGATACCTCAAGAGATGATTCCACCGGGGGGGGGGGGGAGCTTAAAAAAAAAAAACCATCTCAGACTCCGATACTTGCCTGGGTCTAGAACCCGCACTCAATGCATGTTCCTTCAGAGTACCAAGGGTATTAGCAGACACTAGCGGCAATGCCCTAAAATAAGCCAGTGAAGAAGGGGTAACTTTAGTGCTAACACTACCAATTTTCCGTTTGGTTTTGTTCTTCTTAGGGTTCCCCCGTACACATCCAGCTTCAGGGAGACTGCTTCTCAATCCTTGCAATGACCCCTCCTCCTCCTCTCCAGCCTCTAAACCCAGGGCTGAGTGTGGCAGTGAACTTAATTTAAAAAGAGAAGAAGAAATCGTTTTACCTCTCTTAGGGGTCCACGTTTGTTTTCCTGTGGGGCCCCTTACCGTCCAATGGTGGTCCCCTGAGCCCACAGGCTTCCTTCCCCCTCCAACTGCTTTCCCTGTCTCCAGTGTCTCTGATGTTGGGGCTGCAGCACAACCAGTGCTGACTCTGCCCATGCTCCCCCAGAGGGGAACACAGGAAATTGCTCGGCGGCTCCTACAGAGGTCCCGGGCGCCACAAATCCAGCTTGCCGCCCAACCAGCACTGTTTTTGGTTACCGAGGGGCCCCCGTACACATCCAGCTTCAGGGAGACCGCTCTGGAATCCGAGTGGAAAAAGAAACCGTTGCTCGACCGGGGAGCTCTGTTAAGTGTTCAGCGCACGACTGGGCTGCCATGCGCCATGTTCTCCCGTCAATGACCGGAAATCAACCACGATCCACTTCGACAGTACTGCAATTTCAATGGTGACACTTTATGACCATACTTTCCCAAATGATTCAACAGGGCAATCGAGTCATACTTACACTCATCCCTTGTCTTGGATGCAATCAACAAATCATCAATTTATTGCACCAGAGTCATGGTAATTCTTATGACTCCAAATTATTTTTCAAGATCTGATTAAACAAGGAAGGGGACTCCGTGTACCCTTGAGGAAGTCTACACCAGCAGTAGACTCGATCTAAGAATTTGAAACTGAAGAGAAATTGACTGTCCTCATGAAGAGGCACAGAATAGAATGTTTGTGATCAATCAACCATGGTGAACCACTCTGCATCACATGGAATCTGAAACATTATTACAGCTGGGTTGGGAACAACACTTGACCACTATGTCATTTATTTTTCTCAAATCCTGAACAATTCAGACCTTCCCACATGGCTTCTTCAAACCCATTATCGGTGAATTACATGGACTGCTAAATATCTCCTTCAAAACTCCCTGCTTCACAAAATCTGCAATTCTCTGAGACACTTTCATCAGGACATCTTGTGTCATGTTATACTGTGGAAGCTGCGGAAAACTGCATTCGGTTTCAAAGTAAACTTAATCGGCTCCACTCCTTTGATCAATCCCACTTCTTTCCCTGTCAGATCCCACACATTTCCTTGCACCGTTGCCTGCAAATCAGAATGAACCTCGCTCACCGTGAACATGGGGATAAACGTAATCAATGGGTACTCCTCATTTGTAGTTTTGCACTCAGTTTCTGGGGCCAGGCCTTTCTCATCGTCACTATTTGTCTGGATTTCAATTCCATAGTTTGAGCAAGTAATGAGACACCTTGTCTTACACAGCAAGTCCCTTCCCGGTAGAGATGCCAGACTTGAATCGCAGACTACAAACGTATGCAGTCCCTGGAAATTGCCAATCTCAACTTGCACTGGATCTGTAATGGGGTTTGTCAAATACTGATTCGCTACTCCCACAACTTGAACTGTTCGATCTGAAAGGGGCAAATTCGGAACTTCTGCACTTCTCACTGCAGAGCATGTAGCTTTAGTATCCAACAGAAATGAGACTCTGTGACCCATTATCTTTCCCCTTACATAGGGACCCCTCGAATCTACTTCTAATGAAGTTGCAAGCACACATGGCTCCTCATTACAACTATCACTCATCCATTCACAATTTATTTAATTCTCACTGTGTAACAGGAACTGCGTTACTACTTCTGTCTTGTCTCTGACCTGTTGAGAAAACATCATGTGTTGCTGCTCCATCGGGGCTTGAGGTATCTTCATTTGCTGTCTAGGTACCATGGGAACCTGCTGCTGCATTGGCTGCAAATGTGATACTTGTGCACGGTTGCACCTGTTGCATGGGCTGAATTTTTTTGCATTTGATTCACATTATTCCGACAATTTGGATTTGGACCCCTCATTCTTGGTCCTCTCACATTTTGAAATGTATTGTCGTCAATATTTTGCTCAACAATACCCTCTTGCACCATCATCGGACACTCCGCTTCCAGTGTCCCACGGCTTCGCAAATGTGACATGGCAATAGCTTCTTCATTCCCTGCACATCATTTTGAAGTACTATAGTATTCAAATCGGAACCATGATTCATATTTCCTCCATGACCTCTACCTCTCATCTGAGGCTGAAACATGACATTCACCTGCTGCTGTGGTATCAGTTGCAAAAACTTTCTTTGCACTCCTGTTTGAGCTGCCTTAATCTGTATCCCCATTGCCTTCTCATTCAACTTTTTCTGCTTCAGCTCAATTTCACCACTACAATATTTTGCATACTGCAACACCTCATCAATCGGTTTGGCTTGCCAGCAAATCAATTGACTCTTAATCATCTGACCTATCTCAAGTATCAGTCCTTCCACAAACCTAAACACAAATTGCATCATGTCCTTAGGCTCAGTCGCTTCTTTGCCACTGTACTTTTTAAACACCTTCAAAAATCTCCCAAAGTTCGCATGTATTGACTCCTTTACTTCCTGCACAGCCCTGTCAATTCTCTGCCAATCAATATTTTTAGGCAAAATTCTTGTCTTCAGAAACTCGATCACCTTATAGTAACATTTTATCACCTCAGGAGATGGTGCACCTGTACTCTTCTTATCTCTCTCTGGTTCACTTGTTGGCCAATCTACAGCTCTCTTACACTCAACCCACAAGTAAGCTGGAACCACTATCTCCAATAATAATGATCAAGTCTTCCCACAAACACTTTGCGAGCTTCACAAACCTATCCGTCTGCTGAAACCACTCTATTTCTTTTTGCTTTGATAATGATCAGTATTACAAGGGCTCACACACGGATAAAGAATACATGGAATTGATTAATAACCCGGTATTTGGTGATAAATTGTAAATCATAAACAGATTCAATCTCTTGATAAGTAGATAAGTAGAAAAGTGACAGTGTCAGAGGATATATTAAGGGACTCCCATCAGTTAGTCCTGAAGAAGACCCATTGTGGAGCTGAGATTTGGCCAAAGATATTGAGGGGTCGAAACGTCGACGTATATGTCACAGTTCGTATTGGTTTCTACATAGGTTCCTTGGACGGCTGAAGGAATTGGTTTAGATTCTTAGAGGATTTGGAATGGAGGCAATGCAGCAAAAAAGAACCAACCGACTGTTTTTAATGTTTTTTTGTATAGGTTTTGGATTTAATTGAATATTTATTCTTCTTCTTTCTGTCATTCATCACGAGCACTTTTTCTCACACTGTCTATCTTTTGGTGTGTTGTTTATTAGATGGGGTGTCCTTAAAGGAGTAACATACTAAGGTGTTTTTTAGATGTATTTGCATATGAATGAATATATATTTATATGAATAAATTGTTCTTCTATTTTCACGTATGCTGTTTTATGATGTATGAATATTTTTCTGGCTTTCCCTCTTTGGGCATTGTTGTATGTAATGCTTACTTTTCACCCAGCCCTTTGGGGTTCATGGGTTACCCTCTGTGGTTTATAAGAAGCCACTCTATTGGCTTCTCTCTCAATTTTGGATAATCATTTGTCAATGATAAAATATCACTCATACTCCAAGGAAGGTTAAAAACAATTCCTCCTGGCATTTCTCTCATCGGTAAAATCTTTACCGGATCCTTGTCCTGTTGTACAATTTCGGTTACTTCTAAAGACTCTTTTCTTTTTGTCTCTTCTTTACCTATCTGCCTTCCCACTTTTCTAATGCTCCCCAAACCTGAGCACTTGGCAGTAATTCTTTAAGATGCGCCTTCATTCCGGCTGACCTCATGTGTTCAAAATCTTTTTCCTCAAAATCTAATCTGTAACTAATCTTCAAATGCTTCTTTTTCTCAATTTCTATGACATGCTTTTCTGCCAAATCTGCCAATCTCTGGTGTAATTTGCCCACCTCTCTTGTGATTGTCGGGCATAAGTACCTTAACTCTGCCTCTGTGTAAGATTCTAATCTATTCACCCCCATTGTTCCCTCAACTAATGTACCTGCTTCCATGGTCAATCTGACACAATTTATCTGCTCTTCTCCCTTGGAAGTATTCTGTGGGGTATTTAGCTTATCTAACCATTCAGTCAACTGCTGAGCTGTCAATCCCTGTAGCAAAATGTTACTCACGTTCACCGGTGGCACCTGTTGTACCACTGCATTTGATGTCTACGGTGTCAATGACTTCAGGTTCTGACCTGCACTAGGTCCACTCACAGTATTTGGAAGTGCAACAAGTGAACTAAGATCCAACAATGATCTCGACCCATCAAAAGTCTGACCCATAGATGAGACTACCTGCACTTGTTCATCTGGTCCCCTCCTCATTAGACTCTGAGACATCGTTCCTTGTTCATTCATAATTGGTTTCTTCTGCGCAAATAATGGTACCACTGGATCAACAGTAATCAGCAGCAATATTGCATCTGGGGCTGCTCTGGCACCTGAACATTGTGGGAGAGTAACTCCCATACTCTGATTCATTAGTGGAGTCAAGACTGACTGTGTCCCTGTCATTGAAGTAAATCTCGGCATCCCCTGCAGCAGTACCCACGGCAACATAATTGGAGGTGGCTCAGTCTGAACCAATAGTGGTCTTGGAACCACTCACTGCGTAGGCACCACTAAGTTAGAAGTCGTCCATAAAACAGGCACATCATTATAGATTCTCTGAATGGGTGGCGGATGCATCTGTGCATGAACTTCTGGAGTAGTCAACACACTAGGACTACCTTGGACCACATCCTGTATCTGGCTAGTATTAGCCTGCACTGGGCTCACTGTTCCCATTGCCTGTGCTGGGGCTGTTGCGTCAACACTAGTAATCGGATCATCGTCTTGCACCGCATACAGTGGTGGTCGATCTCTCAGTATCTGTGTAACAACAGTTTCATCATCAGAGTCCTCCTCCACTATGGAAGACTTTCTCACTTCCTTACTCTCAGACAGACCTTCATTAGACTTTCTAGTTGCTGTCTTTCCTTCCGTCTCATCTGCCTGCGTAATTGCTGGAAACAACTTAACTCCTTGCAGTTTCTCTGCTCTCCACCTTTTCTGCTCACAATCCCATTTAGCCTCTGCTAAAGACTTCTCTACCTTTCTTACTCTCCTCTCAAATTTTAATTGCTGTTGCTGTTTAGCTACCAGCTCCCAAACTGCTAATGCCTTAAACTGTGCTGGTCTCGCAAGGGGCTTCGATTAATATAGCGCCATCCGCAATTGCTCCAAGATTCTCAAATTGAATGTCCCATACTCAGGAAACTCTAAGCTCCCATTTTTCTGTTAACTTGTACCACTGCTTTAACCAAGACATGGCGGGACACCTCTCTCTCGAATTTCAATGGAAGCCCAGTGTATTCTCTGCCGGAGGAGGCTCTCCTAAATTTGCTGTAATATAAGTATCTCCCCTTAGGGCACTCTTCAATGCCTTGAAAAACTTCATCTTTTCTATCCTTTTGTGTATTCAAAAACAAATCAGGAAATTACTTTTACTCCCAAGATTCCTTTCAACCACATTCTCAACCAATTGCCTCTCACAGATGGCTGCCAATCCGTGCGTGACCCTTCTCACTAACCAACCTATCCCAGCGCTGCACCAATGACGTCACACTCACACATACTGCGGCTGACAAAGTCTTGCGGCTCGTCCTCCTAAACTTCAATTCACACAAAACTAATGCAAAATATTGCGAGCACTAACCAAAAACCAATGCCCAAAAACAAATCTGCTGGTTTACTACAGGAAGATAACACAATCGCTTCAGAAACCTTACGGATTTTTACTGATGGCCCTTTCGCTCATACAGCTATTCCTCTTTCTCAGTCTCCCAGGTTAGCAAGTAAAATTCGACCCGCAAATTTTACTCTCAATCACTCAATCATTTGTTAAGCACCCTACTCACCCGCTAGGGTCTCATGGCGCTGAGAAGGGGGTTATGGAAGGACTACTACTGCTCGAATAACCAGGTCTTGAGGCGTTTCCTGGAGGTCAGGATGTCCTTGGTCTGTCGTAAGTGGGTGGGGAGGGTGTTCCAGGTCTTGGCAGTGAGGTGGGAGAAGGATCTGCCACCGGCTGTGGTTGGATGGATGTGAGGGACGGCAGCGAGGGCAAGGTTGGCAGAGCGAAGTTGGCGGGTGGGAGTGTGGAAGGTGAGTCACTCGTTGAGGTATGCAGGGCCCGTGTTGTGAAGAGCTTTGTGGGCATGGATGAGAAGTTTGAAGGTGATCCTCTTGGTGACGGGAAGCCAGTGTAGGCCTCTGAGGTGGGTTGAGATGTGGTTGCAGCGTGGGATGTTGAGGATGAGGCGCGCTGAGGCATTCTGTATCCGTTGTAGTTTCTTCTGGAGCTTGGCTGTGGTTCCTGCGTATAGCGCATTTCCGTAGTCCAGTCTGCTGCTGACGAGGGCGTGGGTGACCATCCTTCTTGTTTCAGTGGGGATCCATTTGAAGATCTTGCGAAGCATGCTTAGGGTGTTGAAGCAGAAAGATGAGATGGCGTTGACTCGCTGGGTCATGGTGAGTGATGAGTCTAGGATGAAACCTAGATTGCATGCGTGGGTGGTGGGTGCTGGTGCGGTTTCTAGGGTGACTGGCCACTAGGAGTCATCCCATGTGGAGCGGTTGGAGCCGAGGATAAGGATCTCTGTCTTGTGCGAGTTTAGTTTGAGGTTGCTCTTCTCCATCCAGTTCGTGACGGCATGTAGTCTGTCGTGGAGGTTGGTTTTGGCAGTTGCGGGGTCCTTGATTAGTGAGAGGATCAGCTGGGTGGCGTCGGCGTAGGAGATGATGTTGAGGTTGTGGGATCAGACGATGTTGGCGAGCGGTGCCATGTAGATGTTAAAAAGAGTTGGGCGACAGAAGACCCTTGGAGACGCCGCAGATGGTCTTGGTGGCTTCTGACAGGAAAGGAGAGAGGCGGACACTCTGAGTCAATGAGTCTGTCCTGGTGCACATAGGACTTGCCAAATCTCAGTCGAAATTTCCTATCGCCAACTCTAACTCACACACTGACCCGTTGACCACGCCCGATCAACCTACTAAACCAGACAGATCACAACATATAACCAAGTGTCTCATACATTTTTCCAATATACTCCGGAGTCTTAGACCACGCAGGGCCCGTACATCAACAGCCAGGTGGACAATTTTTTAAGCACAAAGCGCCACACTCATGTGAAGTTCGAGGACTTCCCTACTCTCATACTGTGGAGCACACACACTCCTACTAAAACTTCATTTGGAGTACGCAAACTCCCAAAATCCTCCCATACGTCTCAATTCACCTGCGATTTGCATAAGCTGTGCAAGCACAACCTATCTCTCTCACTCTATCACTAGAACGCCGGGAACATACCCAACACTACTTACAGGATCTAGGATCTGGGAAAGTAATTTCTGGGCTTAAGGGAACATCATTTTCTCTACAAATGCCATTTTGAAAAACAAAATCCAAATTTCAATAATACTGAACTTGTAACATGCTCCAACCACTCACTACAAGCTCCTAAAGAGACTAATTCCTGCCTAGTTAATAGTTTGTTGGCTGATTATGAACATTGCATTAGGTGTGAAGAAGGGATTCAAATTTATCCATTATGCCACTACTATGACCCTTCCTTATTACCTTTACGCTCTACTGCTGATCCCCACAAACATAGCCCAGGATCAGTCAGGCCGTATCCCCAGATAAATGTTTCTACCATTAATCACTTCCAGGTTTTCAACTCCCTCAATGAGAATGATTGACTCACAGATATCGTCAGGCATGGTAGAGAAAACCTGGTGGGGTTAAGCGCTGATGATGGCTATGATAAACTCATACCAGAAGAAGGGGCGTTTCTGACAGGAATCTGTCCTAGTGCCAATATCATGGATGAATTGGCATTATGTTTAGGATATAAACCTTTAACACTGATTAGTTGGAACATTGCGGGGCTCTGGTCAAAAATAAAAAACCCAGACAGGTTGAGATTTATATCGACACATGACATAATTTGTCTTTAGGAGACCAGGTCAATGGACACGTTTCTATTGGATGGGTACTTATCTCTACACCAACCAGCATTAACCTCCACAATGGGAAGGGCAAGAGGTGGCCTTTTAGTTCTTGTTTCACTACAATTATCACAAATGGAGGTGATTCTAATTTGGTCCTCACCCTACTTTATGATTGTTTTATCTATCTATAAGGGGGAGTAAGGGTATCCTGATAATAAACTTCTATAATAATGTACCACGTGGTCTTGAGGATGTAACAGACTTTATTGACTCATCCACCCAATTGCAGGATGAAGAGTTAGTTATCCTATGGGTTGGTAATTTCAATACTCCCCTATGCTGCCAGGAAGTCCCACACTTGTGCAGTGTTCCAACTGAAGGCAGAGAGTCTTTAACTCACTTTATCCATTCAAATGAAGGTGAAGCTTTAAATTCTTTTTTATGTAAGTTTGATCTGGTCTATGCTAGGGAGAAAGTGTCTATAAATAAAAAAAAAATCCCTACATTTACAAGGAACTCAAAAGGGAGTATTATTGATTTTATCCTTATTGGCTCTTCTGATTTTCATTTAATCTTTGATTTTAAGATTATATCTCACTGTGCCAGTGATCATAACCCCTTATGCATTGAACTAGCTTACAACACCAAACAGGACTCTAGGAACAAGGACCTGAGGAGAGATACCACTTTCCCAAAAAATATTGGCATACGTTTGAAATGGAAAAAAATTAACCCAATCACATTTAGCCAGGAAATGATAAGATCAACGTTAGATTCTAATAACACTTGCTTGTCCCATGACCGTATAATCCAAGAATACGAACATTTAAGTTATGCTATCTCGGACGCTTTGGTGATGGATAGGCCCCCTCTGGTCCCTGTGGTGCACCGATGGTTTAATTCTGCGTGTACAACTGCCCTTATAACTACTCCTCCCCCCGTGATTTAATTAAAATGAGAAGGGCCCATTATAAGGCAACACAGGAAGAGAGGAAATTGGAAATTAGGACTAAAGCATGGGAAGAATTCTTGGAAGCCACTGAAATGAAGGATACTTCAACATTTTGGAAAATGGTAAATCACCCATACTTCTCAGATTGTAACACTAAAGCTGAAGATTGCTTAATCCCAGAGGATGTCTGGATGAAGCACTTCAAGAGAGTATTTCACCCAGAAAATTATATTCTGATTAAGGAGGATAGAAGTATCAAGCAGATCCCCGTAGATCCTAATCCTAATACCTTAGACATTTCCATCAATCTCCATGAGGTCATTAATGCCATAAATTGTTCAAGGCCAGGAAAGGCTCCTGGCCCCAATGGAGTCCCTGTAGATATTTTTAAATCTATGCCCAATCTTTGGGGCCCACCAGGTCACAAACGAGTTAAGAAGTGTTGTAAAAAGCAACATACCTCCCTCAAGGAAGCTGGCCATTATCATTTACATATTTAAAAAGGGTAATAGACAAGACTTCTCTTGTTATAGATCAGTTTCTCTCATCGATTCTACAGCCAAGATTTTGGGGAGTGTGATCTTATCATGATTGGAGGACTGGGTGACAGAGGCACATATCCTATCCCCAATTCAATATGGCTTTAGACCCAGACTAGGCACGGTGGAACAAGTATTACATTTGCACCTTATCCTCAGTAAATATGTAATTGCCAAAAAAGAACCCATTCAAATGGCATTCATCGATTTATCAAATGCTTTTGACTTGGTAAATAGAGGGAAGCTGTGGCAAATTATGGGAACCCTGGGGATTGATGCAAACCTCTTGAAGCTAATAAAGCGGCCACATATGGACCTAAAGGTTTCAGTCCACTTTGGCCCACATGAACCTTGGGTTCACCCGGGAGGGTGGGTATCACCTTCGTCCCAGTCACCCCTGCTGCCCTCAGTGAGGAGGCCATTGACCTCCTCAGGTCCCTCACTGTTGGGCAGTCTACCATTTTGAATGCCATCCAGGGTGTAGAAAGGCAGTTGCAACAAACAAATGCATTCCTGGAGGGCATTCATTCTGGTCAGGCAGCCCTTCAGCGAGCTTTTCAGACTCTGGCCTCAGCACTGATGGCAGCCATTGTCCCTGTGTCTAGCCTCCCCCCTCCAACTTCCTCCACCCCGACCCAATCCCCTGTACCTCAGCCTATCCCAAGCACACCTACAGGTCAGCATGCACACACGTCAACACCCAAGGGAAGCTCAGGCAAACATAAGCACCACACATCCCACAGGCACTCACACAAGCATCACACACATGCAGACACACCAACATCCACTGCCTCCACTGTGTCCCCCTCCTCCTCGTCTCCCTTCTCCATCCCTGTCTCGTCTACACTCACACCTGCATGCACTACCTCTAACGCCACTACGTCCCTCTCCAGTACACCCACCAGCACACCCCGCTCACGTGCAGTCACCACCCCCACTACCATTCACACGTCCCCTGTGTCCTCTCCCAGTGTGTCTGTGACGCCCCCTCCGAAGATACACAAACGCATGCACACACCCACCCAACAGCCATACACCTCACAACAGCCTCCAGCGCATGCACCTTCACCCAAAGTCAGCAAACAAACCCCTCCTACAACCACAACCTCTTCCTCCACTCCCAAACCCCCTCCAGCTACCCGTCGTAGTGTGTCATAAAAACTTTTCCTGTCCAACCTTGACCTCTTATCCCACACCTCCCCCACCCCGTCCATCTCCTAGGTCCCAAACTAGCACCTCAGCCACAACATCTCCGGGACCAGTGGTGCCTGTAGTCACCGGAATCTGGAGTGCACCGGCCACCAGGGCAGCCAGTGTGGCACGCAGCCACAGCACAGGCAGTCCCCCACCTGTGAAGCATCAGAAGTTGGCCAGTGCCTGGCGGGAGAGGGGGAAGACTCCAGCCACCAAAGCCGCTCCCAGGGGTCCCGGTGGGAGTGTGGAGTCAGCTGTGACACCTTCTAAGGTGGGGAAGGGCCACAAGAAACCCGGCAAGTCTGGGAAGAGCAGCATGGCTTAGAAGACCGCCATCATCCCCGCTGCCCAGTAGGCCACCGCCAGCACAAGCCCAGCTGCCCAGGATGCCACCACCAGCACAAGCCCAGCTGCCCAGGAGGCCACCACCAGCACAAGCCCAGCTGCCCAGGAGGCCACCGCCAGCAAAAGCCCCGCTGGGCCATGAAGGACCGCCAGCACAAGCCCCGCTGGGCCATGAATGACCACCAGCAGCTGAGTCTCTGCAATGGAGACCGCTGTCTCAGGCACCGCTGAACATGGCACCGCCGCCTCAAGCACCGCTGAACAGGGCACTGCCGCCTCAAGCATCCCTGAACAGGGCACCGCCGCCTCAAGCACCGCTGAACAGGGCACCGCCGTCTCAAGTACCGCTGAACAGGGCACCGCCGCCTCAAGCACCGCTGGCCCATGAGCGCCAAGGGCACTGACGCTACTGAGTCCGTCACGGGCAAAATGAAGCACTCTGGGCACCATGCCCCCTCCAGAACGAGTGGAGAGATACATCTACTACCTTTGTCCTTAGCAGGATGAAGCACTCTGGGCACCATGCCCCCTCCAGAACCAGTGGAGAGATCCATCCAGTACCTCTGTCCTTAGCAGGATGAAGCACTCTGGGCACCATGCCCCCTCCAGAACCAGTGGAGAGATCCATCCACTACCACTGTCCTTAGCAGGATGAAGCACTCTGGGCACAAGGCCCCCTCCAGAACCAGTGGAGAGATCCATCCACTACCTCTGTCCTTAGCAGGATGAAGCACTCTGGGCACAAGGCCCCTTCCAGAACGAGTGGAGAGATCTATCCACTACCTCTGTCCTTAGCAGGATGAAGCACTCTGGGCACAAGGCCCCCTCCAGAACCAGTGGAGAGATACATCCACTACCTCTGTCCTTAGCAGGATGAAGCACTCTGGGCACAAGGTCCCCACCAGAACCAGTGGAGACTGTTATCCACTTGAGAAACTGTGGTTTTGCACTTCCCAGGATTGAACAGTGGGCAGACCACCCACTGCATAGACTTGAGAGACTGTGGCTTTGCACTCCCCAGGATTGAACAGTGGGCAGACCACCCACTGTAGAGACTTGAAAGACTGTGGCTTTGCACTCCCCAGGATTGAACAGTGGGCAGACCACCCACTGTAGAGACTTGAGAGACTGTGGCTTTGCAATCCCCAGGATTGAACAGTGGGCATGTGGCCCCCTCGTGGATTTGGCGTCGTACACTCAAGCGGCTGAGGTGCCCCCCTTTCCCTTCCCCTGAGGTGCCTGTTTAGTTGTTCTCTGATGCCCCTGCAGTGTTATCTCTGTCATGGTCGGGGATCTTTTGTGGACCTCGCCCATACCGTGTGGGCCCAGTGTTCCACGGACTTAATTGGAGCACTACCTCGACTACTATGCTTGGTATATATTTAGTAAATGGTGTATATATATATTTTTGCCTACTTGTCTTTAATATATTACAATGGTTAAACTCATTTTCTATTGTCTTTGCATTCTTCCGGGGGGGTTGGGGGTGTAACTGTGATGTATTAATATGCATTAGTGTGTGTGTTGTAGTGGGTGAGGGTGGGGCTGGGGGTGTTGCGTGTGTATGTACCTGTTTTTTCCCTCCCCTGTGTCGTAGGTGCAGTACTCACCGTGGTCTTCGCCACCGGCATTCGTGCTCTTGGTAGAGGAGCAGGAAGACTATTGCAGGTAGAATTTGGAGTTCCGGGTCCATGGTGTCCTCGTTCCTCATGGGGTGTGTAGAGGTGAGCGTTTTCCCTTCGAAATTCCTGTTTCCGCCGTGTTTTTATCTGCGGTGAATCCTCCCCAGAAAAGGTGGCGGATTGGCCTGTCATAATAGTGTGGGCGGTACATTTTCTCCCGTCTCTGTCTGTTGGCGGTGACCGACGCGGTGTTTGTTTGTACCGCCGTGGCGGTCTTAGTGTTAAAGTGACTGTCTTTGTTGGCGGTTTACGCCACAGTCGTAATTGCAAATCTTTTACCGCCGGCCTGTTGGCGGTCTTACCGCCGCTTTAACACCGTCCGCCAGGGTTGTAATGACCGCCTTTGTGTCCTTGTTTTTTGCATGAAGCCCCACATGCTGATGCTAATCTTAGTTAGTTAAGGATAATTACATGACGACTGACAAATTGCAGGGACAAATGGTTGACAAACTATTTTGCTGAACTCTATGGATGCTAGAGTCTTGTTGAAATTGGTTTTACTAATGATTTGTGCCGATGCTTTAGAATGCATTGTGATTCAAGCTATGATTACATCATGTTTCTTGCGTCTTATTGGTTAACAAATATTATTACGTGCGTTTGATGGATTTAAAGATTAATCTACATGACTTTAGTATTGTTAATATAAGGGAAATAAACTTACTAAACTTTTACTAAAGGTGTGGTTGGTTATTCATGGCTGAAAGGTTAAGTGTGTGAAATTTACTGACTCCATTGATTATTGATTTGACTAATGATTATTGACTATTGGGCATTTATCATTGTGTTTTCTGCTCTGGGGAACATCCTAAATGAGTCAAAACGTTCATCGATGACCGATACGCATCCCCTTGTAAGTTCACTCTGTAAGGACCTACGCACTAACATGTATGGTAGCAGATTGATGTCAATCAGTCAATCAGAAAATCGGCAATTGCCATAAAAGTACAAAGAAATTCACATAACTTAAAACTTTTAAAAAATAATTAAAAGGATAAGCAAAGTATCAATTCAAGGAACAGTTTGACAGGATAACTCGAAAACAAAACAAGATTGAATTGTCAAAACAACTTATCGATTTCGATTAGCGTTTACAGGGATATAAGAAAATTATAGTAAAAACAAATTTACTACCCTTCAGAATTATGCACTCTCATATCAATTCTTATAATACAAAGCATTATCTAAAATTATAAAAACAAATAAAATACTATTAAAAATTATTAAATATTACCCAGAACATAATAACAGCTCCTCACTTAGTGCAAAATTGCAAATGCATTCCAGAACATATCTAGTTCCGTAATAGGCTTATTATGGAGCGGTATCAAGAGATTAATACTGTTTCCTAATAGCGATAGTAGATCTAATAAAGTTTAATACATAATAACAGATTTGAGTTTCTGACAGTTTTTGGACATATATCAGAGCAGCCCTGTAATGTGTAAGCTTTGATTTACGAAGTAGGGGCAATATAAAAGCATGTCTGGGAATAGCATAAAGTGTACAAAAAAGAAAAAAGTGAGATGTACTGTGCTTAGATCTGGCGTCGCAAGGGCACGGTGGCAGATCTTTTTGCCAGATACATTGTTTAGGGAAGGCCACCTTAAAGTGAATCAAATTCATTTTAAATGAGGTTAAAAGAGAGTATACTTTTGGGCTTCAAAACCATGTTAAGTAAGGTTCTATAGTGGATACAGTTACGATGTGAACATAAGGTTCAAAAGTCTTCAATTTTCAGGGCACTGTGGAGTCTTATATTTGAGATATGTTCAGTATACCGTGATTTCAGCAACTCTTTTGCTTTTATAGGCAGGGACTGTGGGTCTGCAAACATGTTCCCAAGCCCTAGGGTTTGGAAAGTTTGATTGCAAATATGAAAGCCAAGGAATCCTATTTGATTGGGCCAGCTGTAGACGTTCAATAATGCATTCTTGCACGAGACATGCCGCAGGATTCCTCCAGCATCTAATCCACAGCAGAAGTGGTGCAACAGAGATCGAATCCTCTATAAATCGTAAACCCACCTCCTCACGGCAGATGATATTTGCTACGCTCTTGGGTACCATCAGTAATCTGCGGGCGAGTTTATTCTCAACATTGAAGTGTAGGTGCTTTCACATAGCCCCAAACGCCTGCCCCATACAGAGGTGCTGAGACACACTTGGAGATATAAAGCATTACGATCTGAGGCAATGGTCTGTGGCCCAATTTCCAGGTGAAGCAAAATATCGCTTCTATATTCCTCTCCAATTGCTGGGTCTTAAAATTAGAATGGGTGTTCCATAGCATGGAAGAGCTCACGTGCATGCCTAAATAACAAAAGTTTTTCACCTTATTAATGATATTTCCTCTCATGGTGAATTGCTTGGACTTTGTATTTCGGGGGCCACATGTCATGATATATGTCTTAGAGTAGTTTACTTTCAAATCAAGGCCCTGCATGAAAGTTAAAAAAAGATCCAGCAAGCCTTGTAAACCATTTGCTGTACGGGCAATTAGTACAGCATCATCTGCATATAATAAGACTGGGAGCAATCTTTGGCCTATCTTTGGTAGGTCCTTACCATGTTTTGTTAGGAAATCATAGAGCCCATTTATGTAAATCGGGAAATGAAAAGGGGCTAAAATACAACCCTGTCTGACTCCTCTGCTTGATGGAACCTGGAGGTTCTTCCAGACCAAGGTCACAGCAGCACTTGCAGTGTAGGTCCTCTCCTATCAAAGATCAGGTATTGAGTGATTGAACAGATAGAAAATGGCGGTCACATCCACGGCAGTGCGTACCGTCACCGCCGGCGTACATCGTCATTGGCTCCTGGGAACCATAGGGTCCAATGTTAACCAATGCAGCATTGCGCCACGGTCTTTGACCGCCTACCACGACGGTGTACAACGCCAGCGCAGTTACCTCACATCCCATTGTCCCACTTTAGAGGTCCGACAGCCGCCATTTCAGGGGCCCACATGGCTTCATTTTCAACTGCGTCACACATACCTAGGCTTAGACTCAACACACATACAGGCCACTTTTTAGATTATGAATGGTGTTCTGTGTAAGCTGTGGGTACGTACCTCTGAGTTGGTTGACCCTGGGCTCGCTGTTGTCCTTCATAGGCACCGTCTGCTGGGACATGTGAGGAGATGGCAGCATCCTCCGGTGTACCGACCGTTGGTGGACCTGTCGACAATGGAGGAAAGACACGTGATAATCACATACAGGCTTGACCGTGCCACAATCCAGGAACTATGTACCCAGCTGGAGCCAGACCTGATGTCAGCTATCAGCCATCCCACAGGAATCCCCCCTCAAGTGCAGGTACTGTCAGTGCTCCATTTCCTTGCAAGTGGGTAATTTCAAACAACAGTGGCCATAGCATCAGGGATGTCACAGCCTATGTTTTCCAACGTGTTGTCCAGAGTGTTGTCTGCCCTGCTAAAATACATGCGGAGCTACATCGTTTTCCCTCACGTTGAGGATTTGCCTACAGTAAAAGGTGATTTCTATGCCCTGGGACATATCCACAATATTATAGGTGCCATTGATGGACCCATGTGGCTTTGGTCCCCCCCCCACAGGAGTGAACAGGTGTACAGAAACCGGAAGAGTTATCATTCGTTGAATGTACAGATGGTATGTTTGGCAGACCAGTACATCTCCCATGTGAATGCCATGTTCCCTGGCTCAGTGCATGATGCTTACATCCTGCGGAATAGCAGCATCCCTTATGTGATGGGTCAACTCCAGAGGCACCGTGTGTGGCTATTAGGTGAGAACCTGGAAGTCAGTGGGAATGGTTGTCTGGGGATATCCCTCCAGGTTAGTGTGTGTCTAACAGTTGTCCCTCGCCATTTGCAGGTTACTCTGCTTACCCCAACCTGTCATGGTTACTGACCTCAGTGAGGAATCCCAGGACAAGTGCAGGGGAATGCTACAATGAGGCCCATGGGCGAACTAGGAGGGTGATCGAACGCACCTTCGGCCTCCTGAAAGCGAGGATCAGGTGCATCCATATGACAGGTGGATCCCTATTCTACTCACCAAAGAAGGTGTGCCAGATCATCGTGGCCTGCTGTATGCTTCACAACTTGGCTTTGCGACGACAGGTGCCCTTTCTGCAGGAGGATGGTCCAGATGGTGGTGATGTTGCAGCTGTGGAGCCTGTGGACAGTGAAGACGAGGAAGAAGAGGAAGAAGACATGGACAACAGGGACTCAGTGATCCAGCAATATTTCCAATGAGGCACAGGTAAGGATATAAACCTGCCTACTACATGTACTTAAACACTACTACCTCTCTACTGTCTGTCATTTTCTGTGTATGGTCACTGAGTTGTCACTTTACTTTACGATTTCACAGATGTTGGTCCCACTGTGTGACATCTGCTTTGTTTCGTCATGGACTAGAGCTGTGTGACATAGGTATGTTGACATTACAAATGAAAGAGCTTTTTGCCACAGTTATTGCTAATACAGTATTCCGAAATCACAGACAAACTCCAGATTGTTTTGTGCTTTAAGGGTGTTTATTGTTGTGCTCAAAATTGGAGGGGGTTGCAAAATGGTGAGGGTTGATAGTGGAGGAATGTCGATGGCAGAGTCCAGTCTATTAGTCTCACAGGTGCATTGCCCAAATGGGCATAGGAAGTGGAGCTGGGGAGAGTAGAATGACAATCAGGGTGGTCTCATTTCTTGGCGGGGGTCTTGGCATCATGCTCTGTCTTTGTCCTGGATCTAAGGGACCGTTTGCGGAGTGGTTCTCCCTCTGCAGGGGGTGGGGTGCTGGTGTGGTGGTCCTGTGGCGGTGCCTCCTGTCCACTATCACCGGCGGAGGTGATGGGCAGTTCATCGTCCAGGCTAGCATCAGGGTCCCCTTGTAGTGCCACAGTGTCCCTCCTGGTGTTGAGTACTTCCTTCAGCACCCCTACTATGGTGCCCAGGGTGGAATTGATGGATCTGAGTTCCTCCCTGAAGGCAAATACTGTTCCTCCTGCAGGCGCTGGGTCTCCTGAAACTTGGCCAGTACCGTTGCCATCGTCTCCTGGTAGTGGTGGTAGGCTCCCATGATGGAGGAGAGGGCCTTGTGGAGAGTGGGTTCCCTGGGCCTGTCCGCCCCCTGTCGCACAGCAGCCCTCCCAGTTCCCCTGTGTTCCTGGGCCTCCGTCCCCTGGACTGTGTGCCCAGTACCACTGCCCTCAGGTCCCTGTTGTTGTTGGGGTGGTGGGTTAGCCTGGGTTCCCTGTAGTGGTGGACACACTGCTGATTGACGTGTCCTGGGGACGGAGGTATGGGCCCGCTGGGTGGGTGCTGTGCTGGTGTTTCCAGAGGGGGGAAGCTCTGTACTGGCCTGTGACTGTGTGATGGGAACCGACTGTCCCGAGGTCCCCGATGGCCCGGCTGGTCATCTAGATCCAGTTGGACAGAGGTGCTGTCATCACTGTGGGCCTCTTCTGTTGGTGGTGTGGACATGTGTGGACCCTCCTGTCCAGTGACGTTGGGAAGGGGTCCTGCAGGAGTATAAAGGCATGATTATTGCATCTGTGTGTGTCAAGGTGTGCAATGGGTGGGTGACCGTGTACCCCTGAGTTTGCATTCCTGTGTGGGACCTTGTGTGATGGTGGTTTAGGGGGTGTGTGGGTATGTACAGTGGGCATGCTTTAGTGATGGGTGTCCATGCTTTGTTTTTGCATGCAGGGCCTGGTGTTGGGATGTGTGGTTTGTGATAGTGGGACATTTGTGAGGAGTAGGAGTGATGGGGGTGAGGGCGAGGGTGGGGGTGGGGGTAGGTGATAGCATGCAGGTGGGTGGGGGATGAAGTCGTTAAAGGTTTGACTTACCAGAGTCCATTGCTCCACCTACTCCTGCGAGGCCCTCAGGATGCAGAATCACCAAGACCGGCTCCTCCCATGTTGTTAGTTGTGGGGGAGAAGGTGGGGCTCTACCGCCAGTCTGCTGAACCGCCAGGTGGTGTCTGGAGACCACGGAACGCACCTTCCACCGTAGGTCGTTCCACCTCTTCCTGATGTCCTCCCGATTTCTTGGGTGTTGTCCCACTGCATTGACCCTGTCCACTATTCTTCGCCATAGCTCCATCTTCCTTGCAATTGAGGTGTGCTGCACCTGTGATCCAAATAGCTGTGGCTCTACCTGTTATGTGGGTGATGGTGTTGTGTGCTTGTGGATGCTAGTGTTGTTGATGGTGGTGTCGCTCTCTGGCTTTCATTCATGATTTGTTGTCGTAAGGGTTTGTGGGTGATTTGGGTGTGTGTTTTATAGTGTATTGAGTGTGTGGGAGTGGTGTGTGTATGTGTATCAGGTGTGTGTATTTTGAATTGTCCAATTTGGCTGTGTTTTGGAGATGTGTGTGTATTTTGAGTGCAGCGGTGTGTACTGCAAATGGAATACCGCGGTTGAAAGACCGCTGTGTGGATTCATGTGTCGTGATAGTGTGGGCGTATTTCTGTTGGCGTGATGGTGGAGGTTTTGTTTTTGCCAGTTTATCACTGACCTTTGGTGTGGCAGACTTGTGTGGGTGTCTGAATTTTGGCGGAAACTGAGCTGTGGGTCATAATAGCTGTGGCTGAATTCCCCGGCCGCGGCGGTGTGTTGGCAGTCTTCTGCGCGGCGGTAGGCGGCTTTTACCGCCAACTGTTGTAATGACCCCCAAAGATTGAAAACATCTACCTGAGGAAACTATTATGACAGCACAGTTGGTACCTAGAAAGCAAAGCCATAAAAATGTAACTCAGTCACATTGGCATATCTACCTATCTATGGTATGGGTTAGCAACCAGAATCAGTCTTCGTCCTCAGGTCATCAATCAATCAATCAGAAACACATCAGGCTCTCAGTTAGAGAGTACGAGCCCAATGGCAGAATCTAAAATCTTTTCTAAATCAATATTGCATCTCATAACGTGGTAAGATAAATCTTTCTGAGTTCTCCTCTGTCACGTTGTTATATCAAAGTCACTCAAACTATCCCCTAATTCTGAATTGGTCAGTTAATCGTACGTTATTACTCTTTCCAATTATTCATATACCAAATCTATGAATTCTAATATTTCATGCTTCACATGTCGTTGATTGGTCAGCTTTACGATGTTCTCATCATCCAGCTCGTCAGGTATCGAATTTGTTGCATCTTCATCTCCAGTCAGTGTCTTCATTGTTTGCGTCCTGGGAAAGAACCTCTTGCACATATTACACACATTTTGTTACATTACTAGAGACATCTACTCCTGTCCGTTGGTTTCCATTGAAAGTTTCTGCTAAGCATTTTAACCCCTTCGCTGCCAGGCCTTTTCCCATCCTGTGCCGAGCCTTTTTTTGGCTATTTGGGGCAGTTCGCGCTTAGGCCCTCATAACTTTTTGTTCACATAAGCTACCCGTGCCAAATTTGCGTCTTTTTTTCCAACATCCTAGGGATTCTAGAGGTACCCAGACTTAGTGGGTTCCCCTGAAGGAGACTAAGAAATTAGCCAAAATACAGCAAAAATGTTTTTTTTTTTCAAAACAATGAGAAAAAAGCTCTGCAGAAGAAGGCTTGTGCTTTTTCTCCTGAAAATGCCATCAACAAAGGGTTTGCAGTGGTAAAATCACCATCTTCCTGTCTTTCAGGAACAGGCAGACTTGAATGAGAAAACCCCATTTTACAACACAATTTTGACATTATACTGGGACATACCCCATTTTTACTATTTTTGTGCTTTCAGCCTCCTTCCAGTTAGTGACAGGAATGGGTGAGAAACCAATGCTGGATCCCAGAAAGCTAAACATTTCTGAAAAGTAGACGGAATTCTGAATTCAGCAAGGGGTCATTTGTGTATATCCTACAAGTGTTTCCTACAGAAAATAACAGCTGAATTAAAAGAATATTGAAATTGAGGTAAAAAACAGCAATTTTTCTCCACGTTTTACTCTGTAACCTTTTCCTGCGATGTCAGATTTCTTAAAGCAATATACCGTTACGTCAGCTGGACTCTTCTGGTTACGTGGATATATAGGGCTTGTAGGTTCATCAAGAACCCCAGGCATCCAGAGCCAATAAATGAGCTGCACCTTGCGATGGGTTTTCATTCTATACCGGGTATACAGCAATTCATTTGCTGAAATATAAAAAATAAAAAATAGGTATCAAGAAAACCTTAGCATTTCCAAAATGGCCACAAGATAAGGTGTTGAGAAGCAGTGGTTATGTGCACATCTCTGAATTCCAGGGTGGCCATACTAGCACATGAATTACAGGGCATTTCTCAAATAGACATCTTTTTTACACACTGTCTTATATTTGAAGGAAAAAATGTAGAGAAAGACAAGGGGCGATAACACTTGTTTTGTTATTCTGTGTTCCCACATTTCTGCTGATAAAAATGGTACCTCACTTGCGTGGGTAGGCCTAGCGCCCGCGACAGGAAAAGCCCCAAAATACAATGTTGACACATCACATTTTCACAAAGAAAACAGAGCTGTTTTTTGCAAAGCACCTAGCTGTGGATTTTGGCCTATAGCTCAGCCGGCACCTAGGGAAACCTAGCAATCCTGCACAGTTTTGAAAACTAGACACCTAGGGGAATCCAAGCTGGGGTGACTTGTGGGGCTCTGACCAGGTTCTGTTACCCAGAACCCTTTGCATACCTCAAAATTTGGCCAAAAAAACACTTTTTCCTCTCATTTCGGTGACAGAAAGTTCTGAAATCAGAGAGGTGCCACACATTTCCTTCCACCCAATGTTCCCCCAAAGTATCCCGATAAAAATGGTACCTCACTTTTGTGGGTGGACCTACTGCCCGCGAAAGGAAATGCCCCAAAACACTATCTGGACACATCAAAATTATCAAATACAAAACGACCTGTTTTTGCGGGGGCAACTGCGTTTTTGGTCCTGGGCTCAGCAGCCTTCTAGGGAAACCTACCAAACCCAGACATTTCTGAAAACTAGACACCTGAGGGAGTCCACTGAGGTGTGACTTGCGTGGACCCCCCAATGTTTTCTTACGGAGAATCCCAAGCAAACCTCAAATTTAGCTAACAAAATACATTTTTCCCACATTTCTGTGTGGGATCATCACACTGGTTCACATTTCATACCACCCAATGCTCCCCTCAGTCTCCCAGTAAAAATGATACCTCATTTGTGTAGGTGGGCCAAGTGCTTGTGAAAGAGAAGAGCCAAAAAAATGTTGATATTGAGGGGGAACCAAAGGGGGTCCAAAAGGGTAGTTTGCAAAAAAACATTTTTAGGCTGACAAGTGCAGCAGAATTTGTATCGGTATAGATGAGACAATGCTGGGTGGTAGGAATTTTGTGAATTCCTGCAGATTCCAGAAGGTTCCATCACAAAAACATGGGAAAAATGTGTGATTTCCAGCAAAGTTGGAGGTTTGCAGGGGATTGTGGGTACAAACATGGTGCTGTGTGCATGTGAAACACACCACCATGGAATCACCCAGATGTTTAGTTTTCAGATGTGTCTAGGTCTTGGTCTAGCTCTCATGGCCCAAATGTAAAACTGAAACCCAAAATAATCCAATGTCTCCTTGCATGCTGTGGGATAAGATGTTTTAGAGTGCAGGGAGAGCTGAAAGAGTGTTACCCCCTTTAGTTGAGGTGGGGGCGTAACCAGGCTGATACTGGTTGGTAGCCACCAATCCAATCTTTTTTTGTTGTTTTTTTTAATTCCCTGGCATCTAGTAGACTTTCTCCACCCCTGAGGATCAGGGGTAATTGCCCCATTGGTGGGCAGAACAACTTTGGCCCCATTTATTTGGGGTGGGGGTATGGCCATACCCCCACCCTCTTATTTTTTAAAAAGAAACTTCCCTGGCCTCTGGTGGGCTTCCCGCACCCCCTTGGGGGCAGATGGGCCTTCCAAAAATAGGCCCATCAGCCCCCAATGGGGGGCATATATGGCCAACAGTAATGTGCCCCCATAGGGAGCGACCCTTACCAAAGGGGCTGACCCCCCTAAAGAAAACACACGCATACACACATACCAATCCCTGGTGGATAAGTGGTTTCTGCGCCCATGGGGGCAGATTGGCCTAACAAAAATCAGATGATATGCCCCCAAGGGGGGCAGAAATGGTCTAAATACAATTTGCCCCCAGGGGAGCCACCCTTGACTAAGGGGTCCCTCCCCACCTTTAAAAAACAAAACAAAAAAAAACTTTTTTTATCCCTAGCGCCTAGAGGTTTCTGCCACACCTGGGGGCAGATCGGCCTAATAACAATAGGCCGATCGGCCCCCAGGGGGGCAGAAAAGGCCTAAAATAAATCCCCCTCCCCTCCCCTCCCCGGGGAGCGACCCTTGTTTAATAAGTATATCAATACTATTTAAAATTGCTTTACATTAAAAAACCATAGAAATAAACTGAAAAAATTAAAGGTTACAGGGACGTTATTGTTAGGTTCTGAATGTACTCATGGAAAACCATAGTAATTCACCAGTTATAGTTAGAGCTCTTATAAGTAACTATAACTTGCACCCTAAGGTAACTATAACTCACGCCTTATAACTGCATCTCAAATTACATCACTGATGACATTATCCAGTGAGTTTGAGTGTTTTATAAAAGTTCATGAGTGTTAGGTATATAAAACAAGGTCCTACAAAATCTAAAATATTATACTTTCTGTACTACTGATGAATGAAACTAGTGGCTGTGTGTGAGTGGGTGTCTGAGTACCTGTATGGGTGTGTGAGTGCCTGTATGGGTGCATAAGTAGGTATGTGAGTAGCTCTGTGGGTGTGTGAGTGCCTGTATGGGTGCATAAGTAGGTATGTCAGTGGCTTGATGGGTGAGTGCATGGCTGCGTGAGTGGGTGTATGGGTGAGTGGTTCAGTGAGAAGGGGGGACAAGCAGGCAGTGGCATGCAGACCACAGGTCTGAGAGGACAGAGAAAGTGTTGAGAAAGAGAAACATGCAGGAAGCAGGCATGCAGACCACCAGACTGAGAGGGAAGAGAAAGTGGTAAGAAGGAGTGGGAGGCAGGCAGTAGACATGAAGTCCCCAGTGCTGAGAGCCCAGAGAAGCAGTTAAAAGGGGTACAGTAGGGCAGCAGACATGTAGGCTGCAGCACTGAGAGGGAGGAGAAAGCAGCAGGAAGGAAGGACAGGCAGGCAGAAAGAGAGACAGGCAGGCAGCAGGAATGCAGACCTTGGGGCTGAGAGGGAAGAGAAAGCTGTTAGAATGAGAGACAGGCATGCAGCAGAAACACAGACCAGAGGGTTGAGAGGATGGGGAAAGTGGTGAGAAGGAGGGACAGGCTGGCAGCAGACATGTAGCAAACAGTGCTGAAAGCCCAGTGAAAGCAATGAGAAGTAGTGAGACAGACAGGCAGCAGACATGCCGACCACAGGGTTGAGAACCCAGTGAAAGCGATGAGAAGGAGGGACAGGCAGGTAGCAGGAATGTTGACAATGGGCTAAGAGGGAGGATAAAGTGGAAAGAAGGAGTTACAGGCAGGGAGCAGGCATGCAGACCATAGGACCGCCACCTACCTCCAGATCTGGCAGAGCAGGTGGTTCCCTGGTGGCCCGACCACTAGTGTTGTAATGTGGCACTAAGACCATCTGTGAGTCTGGCGGTCTAGTAACTATCAGACTTGTAATGAAGCCCTAAGTGCTGCAGTCCACAGGTAACATGTGATGAGTGTAGTTGCTACAGTATATTGTAAAGCCTTTCAGGAGAGTGTAATCAGGAATTGGTCATTTCTACATGTTTTAGGGGTCAGAGTACACACACTGGTCTCTGAACAGCAGTGCACCAGTGTTTAATTTAAAACCAGCAATAAAATTCACCATCAAAATGGGGGTCGACCATGCAAAAGTTTTTTTTTTTAACAATATCTGACATTTCTATTCTTACGTTCAGAAAAAAAAACAGGATTGTTTCATTTGATTCAACATGACAATATGCTCATAAAGTAAATAAGCAGAGACCATATAGGATTCCTAAGGAAAGTTGACAAGCAGTGACTTTGATGTGTGAAAATGTCACAAGACGAAATCAAGGACCCCTCTGAGAGAGCTTGTATTTCTGCCTAAAACAGATGAGACCCCTAGATTTGCAGTGATTTCACACAGATTAGCTACATACTACAGTTGTACAATATAAGTATATGGTAATTATTTCCTGAAGTACCTTATTGTGCATTGAATGAGCGGTGTTTGTTCCGATACATCCAATATTCTGTTAAACTGATATGTGTTTGATAAAACGTGAGCTATATAAGAAGACAATAGATGCCCACTGAGAGCCAAATTGCTAACCAATCACTCTATTCTACTCTTAAAACTCCTTCCAATAGTAAAACAGTAGGAAATACATACTACCTAAAATATTAGTAATTTCGTACAATCCTTTGAGGTTCAGTTTTTAAGAAGCCTCCATCATGCCTGCCTCCAGTAAAGGCACAGTGATTCAGAAATTAATTGCATTCCTATGCAACATGAGGAAGAAGGGTAGGTCTGAGTACTGAGGCATTGTGACTAATCTACATTTGTAGAGCCTCCACTTTTTCTGATATCTAATTGCTTTTGCACAATTTGTGGCTGTCCTTATTAGCAATAGCTAGAGAGACAATGCAAAGGTATGCAATGTCTTCGCCACTTTGCCTCTCAGTTCATGTCTGCAGTGATTGAGGTGGTATACTACAAGCACGGATTAAAGGTTTCTGTTGGTGCTAAAGTGCTTCCCTTGGAACTGTTATATATTGATAAAAGTAGGGCTAGCTACAAGCAGCTTTAGCTGTGTTTTCCAAGACCTCATATCCGCACATCACCGAGCACACTCAGAATGTACAAAGGACAACAAATAACATACAAAAAAGGGCTTTAGTTCAACCATCTTCAGCACATGGCTTGTTTCAGCAAACCCCATTCAGACATTGACTTGCTCAGATTGTCCATCACATTTTGGGAACAACCTATGGTATTTTGTGCATGTGTACAATCTCTTCTGCTTTTGTAGTTGGAATAGGTAGAATAGACAATGGGGCACAAGTAGTATTTTTGTTGTAGGTCAAACATAGACACAGCCTCTAGAATGCCTCTTGTTATCTTGAGAATTGATAGACCATTTTCATAGTAACATCACATACAAAAATGGGGTACACCTATATCGCACCCCTGGGGTTAGGATATCTTCACCCTGATCCTTTATGCCACTTTCAGTTTGGATTTTCATCCCCGGGGACCGTGTCCCATTAAATAAAATGGTGGCTGCAACGTATTTTCATGAATATCGCACATAGTGAAGCAACATTACTTTAAACCCATAATTTGCACCTAAAATACATCTATATCACACCCCTGGGGTTAGGGTACCTTCACCCTGATCCTTTATGCCACTTTCAGTTTGGATTTTTATCCCTTGGGACCATGTCCCATTAAATATAATGGTGGCTGCAACTTTGTAGTCAGGTTGTAGTCAGCCAATTGCAAGGCATGTTTACTAAATTCACAAATTTCACAAACTATTCCCAGCCAGAGATATAAAAATGCATTTTCCCTTCAATATCTAAAAAACTACTGAACAGATTCTGCCTATAGCCATGTCAAAAGAATCCTATGGAAATAAATATGGGAAATGCAACCTTTTTTGAGCCCCTTTTTTCTCAGCCCCTGCTTGACGGGTCGCCCTGAAACTTATCATACACAACAAGAATTACAGCAACACTTTTTCAGGAAAATTTCATGAAGATTCGTCAAATGGTGCTAAAGATATAGGCAAGTAAAAAAATGCTTTTCTTATTATATATATTCAAATAGCCCGGAAAGGCAAAGCCTCTCAATATGCCATTCAACTGAACCACTGTGAGGACATTTCTCTATAAGTACAAGGAGTATGTCCTTTGCAATCGCTACCTTGGTGTTGATGCGGCCCATGACGGAGAAGGACCCTGGTGAACAGGCCCAGGAATGTTGAATATATTGTTGTTTTAAGACACATTAGATGCATATGTGGGAGGAAATATATTTACATCATGCGAAATGCACTTGGAGGTTGAAATGGATCTCAATTTTGATAGTGCAGCATGCAACTCCATAATAAAAATGTTGGACTCTAATTCCCAAAATGCCTCTTAATTGTATCTATAAATTATCAGCAACAAGGGGCTCATTTAATTTGAAAGCCCCTTCAAGAAATACGGTTAGTGGAAATGCATGTGGTGTTTGATGAGAGCTCTTTATGGAAAAAAAAGGATGTACATTATAATTTCCAGAGAGTGCAGCGGTAAATTTTTGGCATTGCTATAGATATATATGTGTATATATATATATATTTAAATATATATATATATATATATATATATATATACATATATATATATATATATATATATATATATATATATATATATATATGTATATATATATATATATATATATATATATATATATATATATATATATATATATATATATATATATATATATCAAAATATACAGAGGGTTATCTAGGAATGAATTATATCACAAACAGTTTATGGTCTAAAACATTTTTCCTTTGTTTCCTGAAGTCTCTTGAAAAGCACAAACACATCCAATCATTTGCTGTCACAGTAAACAAAACAGCCTCCTTTATTTTCTGAACTCACTTGAAAAGCAGCAGAAATATCCAGCTTTTGTTGTCACAGCAATAAAGCAGCCAACATGTTTTTTCAGACACAGTGGCCCTATTTATGACTTTGGCCGCCTTTTCGCAAGTCTGCCACCCTGGCAGCTGCCAAAAGTCTGCCAGTGTGTGGGTCAGTCAACCATTGTGAATGCCATCCAGGGACTGGCAGCTCAAGTGCAACAGAGCAATGTGTTCTTAGAATGCTTTCATGGTGCCATGGCTGGACCCCAGAGATGCTTTCAGGCTTTGACCACCTACTGACGGAAGCCAGTATCCCTTTGTCTACCGTCCCCCCTCCACCTACCTGTTCCCAATCCCAAAGCCCTGTTCCAACACCCATCCAGAGCACACATTCACACAGGCGTGCATCCACCTTAACAGACACCGTTGGCACTGACAAGCACAAGCACCACAAGACCCACCACTACCATGCACACACCTGCAGACACAACAATATCCACTCCCTGCACAGACACCCCCACCACCATCTCTTTTACAGACACTACACCTGACACTCCTCCATCATCATTTGCAGATCCAAACACCAGTCCCATCTTACCCACAGTCACCACAATATCAGACCCTCAGACATCCACCACAGGCGCCACATCAGCACTCACCACAACCAACCACACCCCCACATGCAGCACATGTACCATATCCACAGACACCACCCAACAGACAGTCACCCATCCAGGATGAAATCTCCCAGCACCTCCTCTGCCACTTCCCAAGACACCTAAATGCCTGCACCCACCGACCCAACAGACACCCAGCACACACAAGCATTCCATGCACCACCTGCACCCAAGTCGACCACAAAGACACATCTTACGACCATTCCCTCTCCCTCCACTCCGAAAGCCCTTTCTCATAACTGCCCCTGTCTGCCTAAAAAAAAGTTTCCTATATTAGTTTTCTCTGTTCCCTTTCCTTCTACCATCCCATGAGATACCAGAGCCCTCTGTGTCCCTCCCCTTGTCCAGCCATTCCACCTCAAAGTCCTCCCCTACCACCACTGCTATTGCCCCTGCCCCTCTACCTGCAAAAAAGTCATCCCTCCTGTTGGACTTTTTTCTTTTTGCAGGGTCATCTCCAATCTTTTTGTCTCCTTCCTCCTATTTTTTCTTACCTGTAGTTGTTGGATTTAGGACTCTGGGCACTTTACCACTGCTAACCAGTGCTAAAGTGCATGTGCTGTCTGTGTAAATTGTATTGTTGATTGGGTTTCCATGATTGGCATATGTGATTTACTAGTAAGTCCCTAGTAAAGTGCAATAGAGGTGCCTAGGACCTGTAAATCAAATGCTTCTAGTGGACCTGCCGCACTGGTTGTGCCACTCACATGAGTAGCCCTGTAAACATGGATCAGACCTGCAACTGCAGTGTCTGTGTGTGCAGTTTAAACTGCCAATTCGACACAGCAAGTGTACCCACTTGCCAGGCCTCAGCCTTCTCTTTTCTTACATATAAGACACCCCTAAGGTAGACCCTAGGTAGCCCCATGGGTATGGTGCAGTGTGTGTTTAAGGTAGGACATATACTCATGTGCTTTTTATGTCCTGACAGTGAAATACTGCCACATGTGGTTTTCACTGTTGCAAGGCATATCTCTCACATAGGTTAACATGGGGGCTGCCTCTAAATATCATTAAAGTGCAGATTCCCTTTGGTAGGAGACAGACATGTGGAATTTGGGGTCTCTGCACTCACAATTTAAAAATACATATTTTAGTGAAGTTGGTCTTTAGCTTGTGTGTTTGAAAATGCTACTTTTAGAAAGTAGGGCTTTTCTTGCTTAAACCATTCTGTGACTCTGTTTGTTTGTGGAATCCCTGACTGGGTCAGTTTGACACCTGGGTTATTTGACCTCTCCTCTAGACAGTGATACAAAGGGAGCTAGGGTGTAGCCTGTATATCCTGATGGGCCATCTGGGCTATAGGGAGGGGAGGAGTGGTCACTTACACCAGAAAGGGCTGTGCCTGCCCTTACACAATGCAGTCTCCAACCCCCTGGTGTGTGCCTGGGGCAATGGCTCGGGTAAGGCAGAATCTTGTCAACAACAGAGACTTTCCTTTGAAGTAGGACTACTTCAAAGGCAGAAAGGGGTATAAGAAGAGCACCCAAAACCCCTGGAAATCAGATTACTTCTGGATCCAAGAGGAACCTCTGCCAAGGAGAAGAGCTGGAGAAACTGGAGGAGGAGTACTGCCCTTTTGCCTGTGACTGTGCTTTGCTGGGATGGCCTGCAGTAGCTGCTTCTGCCTGAGAGAGGACAAAGACTGACTTTTTTGTCACTTCCCACTGGTGAAAAATCTCCAAGGGCTTGAACTGAGCTTGCCTCCTTTTGTTGAAGTCTCAGGGATATCAAAGACTTCTCTCTGCCAGCATCTGGACTTTCTGCTGAGAATCCGGCCTGCCAAGTGGTGCCCTACCCTGTCTCTGGGCCCTTGAAAGGTGCAGCTGGTGGAAAAGGATAGAGATCCAAGCAAACACAGCCATGGGGGGAAACTTTTGACGCACCACCTTGTGGCTGAAAAACAACATGAGGCCGGCCTCCCGGCTAACATCAATGCTCCACCTGCATTACGTCTGGAAGATCAACGCAACACAGCTAAAGAAACAACGTGCAACACCCGCAGCGGCTGCTGTTAATGATGCAAGCCCACGCAGCACAGTTTCTTGACACCGTGCAATCAGATTTCGATGAAACATCGCTGAGCGCAGAAAATCAACTTAAAGCCTTCCTGGACCCGAGGTATCCGTTCGGTCAATGCATCGCTCTCTTGCGGGAGAGAAGAAATTAAGCATGCTGACCCGATCAGAGGATGAACAACGCACATTCTTGCTTGTGAGTGAGAAATCTACGCATTGCTGGCCTTTTCCGACGCACATTCGCCTGTGCAGCTTTATTTTGATGCTACCCAGGTACTTTCATGCACTAACATCGTTCTCACTGTTTTCAAAGAATAATTTAAGACTCTTATTCTTTTTAAAATTCATATCTTGACTTGTTTATGTCAGATTTTTATTGTTTTGGTCTTATTTTGTTTAGATAAATATTATCTGTTTTTCTAAACTTGTGTTGTGTCATTTTGTAGTGTTTTCACTGGGTTACTGTGTGTGTTGGTACAAATACTTTACACATTGCTTCTGAAGTTCAGACTGCCTGCTTGTGCCAAGCTACCAAGGGGTCAAGCAGGGATTCTCCTTTACCCTGACTGGAATGAAGGTCTTTACTTTGACAGGGGGTAACCTGACTGCCAACAAAAGACCCCATTTCTAACACCCCCATAGGCCAAGGCCCACCCGTTCCAAGGCCAGACCCAAGGACCCCCTACCATAATCCAGAGCCAAGGAATCCCCTCCTAAGCCCAAACCCAAACCCAGGGACCCACTTCCCAAGCCCAAACCCCTACTCCACCCTCTCCCTCACCACTGAGGTGCCTGCCTGTCCCCTTGATGCTCCTATCATGTGGAGTAATTTTCCTGGCAGGAGTCAAGTTGGGGCACAGTGAGGTGCCTAATGTGCCTTTGGCATCCTCGAACAGTGGACTTGCTTATGGGCTATTTTGTAGAGAATTCTATATTGCTATTTATTTTGAAGACGTAATACATCCGGGCCAACTAGATGTTGGCATCCATCAAACACATACTGACCTACCTTTCTTTCTCTATGTAGAATTTGCGTTTCTGATTCTTAGTTTGTGTGTGTGACATATGTATGTGTTGGCTGTGTGTGCTGTTATGCATTCCCTGCATGTGTGTATGAGACCCTGCCATTAGCCCTGCTGTGATGGGTGTGTTAATTTTATGTGTGATATGATTGTGTAGTCACTTTCATGTGTGTAGCTATATTGTGTATTGTTTGTGGTGTGATGTGTTATGTTGGTGTTGTGTGCATTGTGTGGTTGTTGTGTGTGCGTTTGTGTGTGTGGTGTTGGCTATATCCTATGCGTTGTGTGTGTTGTAGCCATGGTGTGACAACAGATTCATTGTATGGGTGTGTGTTAGTGTTGGTTGGCTGTGTGGTATTGTTACATGTTGTTGTGTGTATATGTTGTGATGTGGATGTGTGCAGTGAGAGTGCTTGGGATGCATCTGTGTAGTTGCAGTTGTGTGAGTCAATGGTGTTTTGTATGAATGTGTTTGACAGTGGCGGTGTTGTGTGTGTGCAGATTGGTGTGTGTATGTCACATGTGTATTGGCCGTAGTGTATGTAGTTCCTATGTGTGCATGTGTACTATGTGTGTGCATGTGTGTATGTCAAGGTGTATGTGTGTTCATATGGGTGTACAGGTATATGTGTCCATTGCAAGGCATCCCGGCGGTGTGTGTTGTATGTTGGTGTTTACTAATGCCTTTACCTCTAGTGTGTGCTAGGAGCGTACTTACAGTTGCCTTTGTATCCGTCACTGGATCTGGACTCATTGTACGAGCAGGAGCAGTGGGAGGACCTCGAGTTCTGATTCCATGGAGGCTCCGGCCAGCTCTGTGTTCCAGAAGGTGAGTGTTTCCTTTTATATCATCTGTTCCCACCAGGGCTTTGGTGGCAGTGTGACCGTGGCGGAAACCCTGGCGGTGTGCAGCCTCATAATATGTTCAGCACGGAACATGCTCCCCGCTGGTTTGAATGTGCCTACCACCATCACAGCAGTCAGACCGCACTGGCGGTACTGGCTGTGTATTGGCTGTATTTAGTTGGGGAGACCGCCATGGGCATAATATGTCGGTCTTCACCACCAGGCCATTGGTGGTGCAACCGCCACTTCCAACATGGTGATCCTGAGACCGAAAAACTCGTCAGGGCTGTGCTTATTCTTGATTCTTCTCCCAAGTTGGAAACAAACTTATTTCCCCAGTGTGTTTCCATAGATGGTACAGCTGCCATTCTGGCTCATAATAAATAGCTTGAGTCCTCCAAGCACCACCCATACTAAGACTTTTACATGCAAAAAGTCCTTGAAGCCCCCATGAAATGGGATTCTGTCACTCAACGTGACTTTTTCCGAGTGTAGCACGCGGGATAACCTCTGGATAATTAATTCTAAGTTTACCTATCCTATTTTCTTATAGAGAGTGAAGACTTGGTTAGACTTCTCTGGTACTATATAAAGTATCAGCTGATGTCTATAATTGTTGTTCGAGCTATTAAATTCATGAAATTAGATGAAGGTTTTGTATTTAAAGTTTGTAAGAAATTGGGTTGCTGATTACAGGGATGGAAGCCCCACTCAGGCAACGACCAAAATCCTTGTCAGACTGAATGCCAAAAGTCACTAAATTAACCTGTGCTCAAAATTCTGGAAGCTTGGCAAAAAGCAGTCAGGGTTAAATGTAAAGTATTTAAATAGCATGCAAACCGAAAAGTGACAAAAAAGACACAAGACAAATCCCAATTTTGAAAAATTGAATACATGTTAATAGATATAGGATAACAGAAAAACAAAAATAGAAACGGTTGAACCAATGAAATTAAATTTTAAACTTTTAAGTAAACATAGCGCCTATAAGTACAACTTCCAGTCAAGGACATCTGGTCATGATAGACCAGAAGAAAATGATAAGTTTAGGCCAACCGAGATGGAGCACAGGCTGAAGACAGGAACCAGGTATGTACTGCTGAAAACGTTGCCCTCTCAACATCTGACCATGAAGAGCAGGGAGAGTATTGCAGATAGTCATTACTATTGTACGAAGAGGAGGCCTGTCTTTGTGGATGGTCATTGCGGTAGAGCAAAGATCTGGTCAGGCATCATGGAAGGTCGGTGGTCTAGCTTTGAGTTGGCGGTCACTGTGGGCTGTCTTTGACATAGCACAAAGTGCAGATCCTGTGTTACCGATCATCGCTGAAAGTCAGTGTTGCATGGAACGTTGTATTCACTGGAGTGTCGCGTTAGTGGTCATTGTGAGTGGTAGAGTCTTGGCCTGAACTGGCCTGTTGACAGACGCAAACAGCCCAAAGCATCAGGATTTCACTTTTGTTCACAGGAGGAGCTCAACTGATGCCAGCTACATTTTCAGAACCTGTGGAGGCACCTCTTAGGGTTCAGGAACTCACAGCAGGCTTAAGGCAGGTCCAGTTGCAGGCCCAGTGCAAAAGATCAGCTGGGCAGATGCAGGGAGGCCTCTGGAGTTGTTGTGTACCTGTGGCTCAGAGAGGAGGTCAGGAAACTGACCCTTGTAGTCCTTTCGATGCCCTAGGATTAAGGGAGAAGGTGCAATCTTCCTCCTCAGAGAAAAAGGTAGTTCTCAAGCAGCAGAGAAGCTCTCTGGATCCCAAGGTAGTCCCTAGCAAAAGGGAATCCTCTGGTAACCCCAGATCAGTCCTCTTGGGAGCAAGAGAGGCCTCAAGCAACAAGGCAGTCCTCCGACAAGCAAGGCAGTCCTTCCTTTGTGATGTCCACAGGTCCGGGAGTGTACTGAAGAGGTGTCATGAGGTTCCAATGTTGAGATATGGTGCCAGCCTTTGAAATGAAGTGATTCCCTCTAAGTTCTTCCTTTCCCCCGCCAAGGCTCCAAGAAGTCTAGGGTAACAATAGACTAGTTTCAGGTGTGTTTGTGTGTGCTATAGGCAAGCCCTTTGAAAAGTAAGTGGGCAGGGAACAGCTCTGCCTCCAACCATCTTGGCCGGATGGCCCATCCTGCCCACACCTAGTGCCCTATTGTCTCACTGTCTGGACAAACACACAAATCTGAACAGCAGAGCCATTCACAATCGGGTGACCCAGACACGCACAGAAGGCAGAAATGATTATGAAAAGAAAATGTCAAATTTCTAAAAGTGGCATTTTCAGAATTGTGATTTAAATTCTGACTTCACCAATAAAAAGGACTTTAAATTGCAGTTTATTTGAGTATAAATGGCATATCTCCAAGTTAGTACTTATTTATTGAATAAGGTAAGCAAGTTTTAGAGAGATAGACCTTACAATAGTAAAGAAGAAGTTTAGGAGTTTTTGCTGTCAAGACAAGGACAACTTAAGAACACATGTCCTTCTTTTTAAATACAAATGCAACCTGCCCTATGAGCTTCTAGGGCCTACTTTAGGGGTGACTTATAGGTATTAAAAAACGAAGGTTTCAGCCTGACAAAAGGTTTACTTTTCTGGTCAAAATAGAAGTTTAAAACTAAACACAGGCTACAATGCAAGGTCTGAGACATGTTTTAAAAGGCCACTTTAGTGATAGCACAATGGGTGCTGAAGGCCCCAAGTAGCATTTAATGTACAGTCCCTGGGTAAATGGTATACCACTATACTAGTATCTTATAAGTAAATCAAATGTAGCAAACAGGTATTAGTCTATTGTACCATGATTTAGAGCACAGGCACTTTACCACTGGTTAGCAGAGAGAAAATGTAGAGCGTACAACTGGCAACAAAAATAAGTTCAGTGAAAAAAGAAAAAAACTTGGAAGACCCTCCAAAAAGAATCTGGTCCAACACTGCCACTTTCTTGCCAAATGCTACAGTAGACTAATCAATACATGATGGGCTCCCCTGCTTGGGTGGTAGAACGTTGTGAGAAATTGCCTCTTTTGACATGGTTAGCCCCCCACTCTTTTCCTGGAAGAAGATGATGTGGTTTCAGACGGTGAGTGCCCTGGGACCCTGCTAAACAGATTCCCAGGGTCAGATCATTTTCTCAAAAACTGTACTGTGGTTGGCACTTCAACCACCCTTGTAAGTCCCTAGTAAATGGTATCCCTGTTTCAAGTGCATGGGTACTAAAGAGGGCCCCCAGAGCTATATCACAAATTGTGCCACTCTGAGAGGCCCCACACTAGCCTCATGCAAACTGTCATTGCAAGTTGCATGACAAGGTGTCCCCTAAATTTCAAACTCGACATAGCGCTCATCCTTTGTGCCATTTCCACTAACACTGCATGCAATATAGGTAAGTCACCCTCTAACAGGCCTCACAGCCCTAAGGCAGAGTACACTATAATGCACGTGAGGGCAAATGTGCAAGGGCAGATATGCCCCTACTGTGTCATTTCTAATTTTTAGACATAGTAAGTGTACAGGGAAGCCACAGTTCATGCTTGTGCTGGACACTGGTCACTGGTCACTATGAGTTCCCCAGCTACATGATGGCCTCTCTGAACCATGGGTTGTTTGGTGTCAAACAACTCAGAATAATATTTCCACACAGATGCCAGTGTGGGATTTAATTAAAAATGAACCCAGATGTCACTTTAGAGTCACCTCCTGAAAAACCTAATGCCCTGGCAAGATTGCGGACTACTCTTAGCCAGCCTGACACTACAAGACATGATTCTGGACTCCTGGGATGAGAGCCTTGCTCTCAGGAGCCAGAAGACAAAGCCATTCCTGGTTGACGGATGGGTTGTCCACCCCCTGAGTGGTCCAGCTGACCTGCAATCTACCCACAAAGCTGCCTGCTCCTGACCAAGATGTACAAAGCCTAGATGACCTATCTACACAGCTCAGGCCCCTGCACTGAGCAACCAGCCATGCTCCAATGGCCCCCAGCCCTTGCGACCTCCTCCCTTCAGGGAGACCCCTCTGACTTATCTTTAAGTCCCCCTGTGCAGTGTGTTTCCAAATGGCCCCCTTCTCCTTTGCGGGCCAGCTCCAGGATCTTTAGCCCCTGCTCCTGCTCGAACTGGGATCTGCCTGAACTTCTCCAGCTGGACCATTGGACCTGTCTACGACCTCAACCTAAAAATAGAAGGTGAAACTTGTGAGAGAATTGCCTAATTTTATATGCTTTTTTCTGTTTTCTCCCATTGATTCTTATGGTGCATAATTACACATAAAAGCAGTCAATTGTCCAAACTTTAAAAATTAATAAATAAAAAGTGCTTATCTTATAATGAAGATCTTGATCTTAAATATTTTTTATAAATCCATATTATCTTTGTCTATTGGTCTTGAGTTATTCTTCATTTATTGATATTGTGAGTACAACACATGCTTAGCATGACTCCTGGATTAGCCTAACTGTTAGCCCACACTACCACAAAAATAGAACATTATGTGATCTATTTTTACCGCTGGATACCAAGGTGAGGTTGCTTGGACTCTCTGTGCAATGCGCGTCATTTTTGTACACTATATTGAGACCCAGCCTCCTATAAATGTGTACAATTACTCTCTTTTACAGGGACTCTTGTCAGTTCTATTGCCATTCAAGTCTAACTGTATCCCCCAGGCATTATCGTTTAGGGTCACTACACTATCCCATGGGGAGCCATTCTCATCTGTGGACTCCTTCTTTGAAGCTCCTGACCTTAACTTGCTCTCAGATGCCTCACAGTACATAGACAGTCTACCATGGCCAATAAAATGAAGTGACCCATTCAACTGCTTGAGTCAGACTTCCGTCCCTAACTCAGGGAAAAACTGTACAAATAAAGACTGCAATCAACAATAACTTTCAGTGCCCAGAGCCGAACTCAGTGGCAAGCATTGCCGAGTGGAGGCTCTAAGTGGGGAGGGGTTATGCAAAGAAAGAGGAGACCCAATGACCCCAGCCTGACCTGGGTCAAAGCACTGTATATCAACAACAAAATGGTCTGAAGGTGGGGATAGATTAAATACCTCTTTTTGAAAAACAGTGCTCAATACTGTCTTTATGGGTTATTTACTTCCCAATATTTATTCCAACTAATTACATGCATGCAAAAAAAATGACCCACTGTTAAATTATCCAAGATGTCAGAAAATATTTACAACAACCAACATTACATTATACACATGAAAACAAATTCACATGTATTTACATAGTTAAACTAAGACCAGCATCTAGCTGCTTCAAGCTTCAAGACTGACCATGCCATCAGTAGAGGGTTGTGCCCAGGAAACTGGTGGTCACGCTTACAACATTATGCTTGTAATACACTCTCTTGCGATGATTGATAGTTCCCGTCTAAGCAACTATTCGATACCTATCTATATTTCTTTTAAGGTATTCTGTAGTGCATTCAGACGGTTATTTAGTGTCGATTTCCATTAGAGAACACAATCTCGCCGGTGTATCTATCAACGCGTTTCGGCCTCTTCACTTGGGGCCTCATCAGGACTGTCTCTAGGTGACAAAGATACGTCATATTTTTGAGGAAAATTTGATTGAGGAGAATGAGGACTTGAATGCGAGAAATTTGTGATAGCTTGCAACACTCCAATTGAAATGTATGATAGCGGGACTCATAGTCACTTACATGAATTAAGTTTGGTTTGCTGACAGATATGTGTGACCTTGTAATACAAAATCCCTTTGCAGTACCTTGTTCCGTAAGCAATTTTAGGCGCAAAGAGTTCAGAGGAACATTCCCGTCCGCCCCAAGATGGCCGCCGTTTTGCCGCTTACACGCATTGAGACTTGCCGGTCTAGCAGCCGACACGTTCTTAATACACGCGATTCACCGCGTAAGGCTTGTGAATGAAAACAAGGGTCTTTAGTTTAAACAAGGGTACATACGGGCGAGGCAGAGACGGGGACACAAGTTTTGCAGCACCGCTGGGCCAGGAGCATCGTGTCCGGTCTGAGCAGGAGATATACTAATTAATTAAGTAAGTACGGGACATAGCCGGTTTATTACCATGTTTCTTTGCGGTGTGGGGGACGTTTGCTTAGTTGAGTGGTCTGATGTCTTCATTTTTGCAGCCCGCCCTGTAAGCCCCACGAATGTGCGCTAGATTGATGGCAAGGAGTACAGAGACTTCACAATATGATAAAGTGAGTTGTGATTTTTTCCAGCTCCTAGCACTTTCTTTTTTCTGTGAGTCTGACACACGTCTAAGAGAGAATTGTGCTCTCCCATTTCAGCACCATAATTCGAGAAGATACATTGCTTTCTAATTCAATAAAGAGGCACTACCTTTTTAGGTATTAAAGGTATTTTTTAAGGCCTCTGATCATATATGCATGTGCATATCTGCATGTCACATGGGTCGACAGCTCTAGAGACTTTTGTAACTTGTGAAGATGCGTTCCTTTCCAATTGTACAAATAGACACTATTATTTAAAGGCATTGATTTGGGACCCTGAGGGCAGATGCATGTGCATGCTTGCACGTCACATGGGTCTATAGTTTTGGAAGGCCACACCTGTGCTTATATACACAAGTTTGCTATCTCAGACACTAGATTTTTATAGGTTTTGTGCACCCCACTTGAACTAATAGTTGTGTGTAGGGATTCAGTGACGTAAATATAGAACTGTGGTATTTAGTATAGCTCGCTTCCGTTAATGATTGTGTAAATATATTTTCAGATAGTCTCAATGTTTTTAATTTTTGTAGAAGTGACGTTGCCCCCTCGATAGTCCTGATGAGGCCCCAAGTGAAGAGGCCAGAACGCGTTGACAGATACACCGGCGAGATTGTGTTCTCTAATGGAAATCAACACTAAATAACGGTCTGAATGCACTACACAATACCTTAAAAGAAATATAGATAGGTATCGAATTGTTGCTTAGACGGGAACTATCAATCATCGCAAGAGAGTGTATTACAAGCATAATGTTGTAAGCGTGACCACCAGTTTCCTGGGCACAACCCTCTACTGACGGCATGGTCAGTCTCGAAGCTTGAAGCAGCTAGATGTTCGTCTTAGTTTAACTATATAAATAAATGTGAATTTGTTTTCATGTGTATAATGTAATGTTGGTTGTTGTAAATAGTTTTTGATATTTTCTGACATCTTGGATAATTTAACAGTGAGTCATTTTTTTGCCTTGCATGTAATTAGTTGGAATAAATATTGGGAAGTAAATAACCCATAAAGACAGTATTGAGCACTGTTTTTCAAAAATAGGTATTTAATCAATCCCCACCTTCAGACCATTTCGTTGTTGATATACAAAGTGGGGAGGGGGAATGGGCAGGCCTCACTTCAAACTTTGGGGCGTGCAAGTATTCCTCTACTTGAGACTGAGAGTCCTCTGATCTCTGAGACTTTGCAGTGTGGGGGGCCTGCCCAGGGTGGTATACACACTATTTCCAGTCTCCTTCCCACCAGTCCACGGGTGGTAGCCTGAGACTGGCAACTTAGCCCAGGGTCTGAAACCTGAGGCTGAACTGATGCCTGACCATTCTGGTGGAATCACCACCACTTTTCCCAAGGATGAAACATTATGTCTATGACAGGCAGGGGCCTGTCTGGTTCCAGGTCCCTAGCAATCTATCTCTGTGACACTGCAGGGAGCACATTCAGGTCAGAAGAGGGCTCACCAGGGAGGTCAATCTTGGGGTGCTCTGTTCTCAGAGCTGACAATCCCTGACCCAATGGTTCTCACACTGTGGGTGGTCTCCTCCTCCTGTCCCTCCAAATGGGCCTCCATACTCTTCTTCTCGAAGTAGTATCCCCAAAAAACTAGGGCTTTATGTGCCCCCTGGTGGCCGCCTCTAAACTATAGGAGCACAACACCTGAAACAATAAAGAATGGGTCAGTCTAAGGGTTTTACAAAGACACCCTGAATTGTAATTTCAATCAGCTCATATAGGAGTGGCACTGGTTGTGATGAATAAACTGTTTTACATGGAAAAAGTAAAAATTCGCATTTCCAATGAACAGACCTATATGTTACTTAATGAGGACCCAAAGGCTTCTTTTCAAACATTTCGTGATACCATTTTAATTTTCTTATTTTAAGAAAGGCTGTTGACTTGAAATGGATCACTGAAAAAAAGATATACTTCTTTTCCATGCAGGTCCACATTGTACACGCTACCAAAAAGTCACAAAGAATTAAACCATTGTTGCAGCATGCATCTTTATTCATGAGCCTCTAGGCAGCTATCTAGATGAATGTCTGCAACAAATAGCACAACATATAGATTCATATATCAAAGATACCACAGATTTTCTTAAAAAGCTTCAAACTATCAATATTAATAAACACATGGTTACGTATGATCAATGGAAGCTCAATGTATGCTTCCATTATGCATAAAGAAGGCCTAGAAGCAGTAAAATGGGCCTTATTGAAACAAGGTGAAATAGGAGCCAATTAAGTGTTTCTATTAGGTGTTTTACATTTCTCATTTCACCATATTTACTTTTGATGGAGCAGCCAGTTCTTCTTAAAATTGAATGGTAAATCTATGAGTTTAATGGGAGTCCCCAGCTGCACAAATATATTCATGTCCAAGTTGGAATATAATATTATTCTAGAGAATTAACTGAGGAAGCAAGGATTACTTCTCTATCTGCTGTCATATATGTGCGCAGCTCAGTAGATAAGTTACTTTCCAACATCGTTGATGTCAATTAAAAAAAACAACTGTTAGACCTGACAGCCTTCGGGTGGTCACCCCTAACTTTTTGACTGCCTCCCTCCACTTTTTGGACACTGTTTTTGCTGGTTTTAGGACACTGTGCAATTTACCACGGCTAACCAGTGCTTAAGAGCATATGCTCTCTCCCTTAAATCATGGTGACATTGGATCATACCCAATTGGCTTATTTAATGTACTTATAAGTCCCTAGTAAGGTGCACTATATGTGCCCAGGACCTGTAGATTAAATGCTATTAGTGGGCCTGCAGCACTGGTTGTGCCACCCACTTAAGTAGCCATTAACCATGTCTCAAGCTTGCCATTGCAAGGCCTGTGTGTGCAGTTCCACTGCCAATTCTACTTGCCATTTAAATATACTTGCCAAGCATAAAACTCCCCTTTTCTACATATAAGTCACCCCTAAGGAAGCCCTAGGTAACTCAGAGGGTGGGATGCTGTGTAGACAAAAGGCAGGACACGTACCTGTGTAGTTTACATGTCCTGACATTGTAAATTTGTTTTACACTGCTGTGAGGCCTGCTCCTTTCAAAGGCTAACATTAGGGCTACCCTCACACACTGTTTGAGTGGTAGCTTCTGATCTGAAAGGAGTAACAAGGTCATATTTAGTATGGCCAGAATGGTAGTACAAAGTCCTGCTGACTGGTGAAGTTGGATTTAATATTACTATTTTAGAAATGCCACTTTTATAAAGTGAGCATTTCTCTGCACTTAAATCCTCTGTGTCTTACAATCCACATCTGGCTAGGCTTAGTTGACAGCTCTCTTATGCATTCACTCAGACAAACACCAAACACAGGATGCTCAGTCACACTTGCACACATCTGCATATTGAATGGGTCTTCCTGGGCTAGGAGGGTGGAGGGCCTGACACTTACATATCAAAAGACAGTAGCCTGCCCTCACACAAAGGACTGCCACCCCCCCCACACACTGGGATCCTGCCAGTCAGGATAAAACTGAAAGGGGACCTTGTGCACTTCTAAGTCACTCTTTGAAGTCTCCCCCACTTCAAAGGCACATTTGGGTATTTGAGCGGGTTCTCTGACCCTACCAACTCAGACATTTCTGGACAAGACACTTCCTGGAGAAGAAATCCTGAACCAGAACCTGCAACCTGCCAAGAAGAACTGCCTGGCTGCCCAAAGGACTCAACTGACTGCTTTTCTGCAAAGGACTGCTGCCTTGCTGCTGCCCTGCTGCTTTGCTGCTCTCTGGCTGTGCTGAGAATTGCTCTCCAAGGACTTGGATAGAGCTTGCTTCCTGTTCCTTGAAGTGTCAGGACCAAAAAGACTTCATCTCTGCAAAGAACTCCTTGTGCAGTGGAAAATCAATGCACAGCTTGCAAGAAATGACACACAGCCTGCATCGCAGTGAAAATTTCACCGCTAGCTGAACTGGAACGGCGCAGCCCGACTTCACAAGGAGAAGATCCATGCAGCACCAGCATTGTGACCGGAAATTCGACACACAGCCAACTGGATTGATGCAATGCTGAACCGGAACAACGCAGCCCAACTTCCTGAGAGGAATCGACACAGTGTCTGCAGTGTAGCAGAAATTTCCACGCATCGCCCACCGGATCCACGCAACCCCTGTAACTTTGTCCTGCAAGCCCCGAATTTTAACGCATCGTCTCTGAGGCATCCAAAAACCCCGCAACCCAAAGAGGATCCAAGTCTGTGCACCAGAAATTGACGCAAAGCCTTCCCTGCGTGAAAACTAAATGACGCATCACCTGTGTGCACCGGAAAAAATGTATGCACACCTCCCCGTTTTCATTGCATCTCCTCCTTTATGGTCCCTTGTGGAGAATTTGAATGCAAACCAGGTACTTTGTGCTTGCAAGAGACACATGTTGCTTTTTAAGAGACTAAAGACACTTTATATCATTTTTTACAGTGATATTTCAACGTATACTTATTGCATCTTGATCGTTTTGACCTGCATCCTATTGGATGAAAATTATATATTTTTCTAAAGACTGTGTGGTTTAGTGCTGTGGTGTTCTACTGTGTTATTGCATGATATATTGCACAAATACTTTAAAAAATGCCTTCAAAGTTAAGCCCGACTGTTCAGTGCCAAGATACCAGAGGGTGGGCACTGGATAATTTGGATTGTGTGTGAATTACCCTGACTAGAGTGAGGGCCCTTGCTTGGACCAGGGGTAACCTGGCTGCCAAATAAAGACCCCATTTCTAACAACAACATTCAATTTACTCAACATATTCAAAACTCTGAAATTTAATTCCTGGATGTTCTGATTAAGATAGAAGGCTTGTAACTGTAACACAGACAGAAAGAATACTTTATATTATCGAAGTTTTCATCTGATTCCATTAAAAAAACTTTTACCTTATTTTCAATTTATGAGACTCAAAAGATTTGCTACCCACAGTGAATTTTACACAACTGCTGTTGAAAGGTTCTGCTCATGTGGATACCCTGAAACATTGGCTGAACAAAGATTAACAACTGGACAAGGGAATGTTTACTGGGATTCTGTCAAATAGTAGCTAATCAAGATTAACTTTTATTTCTAAATAATCAAAAGTCAGTTCTGCAATTAAAAGGATCATTTACAAAAGATGGGAACAAATATTTTGACAAATGTTTGTGGACAAACATTTGTTTACCAAAGATCCAAAAACTTAAAAGAGATCTAAACAATCACCAAAGTTATTTCTACTATACCTAGGAATGTTACAGGAAAATGCAACACGTGCATACATTGTAACAATATCTTCATAGGAAATGTGGTGACACAATCCATGACTGGCCAAAGCATTACTACGAGGCACTCTGTTACATGTAGCAATAAGAACTGCATATATTCTTTGGAATGCCAATGTGACATGTTTTATATAGGTCAAATCAAAAGAAACGTTAAACCTCACATTTTTTAACACAAAAGCAACATTTGAAACAACTAAAACTCGAGTGTAGGCATACTTTGGTGTGAACACTATCACAATATCACACAATTACGGTTTCAAGCCTTAGAAATTGTGGACAAGACACCTGACATTTGAAAAAATAAATATCTCTTGCAAACAGAATTCACGTGGATGAATTTATTAAGGGGCATATTTATACTCCGTTTGCGCCAAATTTGCGTCGTTTTTTTCGACGCAAATTCGACGCAAAACTAACTCCATATTTATACTTTGGCGTTAGACGTGTCTAGCGCCAAAGTTCATGGAGTTAGCGTAATTTTTTGGCGTGAACACCTTCCTTGCGTTAATGATATGCAAGGTAGGCGTTCCCGTCTTAAAAAATGACTCCGATGCATATGCGTCGTATTTATACTCCCGGGCAAAAATGACGCCCGGGAGTGGGCGGGTCTAAAAAACCCGCATTAGCGCCGGATTTTAGCGCCTGGGTCAGGGCAGGCGTTAAGGGACCTGTGGGCTCAGAATGAGCCCAAAGGTGCCCTCCCCTGCCCCCAGGGACACCCCCTGCCACCCTTGCCCACCCCAGGAAGACACCCAAGGCTGGAGGGACCCATCCCAGGGACATTAAGGTAAGTCCAGGTAAGTATTTTTTTTTTTTTTTTTTTGTGGCATAGGGGGGCCTGATTTGTGCCCCCCTACATGCCACTATGCCCAATGACCATGCCCAGGGGACACAAGTCCCCTGGGCATGGCCATTGGGCAAGGGGGCATGACTCCTGTCTTTGCTAAGACAGGAGTCATTTCAATGGGGGATGGGCGTCGTAAAAAAATGGCGCAAATCGGGTTGTGGCGATTTTTTTGCCTCAGCCTGACTTGCACCATTTGTGGACGCCCATACGCCGGCGCTGCCTGGTGTACGTCGTTTTTTTTAACGCACACCAGACAGCGCCAGCCGCTAACGCCGGCTAACGTCGGCTAACGTCATTGAATAAATACGGCGCCCACATGGCACTTCAGAATGGCGTTAGCCGGCGCTAATTTTTTTGGCGCAAAACTGCGTTAGCGCAGTTTTGCGTCAAAAAGTATAAATATGGCCCTAAGTATCTTGCAACCTAAAGGGATGACTGACAGGACGGAAATGTTTCTTTAATTCATTTGGGTTGATTGTTCTTTGTTCTTTCTTTGTTCCATTTATTTACAACATTTGAAAAGCACATACGTTCGTGGCATTCACTCTTCCATAGAATGAAGCATCTTTGATTCTGTTTGTTATATTTTTGTTGTATTTCTGATCAAAAAAGATGTTGCTATGATAATTAAGGTTTTTAGTTCTCTATCAAGACAGCAGGCGAGCGCGCAGTGAAGTTTAAATACGCCTCTTTCAATATGACTATGTCACCTATGCTTAGTGTCACTATTAGGCTGCATTTCTGTTAAAAAGGTGTTAAGATGAGAACTGCATCCTTTGTATTTTCTTTCAGATATAAAAGTGAGCAATTTGTGCAGTTTTACCATAACCATTCCAACATGGCCATCTTATTTGTTTGTCGAGTCTCTATGAAACTAAATTACACTTGGTGCAAGATGTCATAGGATAAGTGGCAAGATGAGCGCCCCAGATAGCTTCGAGGGTGACCCATAAGACTTCACTCTATGGGTAAGCGTGATTTTACATTGGATTGTTTGTTGAAGGAAACTGTGCTTGCTAAAGTTTCATTTAGTTGTTGTATGTTCTCGCATGAGCACGATAGCCACTGTTTAGAAACAGATAATGACAAAAGTGCATACACTCAAACACCATCCACGGAGCACGGTCACAGTTTCATCTTTGTTCAGCATTGGGGCAGCACAGAGGTTTCTGGATTTAGTTAAACCGATCTGGTTGCAGTAACGGTATCAGTAATGCAGTGATAAACTCATACACACGCATAATGTTTTGTTTATTTAGTTGCATAATAATGTTGAGGTGAATGCTAATCACAACACATGGTGTTAGCACGACATAAGATTGTTATCCTGAGAATTCACACTACATAGTCACATTCACACCTTTGTTGTGCCTTCCAAAATACCTCTAAGTGTCTGTAATAGTGGTTTTTGTTTTAGGAGTCCCCCTGATGAAGGACTACATAGTCCGCAATGCATTGGGGTAAATAAATGAAGCTTACGTCATAATTATGAAGGGAAGAATTCTCCAATGATAAGTACTGCATAAATGTTGAGTCAATCTTGAATTTTTAATGGGCAAGAGTTGAAGACTTCGTTCAAACATTATACATATTGAATTTATATTTTGAATGAATCAAATAATGAAATTGATTTACGATTTTTATGAACAGTGAAGACATGCTCTACAAATATATGAAGCCATTTAAAACACAAGAAAACGTATGCACTATGGAAATACTCCAGAATTAGGAGCAGCAATCATCACTTTTCAGAAATGCCATTGACTACTATTATTTGAGGCTGAAAAAAATGTGTGTTTTGCTGCATTGCAACTCTTAAACAGCCTTTTTATGGATCAGGACACAAGTTTAGGCTCTGTCCAGTACTGGTTGTTGAAATTTCACTTACATATTGATCAGTCTACATTCTAAAGACATTTTGTATTGTACTGATGTTCATGATATAAGGGCTATTGCCTGTGCATCCATTTACCGCCTTGCCAGAATTTCTATGCAGAGTTGTTAGACCTGTTAGCCTTACGGTGGTATTCCCCTAGAAGTTCAGCCTTTATTTCTACTACTTTTGCCAACATTCGTTTTTGTTGCCCTTAGAACTCTGTGCACTTTGTCATTGTTAACCAGTGCTAAAGTGCTTGTGCTCACTCCTTAAAACCATGTAAAATTGGCTTAGACCTGACTGGCATATTTATTTTACTTATAGGTCCCTACTAAAGTGGAATGCCACATACACAGGGCTTGTAAATTAAATGCTTCTAGGGGGCCTACAGCACTTATTGTGCCACCCAATTAAGTAGCTCTATAAAGCGTGTTTCAGGCCTGTCATTGCAGCCTGAATGTAGTTGTAAACTGCCAATTTGACTAGACAATATAAACCCTATTGCCGAGCCTTAAACCTCCCTAAAGCCACCCCTAAGGTAGACCCCAGGAATGTGTCTTTACGTTTTACATGTCCTGGTAGTGAAAATCTATTACATTAGTTTTTCACTAATGTGAAGCCTACCTCTCCCAAATGATAACATTGGGTTGTCTTAATGCCTTTAATAAGTGGTAATGTTTGATTGGGAACCATGATAAATGTCCTGTTTGGTGTCTGAGAAATTGTATTCAAATATTCTTCTTAATGGTAAGGTTGGATTTTAAGTTACAATTTTGAAAATGCAACTTTTAGAAAGTTGGCATTTTCTTGCCCTAGATATTTGTATCACATGACTGTGTGTAGTGACCCAGCTGGAGTGGCTCCTAAATCCTCAAATGGTGCCCCTCCAGTCCTTGATCAATGGTCATGGTGCTTAATGTGCCCAGGAAGCCAAAAGCCATAACTTGGGATTTGGAAAATGTATGGCTAAACCCAGTTGTGAGAACTGAGGGAAGACTGGGTCCACCCTGTCTCTCCATCCAAAGTGCACTTCCAGTGAGACTGAATTCGCAGTAGTTCCTGATCTGCTCTCCGTAGTAGAAAATCATGTTCAGCGAACCTTTGCCAAAGTGTTATGCTACAGCATGACACTTGTTGGCTATAGCCTCCTGTCTCATCCAGCTGGACATTTTCAACTTCCAAAAAAAAGACTAAGACCCTCATTATGACCTTGGCAGTAAATCCCGCTTACCGCCACGCTGACAGCCACCAACTTACCGCCTGGGGGCGGATATCCGTTCACCATATTATGACACACACACCAATCTGACAGAATTCAGCCACATACACAAATCCGCCAGACCAAATGACAGTGATAAACTGGCGGTATCAAAACCCACACAGTTACGCCAACAGAACAACGGCCATCACATTATGACCCAGAAATCACCTCCACGGACATTCAACGGCGGTAAACCATTGGCGGTACATACCGCTCCTCTCAAAATGGACACCCACAAACAAAACAACACCACATTGGACAATTCAAACAACACACACCTGACACAGATACACACACTACACCCACACCACTATAAAATATACACCCACATTACCCACAACCCTTTAGGATTACAAATCATTGGCATAAGACTGATACCAAGACCACCTAGCCAACTAGAGCCACACACCACTCACACCCATACACCGTTCACACACTACACATCACACACCCCAAAACATTAACCAACTCATCCTCACCAACACACCTCACATAACACCCATGGCACCACAAAGACACCCCTGTATCACTGCAGAGGAGTTAAGGGTCATGGTGGAGGAAATCGTCAGGGTAGAGCCACAACAATTTGGAGCACAGGTGCAGCAACTATCTATAGCTAGGAAGATGGAGCTATGGCGGAGAAACGTGCACAGGGTCAACGCCGTGGGACAGCACCCCAGAACAATGGACGACATCTTGAAGAGGTGGAACGACCTACAGGGGAAGATACGTTCCATAGCAATAAGACACCAACTTGCTATACAGAGGACTGGCGGTGGTCCCCACCTCCTCCCCCATAACTTACAGTGAGGGAGGAACAAGTCTTGGCAATACTGCATCCTGAGGGCCTGGCAAGTGTCGGAGGACTGGACTCTAGTAAGTCAAATTCCATCAATTATCTCCCCCATACCTGCATACCATCACATACCCTCACCCTCACTCCCATCACTCCACTCCATTCCACACACTCCACCATCACTTCTCACAGCCCTGCATGGACACTCATCACTAAAGCAGTCACAGCATAGAGAACTAACAATCCCACCATACACCAACATACACAAGTAAAAGCTGCCAGGGTAACACCAACTATAGAGGAGAAGCCAGGAATATATAATATGTCATACACATGAACCATAATACATCATTTACATCCCCACAGGTACCCCAGCCAATGTCACTGGAGAGGAGGTGCTAGCACTATCCAGTCCCCCCCAAAAAGAGGCCCACAGTGATGATAGTAACTCTAGACTTCAGGATCTGGACGATCTACCTGGCCCATCAGGGACCACTGGACAGCCGGTTACCCAAGCCCAGTCACAGACCACCACAGAGCCTCTCTCATCAGGAAACACCACCACAACACCCACCCAGCATACCCACACCTCTGTCCCCAGGACACGTCAATCAGCAGTGTGTCCACCTGTACAGGGACCCCAGCCACACCTTATACCCAAGACAATCAGGGACCTATGGGCAGTGGCAGTGGGCAAATGGTTCAGGGACAGAGGCACAGGCCAACAGGGACACTGGGAGGACTGCTGTGTGCCAGGGGGAGGACAGGCCCAGAGAATAAACACTCCAGGAGGCACTCTCCGAGATCCTGGGAGCCTACCAACATTCCCAGGACACGATGGGCCAGATCCTGGACAACGTGCAAGAGAACACGCAGCTGCAGGAGGGACAGTACCAGAGGATCAGACAGGACTTGCAGGCCATCAACAACACCCTGATCTCCATAGCAGTGGTGCTCGCAGACATGGCCAACATTATGAGGGAGGCAGTCACACAAGTGGGCCCCTGCCACTAGCCAGTCATCTGAACAGCCTTCTACTTCTGCTGCCGCTAGTGGCCAGGAGGCCCCGCCACAGGACTCATAGGCCACTAGCACACCTCCCAGTGGAGAAGGTGAACCACCCGGCAAACGTTCCCTGCGATCCAGACAGAAGCCAGAGACACTTGCTAAGACCCCACCAGGAAATTAGACTCTCCTGATTGTCCCCCTTGTGTCCCACTTAGTCACCCTGTCCACCTTGAACTGCCATTGCTCCCCTTCCTATGGCCCCTTGGACAATGCACCTGTGCTACGAACAGACTAGAACAATACCCTGGACTTTTCTCCATCATTACCCCATTTCATTGCACTTTCCCCCTATATGTTAGCACTTTAACAAACACCCTTTGAAAAAAATCGATTTTGAGTATGTCATGTATATCAAATATGTATTGTTTGAAACAGGTACAACCATTGAAAAAGAACTGTACCTAGAATGAGCATAGATTAATAACCTGTAGTTGGCTGTAGTGATCACACCAGGAGTATTTGTCACATCACCACTATCTGCAAAATGAATAGCTAGAGGGAACCGTAAGTGGGCATTGAATTGGGAATTACCAGCATGCCAATGCCACACAGAATACAACCAAATTCATTGAAATGTAAAGTTACACTGTCTTACCTGGGTGTCATTGGAAGTACTGACGGATCACAGATGTTCTGTTGTCCTCATCCTCTGTCTCCTCATCCTCACTGTACACAGGGTCAACTGCTGCCACAGGGGCATCTCCAGTCTCCTCCTCCTGCAGAAAAGGGACCTGGCGTCTGTGGGCCAGGTTGTGCAGCATGCCACTACTATCTGGCAGACCGTCTTGGGTGAGTAGCACAGGGATCGACCTATTAGATGGAGGCACCGAAACCTGCCCTTCATGAGGCCAAAGGTTCTCTAAATTATCCTTCTGGTTCACCCATGTGCCTCATTATAACGTTCTTCTGCCGTTGTCCTGGCATTCCTCACACGGGTCAGCAGCCATGATAGGTGTGGGTAACCAGAGTCACCTACAATTATTGAGGGACAACATTTAGCCACACACTATCCTATATGGCCAAAACCAAACCCATACACCAACATATACAGGGTGGGAACCAGGGCTCACCTATTAGCCACACCCTGTGCCTCTGTAGTTGGGCCATCACATTTGGGACAAAGGCATCATGCACCAACCCAGGATACTTAGCATTGACGTGGGAGATGCACTAGTCTGCCAAGCACACCATCTGCATATTCATGGAGTGGAAACTCTTACAATTCCTGAACACCTGTTCATTCTGGTGGGGGGGGGGGAATGCAATATGTGGCCAAATCCTCAACCTGGGGGAATGCAATGTAGCTGCACATGTGTTTTATCAGGGCAGACAATACTCTAGTCAGCACTATTGAGAACACTGGCTATGACATTCCTGCTGCCAAGCACAACATCACTTGGAAAGAACCAGTTGCCAGGAAATGAAGTACTGATAGCACTTGCACAAGAGGGGGGATAGCAGATATCAGGTCAGGTTCCAATCGGGCACACAGTTATGTGATTGTGGCCCTGTCCAGTCTATAGGAGAGGATTATGTGCCTGTCCTCCAGTGTAGCCTAGTCCACAAGGGGTCTGTACACTGGGGAATGTCTCCATCTCCTATTCATCCGCAGCGGTAGGAATCTATGGTACAAAAGAGTGAGGAGCCTGTCACAAACTGAACAATGGAGCCACAACAGTAGTTTACATTCTGTAATGGGTCAGTGTGATTTGTCCAGTATATGCCTATTTCTCCTGTGGCACATCGTTATTCAGTAGGCCTGCCCCCCTCCCCGAAATGGCATCAACCTGTCCTGTGTGGAGGGAGGTGGACGGGAACCACCGTGGCCGACGGTGATCTACGCCGGCGGTCACGGTATGCACCGCCGCCGATGTGACCACCATTTTCTATCTGATTCCTCACTTGTTACCTGACCTTCCATAGGAGAGGACCTACACTGCATGTGCTGCTGTGACCTGTGTCTAGAACCCACCATGGCCCGTGTGACCGGGGAAAGGCCCCAGACTTCACATCGGAGGAGTTGGAGAGACTGGTGGGTGGGGTCCTACCATAGTATTGACTGCTGTATGGGCCTTCAGACCAACAGGTGAGTACTCTGTGGGCACGATGCGTGTGGCATGCATGTATGGAGGTGTGTGTGAAGGCATCGTTTAAGGGGAGGAGGGATGTCCTCCTGGCTGGGTACGCATTGAGTGCTGGGTTATGTGTGTGCCAATAGTGCTGTAAATGGGTATGGTGGGCCATTTGTATAACTGGCTGGACTGTTTGTCTAAAAGTGTACTCCTGTCTGAATTGCTCTGCAGGTCAGTGCCCATCAAAAGAAGAGTATATGGCGTGGCATTGCCAAGGTGGTGCCGACCATAGGCGGAGCACCCACGGTCACAAACGGTGGGAGGACCTGAGACGCTGGGCACGGAAGACTGCAGAGGCCCAGCTGGGGATGGCTTCCCAACGAGGAAGAAGTGCCTTTCGAACCCTGACCCCCCTGATGGCCCGCATACTGGTGGTGGCCTATCCAGCGCTGGATGTGTGCTTGAGGGCAACACAGCAGCCACAAGGGGGTGAATCCAGTGGCTATCATTACATCTTATGCCTGGTGGGGTGGTATCCAGGTGGTGGTTGTGTGTCCTAAGGTGCCCCTACACCAGGACAGACATATCAGCGTACGTCCTCTCGTGGCTAGGGTTCTGAAGGGAAAATAATTCCTACCTAGCTTGTTAGCATCCACTAATGGCCAGGGCTGCGTGGGTCCCAGGTGTGCAGCAGTTGGTGGTGTGTGCCCCCCCCATGCCTTGTTGGCTAGCAATATCACTGGTATTGCAATGCGTAGTGCGTTGGCCTGTTTCCTGTGTGTGAGGGTGCTTTGTATGCCAACTGTGGTGTTGGTGCAGTCATTGACCCAGTGTATCGTTTGTCTCTCTCCCCCCTTTCTTGTTTTGTCACCCTGTCCTTATGTGCATTATCATCATCTAGTGGAGGAGCAGAAGCACTGGTGACGGAGGGAGCCGCATCCTACAGGACCCTGGAGGCAGAGTCCACGGACGCTGAGGGCACCAGTGGGACGGAGGGCGAGAGGAGCACCATGGCGGAGACTGGAGGGGACAATACAGACTCTGATATGTCCTCCGATGGGAGATCCCTGGTGGTGGCGGACACCTCTGTGACCACCCAGCTACGGGTACAGCTGCTACCCCCATACCAGCACCACCTTCCGAGTTGCCCTTGCCCGGTCACCCAGGAGGGTGGGCATCTCCTTCGCCCCAGGCACCTCAGCCCCTGCACCAGTGAGCCCTGCTGTACTGAGTGAGGAGGATATTGATCTCCTGAGATCCATCTCTGTAGGGCAGTCAACCAATGTGAATGCCATCCGGGGCTGGCAGCCCAGATGCAACAATCTAATGTATTCCTGGAGGGCATTCACAATGGATTGGCGGCCCAACAGAGGTCGATCCAGGCTATAGCCTCCTCTCTGATGGCAGCCATCGTCCCTTATTCTACGGCCCCCCCTCCAATGTCCACTTCCCACTCCCATTCTCCTCAACCCCATCCCATCCCAAGCACACAGCCTGACGATCATGCACATAGGACAACACCCAACAGTGTCACAGGCAAACACAAGCACCACAATTAATCACACAAGCACTCACACAAACACCATTCACTTGCAGCCACAACAACATCTACTATTTACAATGTCTTCTCCCTTTCCTCCTCCTCCACCTCCCACCCAGTTACGTCCACACACATGCCTGCATGCACTACATCATCACCGACTACCTGCATCATCACCACACCAAGCAGGACATGTTGCCCCCTCCAAAACCAGTGGGGTATTCACCCACTTGAGAGACTGTGGCCTTGCAGTCCCCAGGACCAAACACAGTGCAAGTTTCCCCCTCCAGAACCAGTGTGGGAGGTACCCACTCAAGAGACTGTGGCCTTGCACTCCCCAATACCAAGCACAGGGCATGTTGCCCCCTCCAGAACCAGTGGGAAAGACACTCACCCGACAGACTGTGGCCTTGCACTCCCCAGGACCAAGCACAGGGCAAGTTGCCCCCTCCATAACCAGTGTGGGAGACACCTACTTGAGAGACTGTGGCCTTGCACTCCCCATGACTGAGCACAGGGCTTGTTGCCCCCTCCAGAACCAGTAGGAAAGACACCCACCTGAGAGACTGTGGCCTTGCACTCCCCAGGACCAAGCACAGGGCATATTGCCCCCTCAAGAACCAGTGGGGTATTCACCCACTTGAGAGACTGTGGCCTTGCACTCCCCAGGACCAAGCACAGGGCATGTTGCTCCCTCCAGAACCAGTGTGGGAGACACCTACTTGAGAGACTGTGGCCTTGCACTCCCCAGGACCAAGCCTGGGCTTGTTGCCCCCTCCAGAACCAGTGGGAAAGACCCCCACCTGAGAGACTGTGGCCTTGCACTCCCCAGGACCAAACAAAGGGCAAGTTGCCCCCTCCAGAACCAGTGTGGGAGGTACCCACTTGAGAGACTGTGGCCTTGCACTCACCAGGACCAAGCACAGGGCATGTTGCCCCCTCCAGAACCAGTGGGAAAGACACTCAGCTGACAGACTGTGGCCTTGCACTCCCCAGGACCAAGCACAGGGCAAGTTGCCCCCTCCAGAACCAGTGTGGGAGACACCCACTTGAGAGACTGTGGCCTTTCACTCCGCAGGACCAAGCACAGGGCCTGTTGCTCCCTCCAGAACCAGTGTGGGAGACACCTACTTGAGAGACTGTGGCCTTGCACTCCCCAGGACCAAGCCTGGGCTTGTTGCCCCCTCCAGAACCAGTGGGAAAGACCCCCACCTGAGAGACTGTGGCCTTGCACTTCCCAGGACCAAGCAGAGGGCATGTTGCACCCTTCAGAACCAGTGGGGTATTCACCCACCTGAGAGACTGTGGCCTTGCACTCCCCAGGACCAAGCACAGGGCATGTTGACCCCTCCAGAACCAGTGGGGTATTCACCCACTTGAGAGGCTGTGGCCTTGCACTCCCCTGGACCAAACACAGGGCAAGGTGCCCCTTCCAGAACCAGTGTGGGAGGCACCCACTCGAGAGACTGTGGCCTTGCACTCCCCAGGACCAAGCCCAGGGCATGTTGCCCCCTCCAGAACCAGTGGGAAAGACACCCACCTGAGAGACTGTGGCCTTGCACTCCCCAGGACCAAGCACAGGGCAAGTTGCCCCCTCCAGAACCAGTGTGGGAGACACCCACTTGAGAGACTGTGGCCTTCTACTCCCCAGGACCAAGCACAGGGCATGTTGCCCCCTCCAGAACCAGTGGTTTTATTTCCGCATCTGGATGAGGTGCCCCCGAGGTGCCTGCCTATTTCCCAACTTATGCCCCTGCAGTGTTCTCTCCGTATAAATGCAGGTAACGAGTGGGGCCTTGGAGTTTACCCTGTGGCCATGTGGCCCCCGTGAACTGAGAACTGGGCAGTGTCCCTTTTTTGTACAAATGTACATATCTGCAGCATTGGCAACATTATCATTAATGTTTTTTCGATCTTAACACAATCACTTTAGTAATTTCCTATTTTCTTTGCATTATTCGACCGATTTATAGGGATAAATTGTTCTCTTGGGCAGCTGGTTGTTTGTATGGTATTTGTATGTCGGGTGTGTGTTTTGCGTGTGTGTGTCACTCTCGTTTTCCTCCCACGCTCCCTTGTGTGCTATGCGGCTGTACTCACTGTCATGGTCTTCGCCGGCGATCGTGTTTGTGTTGGAGTATAACGTAGAATATCATCGGAAATACTTGCAGTTCGGGTTCCATTGCGGCGCGATTCTTCCCTGTGTCTCCAATGGTGAGTCCTTTCTCTTCTGCAAAGTGTTTCTGCCAGGCTTTTGATGGCGTTGGTACTGCCCCAGAAAAGGTGGTGGATTGTGTTGTCATAATATGGTGGGTGGAACTTTGTCTTCCGCCTGGCTGTAGGTGGCTACCGCCGTGGTGCTTGTTGTTTCTGGCGGTCAGTGTAGTACATTGGCTGTCTTTCGGAGATCTTTCTGCCATGGTAATAATTTGGTGCTAGTTACCGCAGGCCTGTTGGCAGTATTACCGCCACTTTATCACCGACCGTCAGGGTTGTAATGAGGGCCTAAGTCCTCACTGTGACTTCATCCATCATCTCCCCATTGATGGCTCCCCCTCTTTGGACACTGACTGCAGCCTTGCCCTGCTAAACCTCTATTTTCTCAGACACTTGTCAAAATGTCTTCTGTACCCAAAGGTAAGCACTGTCGGGCCCAAATCCACAATTTCTATCCAAATCGCACTCAATCATATTTGGCAATATTTTTAAACTTGGACCCGGTCTCAGATGACTATGGGGGTCATTACAACATTGGCTGTAAAAGCTGCTTACCGCTGTGCAGAAGACTGCCAACACACTGCCTCGGTCAAGGAATACTGCCACTGCCATTATGAACCACAGATCGGAATCCGCCAAAATCCAGACACCCACTCAAGTCCGCCACACCAAAGGTCAGTGATAAACTGGCGATAACAAAACCTCCACCGTCACGCCAACAGGAATACGCCCACACTATCACGACCCACGAATCCACGTGGCGGTCTTTCAACCGTGGTATTCCATTGGCGGTACACACCGCCACGCTCAAAATACACACACTCTTACAAAACACATACACATTGGACCATTCCAAATACACACACCTGATACACATACACACACCACTCCCACACATCCAATACAATATAAAACACACACCCACATCACCCACAAACCCTTACGACAACAATTGCGACAGAAGGCCAGAGAGAGACACCACCAGAAAGAACAATAGCATCCACAGGCACTCAACACCATCACTCACACAACATCCACACACCTCACACAACACACCTCTAAATATCACCCCACACATCACAACACACCCCACCCCACACAACACCCACACCACCCCATGGCACCGCAAAGACACCCCAGATTTTCTGAGGAGGAGCTCAGGGTCATGGTGGAGGAAATCATCCGGGTAAAGCCACAGCTATTCGGATCACAGGTTCAGCACACCACCATACCTAGGAAGATGGAGCTATGGCAAAGAATCGTGGACAGGTTCAACGCAGTGGGACAGCACCCAAGAACTAGGGATGACATCAGGAAGAGGTGGAACGACGTACAGGGGAAGGTGCATTCCGTGGTCTCAAGACACCAGATTGTGGTTCAGAGGACTGGCGGCGGACCCCCACCTCCTCACCCAGAACTCACAACATGGGAGGAGCAGGTCTTGGTTATACTGCATCCTGAGGGCCTCGCAGGTGTAGCTGAAGGAATGGACTCTGGTAAGTCAAATCTTTCACTACTTCATCCCCAACCCACCTGCATGCTATCACATACCCCCACCCTCGCCCTCATCCCATCACTCCAACTCCTCACATATGTCCCAATATCACAAACCACACATCCCAAACCCAAGCCCTGCATGTAAAACCAAAGCATGGACACCCATCACCAAAGCATGTCCACTGCACATACCCATACACCCCCCTAAACCATTATCACACAGGGTCCCACTCAAGAATGCAAACACTGGGGTACAGGGTCACCCACCCATTGCACACCATGGCACACACAGATGCAATAATCATGCTTTTACACCCCTGCAGGACCCCTACCCAGCGTCACCGGACAGGAGGATCCAGACATGTCCACTCCACCCACAGAAGAGGCCCACAGTGATGACAGCAGCTCTGTCCAACTGGATCAAGATTACCATACCGGCCCATCTGGGACCTCGGGACAGTCGGTTCCCCTCACACTGGCACAGGCCACTACAGAGTTTCACCCCTCTGGAAACACCAGCACAGCACCCCCCCAGCGGTCCCATACCTCTGTCCCCAGGACACGTCAAGCAGCAGTGTGTCCACCACTACAGGGAACCCAGGCTAACCCAACAACACCAGAGACCTTGGGGCAGTGGTAGTGGGCACACAGTTCAGGGGACAGAGGCCCAGGGAAACAGGGGAACTGGGAGGGCTGCTGTGCGACAGGGGGGGCAGGCCCAGGGAACCCACTCTCCACAAGGTCCTCTCCAACATCATGGGAGCATACCACCATTCCCAGGAGATGATGACAACGGTACTGGTCAAGTTTCAGGAGACCCAGCGGCTGCAGGAGGAACAGTATTTGGGGTTCAGGGAGGAACTCAAATCCATCAATTCCACCCTGGGCACCATTGTAGGGGTGCTGAAGGAACTCGTCAACACCAGGAGGCACAACAAGGGGCCCCTGACACTAGCCTGGAAGATGAACTGCCCACCACCTCCGCTGGCGCTAGTGGACAGGAGGCACCGCCACAGGACCACAACACCAGCACCCCACCCCCTGCAGCTGGAGAACCACCCCGCAAACGGTCCCTGAGATCCAGGACAAAGACAGAGAACAATGCCAAGACCCCCACCAAGAAATGAGACCCCCCTGATTGTCATCCTTCTGTCCCACTTTGTCACCCTGTCCATACTTAAACTGCCCCAGCTCCACTTCCTATGCCCCTTTGGACAATGCACCTGTGAGACTAATAGACTGGACTCTGCCATGAACATTCCTCCACCATCACCCCTGACCATTTTACAATCCCCTCCAATATTTAGCACTTAAATAAACACTCTTGAATCACAAAAAAATCTGGAGTCAGTCTGTGCTTTCACAAATGTGTATTTGCAATAACTGAGGAAAATGGCTATGTCCATTCTATTGTCAACATACTTATGGCACACAGCTCTAGACGATGAGGTAACATAGCAGAGGTCACACATTGGGACCCACATCTGTGAAATGGAAAGGCAAAGTGACAATTCAGGGTGCATACACTGGGTGAAAGTGACAGACAGATGATAGGTAGAAGAATTAAATCAGATGTAGCAGGCAGTGTTGTCTTCTTACCTGTGTCTCACTGGAAGTATTGCTGGATCACCGTGTTCCTGTTGTCTGTCCTCTTCTTTTGCTTCCTCGTCTTCACTGTCCACAGGCTCCACAGCTGCCACAAGACCTCCATCTGGACCATCCTCCTGCAGAAAAGGCACCTGTCGTCTCAAAGCCAAGTTGTGAAGCATACAGCAGGCCACGATGATCTTGCACACCTTCTTTGGTGAGTAGAATAGGCAACCACCTGTCATATGGAGGCACCGGAACCTGGCCTTCAGGAGGCCGAAGGTCCTCTCTATAATCCTCCTAGTTCGCTCATGTGCCTCATTGTAGCGTTCCTCTGCCCTTGTCCTGGGATTCCTCACTGGGGTCAGTAGCCATGACAGGTTGGGGTAAACAGAGTCACCTGCAAATGGCGAGGGACAACTGTTAGACACGCACTAACTCTTAGGGACATCCCCAGACCCAGTCACCTAGTCACACTGTAGTAGGTCCATGTCCTCACCTAATAGCAACACGGTGCTTCTGGAGTTGCCCCATCACATAAGGGATGCTGCTATTCCTCAGAATGTAAGCGTCATGTACTGAGCCAGGAATTTTGGCATTACATGGGAGATATACTGGTCTGCCAAACACACCATCTGCACATTCATCGAATGGTAACTCTTTCGGTTTCTGTACACCTGTTCACTCCTGCGGGGAGGGACCAAGGCCACATGTGTCCCATCAATGGCACCTGTGATGTTGGGAATATGTCCCAGGGCATAGAAGTCACCTTTCACTGTAGGCAAATCCTCCACCTGAGGGAAAACGATGTAGCTCTGCATGTGTTTCAGCAGGGCAGACAACACTCTGGACAACACGTTGGAAAACATAGGCTGGGACATCCCTGATGCTATGGCCACTGTTGTTTGAAAAGACCCACTTGCTAGGAAATGGAGTACTGACAGTACCTGCACTTGAGGGGGGATTCCTGTGAGATGGCGGATAGATGACATCAGGTCTGCCTCCAACTGGGCACACAGTTCCAGGATTGTGGTACGATCAAGTCTGTAGGTGATGATTACATGTCGCTCCTTCATTGTTGACAGGTCCATTAGCGGTCTGTACACCGGAGGATGCCACCATCTTCTCACCTGCTCCAGCGGATGTGCTCTATGGAGGAGAACAGCGATCAGAGAGTCAACCAACTCTGAGGTACGTAAAAACAACTTAATCGTAAAATGTTTTCAAATCGACATATGGCTGTATTAGTGTTTAAGCAAGGCCTAGATATGTGTGACGCAGTCAAAATGAATGCCATGTGGCCCCCTGAAATGGCGTCTGCCTGACCTGTAATGTGGGACAAGGGGATATGAGGTAACTGCACTGGCGTTGTACACCGTCGCGTAGGCGGTCGAAGACTGCGGCGCAATCCTCAGCCATTTTCTCTCTGTTCACTCACTTGATATCTGATCTTCGACAGGAGAGGACCTACATTGCAAGTGCTGCTGTGACCTCAGTCTGGAAGAGACAATGGCTTGTGTGTCTGGGGAAAGGGCCCCTGCCTTCAGCACGGGGGAGTTGAAGAAACTAGTGGATAGGGTCCTCCCACAGTACACGCTACTCTACAGTCCTCCAGACAAACAGGTGAGTACACTGTGAGCATGCTGTATGGGCAATGGCTGCTAGGAGTGGTGTGGATGACAGATGGGGGGGAGTGAGGCGTGCATGAAACAACGGTGAGTGCATGTGCGTCATGGCAAGGGTAGGGATGCGGGCCAATGACTAACGGTGCGGACGGTTATATCTTCTCCTATGGGGATGACCTAATAACGTGGGAGGGGTGCCTGTTGCACCATGACCCCCCTGATGTTCTGGATCCTGGCAGTGGCGTACTCGAAGTTGGATGGGCACTTGAGGGCATCACAGCAGCCACAAGGGGATGAGTACACTCTCATTCAGCTGATTCAGCGCGCATTGTAGGTGTCTGGGTGGGGGAGGTGGCCTGTGGGTTCCCCTAGGCCAGGGTGAGTTGAGTAGGCAAGGTCCCTTCCTAAGGCAGGCCATGTGGCACCCCACCCCACCTGTGTACAGAGCCAACTACACCTAGTCAGCCTCCTGTGACATCCATGTGTGAAGCAATCGGGCATAGCCTTGTAACCCATGTCCCTGTGATTAATTAGGGAACTCCAAGTGCACGGCATAGTGCAGTGGGCTTCTGTGTCTGTAGTGTCCACCAACGGCACTCAACATGTCTTTCTTCTGTCTTCTCCCCATTTTTGTGGTCTCCCTGTGCTTGTGTGCATTAGCATCATCAGGCGTAGGAGCAGTGGCACCAGAGCAGGAGGGAGCTGCATCCCACATGGCCCTGGAGGGTGACACAGCTGAGTCAGAAGCCACCAGTGGGACGGAGGGTGAGGGGAGCTCAACGGCGGGGACAGGAGCAGACACCAGCGACAAGGACTCCTCCTCTGATGGGAGCTCCCTTGCGGTGGCGGGCCCCTCTGTGCCCCCGCATCTACAGGTACAGCCGCCACCCCCCCTACCAGCACTGCCCTCCCAGCAGCTCCTCGGCGTTTGCCCCGTGGCCACTCACCCAGGAGGTTAGGCATCTCCTTCACCCCAGGCACCTCAGCCCCTGCCCCTGTCATCCCTGCTGCCCTCAGTGAGGAGGCCATTGACCTCCTCAGATCCCTCACTGTTGGGCAGTCTACCATTTTGAATGCCATCCAGGGTGTAGAGACGCAGTAGCAACAGACAAATGCATACCTGGAGGGCATTCATTCTGGTCAGGCAGCCCATCAGCGAGCTTTTCAGACTCTGGCCTCTGCACTGATGGCAGCCACTGTCCCTGTCTCTAGCCTTCCCCCTCCAACTTCTTCCACCCAGACCCAAACCCCTGTACCTCAGCCTATCCCAAGCACACCATCAGACCAGCATGCACACACGTCAACACACAAGGGAAGCTCAGGCAAACATAAGCAGCACACATCCCACAGGCACTCACGCAAGAATCATACACATGCAGACATACCAACAGCCACTGCCGCCACTGTGTCCCCCTCCTCCTCGTCTTCCTCCTCCCTCCCAGTCTCGTCTCCACTCACACCTGCATGCACTACATCTTCAGCCACTACCTCAATCACTAGGACACTCACCACCACACCCCGCTCACGTGCAGTCACCACCCCACTACCATTCACACATTTCCTGTGTCCTCACCCAGTGTGTCTGTGAGCCCACCTCCCAAGGTACACAAACGAAGCCACACACCCACCCAACAGCCATCCACCTCACGACAGCCTCCAGCCCATGTACCTTAACCCAAAGTCAGAAAACGTACACCTCCTACAACCACTACCTCTTCCTCCACTCCCAAACCCCCTCCATCTACCCGTCCCAGTGTGTCCAAAAAACGTTTCCTGTCCAACCTTGACCTCTTCCCCTCACCTCCCCCTCTCCTGCAGTCTCCTAGGGCCCGCCTATCCAGGTTCCAACCCAGCACCTCAGCCACAACATCTGCGGGAACAGTGGTGCCAGTAGTAACCGGCTTCTGGAGTGCGCCAGGCAGCAGGGCAGCCAGTGTGCCAAGGAGCCAGAGCACGGACAGTCCCTCACCTCAAAAGCACAAAAAGTTGGTCAGTTCCCAGCGGGAGAGAGGAAAAAAATCTGCCACCAAAGCCGCTCCAAGGGGTACAGTTGGGAGTGTGGATCCAGCTCCACCACCATCCAAGGTGGGGAAGGGGGACAGTAAAACAGGCAAGTCTGGGAAAACCTGCACGGCGGACAAGACCGCAACAAGCACCGCTGCCAAGGACACCGCTGCTACCAGCACCGCTGCCAAGGACACCGCCGCCACAAGCACCGCTGCCAAGGACACAGCCGCCACAAGCACTGCTGCCAAGGACACTGCCGCCACCAGCACCGCTGAACAGGACACCGCCGCCAACAGTACCGCTGAACAGGACACCGCCACCACAAGCACCGCTGCCAAGGACACCGCAGCCACCAGCACCGCTGAACAGGACACCACCGCCACAAGCACCGCTGCCAAGGACACCGCCGCCACAAGCACCGCTGCCAAGGACACCGCCACCACCAGCACCGCTGAACAGAACACCGCCGCCACAAGCACCGCTGCCAAGGACACCGCCGCCACCAGCACCACTGAACAGGACACCGCCGCAACAAGCACCGCAGGCCAGTGAGCGCCAAAGATTCCAACGCTACTGAGGCCACCACGAGCAGGATGAAGCACTCTGGGCACCAAGCCCCCTCCACAACCAGTGGAGAAAGGCATCCACTACCTCAGTCCTTGGCAGGATGAAGCACTCTGGGCACCAAGCCCCCTCCAGAACCAGTGGAGAGATACATCCACTTCCTCTGTCCTTGGCAGAATGAAGCACTCTGGGAACCAAGCCCCCTCCAGAACCAGTGGAGACTGTTATCCACTTGAGAGACTGTGGCTTTGCACTCCCCAGGATACAGCAGTGGGCAAACCACCCACCGGAGAGACTTGAGAGACTGTGGCTTTGCACTACCCAGGATTAAGGAGTGGGTAAACCACCAACCGGTTGAGACTTGAGAGACTGTGGCTTTGCACTCCCCAGGATAAAGCAGTGGGCAAACCACCCACTGGAGAGACTTGAGAGACTGTGGCTTTGCACTCCCCAGGATACATCAATGGGCATGTAGCCCCCTCGTGGATCTGGCATTGTGCACTCATCTGGCTGAGGTGCCCCCCTTCCTTTCCCCCTGGGGTGCCTGTTTTATTTCTCTCTGATGCCCCAGCAGTGTTCTCTCTGTCTTGTTCGGGTATTGAGTGTGGGCCTCGCCCATGCATTTTGGGCCCAGTGGTCCACGGACTATGATGGTGGAATACCTTGGTCTTGTATTCTTGGTGTATATATTTGTTTAGAGTGTGAATATCTTTATATATGTATATATTTTTTATTAATGTATTTGAATATATTACAATCATTTGACTCATTTCCTTTTGTCCTTGCATTCTTCCGGGGGTGGTTGGGGGTTGGGGGTTGTTAATGTAATGTATCAACATGTACTTGTGTGTGTGTGAGTGCTGCGTGTTGCGTCTGTGTGTCACTCTTTTTTCCCTCCCCCCTCCCCTAGTGTCATAGGTGCAGTACTCACTGTGGTCTTCGCCGCCGTCTTTGTTGTTCCTGGTAGAGGAGCAGGAAGATAAAGGCTGGAAGAATCTGGAGCTCGGGCTCCAAGGCGTCCTGATTCCCCGTGGGGTGTGCAGAGGTGAGCGTTTTCCATTCCAAGTCCTGTTTCTGCCGTGTTTTTGTTTGCGGTTAATCCGCCCCAGAAAAGGTGGCGGATTGGTGCCTTGTAATAATGTGGGCGGTACATTGTCTTTCACCTGTCTGTTGGCGGTTACCGCCCCGGTGTTTGTTTCTACCACCTCGGCGGTCGGAGTGTTAAAGTGGCTGTCTATGTTGGCGGTTTCCGCCACGGTCGTGATTCCATTTTTTTGACCGCCGGCCTGTTGGCAGTTTTACCACCGCTTTAACACCGACCGCCAGGGTTGTAATGACCGCCTATATATTTTAGCTGCTAGTTTTTACCTTAAAATTTTAAAATTCATAATTCTGGTTCTACTGATTGGATGGTAGTTGGTCTGTTGTTGAATGATTCATTACAATTTACTCTTTTCTTCCAAATTGGTGTCAGATTTTTCTTGTGTGGTATTTTTACTTTATCAATGTTTGTCTGCTGTATAAATACTTTTCACATTGATTCTAAGTTAAGCCTGACTGCTTTTGTCCCAAGCTAGGGTTAAGCATAGGTTACTTTAGAGACATTTATGGTTTACCCTGAAAGGGAATGTGTCTTTTGCTTGAGGAGGGTTAACACCCCTCTCAACCAACAAACCCTTTCGCACAGGAGTCCGTTATTTTAGTCTAACATCTGTCATCTATAATTCATCTATGAATAAATGATTGCTGTGTTACCCACAATATTTTTGCATCACAGCTGGTACAGTCCCTATGCCCCAAATGTTGGCTACAACCTTTTGGAAGAAAAAGAGAAATGGTCCTACCTACACTTCTGATTTCCTTGCTTTGCCACCAAAAGCCACTTGACTAACCAGTTACAATCTTGCAACGCTGATTCAGCATTGGATGCGCCAAACCATCTGTATTATGTTTCCTCTGGCACTACTGGTCTCAACAACTCTGCTTAGTTTGTTCCATGTAAGACTTCCCCTAAAGGCTGTCCATTTGGTGTGGTGACAAACGTCTCACAATTAGCCATCATAATGGTTGAATCCACTTTACAATTAAAAAATAAGTTTGTCAATGGGCAGTTTTGGGATTTCTTTAAAGCTGATTACCTTGCCTACATGTACATGTTCAATTTTATAGTGTTGCATGAAGTGTGGTTATTGGACACAATTATGTGGGATGGCTTTCAAATCTTTTTTGTTCCTGCAATTAGACAGGAAAAGGGCAGAGCTAGAGATGGCTTATTAACCTCCGTCCATAACTCTATGGATTATGTAATTATTCCTGTGCCTTTTCACCATCCTGATATCCAAATGTTGTGGGTATTTTGTGAGTTTCTATAATGCTGTTTCTTCATCTGGCTGTAATACTGAAAAAGTGTTTTCTGCTTCACAGTGTCTACAAGATAGAGTGCCTCTTGTGGTAGTATCCTAAATGTTATAATTGTGGGGGGGGCTGGGATAAGGGATTATAACTTCAAACTAGGCCATAGCATAACCTTGCTTCACCCTTCCATGTATCGCAGGTGGGACTGCTGATTTGCAATGCTGGTAGTAGGGGTGAGAAAATGTTTTCTTTTCTGATTAAATTTGGCCTAGTCAATGCCATTGAACTCATGGGTGATTTTTACAACCAGCTTCCTACCTTTACTGGGTGAAACAGAGAATGGTTCATTGAATATTTTTTTGCCTCCTCCCTTCTTGGTTGGATTTATGCATTTTGTTAACATCTCATCCAGTTCATATATTGACCACAATTCCATTGAACTCATCATCACCCTCCCTATTACAGAAAACCTGTTAGAGTTGACAACCCAAGATACCTGTGATCAACAGAAGGCTAAGGTTAAGATGGCACAAGTTGCTGTATTATTGGTTACAGTGGGGCATTCTAACTCGGCTTTGTCCTTTAATCGCCTTCTATCAGCACATCAGCTTAACAAGTTGGTAATGGATGCCTTTGAGTCGCTGAATGTCAAAATCAAAACTTGCCTCTGGTGCCCAGTAAAAGTGCATACAAAACTAAGTTCTGGGAAGTTCATTGGTGACTGTAGGGGGGCCACAAGAGTCTTCGGGATTCACAAAATTGCACAGCAATAAATGTTCCATTAACAACCATGTGAAGATCAGAATACAAAATTGTCGTAAAATTATGCATGCAAGCATCTAAAATCATGCTGCAGTACAATTTGATAGAGTGATTAGATGTTGAATACCCCAAAGGCTTTTGAGACTCATCATTCAAACATGCATTGAGAAAGGACTCAGGGTTTAGGAACCAACATCATGCCATCCAATGGGTTGTGCAGTTTAAAACAAATTATACATATTTGGGTCCTCCCTCTCCCTATTTCCCCAAATATAAACCTGTTTTCCCCTTGAAAATCAGGTTAACTCTAGATGATGTATTACAGGCGATGTCATCACTACACAGAAAGCCTCTGGACCAGATGGAATCCCTATGGACTTGTGTTAGACGGACCCTGATTTGAGGACCCCTATACTTACCAACATCTTAAATAGCTATGTCAGCAGCCTTCCTAACTCGTGGTATACAGCTGTCATTGTCCTTGCTTTAAAAAATTGTTCCAGGCACAACCTGCACTGTGACCAATTAATTTCCCTTTTAGATTCCACAGTTAAAACAATAGGGTTAATTGTGTTCAGCAGGCTTGAGGAATGGTTTGAGAAGGGCAACGTCATCTTGCCCATCCAATAAGGGTTTAGAGCAATCCTTGGTACCATTGAACAATGTCTCAACCTATATTTAATTATCAGCAAATATACAACAACCAAAGGAGCAGTGGTTTATACCTGTTCTCTATGGATGTGAACAATGGCTTTAATAGTGTGATTCATAGTACATTTTGGTGCATGGGGTTAGATCAATACCTTTTTAATTTCATGAGGGCTCTGAACCGAGGGTTTAGTGCCTCTGTGGGTTTTGGATCACGTGGGGAATGATTCTTTCACCTCAAAGCCGGGATGGCAACACAGTTGTGTCCTTGCATCCACTTTATTTTTGCCTTACATAAATGGATTAAACGCCTGTTTGCAAACTGAGGGAAAGGATTTACCAAAAGTAAATTCTGTTACCGCCTAGGCCATGCTTTATTCTGACAGGACCATCTTGCTCTCCCCCACAGAAATGGCCTAGGAGCCTTAGTTGATAGTTTTGTAAAAGATATGGATGGTTTAAATCTTGGAAGGAAAATCACTAAAACAAAATATATGGTGTGCTGGGCCAAATATAAAAAATAGGTCATATCCGTATTAAGTGACACTCTATTAAATAGGTCAACAGCTTCCCTTATTTAGGCATAATATTTGATCCTCAAACCACATGGTTTACATGTCCTTTGCATAGATGTCAACATTATAAACAAGGGGAAGGAGCACTTTTTGAATTTGCTAAAAGAGTGGGAAACAAGTCAGTTGTACTCCTTCTAAAAGATTATGATTGTGAGCGCCTACCTGTTCTAATGTATGGGTCTGGGATCTGGAAGTATAGGAACATCTCTGACCTGCAATTTGAAGAAAAACAATTTTATAGGCAATTGTTAGACCTCCCCCAGCCTCATTTAGTTTTGCATGAGGAACTCGGTATGCAATACATGGAATATATGACTAAAGTGGCATTCTTACTACTCCAGGTCTCCATATGCACTTACTGACATACCAGTCTTAACAGGGCTAATATTTTAGATTGCTTGTCATGTGTTAAGGTTCAGCAATACCATGACTTAAATAGATTGAGTGCTCCGGGAAAGCAATAGGCAAATCTGATTTGTTTATGTCCCTCCACCTGTTGTCTAGGACAGATATTGTTTGTGTTAAAAAAAATGTTTTAAACATTCTGTATGCCCTCTAGAGAACAAGTGGAACTGGGTAAATCACCACTGTGGGACTATGTTATCATTCAAACCTCTCAGAAACTGGAACCGTGTTTAGCATGGACGAGAAGCTCTTGGAAAAGGCAACTGTTGCCTAAATTCCAGCTGGAGACCATCAGATCCCACCTCTCTTTTCCGACTGGTCAATTTCATACCACATCTATTTTAATTTGTTCATGTGCTGAGTCCTCAGCACAAAAGTTAGAGCACTTTGGCCCTCATTACAACCCTGGCGGTAAATCCCGCTCACCACCGTGCAGAAGACTGCCAACATACTGCTGCGGCCGTGGAATTCTCCTACAGGTATTACGACCCACAGCCCGGAATCCGCCACAATACAGACACCCACACAAGTCCGCCACACCAAAGGTCAGTGATAAACTGGCGATACCAAAACCGACACCGTCACACAAACAAGAATACGCCCACACGATCACTACCCAAGAATCATCGCTGATCCTCATCCTTGGGCGCACCCCCTCCGCCTGGGACAACTCATGGTGGCCGTCCATGCTGGGTCCCCCTCCGACACCCACCGACAGCACACAAAACCTCGGCTTCACCCTCGACTTCTCACTCTCCATGTCAAAACAGGTCAGTGCCATCTCCTCCTCCTGCTAGAACACCCTCCTCATGCTTCGCAGAGTTTAAAAATGGATCCCACATAAACAAGAAAAACAGTAACCCAGGCCCTCGACAGCAGCAGACTCGACTACGGCAACGCCCTCTACACCGGTATCTCATCCAAACTCCTCCAACGCCTCCAATGCATCCAAAACGCCTCCGCCCGACTCATCCTCAACATCCCTCGCCACTGACACATCACCCCCCACCTAAGAGACTTTCACTGGCTCCCCGTCAACAAGAGCATCACCTTCAAGCTCCTCACCCACGCACATAAGGCACTCCACAACACCAGACCACCATACCTAAACAACAGACTCAGCTTCTACACCCCCACCCGACATCTCTGCTACGCTAACCTCGCCCTCGCCTCCATCCCCTGCATCCGACGCAAATCTTCCGGTGGCAGATCATTCTCGTACCTCGCCGCCAAAACCTGGAACACCTTCCCGCTGGATCTACGACAGACCCAGGACCTTCTTTCCTTCAGAAAACTCCTCAAGACTTGGCTCTTCGAGCAATAGCAGCACCTCCCCCCCAGTGCCTTGAAACCCTCACAGGTATGTAGCGCGCTTTACAAATCGAATGATTGATTGATTGAACGCGGCGGTCTTTCAACCGCAGTAATCCATTGGCGGTACACACCGCCGCGCTCAAAATACACACACATGTACAAAATACAACCACATTGGACAATTTGAAATACACACACCTGATACACATACACACACCACACCCACACACCCAATCCAATATAAAACACACACCCACATTACCCACAAGCCCTTACTACCAGAAATTTGAAAGCAGTCCAGAGAGAGACACTACCTAAAACATCACCAGCATCCGCAGACACACAACACCATCACTTACACAACATCCACGTACCTCAAACAACACACACCAACACATCCCCTCACACATCACAACAGACACCACCTCACACATCACCCACACCACATCATGGCACCTCAATGACTCCCCAGGTTTTCTGAGGAGGAGCTCAGGGTCATGGTGGAGGAAATCGCCTCAGCTATTCGGAGGACAGGTGCCGCAGACATCCAATGCAAGGAAGATGGAGCTATGGCGCAGAATCTTTGAAAGGGTCAACGCAGTGGGACAGCACCCAAGAATTAGGGATGACATCAGGAAGAGGTGGAACAACCTACGGGGGAAGGTGCATTCCGTGGTCTCCAGACACCAGATTGCTAAACAGAGGTTGCTATTCAGAGGACTGGCGGTGGACCCCCGCCTCCTCCCCCACAATTAACAACATGGGAGGAGCAAGTCTTGGCAATACTGCATCCTGAGGGCCTCAGAGGGGTAGCAGGAGGACTGGACTCAGGTAAGGCAAATCTTTATTACCTTATACCCCCTACCCCACCTGCATGCCATCACATACTCCCACCCTTACCCTCACACCCATCACCCCAGCAACCCACAGATAAACCACCAACACAACCCACACATCCCAAAACCAAGCCCTGCATGTAACACCAATGCATGGACACCCATCACCCAAGCATGTCCAGTACAGAGACTCACCCATGCCCCAAAATCACTGATCACACAAGGACCAAGCCAATAATGCAAGCACTGGAGTAGAGGGTCACTCACCCATTGCACACGATGGCACACACAGATACAATAATTATACATTTACACCCCAACAGGACCCCTACCCAACGTAACCGGACAGAAGGTGCCAGACATATCCAGTCCCCCCACAGAAGAGGCCCACAGTGATGACAGCAGCTCTGCACACCTGGAACAAGATGACCAGCCCGGCCCATCTGGGACCTCGGGACAGTCGGTTCCCCTGCCGCTGGCACAAGCCACCAAAGAGCCTCCCCTCAGAGGAAACACCACCACAGCACCCACCAAGCGGGCCCACCCGCCTGCTCCCAGGACACGTCAATCAGCAGTGTGTCCACCACTACACGGAACCCAGGCAACCCCACTAACACAGGACGATCAGGGACCTGGGGCAATGGCAGTGGGCACACGGTTCAGGGGACAGAGGCACAGGATAACAGGGAAGTTGGGAGGACTGCTGTGCGACAGGGGGAGGACATGCCCAGGGAACCCACTGTCCACAAAGCACTCTCCACCATCATGGGAGCTTACCATCATTCTCAGGAGACGATGGCAGCAGTACTGGCCAAGTTTCAGGAGACCCAGCGGCTGCAGGAGGAACACTACCTTGGGATCAGGGAGGACTTGAAGTCCATTAACAGCACCCTGGCCACCATTGAAGAGGTGCTGGCAGACTTCTCAACACCAGAAGGTACACAGTGGCACAACAAGGGGCACCTGACATTAGCCTGGATGATGAACAGCCCTCCACCTCCTCCGGTGCTAGTGGACAGAAGGCACTGCCACAGGAACAACAGGACACCAGCACCCTACCCCCTGCAGATGGAGAACCACCCCGCAAATTGTCCCTGAGATCCAGGAACAAGACAGAGAACATTGCCAAGACCCCCGCCAGGAAATGAGACCCCCCCTGAATGTCACCCTTCTGTCCCACTATGTCACCCTGCCCATCCTTAAACTGCCAGTGCTCCAATTCCTATGCCCCTTTGGACAATGCACCTGTGAAACAAATAGACTGGACTCTGCCATGGGCATTCCTCCATCATGACCCCAGCCCATTTTACAACCCCCCTCCACTTATTAGCACAGGAATAAACACACTTCAATCACAAAACAATCTGAACTCAGTCTGTGCTTTCACAAATGTGTAATTGCAATAACTATGGAATATAGCAATGTCAATGTACTTGTTCACATACCAATGTAATACAGCTGTTGGCCAGCAGTAAACATAGAGGAGTGCACAAAGTGGGACCCAGATCTGTGAAATGGAAAGCAAAAGTGACAAGTCAGGATCCATACACTAAATGAAAATGACAGACTTATGCTAGCTCAAACAATAGTATGAGATGTGGGAAGCAGTGACATATTCTTACCTGTGTCTCACTGGAAGTATTGCATGATGATGTTGTTTCGGTTATCGATATCCTCTTCTTCTGCTTCCTCTTCTTCACTGTCCACAGGCTCCACAGCTGCCACAAGACCACCATCTGGCCCATCATCCTGCAGAAATGGCACCTGCAGTCGCAAAGCCAGGTCCTGCAGCATACAGCAGGCCACAATTATCTGGCACACCTTCTTCGGTGAGTAGTATAGGAAGCCGCCTGTCATATGGAGGCACCGGAATCTGGCCTTCAGGAGGCCAAAGGTGCGTTCGATCACCCTCCTAGTTCGTCCATGTGCCTCATTGTAGCGTTCCTCTGCCCTTGTCCTGGGATTCCTCACTGGGATCAGTAGCCATGACAGGTTGGGGTAACCAGAGTCACCTGCAAATGTCGAGGGACAACTGACACACACTAACCCTTAGGGACAGCCCCATACCCAGACACCTATGTCAACTGTATTGGGACCTTGGCCTCACCTATTAGCCACACACAGTGCATCTGGAGTTGCCCCATCACATAAGGGATGCTGCTATTCCTCAAAATGTAAGCGTCATGCACAGAGCCAGGATACTTGCCATTCATATGGGAGATGTACTGGTCTGCCAAACACACCATCTCCACATTCATTGAATGGTAGCTTTTGCGGTTTCTGTACACCTGTTCATTCCAAATGCCACATGTGTACTATCAATGGCACCAATGATGTTGGGGATATGGCCCAGGGCATAGAAGTCACCTTTCACTGTGGGCAAATCCTCCACCTGAGGGAACACGATGTAGCTGCGCATGTGTTTCAGCAGGGCAGACAACACTCTGGGCAACACGTTAGAGAACATTGTCTGAGACATCCCTGATGCCATGGCCACTGTTGTTTGAAAACACCCACTGGCCAGGAAATGGAGTACAGACAGGACCTGCACTAGAGGGGGGATTCCTGTGGGATGGCGGATAGCTGAAATCAGGTCTGGCTCCAACTGGGCACACAGTTCCTGGATTGTTCCACAATCAAGTCTGTATATGCCTAGGATGTGTCTCTCTACCATTGTCGACAGGTCCACCAGGGTCTGTACACCGGAGGATGCCGCCATCTCATCACCTGCCCCAGTGGACGTGCCCTACGGAGGAGAACAGCGAGCAGAGAGTCATCCAACACTGAGGTATCACAATGTGTTATTTGCAGAAACGTTATTAATCTGCAATTTGCCGGTATCTGTCTATATTCCTGGCCTAGATAGGTGTGACACAGTTAACATCCATCCCATGTGGCCTCCTGAAAAGGCAGCTGCCTGACCTGTAAGGTGGGACAAGGGGATATGAAGTAATTGCTCTGGCATTGTACACTGTTGCGGTGGGCGGTCGAAGACCGCAGTGCAATTCTGCATTGGTTAACATTGGGCCCTATGGGTCCCAGGAGCCAATGACGATGTATGCCGGCGTGGACGGTATGCACCGCCGCGGACGTGACCACCATTTTCTGTCTGTTCACTCACTTGATACCTGACCTTCACCAGGAGAGGACCCACACTGCAAGTGCTGCTGTGACCTGTGTCTGGAAGCAACGATGGCTCATGTGTCTGGGGAAAGGGCCCCTGCCTTCACTTCATAGGAGTTGGAGAAACTAGTGGATGGGGTCCTCCCCCAGTAAACGCTACTCTACGGTCCTCCAGACAAACAGGTGAGTACACTGTGAGCATGCTGCATGTGCAATGCCTGTTTTGAGTGGTGTGGATGGAAGATACGTGGGGGGCTGAGGCCTGCATGTGCGGATGGGGAGTGTATGTGCGTCAGGGCATGGGTGGGAACTGGGTGGGCAATGAGTATGACGGTCCAGACAGTTAAGTAATGTCCTTTCCCCATGTACCATTCCTCTAGGTCAGCGCCCACCAGAAGAAGGGTATTTGGCGTGCTATCGTCAAGGACGTCCGGACACTGGGGGTCTACCACAGACGGAGCACCCACTGCTGTAAAAGATGGGAGGACCTGCGCCGCTGGAGCAAGAAGACGGCGGAGGCCCAGCTGGGGATGGCCTCCCAACGTGGGAGGGATGCCCGTCGCACCATGACCCCCCTGATGTTCCGGATCCTGGTGGTGGCCTATCCGGAGTTGGATGGGTGCTTGAGGGCATCACAGCAGCCACAAGGGGGTGAGTACACTCTCATTCAGCAGACTCAGTGCGCATTACGAGGTGTCTGGGTGGGGGAGGCGGGCGGTGGGCTCCCTAGGCCAGGGCGAACTTGGTAAGCAAGGTCCCTTGTGAGGCAGGCCATGTGGCACCCCAAACCCACCATTGGTAAGAGACATCTATACCTAGTCAGGTTCCTGTGACTTCCAGGTGTGCAGCAATTGGTCTTAGGCCTCGTACCCTATGGTCAGCTGAAATTTCTAGGAACTGTCAGTGCATGGTGTAGTGTAGAGGTCTGCTCCCTGTGTGTTGTGTCCGCCAACTGTAGTGGTGTTGCATGCACTGAACATGTCTTTCTTCTGTCTTTCCCCCCCTTTTTGTGATCTCCCTGTTCTTGTGTGCAATAGCATCATCATGCGGAGGAGCATTGGCACCGGAGCAGGAGGGAGCTGCAACCCACTTGGCCCTGGAGGGCTTAGCAACGGAGTCTGAAGCCACCAGTGGGATGGAGGGCAAGTTGAGCTCCACAGCAGGGACAGGAGCAGACAGCAGTGACAGCGACTCGTCCCCTGATGGGAGCTCCCTTGAGGTGGCAGGCACCTCTGTGCCCACTGCATCAACAGGTACAGCCGCCACCCCCCATACCAGCACCGCCCTGCCAGCAGCCCCTCAGCATGTTTCCCGTGCCCACTCACCCAGGAGGGTGGGCATCTCCTTCACCCCAGGCACCTCAGGCCCTGCCCCAGTTAGCCCTGCTGCCCTCAGTGAGGAGGCTATTGACCTCCTGAGATCCCTCACTGTTGGGCAGTGGACCATTGTGAATGCCATCCAGGGTGTTGAGAGGCATTTGCAACAAACAAATGCATACATGGAGGGCATTCATTCTGGGCAGGCAGCCCAAAAGAGAGCATTTAAGGCTCTGGCCTCAGCACTGATGGTAGCTATTGTCCCTGTGTCCAGCCTCCACCCTCCAACTTCCTCCACCCAGACACAATACCCTGTACCTCAGCCTATCCCAAGCACACATCAGACCAGCATGCACACTCATCAACACACAAGAGTGGACATGGCAAACAGAAGCACCACACATCCCACAAGCACTCACACAAGCACCAGACCCATGCAGACACACCAACATCCACTGCCTCCACTGTGTCCCCCTCCTCCATGTCCTCCTCCTCCCTCCCTATCTCGTCTCCACTCACACCTGCATGCACTACATCCTCAGCCACTACTTCCATCATGAGCACCCCCATCACCACACACCGCTCACGTGCACTCACCACCCCCACTACCATTCACACATCCCCTGTGTCCTCTCCCAGTGTGTCAGTGAGCCCTCCTCCAAAAGTACACAAATGCAGGCACACACCCACCCAACAGCCATCCACCTCACAGCAGCCTCCGGCCCATGCACCTTCACCCAAATTTAGCAGACGTACACCTCCTACAACCACTACCTCTACCTCCACTCCCAAATCCCCTACATCTTCCTGCCCCGTGTGTCTAAAAAACTCTTCCTGGCTAACATTGACCTCTTCCCTACACCTCCCTCCCGACCTTCCCCTAGGGCCAGGCTTTCCAGGTCCCAGCCCAGCACCTCAGCCACCACATCCCCAGGTACAATGGTGCCAGCAACTGCGGGGTCATCGAGTGTGCCACCCATCAGGGCTGCCAGTGTGGCACGTAGCAAGGGCAAGGACATTCTGCCACCTGCCAAGGTGAAAAAGGTGCCCACATCCCGGAGGGAGAAGCTGAAACTACCAGCCACCAAGGGCAGCAAAAACCAAAGGGGATAGTGGCAAGACAACTGCGACACCATTAAAGCTGGGGAAGCCCCAAAAGCAGAAGAGCAGGTCAGGAGAGGGCATGGTGGCACCGACTGAGGGACCAGTGTCACACTTTCTGTCCACGACCACGCCAGCCTGTCCGGCAGCGAACACCGCTAGCTGCCCTGCCACCTCAACCACCACCTGCACCGCCACCTGCACCGCCCCCGGCAGCCTCAGAGACAGTCCCCAGCCTCTTTCCCAGTGGGCAGCCATCCGAGGCTGCAGGAGACATCCTGCTGTGTCCCTCAGCAGGTGCTGACCCATGCACCGCCGCCAGCACTGCTGCCAGAACCACCGCCACAGACACCGCCACCGGCCCCGCGGCCTCCTCGGACACAGGCACCACTGCTGACATGGCTACCATCCCCAGTGGAATGAGGTTGGAGGAGAGTGCCTTGACCCTGGGCAGCTTCCATGAGGCATGACATCCATCACTGTTTGCACCTGCAGGTGGAAGGCGCAGCTAACATCCACAATCTCAGTCCTTGGCAGGATGAAGCACTCTGGTCACCATTCCCCCACCAGAACCAGTGGAGAGTGACATCCACTACCTCAGTCCTTGGCAGGATGAAGTACTCTGGGCACCATGCCCCCTCCAGAACCAGTGGAGAGATACATCCACTACCTCAGTCCTTGGCAGGATAAAGCACTCTGGGCATCTTGTCCCCTCCAGAACCAGTGAAGAATGACATCCACTACCTCAGTTCTTGGCAGGATGAAGCACTCTGGGCACCATGACCCCTCCAGAACCAGTGGAGAATGACATCCACTACCTCAGTCCTTTGCAGGATGAAGCACTCTGAGCACCATGCCCCCTCCAGAACCAGTGGAGACTGTTATCCACTTGAGAGACTGTGGCTTTGCGCTCCCCAGGATAAAGCAGTGGGCAAACCACCCACTGGAGAGACTTGAGAGACTGTGACTTTGCAATCCCCAGGATAAAGCAGTGGGCAAACCACCCACTGGAGAGACATGAGAGACTGTGGCTTTGCACTCCCCAGGATAAAGCAGTGGGCAAACCACCCACTGGAGAGACTTGAGAGACTGTGGCTTTGCACTCCCCAGGATACAACAGTGGGCAGACCACCCACTGGAGAGACTTGAGAGACTGTGGCTTTGCACTCCCCAGGATACAGCAATGGGCATGGAGCCCCCTCGTGCTGCTGTGGTGTCGTGCGTTCATCAGGCTGAGGTGCCCCCTCCCCCTCCTCCTGAGGTGTCTGTGTATTTTCGATCTGATGCCCCAGCAGTGTTCTCTCCGTTTCGAGTTATCATGTGTGGGCTTTGCCTATGCTTTTTGGGCCCAGTGGTCCACGGACAATGATTAGTACACTTTCCGGACTTGTGTAGTTGGTGTATATATTTGTATATACTGAATTTGGGGTTTTGACTAATGCATTTCTCATGATTACAATCGTTACAATCATTTCCTTTTGTCTTTGCGTTCTTCCAGGGGGTGGGGGGGGGGGGTTAAATGTAATGTTGCTGCATGTATTTATGGTTATGTTGTTGTTGGTGAGGGTAAGGGTAGGGGTGTTGCATGTTGCATGTTGCATGTGTGTGTCACTCTCTTTCCTCACCCCCTCCCCTGTGTTGTAGGTGCAGTACTCACAGCAGTCGCCGCCGCCGCTCGTACTCCTGGTAGAAGAGGAGGTAAACCAACATGGGTAGCACCTGAAGTTCGGGCTCCATGGCGTCCGTCATTGGGTGTCGAGAGGTGAGTGTTTTCCCTTCTGTGTACTGTTTCCACCGTGCTTTTGATAGCATTGGTTCCACCCCGGAAAAGGTGGCAGATAGGCCTCTTGTAATACAGTGGGTGGTACTTTGGCCCGTATTTATACTCTGTTTGCGCCGAATTAGCGTCGTTTTTTTCGACGCAAATTTGGCGCAAAACTAACGCCATATTTATACTTTGGCGTTAGACGCATCTAGCGCCAAAGTATGGGCAAATAGCGTCATTTTTTTGCGTGAACGCCTTCCTTGCGTTAATGAGAAGCAAGGAAGGCGTTCCCGTCTAAAAAAATGACGGCGACGCAAATGCGTCGTATTTATACTCCCGGGCAAAAATCACGCCCGGGAGTTGGCGGGTCAAAAAACCCCGCATTTGCGCCACTATTTAACGCCTGGGTCAGGGTAGGCGTTAAGGGGACTGGGGGCTCAAAATGAGCCCACAGGTGCCCTCCCCTGCCCCCAGGGACCCCCCCTGCCACCCCTGCACACCCCAGGAGGACACCCAAGGATGGAGGGACCCACCCCAGGGACATTCAGGTAAGTTCAGGTAAGTATAATTTTTTATATTTTTTAATTTTTTTGGGTGGCATAGGGGGGCCTTATTTGTGCCCCCCTACATGCCACTATGCCCAATGACCATGCCCAGGGGACATAAGTCCCCTGGGCATGGCCATTGGGCAAGGGGGCATGACTCCTGTCTTTACTAAGACAGGAGTCATTTAAATGGCGTCTGGGCGTCGAAAAAAATGGCGCAAATCGGGTTGAGGCGCTTTTTTTGCCTCAACCTGACTTGCCCCATTTTAAGACGCCCTAACACCATTTTCCCCCTACGCCGGCGCAGCCTGGTCTACGTGGTTTTTTTCCACGCACACCAGGCAGCGCCGGTCTGCTAGCGCCGGCTAACGCCATTCCATAAATACGGCGCCCGCATGGCGCTTCAGAATGGCGTTAGACGGCGCTAAATTTTTTGACGCTAAACTGCGTTAGCGCAGTTTAGCGTCAAAAAGTATAAATATGGGCCTTTGTCTTTCGCCTGTCTGTTGGTGGTGTGCACCGTGCTGTTTGTTTCTACCGCCGTGGCGGTCGGAGTGTTAAAGTGGCTGTCTATGTTGGCAGTTTCCGGCACTGTCATAATCCCATTTTTTTTTCCACCGGTATGTTTGCGGTATTACTGCTGCTTTAACACCGACCGCCAGGATTGTAATGAGGGCCTTTGTCTTTTTCTGCTCTTATTCAGGCCACTGATTTTTTTTAAACTGTGTTTATTGGCATTTAAGGTACATTTGTATGCAATCCAATTGAACACATCAATCATTTCTTTCATAAATTAGTAACCACAGATAATAAACAGAGTATATTCAAATAAACATATCATAGGGAAGGCACAAGTTTGTAGGCCAGTCCATCCAGTCTATAAAGAATGTAGTGGTGCATCTAAGCCCATTGTGATGTGGACTCCCAGGACCAGCTCTAATCAAGTGCTCCCATCGCTTCTATCCCTACAGGCGATTGACAAACCAATAGAACATAGTAACATATCAGAACAACAGCCTCCAGGGGATTTCAATGTTTAACTATGAGTAGGTGTATACAGGAGGTGCTCAAGGTGCTCAGTAATCGTGATCAGTATTATAGCTAGTGACAGTCCAGTTAACAGTCACCTTGAGCAGGGGTCACCAACTAAGGGGTCAACTTGGTAAGGGGGGAAAAGGGTCTCCAGACGAGGCCAGGCATGTTCCCCTTAATCAGGCAGCCATTTTCCTGTCATTTAGTCCTCACCCAGAATCTCTGCCCATCATGGCTGGCTCAACAGGTTCATCAATGCCTTGTTCCTCATTGGGGCTTTCCCATGCCTCCAGTACCTTTGCCCATAGGCCTGCTCTGGGTCACCTGCACACCTCTCTTGCCTCTTCCCTGAGCAATGTTCTCTCCTCCACCCTTGCCAATGTGATCACGTCTTATGAACACATTCTCCCCCCATAGGGCTTTCTCTAGACTTCCAGGCCATCACTATTGTTAGCCTAGTCAGTGCAGGGACCAGATCCTGGAACCTGTCATCCACCTTTTGGGTCCTGGGCCTAGGCAATCTCCCCAGGAGGCATACTTCTGTTGCGCATATCAGGGTACGATTAAGGGTGATGTTCAGTCTGTCCAGCACATCGCCCTAATATGTTTGCACGTGGGGTAGTCCCATGTCATGTGACAAAATTCATGATATATGTGCATCGTGGGCATCCCCTAAGGTCACCACCGTATGTGGTCCTGAGTCTGTGAAGCATCAGGTATGTCATATTTGCATAGTTGAATTTAATATATTTCAGTATTTTATTACGAGACACTTCATGGGGATATTCTAGTGTTCTATTCCACCCTAGCGCAGTACATTTCTTGTCTAGATCTGCTTCCCATTTTTCTTTGAGTGCACCCAGAGGATGCCTTACCATCTCATTTAGTGCCCTAAAGAGCTAAGTCACCAGGTGCCTGGCTGAACCAAGTATCACCAGATGCTGCAGTCCTGCATGGTTCAGGGACTCATCCTCGCCTCCGCTCCACAGGTTCCTGAATGCCCGCACTAGAGCCTTGCCTGTCAGGGACTGAACCGGGGGCAGTGCGTGCTGTGCTGCCAGCTCATCTAATGGTAGCAGGACATTTATACAAAAGCAGTCTCTTGTTGTCACCAGCCCAACTTCAGTCCATTCTCTCATCTGCACAACTGCAAAGTTAGACAATTGTTCATAATGTGGGAGGCCAACAAATGGCAGCACCTGGGCATAAAGTGGTTTCCCCCCGACACTCACACGTGCACCAACCATGGAGCACAGCTTCCAGTAAGGTTCCTGGTATCGGAGCCTCATGGCCAGTTTAAAAAGCCTTGTTAGTAGGGCCCTTGGATTAGGCTCCAGTTTGATGGGACCAAGCTCTTCCTAGTCCGTGCCATACAGCCAAAAGGCAACCCTTTAGAGCTGAGCCACCAGGAAATAGAGCTCAAAATTAGGGGCCCCCAACCCACCCACACTTTAAGGGCATCCAAGAGAGGACAGGGTCACTCTGTGCAGCCCCATCCCAAATCAGCTATCTGTACAGAGAATCCAGTTCCTGAAACAAAGACTCGGCCATTTTAATCGGCAATTTGATGAAGTAGTAAAGCAGCCTCTAGAGCATCACCATTTTAGAGGTGACCATATGTGCCATGGGCGATAATTTGAGTGACATCCAAAAGTGAACGCATGACTTTAAGGAGCGCAAAGCTCCGCAAAAATTGCTTTCCTGCAGATTTGAAGTCTCAGATATTTGAAGGTTTGAGGAGCCCAAGACAGTCCCAATGGGGTATCTGGAGGCTGTGGGAGATCAGGTGCATTCAGGAATAGACAAGGTTTTAACTGGCAGACCCTCAGGCCCCAAAGGGTGCCACATTCATTGAGCAGCTGTACCATATGCCTAGCGTTTGTTGCCCCATTTGCTAAATAGAGCAGGAGGTCATCAGTGTACAATGATACTATTTATTTGTGGCCACACATCTTGCCTTCCCTGACTCTGCCCTCCTGTCTAAGATGTTTGGCTAAAGGCTCTATTGTCAATGCAAATAAGAAAGGGGATAAAGGGCATCCCTGATATATCCCTTAATAGACAGCATATTGCTTTGAGACTTTGGAAACTGTCCGCACTCTGGCCTTTGGGTTGGAATATACTAACCTTACCCTCCTAATCCAAGTATATCCAAGACTAATCCAGTGCATGACCTCCTCCAGGAAATCCCACCTGACTGTGTCAAACACCATCTTAAGATCTACAGACATGATCATAGAAGTAGGTTTGGAATGTGCATCTTGGTAATACAGTACATGGTACAACCGCCAAAAGTTAATAGAAGTATTATTGCAGCTGCATGTGCGGCAGTATCTACATCACCAATACTTTGCTCAGTACTTTAAAGTAAGTCCATGTTAAGCATTGTAAGGTGATGGAAACCTGTCAGTTTCACATCCAGGACCTTGTACTTGGGGAGCAGGATCACCATTGCCTCCCTGGGTGAGGCTGGGAGCATTCCGGTTCTATATGACTCAGCATTCACCGCTGCCAACTTTGGTGCCAGTATCTCTGTGTAGGCTGTATAAAGTTCCAGAGGTAGCTGTTTCGCTTGTTGCTATGTCTTTAATAGCACTTTGTATTTCCTGGGGTGTCACTGGGCCTCCCAAGCCCTCCCATAACCCTGAGGCAAAGTCCAGGGTAGGAGCCACCCCAGGTAAGCACCCTCCATCCCAGCCGGCACTGAGGTTGGGCACTTATACAGTTCAACATAATAATCCCAGAAGACTTCATTGATAGCTTTAGCTGGATATAGCGTTACACCATCTGGAGCCAACAGAAAGGTGATGGCAGTGCCCAGAGCCTCTGGCCTAATAATCCAGGCCAGCAGTCCCCCCACTCTCCCATCCTCCTTGTGGGCCCTGCTAACATATTACTTGTTACTATGGCAATGCACACATTCCAATGCCACGCTGTACTGCTCTTTCACAGCTTGCAGTTGCACATACAAGTCTGGGTCTGCACTTAAATTTGTAATTAAGGAGTGTAGTGCATACTCTAGGGTTCGTATTTCCCTATCCAACTCCCTTCTCATGCCCACTGACTGGTCCAGGCAGTGCCCTCGGATAACCACCTTGAAGGCCTCCCACAAAACTAAACAATCAGATGCCATACCCTGGGTATGTTTAAAATACCCTGCAAAAGCCTTGCTCAATGTTTTTCTGTAAGGGGCATCCATGAAGCCTGCTGTATTCGGTCACCACATTGTTATTTCTGGACGATCATCCCACAGGGCTGAGAATGTGCAGCCAAGATGTTCTGTCACATATTGAGTCAGGCAGCTCGAGCAGACATATCGATGAAGGCAAGCGTGTAGTTGGTGTATGTGCAAGAAATAGGAATAGTCCCTTGTAATGCTGTGTTGTGTGTGTCCTCCAGATGTCTTTGAGCCCTCAAGCCCACAAACAGTCCTGGAAGCCCATACCAATCTTATGGGCTGCTGCCCCGGACAACAGTGACATTGAGCAATCAAGATCTGTGCCAAGAAAACACAATTAAAGCTCCTCCCCAAAATCAATGGATCAGCATTGAGATGACTTAGAGGCATGAAGAATAAATGCAGAAATGTGACTTGGTGTTGATTAGATGCATATACATTCCCTAGTGTAAACTGTCTACCATATAATGTGCATGTGACCAGCACATATCATCCCTTCTTGCCTATTGTAGTGTTAGTAGCTTCAAAGGGGACCCCGCCTGCACCCACAGGAGAGCTGCCGTGGTGCAAGCGGAGTACTCTGTTGCAAATAACATCCCTCTTCATCTTTGTTGCAAGCATGCAACCTCCACCCCTACAAGGTGTGTTTCCTGCAACCTAGCAATATGTATTCCCTTCACTTAGATATTTAAGTTTGTGTCAAGTAGCCTCCGACCCCATTCCTTGTATGTTCCATGTCAGACTTGTGAGGCCTTGGTGCATGTCAGCCATCAGTCGGTTCTTCAAGTGCTTGTCCCAACGATGCCTCTGAGTCACCCCCACATCCTCACAGTTCCCATCTCAGCACACATGTCAAGCCCTGAGACAGAAAACAAACAGGCCATCCCCAAAAACCTTCCCCAAGGCAGTCCAGCAATTACTGACCACCCAAACTGTAAGAATAACAACTTCAGTATAATCATGGCTGCACTCAGCCTCCTAAAGTGGCCTAGTGAAGCGGGGCAGGTATTCATACAGAGATCAGCATTGCATGTACCCCAATGTTTTTACCCAGCCATAAGGTGCATCATGTTATATAGAGCAGGTCAAAGTCTTTGCCTCAAACAAGGGTGAAAAAAACACTGGCAAGTCCAGGTGTCCAGGCAACTCCATCTCAAACTGCACCTCTTCTCTCATGGAGGCACCTCAGGCCATATCAGATTGCCCCGCATCCTTCATACATAAGGAATGAAAAAATATAGCCAGGGCTGTCAAGGGAATGGGCAGTATCTATTACAACCTTGCAGAGTACCTTGGATGGTGGTCTTTCAGCATTCAAAAGAGTTCCACAGCAGTGTGTGGCATGACTACTAAGAGCTTGTCATTTTCTAGGGTTGAGTCTTCTAAATCTGATAGCCCATAGTGTTGTTCTGAGGACTCACCTTTGTCTGAGTCAGCAGATCTTTGTGTGGTGATCTCTGCTATTGCCAGGAGCTCCGCAGCCTTGTCCCCATTTGTCTGGGACCTTGCTGTTTTGTTTTAGCTTTTAGCACACGTCATTGGGAGGTGTGGCTGTTTTGTTTCCTTGAACTGTGGCTGGTTTATGTGCCCCCAGCCCATTTTGCTGTTGGGGATCTCACAGGCCAATAGGTCTTTATCAAGCTCCAAGCTTCTGCTGGGTCAGCGCAAAAGTGTGCGGTTTTGTCCAGTATTATCTTGAGTAATGCTAGGGACAACAGCGGGTACTGTGGTCCTTCTCATAGTGCCCATTTCACCTCCATGAAATAGACTCTTATGGATTGGAGTGCCGCTGTGGTATGGAAAGAGTGATACCGTACTGTTCCCCACCTGGAGAGGTCCACCTGCAAAGGCCAGCTGCAGAAATACTTCCACATCTTTATAATGGAGCAGTTTGGCCACCACTGACCTAGGTGGACGACACAAGGCAGGTGGGAGGGCTGGTACTCAGTGTGCCCTGTCCAAAATGAAGAAGTGGGTCAACTGTGTAGGGACCACCTCCAATCTCAACCAGTGCTCCAAATAAGCCACCATATAACTGCCCTCTCTGCCTTCTGGGAGGCCCACAATACAGATGTTATTATGGCGGTTGCCAACTTCAGAATCTTCAGTGCAATGTTCCAGGACAATGTGATTCTAGTGCCTGTTAACCTGGTCGGAGTTCATCAATGTGGGTTTTGGCTCACTTCACCCTGTTGTCCAGTATATGGTGGTCTTCATACAGTATCTCCAATTCTGCAGACACTGTGCTGATGTCACATTGGAGTGTTTCTTTAGTGTCAGCATTGGTCTTCACGAAGTTGGATCTGAAGGGGAGGCAGTGAAGATTCCAGCTCCTCACAGTACAGTTCATCAGTCTGGGAATGTTCATTTTGAGTGTCCTGAGAGCCTAGTCCTCTGGTCTTTGATTTGCCCATGTTTATGGCATTGAAGGGGAGTGGAGGAGGAGTCTGGGTCTTCTATTGGGGTTTCTGGTCCCAGTGTGTCTGTAGTATCTTGTCAGGCACTCAAATGCAGGGCCTTGTTGAAAAAAAAAAATATGTCTCCTGACTCTACAACCCCGATACCACTCAGGAATGATTATGATATTCTTTTTTTTCTTCTTTCCTTTTTGGCAGGACTGTGCCTCCCTCAATGGGGCCCGTGCCACAGCTTCTCTCCTTCCAATGTCAGCTTAGGCCCTTTGAGGTGGGGGGAACAGGGAAGCATTCAATGTTTCTCAAGATGCAGCCCTTCTAATTCATCAGCCTCTGCACTGTTGCTCATATCCCCTCCATGCCTATCCTTAGGCTGTCCATGCCCAGAGCTCCTTCTGCTGTGTAGCACTACACCCAGGCAACTGCTGTGCAGAGGATCTTCTCCACTATGCTGTAGGTCTCACTGCTGGTACCGCAAATTACCTTGCAGCGTGAACTCTCTGCACTTTGGGATCAACCAGGGCCCCCTAAATCTCAAGGGTACTACAGGAGTCACTGGACCCCGGGGGAGCAACCCCTCCAACCACTGACTTCCTCAGATATGGTCCGTAGGGTGCAGCATCCAGGATCTGTCTTCCAGGCTCAGGGATTCACTTGGAATCTGTCCAGGACCCTCTGTTTCATGCTCAGCGGACAATGGCCCTTGGCCCAACTCCACTCTCCTGCTCACCTTCTTCCTGCATGGACACTCCCAATGTTGCTGAGGTAGACATGCAAAGTGAAGGCCTGAGAAATGACCTGTTAGTCCCGGTCTTCCTACTCAGTGCCCACAGGCACATCTCCAGGACCCCGCTCGCCAATCACTGCGAGCTGCCTGCTCATCACACATCGCTGTGGGACTCTGCTGCAATTTTCTGTGATTCCAAGCCCTTGACACACATCACATCATGGCTCACACAGTGCAGTCCACCGTCCTTTTCCACAGCAGCATTTCCCACCAGAAGGAGAGGTTTAAGAGCCAATATCACCCAGGCCCAATGGCCCTCCAGGGTGGTTGGGCTATCAGGATCTTTGACAGGCTAATGCAGAGCAGCGTACTCAAGCATCCGCCATCTTGGCCGTCTAGCCCATTATAAGCAAATGATATGGAAATTTGTAAAGCCTGTCCTTGAAAAGTATGTCTTTCGCCAGGTACAAACCAGCCCTTTACTGCTTGTGCATGCTCCCAAATGAATTGGCATGTTTTAATGATGATTGTTAAAGACAGCCATACAAACGTATAATTTGATGATTTTGTGATTTAATTTACTTCTTGATACAAATTTATTTTCTGTGTTGTATTTTTAAATCTGATAATGAGTTTAATTATTTACTACATATTTTTGCCATGCATTTTATGATTGTTTTTAGAAAAAAATTGAATAAAGCGTATTATTATTAACATGGTTGGGTAAGTTTGGAGCAGTATGCCGGGGCATGCCGTGTCTCCCAATGTTTATCATATTTTTTCCTCATGCATCAGTTTGGAACTTAACAGTTCAGCGGTCTGAATGTGTTATTTGAACTTGCACCAATACAATATATCAGTGGTTCTTTACACCTGGAGACTAACGTGCATTACGAGTCATCAACAGCTAATCAGGTGGTCTGTAACTGTTTAAAAAATGCAAAAAATCAAACAATAGTAGCAGATTAACAAAGCTTTGTTAGACCTGGCCTTAGGATTTTCCACACTTTACCACTGCTAACCAGACCTAAAGTGCATCTGCTTACTCATTAACAAAATGGTAACAATGGCTTAGCCCCCAACTGGCATACTGATTTTTCTTATAGGTCCCTAATAAAGGGATACCGCATGTACCCAGAGCAGTAAATTAAATGCAATAAATGGGCTTGCATTACTTATTGTGCCACCCACCTACGTAGCCCCTTAATCATGCCTCAAGACTGTTGTTGCTGCCTGTGTCTGCAGGTTTCAATTGCCATTTTGACCTGGCAAAATAAACCTTTTGCCTTGCTCAAACTTTCCTTTCAACATATAAAAGTTACCCCTAGGGTAGGCCCTAGGCAGCTCAGAGGACAAGGTGCAGCATATTTAAAATATAGGGCATGTACTTTTGAGTTTTACATGTCCTGGTAGTGAAAAACTCTTAAACTCTTTCACGCTACTGCGATTTCCAAATAGGTACAGGTCATCAGTTCATGCTTGGTGTTTTGGGAATTGCTATGAATAATCCTCTCTGGTGGTACAGTCTGATTTCAAATTACAATTTTGAAAATTTTAATTTTAGAAATTTGGCATTACCTGCCTTAGCCAATTCATGTAGCCTGTCACACGAGTGGGGGTAGATGACAGTTGGGCTTTGAAAGTTCTTCCTAGATAGCCACACAAAATAGAGAGTTAGATTTTCCTGGATGGGTCATTACTGGCAGAATGGGAGGGTGGAACCGGACACAGCTCTACTTACACTTGGATAGGCCTTGTCATGTCTCATCACAAAGGGTCAGCATATCCCCTATAGCTAGCTGGAGCGAGGACAGAAAAAGCTGGAAGCCTGAGGGCTTCCTAAGGAAACCACTAGAAGTTTCTCCCACTTTCCAGAAGAAGGGCACCAGGTATAAATATTGGACTTCAGACATCATCTCTTTAGTACACTTCTGGACCTGTAAATACTCTGGCAGGATGAAGGACTGCTGTGCTGCTGTAAACGCCACCACTCGGCTGGATGACTGCTGTAAAGTGCTGCTGCCTCGCTGTGCTGACCAGCTGCCTGTTGTCCTCTGGCATGGGTGACAAGGACTGGACATTGTATCTGTTAAACCCAGGGCCCCAAAGAGACTGTAAAAGCAAGTAGGCTGGCCTCCTGACCAAAGCCTCAGGGACAGAAGGCTCAGACTACACTGAACCCAGCGCCTGGACTCTATCATCTGTGAGTCTACCCTGCCAAGTGGTGCCATCCCAGTCATGGACCCTTGGAAGTGGGCCAAAGGTTTTTGCCAGCCTCCGTGGATCCAGCAGAACTGATGTATCACCTCTTCCGCATTGTACAAACCCAAGCAAAACCAATGCATTGCCGCTGCTGCGTGCATTGGTTCTGTCACAACGGCCTAAAATCACTGGCCTGATTCCCTTATTGGAACCACTGCTGCGTGGCACGTCCTGGTTGCTGCATCGGTGACAAGACTTTACTTGCAGAACTTATGCATTGCCTGACTGGGCAATGCATCCTTGATGCCAGACTTTGTGTCAAAAGCCCTATCCTTGACGACAATGCAAGACCTCGCACTGCAGTCTGGTCGCATCGTGGAACTGATGCATCACTTTGGGTGTATGTTGCATCTTCGACGCGGGCCCTCACAATGCTCCACCAAACAGCATTTAAGGTACTTTGCTCAAGTGGCCTAAGTGGGATCCTGTAGCACTCCCCTGAGGTTGGCCTGAACATGTGACTTTGTCCTGGTCCGGTGTGATCAGTTGTCACTATGTGAATTTAAACACTATTTTCACTGCAGACCTGAAACCTGCATATCTCAGTTTCTTCTTTTGATTGAATATTTATTGTTTTTTTCTAAATTGGTAATAACTTTCTGATGTATTTTCACTGTGTTACTGATTGAAGGGTTGCAGAAATTCGTTACTGATTGCCTCTAAGTTGAGCCTTACTGATCTATATCAAGCTGCCAGAGGGTTGAGCATAGGTTAATTTATGGTTGGCCGGTGACTTTACCCTGACAAGGATTGTGGTTCCTGCTTGAGAATGGTTTTATCCCCCTCAACCAGTACCTCAATTTCTTATAAGTAAATACACATAAAGAGGCAAAATATAAAATTCAAAGTTCAAAATGCTCCTCAAATTTGAAGGTATTTGAATCTACTGGAGCCTAAAAATAAAGCCAACAAATTAAGGGTCTGATTTAGAGTATGCCAAATGGAATTTATCCTTTTGCAATTTTGGCAGGCAACGCTCCTACCATCCTCATGGACCTCTGCACACTAAATTTAGAGTTGTGGACCTGACTTTCGGACAGCTCTACATTGACAGCAACCACCATAGTGACAGCTTCTGTCAATGTAGGAAAAGTCTGAAGGACTGTACTGTCAGCCATGATTTACAACTGTCAATCTTTTCAAAAGCTTTTTCTTGTTCTAAAACAAATCTCAAAGCTAGAGTTTGTTTTTGAAAATCCAAAAACAAATCATTCTGCACAGCCCCAGAGCTCGTGGGGGTTATGCTAGCTTTAAAAAAAATGAATGCTCTACACAGCGTGAGAGCCTGTGGTGGTTATGCTAGTTTTTTCCTATCCCTTAGTGCCAGGTTTTTCTTTGCAGTGAAGGACATAAATAAAAATACTTTACACATCCATCCTTAACAGCGTAGACAGTCTAAAATATTTCTTCTGATGGCCCTTACTCTGTTTGGCCATTTGGACTAATTGTTTTATTTATGGAGCCATCTGGGGCAAAGTGACAGAATACTTACAGTCCACCTTAATCTATATAGAGAGTAGGAATGAGGGTTTGGAGGACATGGTACTTCTATCAAATTTATGAGAGAGTACCCTGTCTGCCAAACTCTAGATCGGGACATAAGTTGTTATCCTCAGCTTCATTTGTGGGAGCAACAAAAGTATAGCAAACAGAATCTATGACTGATGGCTTTACAATGTGATGACAAAAACACACACATTAAAAGACAGTTTATCACATGTCTTCATATTTTATAAATGAAAATTAATATTATTTTGAAATATTTTGAACATTTTCAACCGTTCCATTAACATTAAATTGCCATTTTTTTTTTTTTTTTTTGTTAAATAAAATATTTCTTACTTTTTGTACTTGTTCAATGTGTAATTGCTTCTGTATTTTTGTTCATTATTTTGAGGTTCAAACTGTAGAAATTCCTTAAACTGGTGACCCTGGATTCAATCAGTGACTCAGTGGGAGTCCACAGAATACAAAAGGTGAAGAACCACTGACTTAGCACAAGGAAGGTTAAGGGTCTTGCTGGCTTCTGTATTGTTGTATAGGTTGTTTTTTAATGAAATGTGACATAGGTTTCATATGAATCAAAATGCTTAGTATGACCTCCACAATCTAAGGGGGATAGCCTATCTTATATAGATTTTGCTGGCAGGTGAATATGACACCTAGAGATACAGGGCCCGATTCACAAAGGGAAAGTTAGACAAAAAGTCTAACTTAGAGCATAAGTCTAACTTTACTACTTATCAGTATTCACAAAGGTAAAGTTAGAGAAAAAGTCTAACGTTACTACGTTTCACTATTCACAAAGGTAAAGTTACTAGTAGTAAGGTTACGATTTTGGTATAACTTTACCTTTGTGAATATCAAAAAGTAGTAAAGTTCGACTTGTGGTTCTAGTTAGACGTTTGGTCTAACTTTATTTTTGTGAATACCGAAAAGTAGTAGAGTTAGACTTTTGGTCTAAGTTAGACTTTTGCTCTAACTTTACCTTTGTGAATTAGGCATATTGTTTCTTTCTCAAATACAAGATGGAGTCAGTCAATGGAAGTGTAAAATTATGGGCTCCACTAGTAACAATATGATGTTTCAAAGTGATTCATTTGAGTTAAATAAATATGGAAAGCAAAGATAATGTGGCCAACACCAGTGTATTTAAACTGTAACAATAACACAATACTGTAGTATTCAAGTAAATAGATAACTCCAGTATCTAACCAGAGAAAATATTTGTAGGAGGCTTGCTCTCTATATAGTGGATGAAAAATATGTGCACTGTGCAGAGAGTCCAAGCAATCCCACTTTGGTATCCATCGGTAAAAAACGGACCACCTAATGCTCTGTTTTTCTTGTAGTTTGGACGAGCAGTTAGGCTTATCTTGGAGATATGACAAGCTTTTGTTGTACTCTCAGTATCAATAAATGTGGACATACACTCAAAAGAAGAACTTGAGGCCAATTTACAAAAACACTTCAGCTTTTTATAAATCTTTTCAGACCAAAGATTTAGAAAATGTTCTGTTTTTGTGCATAATTCAGTGACCACTTCCTATGAGAAGGGGTCACATCCCTAAACCTGATTGGCTATTTTCCTACCATCTAAAATGGAGGAAAATGAAATGGGGTGGTCACCTCACCTGCCGCACCTGAGAGGTGGTACAGGCTAAGGGATGCCACTCCTCCTTCTCTGGCTAAGTTTTCTCACCTGTTTTCCCACTTAAATTAGGGGACAAACTGTTGGGCGGGAATCCACAGCTAGCAGCAGAGGCAGGGGTTGGATTTCAAAGGCAGTAAAGCCTTTGAAGCTGGCTGCTTGTGCAGGGTGCCTGCCTGGGGGAGGAGTTGTAACACTCCACCCAGAAAAGGCTTTGTGTTCTGGCTCCTGAGAGCAGAGACTCTCAGCCCAGGAGCCCAGGCATCTGTCTGGTGGTGGCAGGCTGGCTAAGACCAGTCAGCAACCATGCCAGGGCTGTTAGGCTTTGGAGGGGACATACTTTATAATAAATCCAACTCCAGCATCAGTGTGGGATTATTATTTGATACCAAACAATCCAGTATTCAGTGAGGCCATTATGTAGCTGGGGAACTTGTAATGACCAGTGTCCAGCACATGTATTTCCTATGGAGTCCCTGTACACTTACTATGTCTTACGATTTTGTATAGAAACAGTAGGGGCATATTTGCTCATGCAAACATATATCCTCAAATGCATTATAGTGCACCCTGTCTTAGGGCTGTTTAGGAGGGATCCAGGGCACTTACAGTTTGAAAGCACATCATTTTCCAGACACAAAGTGAGGGCTCCCTTGTCGAAAGAGACACTTTTTCACAATATTAGATCAATATCAGCATACTTTGCTTATCAGGATAGTGGGCTATTGAGACGGTGGCAACTGGAACATTTGTAAACAATATAGTTGTAAGACTTTTTTAGCTACTACTCATGAAATGTATGCATGTATCTTTAGGCCGTTTGATTATGCATTTTCTGATATGTTTTCCTGAGGAGGCCAGAATGATATGCCCTAAATGTGTTGATAGTATTACCAAGAGAGGTTCCACTCTGTAAAATGTTGTCAAGTCAAGTCAAACAATTTGTAGAGCACATGGATACCCCAATGGACTTTCGATCTCTACTAGAAGAGCCAGGTCTTAAGCAGCTTCCTAAAGAGGACATAGGAGTTACAGAGGCAAAGGATAAGAGGCAGGGAATGCCAGCGCTTGTATTTCAGAAAGGGAAATGACTGTCCACCTTGTCTTGCTAATCTTACTCTTGGGATTGTCGCAAACGTGGCACACCTGAAAAAAGTTTTCACATAGAAATGTAGGTAATGAATCAAGGAAAGAATGCAATAAGGCCAATTTGGATGAACTGCTTTAAACACATAGCATTATACCTAATGTAATTGGCTATGGGAAGCCAATGTGGTGCAACAAGATGTTCAGAAACAGAAACGCTGTGGGGAATATGGCAGAGTAAGTGGCAGCTGCATTGTGCCCCATTTGCAAGCATATTGTTCTAGAATCTGAAACTCCTAGATATAGGAATAATAAGAGTTTGAACATTAGTCTTTTGGGTCTCTGGAGGCAGGAGACTGAGAATCCAAACAAACCAAGGCAGCAAGAAGCTACCTTCATAATTTGCTGCTCCTTTGTCTAATTGTCATCCCGCCAGAATCCCAAGTCATTATTCAAATGCCTGTGAGTCAGACGAATACCAAGATCTTCTGGCCAGCAATGAGAACACAAAGTTGGGGCTGGTTGCTTAAAAGTAAGACTTCAGTCTTACTGCCATTTAGCTTAAGACAGTTATAGAATATCCAATTTGCCACTTCCTTAAGGCAGCAGATCAGGATGGAAACAGTTGTACTATCCATTGTAGAAAGGGATGTGACTATTTGAGCGTCACCTGATCAGAATAAAGAGAAAGACCATGATTTTCTACAATGTCTCCTAACTGATGGACATAAACATTAAATAGTGTCAAGGACCTCCAGGAGGAAATTTGAAAATCAATGATTTATGAGGTTTAGATGTGACCTGAAAGAGCGATCTTCTAGGAAAGATTTGAATCATGAAAGGTCAATCCTTTGGACATCCACACCTGCTAGTCTCTTGAAAAATAACAGTTGGGAAATGCTGTCAAAAGCAGCACTTGGATCCAGAAGTCAGTCTCCTGCCTAAGATGTTCAGTAAACCCTAACAGTGCAGTTTCAGTACTACGTTCGAGATGAAAAGCAAATTGAGAGGAGTGAAGCTTCTTGTAGGATTTCAGAAATACAGACAGCTGGACATCAATATGCTTCTCAAGAGCGAATATTAGCAAGGGAGGCTGAATTATCAATGGTGTAGTAGATAGAGGCAACCTTAGTACAAACAAATTCAGCCAATTCATTCCAATCCTTTTGGGAGAGCACAGGGTGTGGTGAAATATGTCCAGGATCAGATAAAGATTAACATTATGAAAGAGTTATTTGAGTGTGTTTCTAGCAACAGTGTAGTTTCAGTACCTTATTCAGGACGAAATCCAAATTAGGAGGAGTGGAGCTTATTATAGCGTTTCAGAAATACAGATAGCTGGACATTAATATGTTTCAAAAGAATCTTCATATAGAGAGGCAACAAAGAGATGGGGCAAGAGGTAGCACAAATAGAAACTTCTCAATTGAGCTTTTCTAGTAGTGGTACTACCATGGCATGTTTCCATGCCCTGGGGACCATACCACAAGATATAGAGGTAATAATCAGACCAATGACAATAGGAGAAAGAGTGGTGCTTAACAGTTATAATCTGATGGCACAAGGTCAGTGGGAGAACATGACAATGGTATTTAGTAGGGTCATGAAAGTATTGATCTCCAGTTGCTGAAAGAAGGTCATGCACTCATTAGATTCCAACATTGAGAATATTACCAACAGTGGCTGAATTATCAATGATAGAGTAGAGGCAACCTTAGTACAAACAAATTCAGCCAATTAATTGCAATCCTTTTCGGACAGCACAGGATGTGGTGAAACATTTGCAGGTTCAGATAAAGATTTAACATTATGAAATATTTCTTTGAGTGTGTTTCAGCAGCAAACGACCCGCATGTCTAGACCTAAAAGCCCTGTGATAGAGTCTAGAGGCCTCCTACAGCCTCATTTTATCATCTGCAGCATACTACATATATCACACACCAAGTATCTTGTTCTTTTTTATTTAAATAAAGAACAGCATTTGTTATCCAGGGTGCAGGAAGACATGAATTAGCTTTCCTTTGCAGTTGTAGTGGAAGTTATTAATACATATTGATGTGTATCCAATGATCTACTGCATACATTTGAGAATTCATGGATCCCTCCAAGATGGGTATTGAGTTTTGAAGAACCTGACAAAAAGCTGATGTGGTAAATTTCGTCCAACATCTGGAGAGTCCCCTTGGTAACTGCAGCTCATATTTTACCTCACAGATGTTAAATGAATGAAGAATAGATATAGGAATATATACTAAATTAAATTGAAGAACAAAAAAGATTCTTACACAACAAGAAATACACCTATAAAGAAATCTTGGCCTTTTTTTACTTTCTGGTGGATACACTCTTAGGGGTTACTTGAACATTACACAAAATTGTACCCCTTAACAACTTTCTAAAAAATGAAATACAAGGACTGCTAAATGTGATCAACATATTTTTACGTTCATTATGGTGAAATGTTGTGAACAAATGAAAGAATTAGTTATCGAAGAGTGCTGATTATGGTCCTAAAGAGGAGCAAGAATGCAAAGGCGATAATGTGAAATGGCCATATTAAGTATGATGCATGCATAAATTATATCTCAATTGTGACTGACAGTGCTTTTTAGTAAAAGTAACAATTTACCCCAGTAACAACCTTCTTTAAAACAATACTCACAGATAAAAGCATCAAGACTCAACAATATGCTGACGATACACAAATCTACTTATAAGTCTTATCTGCTTCAGACATCCAGGCCCATATTTACATTTGTTGGTGCAAAACTGCGCTAATGGAGATTTGCGTTAAAACATTTACCGCTGGCTTGTGCCATTCCAAAGTGCCAGCCAGGCCCCAAATTTATCAAATGCCGCAAGCCGGCACTAAGCTTGGGCTAGCTTCCTGCACCATAGAGGTGTCTTCCTGCACCATAGATTATGGGCTAGCATCGGAAAAAAACTACGCTAGGTGGTTGTGGGTGGCGGTAGAGGAGATGGAGGTTGAGCATCAAAAAATGATGCTAGTCTGCTTAGAGGCAAAACAAATGCCGCTAACCAGCCTAGCGTCATTTCCTGATGCACAACCATCCTTAACACATGACTCCTGTCTCATAAAAGGAAGGAGTCATGCCCACCACAACAATGGCCAGCACAGGGGACCAGTGTCCCCTGGGCATGGCAATTGCACCCGGTGCCATGCAGGGGGCCCCATGTCAGGGCCCCCAATGGCACTTAAACATTTTACTTTATACTTACCTATACTTACCCTAATTACGTGGGATGAGGTAGGTCCCCCATGCTCTGTTGTCCCTCTGGTAAGAGTTGGGGTGTTCCTGGGGTTGGCGTGGGCACCTGTGGGCCCATTCCATGGAGTTTAGCCATTGAAATGAGTCTACAGGTCCCTTAACGCCTGGTCTAAGCATGGCCTTGAATAACGGCGCTAAGCAAGCTTAGCACCATTATTTGGGTCTGCCTCCCACCTGTGCATCATTTTAGCACCGGGGGATACATATGGTGCTATGGGGATAGAATCATTTTTCGGATGGGAATGCCTAACTTGCATCTCATTGATGCATGGTGGGTTCACGCATCCAACAAATGGCGTAAACTCCAATATTTTGATGCTAGACATGTCTAGCGTCAAAATATAAATATGGAATTTGGTTTGCTCTGCATTTGCATAAAAAATTACACAAGTGCGGCACAAACAAAGTATAAATATGCCCCCCAATGTCTCAAACACTGTTGGCACATCATCTAGATCTGCCACTCCAGTGCCTGCCTGAAGCTCAACCCAACCAAGACAAAATGACTGTAATTTGCCAAGAACAAAAAAAAAAATTGTACAAACCTTGATTGTTTCAAACCCCAACTTTCAGTTAATGCCATGTCATGTGGATTTGTCCTGGACACCACCATCACCCTCAAGTACCATATTTCCAAACACAGCCTAGAATCAGTTCTAGAAAGTGAAACAGTTTCTTCCAGAAAGTGAATTCAGAACTGCTGATGAAGCCCTTATGCATCAGGATGGTGTTAATACCCTACTCCATGGTTTAACCGACTCCACACTGGCACCCCTTAAGGGCATCCTACATGCTGCAGCAAGTCTCATGTAAATGTAAAGAAATACAACCAGATCATCCTCCATCCTGATGGAGCGCATTTGGCTCCTCATACCTGCCTGCATCATCTTCAAAAACACCTGATCCTTTATAAAGCCATCATGATCTGCACCCCCGCTTAGGTTTCAAGCAAGCTCATTATATCTGGTGGTTTCTGGCACACATGCAGCCAGGACACTATTAAACTGCAGACTAAGAAGCATAATAATAAAAAAACAAGGCATAAAGGGGGTCATTCTGACCCCGGCGGTCTAAGACCGCCGGGGCCAGGGTCGGCGGGAGCACCGGCGACAGGCCGGCGGTGCCCCGCAGGGCATTCTGACCGCGGCGGTAAAGCCGCGGTCGGACCGGCAACACTGGCGGTCTCCCGCCAGTGTACCGCCGCCCTTTGGAATCCTCCAAGGCGGCGCAGCTAGCTGCGCCGCCGAGGGGATTCCGACCCCCCCTACCGCCATCCACCGCCGGGAACCGGATGGCGGTAGGGGGGGTCGCGGGGCCCCCGTAAGAGGGCCCCTACAAGTATTTCACTGTCTGCTTGGCAGACAGTGAAATGCGCGACGGGTGCAACAGCACCCGTCGCACCTTCCCACTCCGCCGGCTCGATTACGAGCCGGCATCCTCGTGGGAAGGGAGTTTTTCCCTGGGCTGGCGGGCGGTCTTTTGGCGACCGGCCGCCAGCCCAGGGAAAAACTTAGAATACCCTCCGCGGTCTACTGACCGCGGTGCGGTATTTCGGAGGGGGAAACTCTGGCGGGCGGCCTCCGCCGCCCGCCAGAGTTAGAATGACCCCCAAAGTCTTTACCATCTATATCCCAACACTGCAACTATTTAGGAAAGAGTTTGTCTCACCTCTTTAAAAAAACTATATTGCAATGCATTAACCATCCACAACTCATCTACCTCTCCTATCATTCATTGACCTTATGTTTGCCTTCGACCCTGTGTTGTGCTCTGCTGCCTTTTGGCTAGATTTGCACTATACAAATACCATATGCATATATATATATATATATATATACATTCATAAGTGATTGCCTGTTTGTGTATGTGTGTTTACACATGTATGCCTGTGTGTGTGTTTGTGATGGACATAGAGGGGGAGAACTGGAATTCTGGAATGTATCGGATGTTTGTGCCCCTCACACTGGCAGTATCACACACAGCGGCCACTGATCTGACCTTTTTGGAAGGACACTCATAGGATTTGGTAATCCCCTACTTTCAGCATACTGGCTTCATCTCTGACATGATGATCTCACTTTTGGTATAATGAGGATGATTCTTGTGATAATGTTAGTATGGATTGTTTGCCATTATCCTATCAGACAAAGGTAAATACTTGCTAGGAGAATTGGTGGAAACTCATGAGGTATTGTGAACACATATAGCATGGCGGACCCATCAGTGGCATAATATTGGCTCTAGCATTTTGGTGATAATTTTGACACAATGTGGGGGTCTATTTTATGAAGGGTTTCACTACTAGCACAGCTCTAGCACTGGCTTGATGTTAGTCATTCTCAGCTTGCTCTGGACACCAAAGACTAACAGTGTTCTCTCCTTGCATAATGCTGGCTCTGATATAATCCTGGTGCATTTTGGCATATTCTATGTATATTAGGCATCAGGATGTCCACCAATAGCATGATGTTGGACCTGTCATCCCTGGCGCGATGGTGGTATTTTATGGCATAATACTAGCTCCGCTCTCACAGTAATACATCTTGGCATACCCATTTACATGCGCCTAAAGTTGTGGTTGATGTACTAAAGCAATATATTATTGGTTCCTGAAAGGAGGATCCCATACATCTTACTCTGTTGGTGGCAAATCTGCCCTCAATGTGTGAAAACATTTTTACCCTGTCCAGTTTATTCATGCGCATATTAATCTATTTATCAATTTATCACTGAACTTGTTCAGACTTCAATCCTTGCACTCACTCACTCACTCAAACATCTGGCAATGCACTCATCCATTCACCCATCCATTCTTTCTTTCACTCAAACATCTATTGATGCTATGGCTCATGTCTCTATCTTCAACTCACCTATCCCAAAACCGATCTACACAAACTCGAAAATCAATGAACAAACACTTTCGATCAAAAGATCAATATTAGCTCTAAGTGGTGATTTATGGGTTATGGTTTCACTTTGTGATATGAAATATGTTTTCCTTCCACACATATCATTGAATAGAGTGCATACATTTGCTATGGACAGCTTCATTTTCCAAATATTTTGTACAATTCTTTTCAGAGGCACACAACATGCAACGGCGAAAAAACATTACTTAAATGAGGAACTTTATACAATTATTTCAAAACCTTAGAAAAAAGTTAGGGGCATATTTAAGAGCCCCTAGCGCCAACGGAGCATTACTTTTCGTGACGCTCCAGTGGTGCTGAGCACCGCTCCATATTGACAAGGATGTGTAACGCCTTTTTTGTGTGGCGTTACGCCTCTTTGTAAATATGGGATGCTCTGACATAGTTTTCTGCGCCAGAGGGGCGTGCAATGGGTTTTGTGGTGGGCGTTTCACTGAATTACCCATTGCTTTTGCCGCTGCCTCACATTTACGAGTTGTCATAAACCTGAGGCAGCAATAAAAAAGAATGCCACCCCAGAGGTGGCGTTAGCATGGCAAAACTAGGAGGAATGTTTTTATTCCTCCTTATTTTTTGCTTTTTCTATGTGTATTGCATTCTGCATCACACACAGAAGAAGCAAAATGCCATGAATGATTGTTTACATGCAGGATGGTGTCCGTTCCTACACATAAACAATCATTCAAAGTGACGTTTGGGTACTTCTATGGGTGCTACATTTTGCAGCACACATAGAAGTAGCAAATCACCATTAGAGATTGTTTATGTGCAGGAAGGCACACCTTCCTGCATGCCAACAATTATTCATGGCATTCTGCTTCTTCTATGTGTTCTGCAGAATGCAGCACACATAGAACAAGCATTTGCAATGCAACGGGTCTCGTATTTCTCTGAGTTAGAGCTATTAGCAGTTTCAAACTTAAACAGACTTTTCTTGCCTCATTAAATGGGAAATAAAAATGAGTGCCATCGAGCTGCTAAACAAGCGTGATCACACTGTGAAAAAAGAGAAAAAGTAGTCCACGAACCGGATGAAAAACAGTGAGCCTCGTATGTTTTCAGTACTTGGTCGCTGCACTCGAGGAGGGCTAACCACCAGAAAAGGCATGACGTATGCATACCTTCCACTAATGAAAGCAAGCAGTTTTTAAAAGGCAAGCCCACGAACCAATGAAAGACACTGAAGTGACATGGACGGGGGTCTGAGCCCTTTTCTAACTACTACAATGTCTCGCAAGCGATACGCATGCGCAACCGCATGCTACACAGGCTCGACCCTAAAAAGAAAAACATGAGCCCTACTATGGTGACGTTAGGGGGCGCAGGGTGACACAAGTGAAGTGGTGTATCAGAGCTGATGCTCCACTTTCATATAAATATGACTCTGACCATTTAGTCCTCCTTAAACCCCTTTCACGTAAATAGCTTCAATTTTTCAATAGTGTCAGTTAATTTTGCTGTGGTACCGCAAACGCGTCCCCTTTGTCACGAATAGACCCGTGCCTTAACCAACCAGCACAGCTTATTGTTGCAGTGATAGTCTGGGAATATATTTCTTTTGCATTGGTCGTCAGTGGAAAGGTCACAACAAAATTGCAAAGCAATGGCGCAAAATTGCCGAAACATTGTTCAGAAAAGACCGGAATTAATATAATTTTAGATCTGATCTGCGCAATACATAATATCTAGAGTCAACGTTCAGGAAAGTGTGTCCAACGAAGTTTGTAAGAAGAGAAACATTCAAGGTTTGTCATGTCAAACCAGAGCTCACGTGCCACCCCTTTGTTGCTCCCCTTTTGTCTCTACAATTTGTATTTCCATAATAATAATCTTCAGAGCTTGCTTCTATTACGGCGCATAATGAACATCTAATTTCTTTTGGGTGATTCCTCTGTGGTGAAAGTTATAGGCGCAAAAGGAATAACATGAAAAATAAATGCCATTAAAGAGACGTATCAGTACGCAATGGGTGGCCGCGTGTATCAGTAGGCAACGCTGTGGGAGGATGTTCTAGAACAAAATTCACAGCAAGAAAAAAGACATTTCGGTGTAAGTTGTTTACTTTATATTGAAGAGGTTATAAAAAATATAAAAATCACAGTATGCATCTAGGTTGCAGTTAAGTATGGTTTGTGCCTGTTGATTTAGCAGATGTTATAGTATTTTGATGTGCTCTGTGTAATAAAGAAAGCGAAGGAAAGCTAGGAAGGAGAGAGCACTTGAAGCCCCCCTCTTGAGTCTATATTGATTAGACTTAGATACAAATTGTTCAGAGCAAGGTCATTACGTTGACGTTTTAATTTACCACGTATACCAAAGAGATGAGGTATGTAAAAACGGGAGAATATTATTTGGCATTGTTTCAAGCACAATTACAGAACATTTGTACACCTGGGTATAATCTGCTGGTCTTTTCAGAACAGGTGCAACTCATTTGTAGTTTAATGCTGCACAAACTGTTTGAAATATCGTGGCTGTACTCCATCTCTTAATCCAAGGTATGAATGGATGGTTTACAATAGATAACTGACGACAAGTGGGAAAATCTACGTTCTTTATCCTCTTCCTGTTTGTTATTTTGCGGTCTTTCTGCAGTTTGCCAGGGGAAAAAGACTTAAAGGTATGCTGCGATCTAAGCCCTCCCCACACTAGGGTTTTAAGGGATGTCTTATCATGATTTCTACTTATTTTTTCTCCTTACTTATATTACCATGAGGACCTGGATGTGCAGGATTCCTGACAGGTTTAGTACCCAATGCCACGGCCTTCTGTCATTCTGTGCTGTAACAGAAGGGTTGTGGGCAGTGCAAATTGAAATTAATTAAGACAGAATGTTCAACTTGGAGGTCTACAGAACAGATGAAAGAGAGAATAATGAACAATGTCAAACATTCACCCCAGTCACAGATCTGGACCAAAATCCTATGTTTTTTTTCCCTCACCACGCCATTCCAGTTTGGAGCCAGCCATATGCAAATCAATCTTGACAGCGCTCCCCATGGGAACAACCCAAACTGCCAGGCGAGGTACTCCCTAGACTTGAAACAAGCATCCTGGGACCGATTTCAGAGTATAAGCCCCATCTGCCAGGCTGGCTTGAATCCACTGGCATAGCGAGCACGGGACCAACATATGGGCATAACCTTCCTACTTAGGGCTACAAATGCAAAAAGAACAGATGGATGGAATACTGAACAATGTCAAACATTCATCCACAGTCATAGATGTGGGCTTAAAGCAGTCATGTTTTTGCTTGCCATGCCATTCCAGTTTGGACCTAGCCATGTGTAAATCAATCTTGATCCTACTCCCCATGGGAATATTTTGCCCGAACTGCCAGGCCAGATCCCCTCTGGATTAGAAACAAGCATCCTGGAACGCTTGCAGGGTTTCACCCCTCATCAGTGAAGCTAGCTTGATTCTGGTGGCATAGCAAGCAGGGACCCACATCCGGGCATACCCTTTCCACTTAGGACGACAAATGCAAAAGCAGATAATGGACAGAATGTTGAACAGTGTCAAACATTCAATCCTAGTCACAGATCTGGGCCTAAATCCATCGTTTTGCATCTTGGATGCCTTCCTTTAAGATCATCCCTGTGTTCACTGAGGCCTGGTGGTGTAAGTAACATTGCGAAGGTGACCAGAGAGTTAGAGTGAGTGTTCCTCTTCAGTCCTGTTTTGTTTTTCCATTCGGCATACTCATCGTGGAGTTTTGTGTTGGATGCTCATGCTCATTAATGACCTTTTGATTTCTCTTCATTCCTTCAATATCAGAGATTATTCATAAGAGACTCTGGGCTTGATGTAGAATGGTAACAGATATCCCATCCGCTGATATCTAAATCCCACTATTTCCTATGGGATTTTGATTTAGTCAGACAGGATATCTGTTCCAATTGTCATGGAGTAACCACTCTGCCAAAATCTAAATCAGGCCCTCTGTCTTCAGATAAGAGATTAGTTTTGGGACCATTTCATCTGACGTTAAGGGTTATTCCTGAGAAAGCTGATATTCTGATTTATGGGCAAGCAAAGTAAAAAGAGGAATGACATTGAGGATTCTCCTTTTTTTGACTCCCCTTGTCCTCCTAGGAATTTTACAAGCAGGTCTAGGAATTCTAGGAATATTGTGCATAGAAGTTGCAGAATACATTTTAAAAAATGACTCAGTGCAGCTACCTATTTCTACTCTTACTGGATCCTAGACAGATAAAGGTCTATAGTATGATTCTTCTTACTCTAAAGGAGAGGAAGTGACCATTTTTATTTTTGAGCAAAAAGACAAATTCATTGATAATGAAGTATTACCTGAGATTCTTACAAAAAATACAATTATTAAGTGGTTTATTTTGGAAGAGAGGCCTGTTACTTCTTCTAAATCTTCCATTGTGCTCTCTCACTTAATCTTCCTTTGCATCAATATGCAAAGGATGAGCCCAAGAGAATAGAAACATCTAGATCTGGTTCATATGAGTACATTTCTATCAAGACTTTGGGCCTGATTATGAGTTTGGCGGATGCACTGCCAGATCGCCATGGTGGCAGCTGCCAAAAGACCGCCATGTTTGCAGTCATACAGCCGGCCATATTACAAGTTACACAGGCAGGACCACCAAAAGCCAACCAAGAAAGCCACACTGCCAGTACCGCAGAGGGTGGGAAATAGACAGTGTGATCTCTAGCACCGACAGCCCGTCAACCAACCACCTAATATATTACAAATCAAACGTTGCAGTGGCGGACACCCATAGCAGTCCGCCAGTGGCAGTCAGAACCACGGTGGTTCACCGTCAACAAAGTAATACACAACACCACATTGGATGGATTTGAAAACAACAGAGCTGACACATATTGCCACACCTGACACACCTGAAAAGCACACCATAAAACACACCTTCACAAACCACAATCCTTTGGATCTCCAATGCCAAACACCCAAGCCAGAGCACATCAAAAAATTACCAAACTATAGATTAGGTACCCCCCACAACTTCCCCTAAGCACATACCCCAGACCCTCAACACACTTCTAATTCCAATCACATCCATTTGCACTTTCCAACCTCATTATCTCACCGTCACCTGTTCATTCTCCACTACTTATCTTTTTAGCACCACCATGGCACCACAGAAAAATCCCTAGTTCACTGCAAATGAGTTAACTGTCATAGTGGATGAAATAATAAGAGTAGAGTCTCATTTATTTTGAGCCCATGCCCTGCACACTATTATCACCAGGAAAATGGAAATGTGGCAAAGAATAGCTGACAGAGTGAATTCTGTAGGCCCCACCCCGCAAACAAGGGACAACGTAAGGAATAGGTGGAACAACCTCAGGGGGAAGGTCTGTTCCATGGCATTCAGGCACCAGCTGCAGATCCAGAAGTCTGGTGGTGGTCCCTCCTGCTCACTTACAACTCACATCCTGGGATGAGAAGGTCTTGGCCATCCTGCATCCTGAGGGCTTGACAGGAATAACTCTGGGAGTGGAGTCTGGTAAGTTAGAACACAAAAATATCACCAAAATGTATTGTCATGCATGTTCACTGCTCATCTTTTTCCACCTTCAATGTCACCCCGCTCACAAGCCCAGGGTCCACCTGTCCATTGACCCCAGTCTGGCATCCCACATGTGAAGTAGACTCACCTAGGGGAACAACATCTCGGTATATTGTGTGTAGTACAGGGATTGACAGCACTACAGTTCTCAGTAGGCATTGTTCTACAATTACAAAAAACCAGAACAGTGTATCCTTCTCAAAATGAACTTGTTTGTCAACTCCCCATTGGAGTGTACCCACCTGAGAAGATGTCAACAGTACAGTGTGTGCGAGTAGTACAGGGACTGACAGGAGAGCTGAGGCCAGGACACACTAGTACTGTCACTCCACTCAGCCAACGAAGTGTTCTCTGCGCCAATGACTCTGTCCCAAACTCACCATTGAAGTGTACTCACCTGGAATTTTGACATCTGTATAGTGTGTGTTTAGTAAAGGCACTGACAGAACTGCTAAGGCCAGAAGACATTGGTACTGTCACTCCACTCAGCCAACACAGTGTTCTCTTCTCCAACTATCCCTGTCCCTGAACTCACCATTGAAGTGCACTCCCCTGGAAGGATGACATCTGTAGTGTGTGTGTGTAGTAAAGGGACTGACATGACTGCTAAGGCCAGTTGGCACTGCTACTGTCTTTACAAACACCAGAACAGTGTCCTCTTTCCTGATGACAACAGTATTTCAAATCTCAAATGATGTGTACTCACAGGTAGAATTGCTATCTGTCAGACATTGTGAAGCAGTGAGAGTGACAGACTGCAACTCGTCGCAGGCACTGCTTCACCAACTACAAACACCAAAACTGTGCCTTCCTCCAAAATACACCTGTGTACCAAATCATCATTGAAGTGCACTCACCTGAGAGGACACCATCAGTGTATGTTATAGAGGGAGTCACATGGCTGTAACTCCCAGGAGACTTCCTTACTGTCACTCCGTACACCAATTCAGTGTACACTTGCGAATCTATCCTTATGTGGTAAATCACACATGAAGTGTACACACCTGGGGGGATGACATATAACAAGTGCATGGAGTGACACAACTGCTAAGGCCTGGAGGCTCTGTCTCCCCAAATTCAAACACAAGTCCAGTGTGCATCTGTCCAAATATCCTTGTTGGTTAACTTGCAATGGACGTGTGCCCACCTGAAAGGATGACCTATGTATACTGTCTGTAGTACTAGGAGTAAGATGACCGTAGATCCCAGGAGGGCCACTCCCTTTAACTCCAATAACCAGGTCATTGTCTCTATGGCATTGTGCCTCTGTCCGTGAACTCACAAATGAGGTTTACTCACCTGGGAGGGACAAAGATACAGATCATGATACATTCTGTGATGTGGCTAACCATCTAGATTTATCTTGAGCAGCTAAGGCAAGATGAAACTATTGTGGACAGGAAGAACAGCTCAACCTGTGTGCAAAAAAAAGAAAAAATCAAAGGCCTCAAGATGCATTACCTGAATGGTGTTGGCAGCAGACACATTCACAATGCACTAACCACATGATTACAACAATCACATGTACAACAAAATTCTGGGTCTGCCTGCAGAACAGTCAACTAGGCCTTAAAATGATCTAAACCACTTCCTGCCAGCCACTGTTTTGTCTGCACTGCTGGCAGGAGGTTAGTCTGTGGCCATCTTCTCAAGTGCTAATAAACTCATACATTCTGCAGCAGGTTGACTGAAATGGAATTAATATGTTACTCTAATTTACTCATTTAGGCAAATGTCACATAAGGAAACCTGCAAATCCAATGTGTACATGGCCTTGGTTAAATGTAACTGTAAACTATTAGAGGTAGATTTCACAATACAACTTGTAACATTGTATCTCTCACATCAACAGGTCTAGCTGCCACTGGGAACACCGAGTCCACTCAAGAACCTGCCACTACACCCATGGATGAAGCCCTTAGTGAAGACAACACTCCTGGACTCTGGATGTTGCGGACAGTTCTGACCCATCAGGGCAAACTGGTCGGACAACACCAGTACGCCTCACCATGACTACATCAACTCCTCCAAGTCCAGTTGCATCTACATCACAGGCAGCCATTCACCCCTTAGTCTATGTCCCAAGGACAATGACAGCCATCTAGTGCCCCCTAGTCCAGGATCCTGAGTCACAGTAACACACCTCCGACAATGATGGTCCTGGGGCCAGTGTTAGGGGGCAAGTTGTGCCAAGAGCACAGGCACATGGTGGTAGGTTGCATGTAAAGGATGGTCCTCGCCAGGACACCATCAACCAAGTCTTGAAAGCCTATCAAGGATCCCAAGGCATGATGGGCCAGGTACTTGCTGAACTCAGTGAGATCAAGCAGCTGCAGAGGGACTTGCATCATAAGTGTCTGGAAATGTGGGAGGTCCCCAACACCATCCTGACCTCCCTATCAGGGGTGTACAGGGAGATAAGCAGTACCCTGCAACACCACACCCCTTCCTTAGGCCAAGCAAAATCAGTCCCTTCAACATCTGTGGTAGCCACTGGAAGGGAGGCTCAGGGGAAGGAACTCCCACAGGCACCCATGCCTCTTTAACAACAGAACCCGCAGCAAGTGGGGACATCCACCCAAGCATCCAGGTGGTGTAGATGCAAGACACCAACCCCTGCCAGCAAGTGACCTATTCCTGAAGGAACTACTTTGTGTACAACGTATTCACTCTGTTGACTGTCCTTCAACCCCCTTCCATTTTTCTATGGTAGTAGGACACTGGATTTTGGACTTCAAATGTCGTGGCATCTGCTAATATGATTAGACCTACCATGACTGATTCCTCTGCTTTGCTTTTCTGTTACATCTCACAATTATTTTCTGCACCTATGTCAGTAAACTCACTTATCACAAAAACATTGCCTGCTACCTTCTTTTCCTTATTTTGAAATATTGATATGTAAGCCCATGTGATGCACATGAGGAAGACACAAGAAGAATACTAGAAATATACTGATACAACTATCTGGTCAGACCAATCATTTGATTGCACTGTACATCACATGGGCTGTTAAAATGTCTGGAATGTCATAGCCAACATTGACTAAGCTATACTGAGTCAGGCTACTTATTACAAGGTACAGTCCCCCAGACCACAGGAGAAAGGGCTTTGTCAGACCTTGTCCCTTAGAGTAGGCCAATAATAATCTTTAGGGATATTCCCAAAATTGTTTTTGTAAGAATCATAACTGCTCAAACACAAGTCCTAATCCTCACTGCTGAGCAACATTGTAACAAATTAGGTTTTTGATTGGGGATGACTCCTTCCAAAAACAGCTACCACAATCATTGTCAGGGTGAAACAAAAACAAACCCCAAATTAACCTGTGCTCAATCCTCTGGTAGCTTGGCACAAAGCAGTCAGGCTCAATTTAGACGCAATGTGTAAAGTACTTATGCAACACTTCAAACAGCAATAAAGAGGAAACACACTACAAGAGAAACCCCACACCTGTTTAGGAAAATAGAGTAAAATATAATTATGTGTTTCTTGCCAGAAAAAAACAAAATCCAGTGAGTAGAGCTTAAGATAAGCAGTTTTAAAGATTTAAAGTGAAAATAGCACCAAAGAGCACTACGTGCCAACTGTGATTATCTGGTCATACTAGACAAAGACAAAGTCACAAGTTCAGGTGAACCTCAAAGAAGTGTGGGCCAGCTACACGGACCCAGTTAGGTTTGCTCAACAAAGTACCTTAAATTCTGGTTGTGGAGCAATGGATTCCCATGTCAAGGAGGCATCAGACAACGTAGTGATGCAAGATCCTGGCATAGAGATGTGTTGTGCAGTGGCAGCTCCAAGAAGCTATCCCGGTGATGCAAGGTCCTTGCATGGAGATGTGTCATGCAGCTGTTGTTCGGAAGAACTGTGTCTCCTACAGGTCCAGATTTGTACTGAAGAGCTGGGTCTGAGGGTCCACTATTTATACCAGATGCCCACTTTGAAGTAGGAAAAAGTTCTGTACATTACCACCTCACAGGGGTGACATGCATCCTGTTCCCCCCTGCCCTAACCCAAGCTCACCTAGGTACACAAAAGAATAGTCAATCAATCAATCAGGATTTGTAAAGCTCAGCTAATCACCCGAAAGGCTATCCAGGTGCTTTCAGCTCCACAGAGAAAGCAGTGAAAATGAGGGTAAAGCAAGGAGAAGGCCCACAAAAACAGGAGAAAAAGTGAGAAAAAGCAATGAAAGTAGGGGAAAAGCAAGGAAAAGGCATTAAAAAATGGGGGAAAACGCAAGGCGAAAGCAGTGAAAAATGAGGTGAAAGCAAGGAGATGCCACAAAAAACACATGGGAAAAAGCAGAGAGAAAGCTGTGAGAAAGAGGGAAAAGCAAGGTGAAGGCACATGAAAAACAGGAGAAAAAAGCAAGGAGAAAGCAGTGAGAATGAGAGAAAAGGAAGGAGAAGGCACACAACCAATAGGGGTAAAAGTGAGGAGAAAGCAGTGAGAATGAGGGAAAAGCAAGGACAAGGCACACAAAAAATGGGGGAACGCAACGAGAAAGCAAGGAAAATGATGGAAAACCAAGTAGAGGGCACAAAAACACGGGAAAAAGCAAGGAGGAAGCAGTGAAATCTAGAGAAAGTCAAGGAGAAACCATACAAAAAATAGGGCAAAAAGCAAGGAGAAAGCAGTGAGAATGAGCGAAAAGCAAGGAGGAGGCACAACAAAGAGAAAAAGGAAGGATAAGGCATGAAAATGAGGGAAAAACAAAGGAGAATGCACACTAAATCAGGGGGACAAGCAAGGAGGAAGCAATGAAAACTAGGGAAAAGTAAGGAGAAGGCACACACAAATAGGGGAAAAACAATGAGTAATCAGTGGGGGTGAGGGAAAGACAAGTAGAACACACACAAAATGGAAGAAGCTGGGAGAAAGTAGAAAAAAGTAGGGTAAAGCAAGGAGAAGGCACATAAAAACGGAAAAAGTATGGCAAAAGCAGTGAAAACTAGGGAAAAGCAAGGAGAAAGTGCACAAAAAAGGGGGAAAGCAAGGAGAAAGCAGTAAGAATGAGGAAAAAGCAAGGAAATGAACACAAAAATGGGGGAAAAAGCAAGGAGAAAGCAGGGAAAAGAAGGGAAAAGCAAGGAGAGGGCACACAAAGAATTGGTGAAAAGCAAGGAGAAAGCAGTGAAATCCAGGGAAAGCAAGAAAAAGGCACACAAAAAATGAGGGGTAAAGCAAGGAGAAAGCAGTGAGAATGGGGGAAGGCAAGGAGAAGACAGACATGAAATGGGAGAAACAGAAAGAAAGCAGTGAAAACTAAGGAAAGGTCAAGGAGAAGTCACACAAAAAGTATGTGAAGAAGCAAGGAGAAAGTAGTGAAAACAAGGGAAAAGCGAGGAGATGGAACAAAAAAAACAGAGGAAAGAGCAAGGAGAAAGCAGTGAGAACAAAGTAAAAGCAAGGAGAAGGTACTCAAAAAACGGGGAGGCAAGGAGACAACAGGAGCAAGATCGATGCTGCAGCATGGGAAGAGCTGGGCCTGGACCTGCTCCAGTGACATCCCCTTTTTGAGTGTTTTCAGATAGAACCTTTGTGATGTTCAAATATGAAAAATGACAGCTCCTTCCCCTTGTTAAGTAAGAGTCGTTCATCCTGACAACACCTAACTGCCCTTGTCTCACTGTCTGGGACCAATGCACAAAGACCAACTACCAGTTACATTTAGTCATGTGAATCAGGGACGGGGCTGCAGGCACCAAATGGTAAGGGCAAGAAAATGCTAACTTTTTAAAAGTGCCATTATCAAAATTGTGACTTAAAATCCAACTTTACCATTAAAGAGGGCTTTACATTACAATTCTTTAGAAATCAAATTTGACATTCCTACCTGCCACTAATTCAAAGATTTCACTGATTAAATGTGATAGGTTAACCCAATGTGATCCAATGGGAGAGGTAGGCCTTGCAGTCGTGAAAAATAAATGTAAGCGTTTTTCACTATTAGGAAATAGAAAACTTAAAAGTAGAAGTCCAACTTTCTAAATACTCAGCATCCTGCCCCATGGGCTGTTTATGGCCTACCCTAGGGGTGACGTGTATGTATTAAAAAAGAAGATTAAGGCATGGCAAAAACTGTATTTTGCAAGGTCAAAACGGCAGCTTAAAACTGCACACACAAGCTGAAATGGCATCTTGGGACATGTTTTATTGGGCTACTTAATTGGCTAGCACAATCAGTGCTGCAGGCCCACTAGTAGTATTTAAATTTCATGCCCTGGGTACATGGAGTACCACTTTACTAGGGACTTGCAAGTAAATTGAATGTGTCAGTTGGGTGTGAGCCATATCTCTCTTGTTTACAAGAGTAAGCATAAGCACTTTAGCACTGATTTGCTGTGTTAAAGAGCACAGAGTCATAAGGACATAAGGTCTAAGAAAATTAATTTCAGCAAAAGTGGCGTGCAAAAGGCAAAATGTTTGGGGGTGACCCTGCAGAGAGGGCCGGGTCCAACAGATATTATTTTCTATTTGTTTTATTTTTTTAAAGGTTTATATAGCACAGCTTTACCAGGTGGCATCAGCAGCCATCAGAGCAAATCAAACACCGAGGGGTTACATTTGTCATCTATCAATTAACTTTGCTCAGTACAGATGAACAAGAGTAATTGTTTTGAACGTTACAGAGATACAAGTAGGGATTTAAATTAAACCCATAGTGTGCTAAGAAGAATGATGCCCTCTCTGTAGGGTCATGATGCAGGGTAACATAATATAAATTTCAAAAAAAGTAGTAAAATAGGAATTTGTTTGTGAAGAGATAAAGAGAAAAGAGGGATCTAGAAAGAGATCAAGAGAGACTTAGTAGTTATTTAGAGTAAAAAAAGATGTGTCCTATGATTTGTTCCTGAGAAGTAGATCTGTCCCACATTTTACTATTTCTAGCAATGAGTTTTAAATGTTGGTTGGGGCTGCTTTTGGGACAACTGATTTGCAGTCTAATTATGAATCAACCTCTTGGATTCAATGAAACTTTTCAAATTCCTAGTCTTCTCTCTCCACAAGAGAGTTGTAGTGAGTCATGAAGGTATTTTGACTGTTTTAAAAAAGGCTTTGTGGATACTATGTGCAGCTTTTCATATAATTCTTGCTTCTAAGAGAAGCCAGTGTAATTATTTTATAATTTGAGTGATTCAATCAATGTTCTTTTTGTCAGAATCTAGTCTGGCTGCTGAGTGCAGAACTGCTTTCAGCACCGTTTGCCATAGTCAATACCAGGTCACTCAAAGTAGAGAACTGCCAGATTGAAATCTGAAGGTTGAAAGAAGGACTTTAATTTTGTTTAAGAAATATAGATTAGCTCTAGCAGTCAATGAACTATGTGACACATGAAATGCCATGTGAAGTTGGATTTTTATCCATAAACGCAGAGATTTCACTTCAGAAAATGGTGTGGGAGAATAATCAATAGAATGCACTTCACAGGTTTTTTAGTTCCTATGTCATTAAAAGATTGCAATCTTGTTTATAACTGTGTGCCATTAGAATATTGGGTTATTGAGGTAGTGTTTCCTTTAAGGAAAGTGGTTATTAACTCCAAATAAATGTTGACTAGAGTAGGAACAAAAATGGAACCCTGTCAGACCCCACTGACAATAGGACAATTATGGAATTGAAATGTTCCATTCTTAACTGATAAACTTTGATTAGTGTGGTGCAAACAGAACCATCAGAGTTCAGTAACTTTGATGTTCATGCAATGGTCAAGAGAGTAGATTGGTTTTTGATGGTCTATGGTATCAGAGCCTTCAGTCAGGTCAAGGATAACTATTAGACAGAATCCACCATTGTCCATGATGGAATAACCGTTGTCTAATAGATTCAGTGTAACTGTTTTTGTACTGTAGTATTTGTGAAAAACAAGTTGATAGGACCCGCATCAGGTAGAAAAGCAGTTAATGGATTATGGACATATTTCTCAATGACGATGGCCAGTCATAGTAGGTTTGTGATCCGTCTAAAGTTAGAGAGCATTACTGTATTGACAGAGGGTTGTGTTTTCTAAACAGGATGGATTTATCCCACCTTTAATCATTCAAGGACAATGCCATATTTCAGGGACATATCAAAGAGAGGACATCAAAGTTTGTTGTAGAGATGGATATTAGATATGATGAGGTTGGCTAGTATGATGTCTTCAAAATCATGTGTTGGTCACTATTTTTTTTTACAATAAATAGTCTAGCTTACAATATCAGGTTAATGTTGTTCCAAGTGACAGATGAAGATTGTGTTAATGACAATTCTCATAATGCTGTTAATACAGCATCACGTTGAACTTTGTTGCTGGGTAGCTGGACTCACAAGAGGATTTTTAGCCCCATACTTCACTGGTGTGCCTTGGAGGAGAGGCTTGGTGTTCTATTGTGCCTGCTGGTACCCCAAAGGAGGCAGGTTGGGGCCATTCCTTTTGTTTTTAGGTAGGAGTATATCATTAATCACGTCATGGTTAAGGAAGTCTGCATATGTTTCTGCCGGCAAGGATCATTCTGTTACACCCTCGATTGCTAACTTTCTGTCAAATTCAATGGAGGTTATCAACAATGAACTTGCTTAAGGTGGAAAAAAGTTTGGAGTTGACCCAACGTATTGCATCTGAGGTTCTTTTTATTGATAGTCCATATAAAGAGTTCTGGACCATTATTGACCAAGATTCTCCTGATAAGATCAACTCCACAGGTTTGGAGAATAACCTGTGCGTCACTTATATAGACCACATATTGAACTGTGTGTCACTTACTATATACCACATATTAAAGCTGTTTTCCCATCTCTCCCACCTAATTTGCCACCTACGAAGTAAAGGAAACCTGCCTTATGTTCAAGTCATCAAAGAATGACTTTGACTTTTCTAGAGGCAGCCTGTTTAAATATAACTGTTAAAGTTTGGCTGAGCCTGTGGAGTTGGCAGTCTTTTTTTGAAACAATTACAATTTGTCAACACCAGATTGAGATCACTATTAAGGGTTTGCTGGATCCCAGATTGAGCAAGACATGAGGCCTGGATTCTAGCCTGCTAGCATTATGGGATTCTGTTAATGAATTAAGATAGCACGAGCAGGTGGGTATTCTACCAAAGCTGGCATATGTTTTGCTGTGCAATCAAATAAGATGATACCTGAATTGGTGGCCCAGGATAGATCCAGTAAGGATTTTGGAGCCTCGAGATGCAGCTGAATGGCAACCTTTCCTCTGCCTTTGTTGAATCACTTATCTTTGTCAGAGCTGACTCCGATAATACCTGCTCCTGTCAGGTTAAAGGTGGATAAACCACCTTTAACATGAGCTTCCATCTTGCCTTTACCTTCAGAGGCAACACTATATTTAAATATCCTCAAAATGACCCTCGTTTATGGAATTGACAAATTTAGGCTTGGTTTGAGCTGAGAAATAAAGATACACACTGGTTGCCCAAGTGGGTGGATAACACCCAGCACCTGAGTAGGGATATTATTATGGTGAGAAGAGTAGCATGTGTTAGCTACAGTCCCAAGTCTTACTTAGGGGATTGTGTTAGGGCGAACTTTAGTTCACCTTTTACTGTTGAGGCCCTATTGGATATCCTTAGCTCCCTTTTCACTGTCATAATAAGGTTTAAGTATTAGCCTTATGACATTTTTATAGACTAGATATTCTTCTGCAATTGTCAGCAGTTCCGACTTAAGTGAAATTGCATTGGAAAGTGGGCAATGCCTATAATATAGCCTTGCCTCTTTAACAAAATGGAATGACTTGTTCAGGCATGCAGTGCCCCTCTTTTGTGCCCCCATGTACCTTCTTCAGTAATCCTCCTTCTCTCTCTACCTGTCATTTCCATCTAATTAACTACTAACTATAACAGGATGCTAAATGTTATGGAAGAATTTCTAATGTTTATAAGCAGGTTGAAATGCTGTTGTGGAACTTGGCGGGGATTGCTTTTAACTGGATATTTCTGACTGCTTTAACATTATCATCCAGTGTAACCTTCTATGTTTTCAAGAGACTTTGGTGGTCCATATCCCTTGAGTCCCCCTCTGAAGGAGATGGGTAAAAAGGGGGTCTTGCTACCTTAGTGTCTCTCTTATTTCCAAGGAAATTCCAGGGATTGTGATCAGATTCTTCATATTTTCAGTTGCTGTAGTTTCATCTCACAGGGGGCCTGGTCACATTGGTGATACATTTCTACAACAGTTTTTACCCCAAACGTAGTGTTAATGTCAATTATGCTTTGGATAGGGTCCTGGGGGCCTTTTTGTTGAACAGAACCAGGGATTGTAATATAATATGGGTAGGGGACTTCAATACTCACTTGTATGGTTTCCTACTGAAAAAAGAGTGAGGCATGGCTGGCTCTGTGGGTGAGGATTTATTTCACTTTGAGCATGAACATTATGAGGACTGTTAGAAATGGGGTCCCTAGTTGGCAGTGGTTTGCACTCTATCCACGTAGGGATCCTCACTCTAGTCAGGGTAAGGGATTCACACAGCTAGGATAATCCCTGCTCAACCCCTTGGCAGCTTGGAATGAACAGTCAGGCTTATCTCAGAGGCAATGTGTAAAGTATTTGCACACACACACACACAGTAACACAGTGAAAACAGTACAAAAGGACACAATAACTCTAAATGGGGCTATCACAACGTCTTGACGGGATTGTCCCTAACCATCCAACGGCACTCACGAGGGAGTGCGGGGTGGTCAGGGAGTCAGACAATCCCCATGTACATTACCATTGGAAAACAAGGAAGCAAAGATGTTGCATGGGGTCGGGGAAGTGAGGAGTAACTGGGGCTGGTGCCACAATGGTTCCTTACTGCTACTGGGGAGATGAGGTGTCGGTTCCTTACTGTGAGGCAGGGGAGGAGAGATGTTGGTTCCTTATGGTTGCAGGGGAGGTGATGCAGCATCTGTGATGAGGCATTGGTTCCTTACAGTCTGAGGAGTCGATGAATCCAGCAGCACAAGACTCGAGGTATCAACTTCACGGTGTCGCAACCACACCACAGGGCCACAGGTGCTGTGACAGAGTCGGGTGTCGAAGATGTCAGTGACACGGCACTCAGGACTCAAGCTGTGGTGGGACTTTGGAGGCTATGCGGTGGTCTCGGGCCTGCATGTCTCTTATAGTCATTGCACTCAATGGGGAACATGGCTCTGGTGCAGGCAGTGGCACGAGGTTGGACAGCAGCACCAGTTCAGAAGTCACTCTGGAGTCGATGTACTTGGTTTCTTCTTGGTTACATCTGAACTTACTCCCAAGAGCCCAGGAACTGGATGTGGCACCACTTGGCAAGTCAGGACTCTCAGCAAGAGAGCTCAGGTGCTGGCCGATTAAGTCTTTGATGTCTCTGAGACTTCTAACATGAGACAAGCTCAGTCCAAGCCCTTGGAGAACCTAAGCAAGCAGGATGTAGAAAGCAAAGTCCAGTCTTTCACTCCCACGACAGAAGCAGCAAGCAGCAGGCCAGCACAGCAAAGGAACAGGCAGAGTGGCAGTCCCACCTACAACATCTAGCTCTTCTTCATGGCAGAATGTCATCAGTCCAAAAGGATTCTAAAGTTGTGGTCTCAGAAGTCCATTACTTTTACTCATTTCTGCCTTTGAAGTAGGCAAACTTCATAGGAAAGTCTTTGCAGTGCACAAGACCCTGCCTCTCCTGCCCTGGCCCTAGACACACTCCAGGGAGCTGGAGACTGCTTTGTGTATGCACAGACACAGCCCTATTTAGGTGCAAGTGTCAGTTCTTCCCAGCACTCTAGCCGAGGAAGACCCATCATGTTTTGCAGGGCACACCTCAGTCCCTTTGTGTGACTGTCTAGAGTGAATTCTCAAACAGCCCAACTGTCATCCTGACCCAGACATGTATTCCATAGCCAGGCAGAGGCGCAGAACGATTAAGAAAGAAAATGTCCAATTTCTAAAAGTAGCATTTTGAAACTTACAATCTAAAAAACAACTTCACCAAAAGATGTATTTTAAAATTGTGATCTCAGAGACCCCAAACTATTTCAGGGCAATACCTATCTTACCCTATGGGAGAGACAGTCCTTGCAATAGTGAATTCCGAATTTAGCAATATTTCACTATCAGGACATGTAAAGCACACTAGTATGTGCCCTACCTTTGAAATACAGTGCTCCCTTCCCAGGGGGCTGCCTTAGAACTACCTTAGGGGTGATGTACATTTAGTTAAAGGGAAGGTTTAGACCTGACAGGTGGGTGCTCTTGCCAAGTTGAAATCGCAATTTAAAACTGTACACACAGACCCTGCTGTGGCAGGTTTGAGACATGCTTACAGGGCTACTGTTAAATCAAATATGCCAATCATGGATAAATCAATCACCAATACCATTTAGACAGAAAGCACTTACACTTTAGCACTGGTCAGCTGCTGTATAATGCCCAGAGTCCTAAAGCTGTGACCGGTAGTCTAAAGATACAGCAATTTAATGGGCCTATCCTGACTATAACAGTAGTCAAACAATCCCAACCCAGGCGAGTGGGGAATCAAAGGGTTTTTCATAAAGGGAAGGGTATACACTCAGTAAATCACAAAAACACAGCCATTCACTTGGAATTAATTCATAATAGTATTGAAATTAACTGCATCCATATACGTCTTTATCACAAAGCATTTGCTCCAATGTGTGAAAATCCAGTGCTTAGAAAAAAGTGCTCCTGCGTAGGTGAGCAGAAATCAGGAAGAATGCAGTATAAGTCGAACCGTTTAAAAACACAGGAATAGTATTTAAGAATGTCTGACACACTTCTTTCTGAGTAAATCGAAATCCATCCATAATGTACAAATACAGTGTTTGAATCAGTACTTTCCCTCTGTGGATAATTAAGTCAGTCCAGGCTGAAGGAATAGAATTGTTGACTTTTGAACCTGAGGTTGGGTAAGGTTGTTTGCAACTTTAATGGTGAGTCTTCATCAGGACTGTTGGGAGCAACCTAAAGGAGGTGAATGTACTGTGTAGCTAGACTCTTCCCTAGTGAAAAAGCTAACCTTGTATCACAAATATTAACGGGAAAGATAGATGGAAGGCTCACCAGCTCTTCATCCCTTAGGGATTAATTATACTCCTAAACCCAATCATCTCAGCCTTGCAGAGTTCACAAATAGGCTTACACTACAAACATGGTGCAAAAACTATGTTAACTGATAGTCATTAAAACTTCTCAGAAGTATTAAAAATGTAACCCGTTCTATTTACTAATCTTAGCAAGGAGGTACTTATTTACCTATCCAATTACTACACTGAAAAAATCATACGATTGAATGAGCCATGTGACTCTAAAAGGCAAACAGTAATGCACAAGATTACTAACTGAACAAAATCATTCTTGCAAAAAGGCCATATCTGTAGCAAGGCCCGGTCATTTACCTTCATTATTCAGAACATCACTGACACGTCTCGCAGAATTGCGGACATCTAAGGCTGAAGATAAAATGTTTCTGTGAAGTCAGCATGCACGAGGCTGGTCTCACATCGAAGGGACAGCAGCTGAATGCTGCATTCCAGCCTAAGTGTGCCACGTGTGCAATACCCTATTAATCGGGCTAAAGCATCTTACAAAGTCATTGAGAAATGTAAAATATATAATTCGTTAAAAAAAGTGAACTGCTCTCCAAGACAAGGAGGTGATTAAGGAATTGTCAACAATTCTTTCTTCTAACTTCGTTTTAAGAAATGGTTATAAACCAAGAAGGAACAGTCACACTGTGGGAAACCCCAATTTCTCATACATGCAAGCAGTGTGCATAGGTATTTCCATTCATGGAATATTGAACAATATTTATCCGTATAAACTACACAGGCCCAGGTTTATGAAAAAAGTGGACATCAGCTCTGATGTGCCACTTTTTCTGTGCCCCCCCCTACTGGCACCTAATGACACCATGGTTGCCCCATATTTAACATATGGTACACCATGGCGGACGTTAGGATAATAACATTGTAATAACATTTTTTACTCTATTGTGGTGCTTTGCTACACTAGCATCAAACATATTTACGCTAGTGTAGCGGAGTGCAAGGAGGCCCATTGATTTAAATGGGTGCGTCATTTTAATGCCTGCTCTGAGCAGGTGTTAAAAATGACAGAAAACATAGCATAGTTAAATGTTTTAGATTTAATTGTGCCATTTTTTCAAGCATCCTAGCGCAGGAATGCCCCCCCCTTACATTCATTATGCCTGGCACAGTCAGAATTCGGTACAAAGGGTTGAAAAGTGGTGCAATCCATGCATTGCACCACTTTGTAAATATGGCACGGGGAAAATGCCACCTGAATGCCACATTTGCATTAAAAAAAGGCACAAATGTGGAGCTAGGGACTTTTTAAATTTTGCCCATAGTGTTAAAGTCAGTACTGTCCCTATGTGAACAAAGAAGTCAGTCCAGGCTGAAGGAATTAAAACATTCAAGAAACATTAAACAATATTTTCATGTATGAACACACAATGGCCCTCATTATGACATTGGCAGTAAAAACCGTCTACCACTGAGGCGACGGCCGCCAAAAGACCGTCACCGCGGCTACCAGCCGTCTGCCGTATTACGACCACAGCTGGATTTCGGGCAGAAGAATGGCAGAAATCCGGCTGAGGCCATCCCGGCGGATGGCGGTAAGGTGGCACTGCTGCAAGCAGCAGCGCCACTCCAGTAGACCGCCGCCAGCCATATTATGGCCCATAATCTGGTCTGGCGGTGTTCTGCTGGCGGACGCTGCTGCTGGCAGCAGTGCCTTGTCCCGTCTCCTGCCAGAGGACCCCCTGAACACAGGTAAGTGGGTTTTCTGACAGGGGACGGGGGTGGGGGTGTTGTGTGTGTGGGTGTGTGTGAATGTTTGTGCATGCTTGTATGCGGGTGTGTGTTCTGTGTTGAATGTGCATGCATATATGGAGGTGTGAGTGCATGTATGTTGTGTTCTGTGAATACATCTCATTGTGTATGTATGAAAGTGTGTGCGGATGTGTGTGTGAATGGATGTATGCATGCGTGGATGCATGTGGGAATGGGTGTGTGTGGGGGGGGCATCTGGAGAGGGGGGTGGAGAAGACCTCTATCAGTGACAGGGAAGGGTTTCCCTGTCACTGATAGTGCCTAACGCCATAGTTTTCGAGGCGGTAAGAAAGCCACGGAAACCATGGCGGTAGGTGGGGTCATTATCCTGCAGGCGGTACAGTGACGGCCACTTCAGCCAAACCGCCAATGTCATAATATGGTGGAAAGTACCGCCAGCCTGTTGGCAATACTTTCCACCATATTACTGCTGACCGCCAGGGTCATAATAAGGGCCAACATACCCAGAAAAAGGTGTTTTTTCAGAGTTGCATATATATCCATGGTTTTTCCATGCATTTCACCATGTTCATGAAATACTGCGCAGCCTTTTCTAACCAGTAGTGCTCTGAATATTCATATATACAGATATGTCACACAGATTTTATGTTCTTTCTTAATGTACCATATGTTTAGTTTTCATATAAATGTCTCTTTCAAGGTAGAAGAAAAAACATTCAGCAGGTGAGTAGTCTCGGATGAAACATAACCATGTGCAGTCTTATATTGTATCTCAAACCCAAGTTGTCACCTAACGGCTTGACTAACTACCTTGTGTATTCAGAATCTTTATACGGGCAATAGTAAACTATTCTGGTGGTGGGGCTGACTCTGAGGGGGTTGGAATGATTATATTTAAGATGAGAATGGAGCACACACGAACATAGTTCATAAATTCTTAATTCTGTTCATGGATCCTTGAACTTGAAGAGTTTAAGCAATTTAGACATTTTAAACAGCAAACATGATGTAAAACAAATGTGGCATCAATATGACAAGTGATAATTACAAAAAGTGTATTATTCCATTGGCAAATTTAATATCAATTCCATGAAATAACATACAAAAAATTATGACACAACTAATACTGTACAAAGCTGGTATTACACATAAAACTTGGCAGTGTTTTCTCACACATTGCATATTTAAGTCAATGGTAAAACATTTCAACTTTTTCCTTTCCATCCAAATGAAAGAATTGATCTTGAAATTCAACAAAATTCAGCCGACACGTGTTTCGTCCTGTGAAGGACTTTATCAAGGCTGACAAAACAAATAATACAGTCACTTATTACAACCTGTAACGGAGTTGTGTTATATTTGTATTATATATATTGCCAATGGAATAATACACTTTTTGTAATTATCACTTGCCATATTGATGCCACATTTGTTTTACATCATGTTTGCTGTTTAAAATTTCTAAATTGCTTAAACTCTTCAAGTTCAAGGATCCATGAACATAATTAAGAATTTATGAACTATGTTCGTGTGAGCTCCATTCTCATCTTAAATATAAAAAAATTGTTGGTACAAGTCTTCTTGTTCCATTATACATACTGGACAACAGGTATGTTTAGAATTTATCGAGCACCGGTACAATACCTCACATTATAGGAAAGTGCAGCCTCATATTAGGTTTTCTGTTGTCAATCAGTTCTTCTAATGAAAGGGGTTGGAATGATAGCAACCATTACTCAAAAAGGCAACCTGGCATGAAATCTCCTCATATTCTTTTAGCCCACGGACTACCGTTTCTGAGCAGATCACATGAACCCAAGGGGTGGGACTATAATTGATGTCTTAAACCTTTGTGAATGCAAATGGATCCATATCTTAAATATGGTAGTCTGACCCTAGGTTGGAATCAGTGTAGTTACATGCAGCTGCAGATTATCAATCCCACCTGAAACCCAGTTCCAAATACCAGATAAAAGCAGCACACAAGCAAGGATCTTGTTTCTCCATAACCACACTGTGCATGCTTGAACTGAATATCCTGAACCTATGCTGCCCACTAGGAGGCATATAAACTATACAGAGGAGACCACCATGATCCTGAAATTTATTATGAGGAACTACAAGAGACTGCGTGATCTCCCACCCTACGGCATCAGTTCCTCACAAAAGGCGGCCTTATGGCAGCAGTTTGCCAAAAGCAATCACTGCATTGAGGAATGACATCTGGACAGTGAATGACATCAAGAAGAAGTGGTAGGATGAGAAGAGTAGGTTGAAAGAGAAGCACACAAGGATAGAGGTAGTCAGAGCTCTCCCAGGTGTACAAACAGGAGCCTGCCTCTGACTCCACTTGAGAGGGATGTCATCTCTACCATATACCCCCCAGGTGGTCCGTGGGCTGCCTGTGAGTGATGACCACAATATGGGGCCAGGTAATATGCAATTATTCTAACAATGACACCAAATGACCAATGTTTGTGATTCTCAAAAAATGTGACAATGAATGTTGTCCCAAGTAAGTACGATCTGTATGTGTCTCAGCTAGTCCATTGCACTGTAAGTACCGGAATCCTTTGTGATGACAATTGTAAACTACAAACCCTCAGTCCCAAACAGTGCCCCATCACTGCTGCCTCATCAACTTAACACTGGTGCATATCAATTGATAATGCTCCTCATTCATTTACCACAGTTGTTGGCATGGAGAAGCAAATGTGTAGTAATGTGATAGGTTGGACATAATCAAATATCTTGGTCATACCTGATGACCTTTCCCTTCTGTTGCCACATACGGCCAGAGAACAGTCATACTCTCGAGCACGGGTCTCTACACCATCAGGGAGGCAACATCATGGAGCACAACAACCCATACCATCAGCACAAACTAGTTCATAATTATGGCCAGGAGAGGGCATTATCTCCTACATTGTTACCTGTAAACTCATAGTTATAGCACTGGAATTCACAAACTGTGGCAAACCTGTGAAATGAACTAGGTATTGTTGTGTATCACATGTGTCAACTAGTATTTTAACTGAACACCCACATATCACATCAGTCCCTGTGACATTGTCCAAAAAGGGACAGCCTGCAGTGACCTCTGCAACATGTATGGGTGTGAAATCTGGTCAGACACCACACGCTGGCAGATGTCAGACACCAGTAAGGATACATGAAATTGACTTTACCAAATGATTTTGCTCCTAAACTGTGGTGTAAATGTCAGCAGTATGTGATGTTGTTCTAATGTCACTGTTGTCACTAATCCCCATATGCTCATATATGGCTCATAACAGTATACCACACACCATCCTGACATGTTGGCCAATGATAGGTCAACCAAAAATGTATGTGGACAGTACATACCTAAGGGTTCATATTGGCCCTCATGTAGGTTGATTTTGCGTGGGTTAGTGCAGCAAGTCTATATGTGGGATGTCACTCAAGTGGAGAGTGAGGCAACACAGTGATTTGTTCAGCCATGACACAGTCCAGGAGCCAATTTTAAACCATTCAAAGCGGCTCACTGTAGCCGCATAGACACAATTGACTGGTGTATGCACTCAGAATTTCACACAGATTGATCCTCCAGTGCCTTGAGAGGCTCATAAATGTGTCCCCAAGTCCATCATGGAGAGGTGGAGTCACAATCTGTTTCTAAGTTTATGCAATGGATACTTGCTGACAAAATGCCAGGAAACAACAGCTAAATAATGATGTTGGTGAGGGGTGTACTGATACCAGCAGGCTTGCATTTTGGGAGTGTGGTAGTGGTTGGCAAGTTGGGTGGAGAAGAGGAGGAGGCTAGACATCTAGTGGTTGAACTGCACAATCTGAAAACAGTAAAGGCAGGGATCAGCCCAGCTTTTCTACTTGACCAAATAATGCACACCTAGAACAATTTTTATTACACTTTGCCATCATGGTCACAAATGAGTGAACCTCTAAATAGAAGACTTCAGAATGTGTGCTGTACATGACCGTATTCAGTGTCAAGTTAAATAGACCATGATGTTATACACATAGTAGGAACATTATAAAACGTATGGCATGTCATAAAAAAAAATATTAGCATGTTATGCCCATAAAAGGAACATGTGCATACATATATGAGACATCCTAAAAACAGGTAGGCAACATATGATGCAAAAAAGTCTCTAACAAAAACTTATGGTATGTATATTGTCACTTAGGATTACGTGGTTGAAGATGAAGGCACCTCCAATACCCAAAGAACGAAGAAGGAGCCCCCGGCGCTCCTCTGCGCAACATGGGGGCCTCCTTAAAATTCTGGGGAAGAGGGGGGTGGCACAAACCCTCTTTGCACTACTGATGGGCCCCTCCTAGGGCCCCCCCAGGCCTCCACCGGCCCTCACGAGGGGGGTCAAAGCCAGGGAGAAGTGATAAGAGGAGGGGAGCGCCACACACCGGCTCCTTTTCAAGGGGGGGCTCCTCCTGGGGCCCACGATCATTGCGGCCTCCAACGAGGGAGGGGGGCCGAAGATCAGCACTGGCCCCAAGGGGCCAAACAAGGGACCAGTGATGCGGGGAGGCTCCGGCGAGGCTTCCACCCCGCCCACGGCCCAGCAGAAGGCTCGATCGGGGCAGGGAGAGACCTCCTTCTCCCCTGCCCCTCGTGGACGAGGAAAAAGGGGCCTGGTAGGGTGGGGGATCCTCGATGAGGCCTCCGTCCCCCCGCCCGGCTGAAGACACACGTTGCGGCCTACCCAGGCTGGTAGAAGCAGCAGGCACCAAAGCAGGTGCCTGCTTGTGCCCCGGGGGCGCTACACGGAGTGTGCTTCACCCCGGGGGCACAATAGGAGCACGCTCGCTCCACTCTTTATTTTGGCAATGTTCTTTGTGCCCTGGGGGCACAGACAACAGCGCGACTCCAGCGCTGCATCCAAGACAGCCCGGGTTGTGGCAGTGATTCTTTTCCACGCAGATAAAGCAATCTGCCTGGGTCGCGGAGGTGATCTTCGGTGGCAAAGCACTTTCAAGTGCAAAAACGGACACAAAAGGAAGCTCTCTTCCTGTGCATAGCACAATTTAAGCGAAGCACCTTCCAGGCGCTATAAAGTAAAAAAAGGAAGCACTCCTCGTGCTGTAGATGGATGCAGTGGTCAGGGGCCTTCAGCACACTGCCCCTGGGGAGCAAAATTACCAGAAAAGGCCCTCAGGAGGAGGACTCAACTATAGGCCAGCACAAGGAGCATGCAGCAAGTGAAAAGTCCTCTTCAGTGACCAAGCAGGTCGCAGGTCAGCACAGCAGCAGCAGTCCATGGTGGTTCCTGGTGAGTTGTCCAGTTCAAAGATGATTAAGAGTCTCCAAATTGTGGGGTAAATTTCCCTGTACTTATACTCAGTCCTTACAATGTTTTGCAATGGCAGGGAGAGGAGGTTCCAGCCAGTTACAACTGGTTCTGGGAGTGCCCCCTCTCTCCTTTCAGCACAGGCTCCAAACATCAGTGGGGGGTTAACAACCCTATTGTGGGAGGCCAGGGCACAGCCTTTACAAATGTAGGTGTGCCCCCCCTCTCCCTTCTCTCAGCCCAGGAAGACTATTCAGTATGCAGATGGACCTCTGTGACATCTCCACCCTCCCTGTGTACAGGTTGTCTGAAAAGTATGCACAAAGCCCCAACTGTCACTTTGCCCAGACGTGGATTGGAGCCAAGGTGCAAAACACCAGAGTCATAAGCACAGATAAATGTGCACTTTCTAGAAGTGGCATTTCTGTAATAGTAAAAAAATACACCTACACCAGTAAGCAGCATTTATTATCACCATCACAACCATACCAAACACGCCTATGCTACCCCTCATAAATCAGACAATACCCCTTACACATAAGGCAGGGCATTTCTAATGCAATCCTATGAGAAGGCAACACTCACAGCAGTGAGATACCAAGTTAGGCTGTTTGTCACTACCAGGACAGGCCATGCATCCTGGCATATGTCTTGCCTTCTATATACATAGCACCCTGCCCCTAGGGCCAGCTAGGGTGACCTTAGGGGGCACTTACATATAGTAAAAGAGGAGTTCTGGGCCTGGCAAGTAAATTTAGACGCCAGGTCCCTGTGGCAGAAAACTGCGCACACAGGCCCTGCGCTAGAAGGCCTAAGACAGGTTTGAAAGTCGACTTCAGTGGGTGGCGCAAGCAGCGCTGCAGGCCCACTAGTAGCATTTAATTTACAGGCCCTGGGTATGGAAATACCACTGTATAAGGGACTTACAGGTAAATTAAATGTGGCAATTAGGTATAAGCCAATCATGCCAACTTTAGATGGGAGAGCACCTGCACTTTGGCACTGGTCAGCAGTGATAAAGTGCTCAGAGTCCTAGAGCCAACAGCGAGAGGTCAGAAAAACCAGGAGGAAGGATGCAAAAAGACTGGGGATGACCCTGCGTAAGGAAAAAAGTCCAACAGTGTCAGTATGCATTTTTGCATCATCCGGCCCTAGTGAAGATAATCCGACCCGAGTGCGGATGATCCTGCCCAAGTGGAGACGATCTGCCCTGAGTGCGTATGATCCACCCAACGGCGAATGATTCGCCCCAAGTGAAAACATTAAGATACTACTTGTAACTTACTTTTGTGAATACCTGAAAATCTTAAACTTTGACTTTTGGTCTAAACTTAGACCAAAAGTCTAAGTTTACCTTTGTGAATCGGACCCAATGTACTTTACAGATAAATATTGTTCAATATTCTGTGAATGGAAATACCTATGCACACTGCATGCATTGATGAGAAACTGGGGTTTGCAGCATTGTGATTGTTTATACATTGTTTATAACCATTTCTGAAAATGAAAATAGAAAAGATATTTGTTGAGCATTCCTTAATCACCTCCTTGTCTTGAACTTTAGCCCCTGTTTTTTAATAAAATATGGGGGGTCATTACAACCCCGGTGGTAGATATATTAGTGGAGGTATTACCGCCAACAGGCTGGCAGTACATACCTCCACTATCATGACATTGGCGGTTTGGCCAAAGCCAAACCGCCAAGTTAACACATGGAACGTTACAGCGGTAATGACCGCTGGGCTGGAGACTCCAGTCTCCAGCCAGCAGCCGTCACTAGGCTGCCCATGGCATTTTGACCCTGCCCACCCCCATGGTTTCCATGGTTTCTGTACCACCACGGAAACCATGGCGGTAGGCACTGTCAGTGCCAGGGAATTCCTTCCCTGGCACTAATAGGGGTCTCCCCCACCCCTCCCCAGAGTCCTCCCTCACCCTCCCCATTCCCCTCCCACCCTCTCCACATATACACACATACATGCACATACATACACACCCACACCCACACACCCACACACCCACACACACATGCATAAACACATTCACCCATGCATGCATACATTCATACAAACACATAGCAACACTCACTAACATACATCCAGGCACACACGCAATCACACAAAACAACATGCATGTAAACACACACCCACTCATGTACACATGCATTACACACAAATGTACGCATTCAAACACAGTCACACACACCCCTACACACGCACACAACACCCCCCACCCCCCTCTCCTGTCGGAGAACCAGACTTACCTGCTTGCAGGGCGTCCTCGGGTAGGAGACAGGACGCGGCACTGCTGTCAGCAGCAGCATCCGCAAGCAAAACACCGCCAGGCCGTATCATGAAACATGAGACGATAGGCGGTGTTTTACTAGCGTCGCGCTGCTGCTGGCAGCAGCTCCACCTTACCGCCGTCCGCCGCCATGAACGTAGCCGGAATTCCACCTGTCTTCTAGCGGAATTCCGACTACGGTCATCATTTCATGGGCAGTTGGTAGCGGCGGGGACAGTATGTTGGCAGCCGTCGCCATGGCGGTAGGCAGCATTTGCCGCCAATGTCATAATGATGGCCCATATGCCTTTCATTCCTCAGTGACTTTGCCAGATGCTTTAGCCCTAGCAATAGGAGATCACACATTTGGCACCCTCAAGCTAGAATGCAGCATTCGGCTGCTGTCTCTTCGAAGTGAGACCAGCCTCGTGCACGCTGACCTCACATAACCTTTTTATCTTCAGCCTTGGACGCCACATTTCGGCAAGCTGTTTCAGTGGTGTTCTGAAGTATGAAGGTAAAGGACCGGGCCTTGCTACAGAAATTTCCTTTTTGCAAGAATGATTTTGTTCAGTCAGAAGTGTTGTGCATTACTGTTTGCCTTTTAGAGTCACATGCCTGATTCAATTAGATTATTTTTTCAGTTTAATACTTGGATATATAAAGAAGTACCTCCTTGCTAGGGTGAGTAAATAGAATGGTTTACATTTTACTCACTTCTGAGAAATTTTTATGACCATTATTAAAGATAGCTTCTGCACAATTTTTGCAGCCCAAGCCTATTTGTGACCCCTGCAAGGCTGAGATGATTGGACCTAGGAGTATAATTTATCTCTAACGGATGAAAAGCCAATGAGCCTTCGCTACACAATTAAGTTTAACTACAACTACCCCTCACATTAATATTTGAGCATTTCAGGTGAGCTTTTTCACCAGGGAAGAGTCTAGCTACATGGACATACACCTACAATCCTTCTGATTGGTGTCTTTGCCTTCATTAAGGTTGCTCTCAACACTCTTGATGAGGACGCGCCAGTAAGGCTGCATATGACCTTCCCTAACCTTGGGTCAAAACAATGACTATTTTATTCCTTCAGCCTGGACAGACCTAATTATACACAGAGGTACAGTACTGATTCAACCACTGTGTGGATGGATTTTGATTTACTCAGAAAGAAGGGTGTCAGACAAGCTTAAATACTATATTTCGGTGTTAGTAAACTCTTTGACTTATACTTCATTCTTCCTGACTTCTTATCACCCATGCATAAGCATTTTTTTCTAAGTTCTGTTTTTTCACACATTAGTGCAACCACTTTCTGACAAAGATGCATATGGATGCATTTAATTGAAATACAATTTTGAATTAATTTCAAGTGAATGATTGTGTTTTTGTGCTGTAATGAGGGTATACTCTCCCCTTTATGAAAAAAATGGTTAATTCCCCTCTCTCCTGGGTTGGAGTTGTTTGACTACTGTTACAAAGTCAGGGTAAGTCAATTTATTTGCTATATCTTTAGACTACCCGTGAGGACCATCTGTTGTTTGTATCACACGATACCCAGGTCCTATTGGGTTACCCATTGTTATGTAGTGGGCAGAGTCCTAAAGCCAGAAACTTTTTAATTCAGCACAGGATCAAGAACAGAAGGTTAGAAGCAAGAAGTCAGAGGAAACCACACCAAAAGCTGACTGGTCTAACAAGGACTCACTGTTATGATTTGTCATATTATGTTATGTTGCGTTGTGTTATTGTATATTATGCTATGCTGATTTGTAAAATGCACTACTCATTTAGGAGGGTATCCTGGAGCTGTGCAGGTAGGAGTCTAGCCCAGCGTAGGGCAGGTGGAGGGGCTATTCGAAGATTCAGGTTTTCAGTTTCATATGGAATTCAAGAAAAGAGAAGAAGGCACATTGGTCCAAGCTTTAGGAGTGATGTGGGAGAAAAATCTACAATTAGATTTAGTTTTCCATATGAGTGGGGCGTATGCAAGTTGGAGCTTGGCCAAGTAGAGGTGACTGAAAGGTTTGTGAAAGCAGATATGATTGTTGAGGTATGCAGGGCCCAAGTTAAGTAGAGCCTTGAAGGTGTGAGTTGGGAGCTTGAATTGTGCTTGTTTATGTATGGGTAGCTGGTGTAGCTCCTTGAGTTGGGGTGTGATTTGTTTACAGTGAGAGAGGTTGAAACTGATTCTGGCAGCTGAGTTCTGAATGATCTGCAGTCTCCTAATTCTTTTGCTTGTTGATCCTAGTTTAGTGGGTGCTCCCTTGGTCAAGCTTGGTGGTGAGTAGGATGTGGGTGATGGTTTTTTGGGTGTTAACAGAGAGCCATTTGAAATTCTTTCTAAGTGTCTTCAGCGTGAGGGAGCACAAGGTAGTGACAGCATTGTCTTGGGTAGTCATCTTGAGTTTTCAATTGATGATGATTCGGAGGATGCTCATGTGGGAGGTGGGTGGTGCCTTAGGTCTTAGCTATGTCTTCCACTGTGAGAAAGTGATCCCTTTGCCCCTGACCACCCCCAAATGTTTTGTCTGATACTGGTGGTTACTGACTATGACTGTGCCCTGGGCACTGCTAACCAGTCCCAGGCCCAGTGCTTTTTGTAAAACTCTGTATGTAAATCAGGCATAATTATAATTGGCACTGACAACCTACCTATAAGTCTGTGATATATGGAAGGGCATGTAGGGGTAGGAACCCCAGTGTAGTTAGGGTGCCCATGGGTGCACTGCTGTGGTCTATGCCTTTAAATTAAAGTTAACCCCAAATTCGACTTGACTTTGTAATTAGAAGCACTTTCAAAGTCTCAAACTACCCTAGTTTTACATATAATGACTTACACCCCTAGGGTGTGCTCTAGGTGCCCCCAAGGGTTGGGTGCAGAGTAAATAAAAACAGGGACATGAAGGGCTGATTATAGTTTTGTCTGACAAACTCAGGAGGAGTTGTGACTGAATTACTGCTGACTTCTTTCCATCCACTTGCCAGTCAACACAATATGCCAAAGATATTCTCAGAACAAGACCCTGCCTTCCAAACTAACAACCTATCTGACCACCCCCCTACAGCAAGATACACATTTTCAGAACCTCATTTTCCCCACAAGCTGCACCACCAGAGATACAAAAGATCACACAAAATTCATGGAGGAAGTGCAGACCTAGATTGTCCCAGACAATTGATATTGAAAGCGTCACCCAATGGAAATATTCTATCAACCACAAGGATCCTGCAACCCTAAAGCAGACAACCACCATCAGAACTTATCTTGACATTCACATACAACCCAAAAAACTATACACATCAGGAACCTAATAAGTGTGAGCACACCAACAGTGTTAAAAAAACAAATGCACTGCACTCACACAGAACCACCAGTGACAGAGACACAGCATAGTACTGATAATGGCTAGCTTGGTAAGAGGTAATCACAAAAGATGGTAGTCAGGAACTTTGATTGGTTGGTTATGGGTCTCACAAAAACAATAAGGGGGTCATTCTGACTTTGGCGGGCGGCGGAGGCCGCCCGCCAAAGTCCCGCCATCAGAATACCGCTGCGCGGTCAAAAGACCGCCGCAGTAATTCTGAGTTTCCCGCTGGGCTGGCGGGTGACCGCCAGAAGGCCGCACGCCAGCCCAGCGGGAAACCCCCTTCCATGAGGATGCCGGCTCCGAATGGAGCCGGCGGAGTGGAAGGGGTGCGACGGGTGCAGTTGCACCCGTCGCGATTTTCAGTGTCTGCTTGGCAGACACTGAAAATCTTGGTGGGGCCCTGTTACCGGTTTCCCGTTTCTGACCGCGGCTGTACCGCCGCGTTCAGAATGCCCATGGATGCACCGCCAGCCTGTTGGCGGTGCATCCGCGGTCCCGACTACCGCCAGGGTCGGAATGACCCCCTAAGTGTTGACTTTGTCCATTGTAAAACTGTGGTATGCATAGTGGAGGTGAGCTTTGTAGAAGGTAAAAACACTGGTTGATAAATGCATGCATACTGAAACTCACTTAAAAGCATGTACTAACAAAAATGTAGCCAAATCATCAGCCCGAGGCACAGACACAGGGACCTATCCTCTCATTCATGTAAATTTCATGATCATGCAAAAAATGTGCAAGCATGTTGCTAGACAGTCACACACAACCTCAAACACTTATACAGGCCCCACACACAATTAGGTAACCCTACACCAGACACTCCTCAAACACTCTATCTCTTCAACAGATTTTTACCTCATCTGTCCACCACATCCTTCATAGACTATACATGCAGCCTTCAGACACATTCTCTTAGACACAATCAATCAATCAATCAACATTTATAGAGCCACCAACTTAGCCTTGAATGTTTCGAGGCATTTGTGGCATTTGTTGCTGCTGTATGGTGGAAACTCATTCAAACATCAAGATCTTGAGATCTCTACTGAATGGTTGGAGCAATGGGGGTGCAGGGGAAGAGACACCCATGCCTTGGCTGCCAGGTGTGAGAAGGAGCATCCTCTACTGTTGTTTTGGCAGTTCCAGGGGTGTCTGCGAGAAAGTGGGAGGAAAATCGAAGGCATCTGGTTGATTGGTGGAAGTTCAGTCATTTGTTGAGGTACGCCTGCCCTTCATTGTTTAGGGCTTTATTGGCGTGGATCAGCATCTTGAACTGGCATCTCTTCTTCATCAGGAGCCAGTGTAGTCTCTTGAGGTGGCGGTCTGATATGGGTCCTTCTGGGCAAGTCAAGGATGAGTTTTGCAGCTGCTTTCTGTATTGTCTGAAGTCTCTTCTGGAGACATGCTGTGATTCCTACATAAAGAATACTCCTGTAGTCCAGTCTGCTGGTGACAAGGGCATGAGTGATGGTCCTTCTGTTGTTGACTGGGAGTCCCCTGAAGATCTTGCGGAGTATGTGAAGGGTGTGAAAACAAGAAGATGAGACTGCATTGATATGTTTTTCCACTGACACGTGCTGTCCAGGATGATGCTGAGGTTGCAGGTGTGGTTTGTTGGGGCCAGTGATGGACCGTGGCTTGCAGGCCACCATTCGCCATTCCAGAGTGAGGTGTTGTTCTCAAAGATTAGGACTTCCGTCTTGTCTGTGTTGACTTTCAAACAGTTGTCTCTCATTCATTTGAGGACTTCCAGCATGCACTTGTGGAAGTTGGCTCTGATGCTGGAAGTGTCGCCAGTCAGTGAAATCATGAGCTCTGTGTTGTTGGCATATGAGATGATGTTGAGGTGGTGTGATCTGACGGTGTGTGCTAAAGGAGTCATGTAGGTGTTGAAGAGGGTCAGGCTGAGTGACAAACTTTAGGGCATACCACAGATGATCTTCTTGGTCTCTAATATGAACGGTGGGAGAAGGATCCTCTGGGTTCTTCCAGAAAGGAATGAAGCAATCCATTTGAGGTTGTGTCCCTGAATATCAAAGTGGTGGAGTCGGTTGATCAGTGTGTGATGTAAGACGGTTTCAAAAGCGAATGATAGGTCCAGGAGGATGAGGGTCACCATTTCACTGCAGTCCAGGAGAGCCCTGATGTCATTGTTGGCTGCTATCAGGGGCGTCATTCTCTATAAATATTCACCACTCACTTTCTGAGACAAAAGGCCATCATATAGACATATATATTGTAGACCTGAACACTGTCACCACACACACACATCAGTATCCAAAGTCAATATCTTAAGATACACATTCACTCTCAAATAACCCACATACACTCACAGATCCAAATTATCAGAATACACCTGAAACTGGCATACACATCAAGACACCAACACAATACACTCCATATACTCATAATTCCTCCGATACCCCTCACACACCATTCCTACAAATGAACAGAGCACTAGAGTGCAAGTTTGCATATTGTAATTCAGTGGAAACATGTTCTGAAGCAATTATTTCTGTTTAGGTCACTATATGGATATAGGAGCTAGTGCCAGGAACCAGGTAGGACTAGATGAAACTCGACACAATAGTAGTCATATGGACTAAGGCAGGGAAAGTTAGTGCATTAATTACCTTGAGACATTCAAGATGACAGTCCATCACAAAACTCCTACTGTTTGAAAAATTTCTCAATTTTCAAAAGATCTCCAGACACCCTCTAAACTTTCCCCAGATGCCTCACCAATTCCCCATGATGGTTCTTAAATGCAGTATTAACACTGTTACAATGCAACTAAAATGTTCTCACAATGCTTCTATGCATTTTTAAATGCCCCAGACTTCCTTCTCAAAATCCAAATAGCTATTCGAAAGTATGGCAACAAAAAGGCCCTCATTATAACAATCGCGGTAAAAACCACCACCTACCGCTGCAGTGACAGACGTCAACTACCGTCACTGCGGCTACCATCTGTCCGCCATGATATGATCACTGCTGGAAGTCCGCCACAAGAAGGGTGGAAATCCGGCAGTGATCATACTGGCGGATGGTGGTAAGCTGGCTCTGTTACCACCAGCACCACCACGCCAGTTGAATGCCGCCAGCTGTATCATTGTCTGTGATATGGCCTAATGGTGTTCTGATGGCGGGTGCTGCTGGCGGTAGCAACGCCCCTTCCCATTCCCTGCTGGAAGACCTCCTCAACAAAGGTAAGTCAGGCTTACGACAAGGGAGAGGGGTGGGGGTGTTGTGTGTGTGTATGTCTGGTTGTGTGCATAAATGTTTGAGTGTATGTGTGAATGCATCTGTGTGAGTTGTGTTGCGTGCCTGGTTATATACGTGTGAGTGAATGCATGTAAGAATGGTGAAGTGAGTTTGTGTCTGCATGTCAGTGTGATTGTATGTAAGAATATGTGCAAGCATGTCTGGAGGTATGCGCGTATTAATGTGTGTATGCCAGTGTGAGTGACTGGGTGTCTGTCTGGTACGTGTCTGCGGGTGTGTGCGTGTAGGGGGGTGGGGCGGGAGTGTGAGGATCGGAGGGGGTGGGGGAGTTTGGATGGATGGGGAGTGAGGGGTGTCTGGTGAGTGTTGGGGCGTGGGGGAACCACCTACTGTTGACAGGGTCGGAATTCCCTGTCACCGGTAGGGCCTACCGCCATGGAATTTGTGACGTTGCTAACGCCACGAAAACCATGGTGGTAAGCAGGCTCATAATGCCGTGGGTGGTACTATGCCGGCCGCCGGGCTGAAGATTGACATGTATGGCCTGGCAGCTCATACCACCATGGCAGTATGAGTGGAGAAGTGGCGGATTGGCTGCAGCCAACCCGCCATTCTCATAATGTGGCAGTATGTACCACCAGCCTGTTGGCAGTACTACTGCCACATTTCCACTTACCACAGGGGTCATAATGATCCCCTAAATCATTACCACAGACACCTTGGACTGCAACATACTACTCCCAAAAAACGTAGAGCTCCAATCCCCACACCCACAAAAACCCTCTATTACAAGCTGAACAAGCCTCTTGGGGACCCTTAATATACTCAGAGATAATATTACCATCCCCCAGACATGTATGCAATACACCGGATACCATCAGAATGCCAACCACTCACCCTTAAATTGTTGTACAACCTCAATATGCTATACATCATCTAGGCTTCTCAACAGTACACAACACATTTTTACAAAAATTCTCAAAGTCCCTCGCAGCTCCTGCAGGGGCTCTCAAATATATTTAAACTCATTTGCAAATCCCATAGGTACCCATAAAAAATAACCAGGTACTCAGCCAAAACCTCCAGAGATGCTCACACATTTGCAGTCCAAACAACCACTCTCATAATGCTCTAGATATGCTCGTACATCCCCTTGGAGATGCACTCAACTTTTCTCAGACCTCAGATGTTCAATAGATAGTCATACAACACATCCAGCTAACCATGTTATGTCCCCAAAACCATCCAATATTATTCAAAACCACAACCACAGACTAAATACACCTTAACTCTGACAATGAACATATACAGATTTGCAACATTCCTCAAGCACAGTCCTCACTTTAAAATATTCAATCAGCACTCCCCACACACCCTCACAATGCCAAACACTCTCACAATATGTCGACACGTTCTCAGGACACCCAAACACACCCTCCCAGCATTCCAAGAACATTCAATGTGAACCCATACACCATTAAAATAGTTAGCCACTCTCCAAAAACCTACAAGGCATAAAGCTTTCTTGTGACCCTCATAACATTCCAAACAACCCTACACCTTCACAATGCACCACATGCTTTTATAATGCTGGTGAACCCTGAGCCTTTCACAAGATCCCACACCTCAGGCATGCTCACAATACTCTCAGGCCCCTGCACAATGTTATCCATGCGATCTCTCCGTGTACCTTTACACAGTCAAGACACAAGGGAGCCCTGAAGCTCCACATTAAGACTATCACAACACATGCAGACACCCTCATAAGAGTCCAGTGGCTCTCACAGAGACTACAGGAACACTCACAACCTACTCATACATTCAAAATGCCATCTGACTCCTATAGCCATCTCTCAAAGACTCCAAAAGCCCTTTGACACTTTTCCAACTTACCTAGACACAGAGCCTCATTACGAGTTTGGCGTGCGGCAGAGGCAGCCCACCAAACTCATTCATCAGGCCAAACTACAAAAATTGTGTCAAAGGAAAGTTTATTTTCAGTTTCAAGAGGTCAGATTGCAAGGGCACTTCTACTGAAATTCAGCCATTAGTGCATAATAAAATCACTTGGGTCACATGCACTATAATTCCCTTCAAAACATATTTTAAATTCACTACATGCTTTGATGCTCAAATGTTAGCACTAATTTTTTTTTTTTTTAAATATGGCATTCATGGTTCAAGGTAACTAAGTATGATGAGGCCAGCTCCATTCGTGTTGCAACCCCTGATTACATAATTACGTGAGCTAACGGGAGTGCGGCCACTACCAAGTATGAAGTTCTAACAGGGGTGTTGCCACGGCAACCCCCACCATGTTTGCAGTATTGGTTCAGCCTTGGCTTACAGGAGCCAATAGAAATAAAGGGTTGCCGGTGATGGCAGGGAAGCAGTGAAGACGCCGGGACCGACACGGGTAAACTGCTCCCTCCGAAACTGCGCAGCAGTTATCAATAAATAACCGGTGCTCCAAGTGTTTTGTTAAGCGTGCAGCGCCGGCAATACAAAACACCACACACCCCAACCCTGGAATTTGCCTCCTCGCGTTATTTTCATTACGGCAATGCTTCCGAGGCCTGATTCCATTTCTGAAAGCATGACCATCCTGCTGGCATGGACTATACTATAATAGTAACCACCCTTCCTCTGATAAAGTGGAAATAAGGGTGGAAGTGTTTAGAGAGCGAGGGTAAAGAGCAGAATGAAGTAACAAAATGAATGCAAAAAAGACAGTAAATGTGCAAAACTGACATGATGTGACCCGCAATTTTACATATTTATTGTTTGCATTTCAGATTAAGCCATCACAGTAACTAATTCATTAATACTGTTTGATGAGGAGTACCTGACCTGATTTCTTGATGCTTTCAGCTGGCTAGAAGTGTCTCCACGATTCGGTCAAGTCAATCGCGCACACTTACTACAGTGAAGGCAGATTAGGGCAATATGCATCTGAACTGCCTGAGCCCTCTACTGGTGAAAAATGTCCTATGCAGCTTCTATCCGACCCTGGTTTCCATTCAGATAACAAAATTTGTTGATGACTTTTAAAAGGTGAAAGGTGTGCGAGTGTGTCATAATATGTGCAACTACAGCTTCAGTAGACAAAGAGGGAGGTGTTCCACATTTTCTTTATAGGACAGTTTTGTTTTTCAAAAGGCATAGCAGAAAAGAAACTCTTTCTATATAAGTGTCAGCTCTTGGGCCGATCATATCAGCCTGAGCACTTCATTTTAAACTTAGAGCCAATTAGATCGGCCCGTGGCACTTCTTAGGTTAATGGGGTGTGAAGTGGCCTGGGCTGGAACAAAGGACACATCTGGTGGGAAAGATCCACTGCAGCAGATGGCAGAGTAGGAGGGGGATAGAGTGGCTTTCAAAATAGGAAAAGCCACCTGTGAAATAAACTAGCCCTACCCCGTTTCCTGCTCCCAAAGACAGATAGGAGCCCCAGTCATTAAATTAGGAGAGGGGCTGGAAGGGGTGTGTTAGGGAAACTTAGTCACAACAGTGGGTGGGTCAGATAGATGTAACCTCGAAGGAGAGATTGTCTCCATGTTAGATTTTGGAAGAATGTTGCTTTCTGGGATTGATTTGTGTCACACTTCACGGGTAGTGGTCACCCTAGAAGGTGTAACCTGCACCCCATTGGTCAGGGGTGACTCCATGCTTGCCAAACCAGGAGCGAGGATAAATATTGCAGAGTTGGCCAGCAATTCAGATCCCTGTTTGAAGAAGATACTGGAGAAGAAGACTGCCCTGCCTAGTCCCTGGTCTGCACCTGAAGGACTGCACCGACAAGGACTACACCAGCTGCACACTTTGCCTTGCTTGTGCGACTCCAAGAGTGGACTCCCTGTAAACCACAGGTACAAAGGAGCTAACCCTAGCCCCCTGCATCGAGTCCTGCAAGAAGAGCCCAGCTGACCAGCGACCTGTGGCCATTTAAGGAATCTGACCAGGTGTAATCTGGGAACTGTAGTCCCAACTTCCGAGAAGCAATTCAGAGCTTCTGGAACCTTCGATCAACTTTTTTCAACACCTCAAGGCCCCAAAAAAGACATCTGGAAGAAAATACAGAAGTTTGAGAAGTTTGGAGCAGCTTTGTGAAAAAGCTCTGTGATGTGACCGACCCATCATCGAGAGTCAAGCCAACGATGTTGAACCGCAAACTGACCTGAATTTCAGGTTCATCCCGCTGAAGCTCTGGAGCTTTTCCCCATCCACGGGACTTCAAGGAGTTGACCTGGACCTCATGCTGAGCCAAGCCAATGATGTTGCATCGCAAGCCAGCCTGAAGAGGAGCTTTGTCTGATGACAAGAGAAAAAGCTCCAAAGAAGAGAATAAGTTAGAAGGTAAAATTTTGACCATGACCTACCACTCAGTGTATCTGACTTGTGCTCCATCATGGGCAGCCTCAGCATTTGACTTTGCCCCAATCAAGTGCAACCAGATGTCCACAGTTGGCGCTTTTTATTTTTAGGCACTAGGTAGCACATTTTTTAGATTTTATCTTCAAAAATTCATATCTACGGTTGCCTACATTGGATTTTTGTAGTTTTTGCGTCATTTTAATGATAAAAATATTTCCAAGTTTTATAAATTGGTGTTGGATTTTTAATGTGTGTTATGTTTTACTTATTTACTGTTATATTGCGATTAAGTGCTTCACACAGCTGTCTCCTAAGCGAAGCCTAACTTATTAACTGCTTGTTGGCCAAGCTGCCAAGGGTTTAGCAAGGATACATTTATTGGGACCTTGACTGTACCTCGTGTGGTATTGTGGAAGGTTACTAAGTGTAGGCACCTACCTTCCCTTGCTAATAATCCACTTTCCAACAGCCACAAGATGGAGTCCCATGGTGCAGAACTTTTCTCAAAGATTACAACATTTGTCTTGTTGCCATTCAACTTCTGACAGTTGGACATCATTCAATGGGTGATTTCTGTCACACATGCCAGAAATTTGTACTGGGTGGTGGATTTCTTCTCCATGATAGAGGGGATAAGTTGTTTGTTGTCAGTGTAGGAGAGGATGTTGATGTCATGAGAGTGCATGATGGTGGTCAGCGGGATCATGTAAGCATTGTAGAGGGTCAAGCTCAGGGAGGATACTTGCAGGGCTCCGCAGATGAGTTCATAGATGCCTGAGGTGAATGGAGCCAGGCTGACGGACTGACTGAGTCCTGCCAGTCAGGAAAAAGCTGATCCAATTGAGTGCGAGCCCTTGGATTCGGATGTTGTGCAAGCATTGGATGAGGATGGTGTGGAAGACTTCATCAAATGCTGCAGAGATGTCCAGAAAGATGAGGACTGCTATATCTCCACTGTCTAGGATCCTGCAGATGCCATCTGTGGTGGAAATTAGAATTTCCCCAGTGCTGTGGTTGGGTCTGAATCTGAACTGAGAGATGTTGAGGAGTTGGTGGTCATTGAGATATTTGGCAGAGGGGAGATCGGTCTGTATTTAGCAGGGTCAGCAGGATGGGTTATCAGCAAAGAAAGGTCTGTGGCATGTTTCGGAACATGTTACTGATGGGTAGGAGTCTTCTGGAGTAGTTACAGTGGGGCCAGGTGTCGGCTACTGCCAAAGAGTGGTCATCATTGTGGTAGTAGTTTCGTCCAAGGTGAAGGTGGGCCAAGAGGTGAGTATAGGATCTATGGATGAGGTCAGTAGGCAATTGGTGATGTCTGTCAGGTCTAGTTGGTATAGATGGTGTTGATTTTGTTGCTGAAGAATAGAAGCAGTTTGCTGCAAAAGTCCTCCTGTGAGGGGGCCATTGATCGGTATGTGGCTGCTGGAGAGGCAAAATATTTTACAATGGTGCAGATTTCCTTGCTTCTGTTGATGCTGACATTGATGCAGTCCACCAAGGAAGTGCATTTGATGGTCCAGATCAGTTGGTGGTAGCATCCCATGGACTATTTGTAGCTGCCATATCTTCATTGTCTTTTCTCATTCGCCATCTGTGCTCCATTTGTTTTCAGTACTGCTATGTCAGCCTGAGTTTCTCTGTGCACCCACTGGCTTGGGGTCTCAATCTTGTTGTGCTGTTCTGCTTATAGGGGACAGGGGTGTCACAACCGGAGGGAAAACAATTGCTGATGTTTTTGAGCCTGTTGGTGTATTTGGGTCAGTGGGTGAGGAGAGTGGTGTTCCAGCCCTTGTCCAGGATATTTTTTCAAAAGCAGCAGGTTATTCTGTAGATGGTTCATGTGCATCAGAAAGGGACAGGATGAATTTCATTAAAGTATGGTCCATTTAGTTGTCATGGCTGGGGTTTTCAATGAAGATGTTGTCAAAGGAGGTAAATATGGGGTCCATGGGTTGTCCAGTTGGGTGCCCCTTTTAACGATTGAGCGAGGCATGAGCATTCCATCTCTTCAAGGAGAGTTTTTGAGTTGGGGTTAGCAAGAGGAAATTTCAGGTCTCTCAGGAGTATGTAGTTGCTTGTGTTTAGGATTAATGGTGTGACAAAGTCTACAATTGTGTGAGATAAGTTGATGCGCAGGGCCATTCAGAGTGAAGTTGGTGGTGATGTGTAGCTTGAATGACAGGGGTTCCAGGATAGTGAATGACATGTTCACAGAGGTGGTACAGCTGCTAGCATCCTTGTGGATGATGGAGATTTTGCGACTGGGCTTCCTATGTGTGTCTTGCCTGGTGATTTCGTATCAGTGGTGGATGGCAGTGGTGATGTCTGGTGCCGTCGTTGGGTCCATCCAGGTTTTTGTGAGGAACAGCAAGTCTTGTATGTTGTCATGCAGCAGATCCAATATCGCTGTGGTGTGTTTGATGCCTGAGTGGGTGTTGAGGAGTATGCATGAGAGTGCAGAGTGCTGTGTGGGTGGTAGCTGGTCTATGTGAGTGTCAGATAGTGGGCTATTTAGTGCTGTAAGTCCAGGAGTGGAGAGAGGTAGATATGGGTGAGTATATGTGAACTTGCCGGAGGCAAAGAAGAACATTTAGTGCATATTGTCTGCTGGAGTGCTGCAGCAACACTGCAAACAGCAGTCAGTGTTGAGAGTATGAAGGAACATTGTAGGAATTATTGGGAGTAATACCAGGGTTCCTGCTGCTGGGAATAGACAGGTCACAGAGAGGCCAGATGGGCTTGCCTTTGATGTGCCAACAGCCCATCTGCTGAGTGCATCTACAAATTGACTGACATTAACTGGGTCCTGAGGGGTAAGAGTTCAGGAGGTGCTGAGCAGGGCTGGGGGTGTAGGAGGTGGGCATCTGCAGAGCAGAAAGCAGGACAGCGATAACCCGTAAGCAGAGCTGGGGAGAAGAAAAGAGCAGAAAAAATGAAGGACAAAGACAGAGAGGAATGGTACAAACAACGGATGATTACAATGAGGGATGGCATAAAACAAAGATAAGTGGTAAACAACAAATGGTAATGAGACAGAAAAATCATAAAAAACAAGACCAGTGAAAAATAAGAATGGCACTAAAACAAAGAGAAATGGCACAGGCAAAGGACAGACAAAATGAGAAATGCAAGACAGCAAAGATAAATGGTGGGGAACAAAGCACAGTGAATGAGAGAAAAAAACACAAACAAATAGCAGTGACAGAAAGAAATGTTACAAAGCTGAACAAAATGGAGAGTGAATCAAAAAAAGAGAATACAAAAATCACAATTGCTGGGACAAGCTGATACATAAAGAGAGAGAGGGGGAGTGCAACCATGCGTGGTTCAAGGTGGGAGCCTTAACATGCTGAACAGGATGCATAGGTTTTTTGCCTGGATGGAGGTCTTGGGCATAAGTAAGTCCTAGGGTGCTAGGATCAGTCACTGCCTACAGCCTTAATTAACTTAATGGTGAAATACAACCTCCTTTTTGCCCATTACATTTGTCCTATACCCTTTTCAGTTCTATCAATAAGTTGGACTTGGATACATTAAGGTTCTAACCATGCAGATAGTGCAAATCATGTATTCGCTCCTAGTTCTGGATGGCTTATTGGCGGCTATTAATAGCATGGTAGTGGTGACAGGTTTTTCCACATTTGCGTAGAAAGTAGTTGTGAGGAATAACAAAATTGGCAATATATTGTTCTCTCTTGTAGGTATTGTTTACTTTTGTGAGTCTGGTTGCTGTATGTTACACAGGGTATGGTTAGAGTATCATTATAGGTAACATTGAATGATCTACTGTTGAATAATGTATTGATGTTTTTGGGAGGGAATATGGTAACTGAGACATTTGGGGCATGTTTTGACAATGTGAAAATACAAATAGGATTCAGTTTGTGAATATTGTATATTTTGTGGGTTTTGAAATCAAGATGGTTTCTAAGAGGGTCATTATGATAATGGCGGGATACCCCACCGTTAACCGTGCTGAAGGTTGAGTGAAGACCGCCAGAGCAGTGAAGCCCCCACCGGCCCGATAATGATTTTTCCGCTGGGCCTTTACATTGAAGCCGGCTCCAAATAGAGCCGGTGCCAATTTTGCAGTGCAGCGGGGGCAGTAGCACCCATCACGCATTTCACTGCCCGTAATTCGGGCACTGAAATGCCAGATGGGGCTGTGCCTGGGGGCTGATGCCAAGTGAATGGGCAGTGCAAGGACCTCCAGGGGGGCCCGAGTCACCCATTCTGCCAACCTTTTCCTGGTGGTGTAAACCGCCAGGAAAAGGCTGGCAGAATGGGACTCATAATATGCAGGGCAGCACTGCTTGCAGCACTGCCCTGTCGGATCTGACACACCACCACCACCAGGCTGCCAGGTAGTGGTGTTTCTACCACGGTCGTAATAGGACGGCCGAGCCGCCACTGCCACGGTGGTCCGCCCGCCACCGTGAGTCTGGTGGTCCATGGACCGCCAGATTCATAATGACTGCATAAGTCTTTGTCCTAAAAGAAAGTGTGAGGTGGGTTGAGGGACCCATGGAAATTGCACCTTGTTTTTATGTGTGCTTTACGTGTTTTTAATGTTGGCTTTCTGTATATTTGTTTGAAAGCCCTGATGAAGTCCTTTTGAAGGGGCAAAACGCATTGGCTGGATTTTTGTATTGAAGAAGAAAAGTGTTTTGATATCTATGGACTGAATGAAGAACTTTCCATCTTGATGAACTGAATTATGTCCTAGTTTATGGCTATATAATTGAATTTCCCAGGTGTCTCATTGTGATTTTATAGCGCTATCTTCTTTGTTGAGATTGTTCATGTTTTTATTATTATTGTGCATAATATAATGATGGAGTGTTTTCTTTTATGGTTTGAAAAAAAATGAGTAAATATTTATTCCTTGATTAATCATTGTTAGGTTTGCTCTGTGATTAATAGAGATTGAGGACAGCATAGTATCAGTCAAAGTGTTTATGTTTACTTTAATGATGTGAAACAACTACTTTGGTCTGCTAAGACATGTTTATGTTAACTTTCATAAAGTGAAATAATGTCTTTGGTTTGCTTAGACAATTATTGATAGTTTTGATTTGACTTTGATGATGGCTGCCTTAATACTGTTGCTTCTTTGATCTTGGAAAGATGGTTTGTGATTTTTTTAATTCTTCAGCATATTTCAAGCTTGCTAAGTTCTTTCCTTTTCAAAAAGAGGTCATCTACAAACCATATAATGGATTTTTTTGGATAAGACAATTTCTTTTTATGTGATGCAGGTTCATCTATGGATTTTTGAAACCTTATTCATAGCTTGTGAAGGAACGGTCAATATCATTAAAGAAAACAGAGGAAACATACAAATTCCTAATTGCAGCTTCAGTTGCAAGACCTGATAATGTGTAAAGTAATCTTCTTGCAGAGACGGGGAGAGTGTCCTGTGTTTGTGCAGTTCATTGGAGTGAATTTCAATAAGGATGAAGTGGTGGGCAATCTGCCTCAGTTGGTCAAGACAAATAACACTATTGCAATCTCTGACAATGAGTTTCACTTTTGTATCCCTAGAATACTGAAAGAGTTGAACTAGATTGGTACCATTGAGCATCGTTACATGTTTAGTAGTGCTGTGATTTTTATTATTGTTCCAGGAACACATGTTCTTCACAGAGTATTTTCAAAGAGGATGTTCTGGTTTGTGGGGTATTCAGCAAATTCAGTTTGAAATCTTTTCTGTGACGTTGGTTGGGTGTGGGTTGGGGAGTGGTCTTTGAAATGGAAGTAGTTTCTTAGTAAGAGATGAACCAGGCTACTTTCAGAACTGCAAACATTGAGGTTGACTGTGTGTCTACTTTCTTGCAATTTACTGGAGAACGATGGATAAAAGCCAAACCACTATTTTAAGTATTCAATCTGTTTGTTCTTTTAATTGAGATAACAGAAGAGACTATGGGGGTCATTCTGACCCCGGCGGTCTCAGACCGCCAGGGCCAGGGTCGGCGGGAGCACCGCCGACAGACCGGCGGTGCCCCGCAGGGCATTCTGACCGCGGCGGTTCGGCCGCGGTCAGACAAGGAAAACCGGCGGTCTCCCGCCGGTTTTCCGCTGCCCTTGGAATCCCCCATGGCGGCGCAGCCTGCTGCGCCGCCATGGGGGATTCTGACACCCCCTACCGCCATCCTGTTCCTGGCGGTTCGCCCGCCAGGAACAGGATGGCGGTAGGGGGTGCCGCGGGGCCCCTGGGGGCCCCTGCAGTGCCCATGCCAATGGCATGGGCACTGCAGGGGCCCCCGTAAGAGGGCCCCACTGTGTATTTCAGTGTCTGCAATGCAGACACTGAAATACGCGACGGGTGCAAACTGCACCCGTCGCACCCCTGCAACTACGCCGGCTCAATTCTGAGCCGGCGTCCTCGTTGCAGGGGCATTTCCTCTGGGCCGGCGGGCGCTCTTTTGGAGAGCGCCCGCCGGCCCAGAGGAAATGTCTGAATGGCCGCCGCGGTCTTTTGACCGCGGTGCGGTCATTTGGCGGCTCCCTCCAGGCGGGCGGCTCGCGCCGCCCGCCGGGCTCAGAATGAGCCCCTAAATATTTATCATGGGCTGCAAATAATTATCTAACCAGTATTCAATGATAGCAAAAAAATCAACTCTATATATATATCTTTTTTTGCATCGGTTATGAAGGCTTGGCCAGTATTTACAGAACTTCTGTTATGAGTTATACTTTTAATTGAGGGTTATTTAACTGAGAAGATAGATGTTAAAATGGTATTTGCTAATTGATTTAAGGTTTAATAGCTCTGCTCCCTTGTCCACCCTAAGATCATAAGTCTTTTTATAAATGGTGTGGTTCAGGGAGGGCAGTCTGTACAGGCACATGACGTTCGTCTTTTTTTGGTTAGGAAGCAAACACTTGGTTACTGGTGACAGGTTATTCATTAGATACAGGAGAAAAAAGAAGGGGCTAGTGAGATTTAAAACACAAGACTAATAAAATCCTGTCCAATCCAAATCAAATCCATGATTCCTGTTCCTAGTACAAGAGAACCTACTTAAAGATGACAAATGTGAAAGACGATCAATGGCCCTGCTAAGGTTTTGTTAATGAATCCCATTTTAGGATTCTCTTAAAACTGTTTGGTGCGGGCTCTGTCACCATGACACAGCTCTGCACCAAACAGCAAAATATATTGGCAGGAACCACAATGATGGCAGTTCCTGTCCATAAATAATAAGTGACCTCATGCTTGGTGGTCATTTATAAATTTGTTGGCCAGTCCCTCTGCTATGGGAGGGAGTAATTTACCCTGTCACTATTGCTGAAAGACGGGCCATCAGACAAATTATTAATTAGGTCCTTAGTCTCCTTTTTGGACCTCATACTTTTCCAGTAGAGCAAGGCCATATAAAGTATCAATGAAGCTTTCATTGACAGCAGATAGACTTTCTTAATATCCTCTAAATAGGCCATTCAAGTAGGACAAAGCTCAGAGCAGGACCTACTTGATTTTCTCACCCAGTAGGTCCTGGTCCTCTGGAGGTCTGAAAGTCTGAAATGGTTCTAAGTGCAAACTTTTCAGAGAATGTTCAACAAGTCTAGCTGGACACAGCCAAGAATACCAGGACCTCAGAGACAGCAGTTAGTGGTCAGAACTTACTCCAGCTGAATCCAACAGTAGGGTCTAGTCCAGGTCCAGTTGCGGCTTTGAGGTGATCACGTCAGAGAAAAAGGCCTCTTCCAGCTTCTTGCGACCCATAGCCACACAGGAGATCAGTCTACTGACCTTAGACTCCATTTTGTTTGTTCTGGGTGCAAGTAGGAGCAGTTCCCAGCCCTTCAGGACTTCTCATAGGTCAAAAGCAGCATGTGCAGTCTTCTTGTGTTCTTCCACATGCCCAGTAAGTGTTAGGAGGAGTTGGTGGAATGGTACATTTATTTAATTAATTTTGTTATGAGTCAGTTCAGTCTCCTATGGGTGGTAAGTAACTCCTGGATAATTCCTACTAATGGGGAAAAAGTTCCCAGGGGCAGTATTATTCACTTTCACAGCACATGTTGTTTGCCTGACTGCACACTGGCCCAGAATGCAACATTCTAGGGGAACCCAAGATGATAAAGGCCTTTTGCCCTTGGAAAATGATTGTGTGCCAGACAGTGTTGTTTAGGGAAATGAGCAGCCCCCTTCTCCTAAGCTATTGGGACCAGCTCCCCCTCATGTTGAGCTGGTCTCTAATTGACTATAGAGGGCCTAACAATCGAAGCCTTCCCTTCCTTAGTATTCCCATTATATTAAACTAAGACTGGGTAGGGATCCCCTCTGCCCTTTTCAAGTTAATGAAGTTCCTTGAACCTCCCAAGCTGCTCTTACTGAGTTGATAGGGATCTCATGCCCCACACCAAGCCCATCCTGTCATCAAGCCTGGGCCATTAACCTGCACTGAGAGCAGTTTCCACACCTCATTAGGGTCAACCTATCAGCTAATGCAAAATAGTGTCTAGGGGCTACAGGCGGGGAAATGGTAACTGCTACTATTCCTAACTATTTATTGGAAATCTATCTTCACTAAATTAATTAAACATAGTATTTGCATCACTGCTCTAGCTTGTTTTAAAACCAGAGGAAGCAAGGTTAATATATTAATCTGCACTCTAGTTTTCCTCAAAGGACAGCCAGAGCCTTTTACAGTGAATGAAGCTTTTGGGGGCCTGTCACTTTAGAGTTAAACTTCTTTGTGTCCCGGTCATAAATACATTGGATCCTACCTTGTGACCTACAATGCATACATAGAGGTGACTTAGTCAGGTTGGGCTGCTGTTTAAACTGCAGAAGTCAGGCTACATTGTTAGGTCTGACGTCCGATTTGGCTTACCACACCCTGACAGAGACAGCTAAGCCTTGAAACCTTGAAATCATACCAAGGTAGATGCTAATGAATGTCTGTGTGTGAGATGAATCATAACACTCCAGCATTGGCACCTCAGAATAATAATCTAAATATTGTAACCATATAAACAATTAAAACAATTTAAAACTGAGCACTGTGATCGCTCTCAACAGATTCTTGATAGCTACAATTATTTCTGTGACATAGCCCCATCCAGTTGACACATCAGACATTACAGAATAAATTATAGAGGATGCTGCACATCCCTGGTACTCGGGGTTTGTGCAATTTAAAGTAAGGACAAAAGAGCTTCATTTTCCAGTCGGGGACCACAGAATGTGTGGGACAGGATGTTCTAGTGTTGGTGGCATTTCTCATAAGATTTCCTAAAGCTCAATCTGGGTAATAGGTTGGAGAAAACAGTAGAAAGGGATAGTATTGATTGTTTCTTAAGCGTGAAAATCCTTCATGATCTAATTTTTAATTTTGCCTTGAAAATACAAAACTGTTGATAAGTACACTGAACATTAAAGAGGTACCTCTATTTATTTCCAGGAGAAGAGCAATATTCTCCTGTGAAAGTCCCTGCAGAAATTAAGATTGCATCTGGACGATTTTGATTGTCTCCTGACCCTGTCACTATATTATGAGTTGCATTATTTACATTGCCCTAGTTACGACAAGTACATACAATTGAGACTAAGGGGGTTATTACAACTTTGGAGGAGGTGTTAATCCGTCCCAAAAGTGACGGTAAAGTGACGGATATACCACCAGCCATATTACGAGTTCTATAGGATATAATGGACTTCTAATACGGCTGGTGGTATATCCGTCACTTTACCGTCACTTTTGGGACGGATTAACACCTCCTCCAAAGTTGTAATAACCCCCTAAGTATGAGAATGTCCTTCAAGAAGATTTCAGCACTGGTGCCACGCAGCCCAACAAACAAGGGAAACAGAAGGATTTGTCAAACTGGTTGTTTATTTGGTTGGCTAGCAAAAAAGGCACAGAGATTCAGAGCTTTTGTTGCCAGGTGTTGTGCCAGCAAAGAGAAGCAGCAAGAAGGTATTTTGAAGTGACTTGCTCAACAATAGTTGAAATAAATACTCTAGAGCCAGTTAATATAACTTTAGCATGCTTGCAAAGACAAGCTACCTTAAAAGCATCACAGATATTAATTACAAAACAAGTTTTGCTATTGTTTGCCTTGAGAGAGAGTTGTACATGCAAGAATTTACTCTTATTATTTAAGAAATGCGCAATATGTAAATCTTGACCTGTCTTGCATGCGCCTCCCTATTGTGTACCTGCATGTGTGTACAGTATTACGTGTATTTATTTGTCTTTGTGAAATGCTGAAGAACTGATGGGCGACTTTGAAGCTGAGATAATGAGCCCTTGAAAAGAGAAAGGGCTCTCCTCTTTGGGAATTCAGTCTTGTTCTCTTGTGTAGTATTGTCTTTTCCCTAAAGAAGTATCCAGTCATTAGCCCAGTATCTACATATTCATTGAGGTTGCTGAGTTAATTGTCACACAACAACTATCTCACTTACAAAGCACTGTTTGTGTGTATGTGTATGTTTGGTATTTACAAAGGTGCAAACCTAGATGAAAGTCAACACGTAGCTGTAAAAGTTCAAAGGCAGATATACTATCAGAGGGTGAATCTAGGTGAGATGATGGGTTCTGAGAGTGGTGGTGGACTATTTAGTGTGCCATAATGTTACCTAGTATTTTTTCTTGCATTTCTTCCTTTCCAATCCTGTTATGTTCTGTCTGCAGCTGTGAAGAGACTGATCTGAGATGATGAGGGTCTGCCCAATAAGAGGAGGTATAAGTCATGATGGCATTGCAGGAATGTGACATGCACCAGCATCTGGAGCCAGTGGAGTTTCATTAAGATGGGGGTGATGCCATATTTGTTCAGGCACTTGACAATGTGAGCTGCAGCATATAAGATGTCCTTAAGCACTTTTTTATTTAGTTCATAGGAGGAATGCTTTGTGCATGGAATGCTCAGACCTGCTTAGTGTTTTCAAGCGTACTGAGACTGTTAGCATGGCTATGTCCACTGCCTGGTGTACAGTTATGCCCCCACCTTGAGTGCCCAACTGTTTATATCTGGTATCCAGGTGATTGGATTTTAGGCTCATGATAATCCACTGTATGTGTGAAGGCCTATATCTATCCCTTGCTGTATGGTTCTGGACCTGCCCTGGATGTGGAAGGACACCCTAAGTGTGCTCTCCATATGGACGTTGGATGAGTGTTACTGTGATAGGTTCTAGAACATAGAGAAGTGGTGGCAACAAACTGTTTATTAGTAATCCTTTAGACTTTACAGACATTTTTGCTGGGATCACAGGAGTGGTGGCATACTAGTCCACTCATACATTTCAGCACGTACAAGCTAAGTCTTGTGCTAATATCAGAGTGCACATGTGGTTGTCTGAATGTGTGCGGTCTCCATGATATACACGTAGTGCATGTCTCAGAACTACCTAAAAGGAGGCTTTGTAGGTTTTATTTTGGAAGCCACTGGCCTGTTCACGTGAACCAAATGATTGTAAGGTTACTTTCCATGACAGTGCAAGTGTATTTCTGACATTTGTGAGACTCTAAGGAGGGACCCTAGACACTGAAATGAAGCTGTCCCTTAGTAATTCAAAGATGTGTTTTTGATGCACAGGGCTGCTGATTAGTATTACTGAATACTGCCATTTGGCTGATGGCGCAGTTAAAGGGTGGGACTGCACTCTTCATTGTTCAGAGTGTGAAAGATTCTTTAGAAAGAGATGCCCTTTTCTGATTCTTCCTGATTACTGTTGGTGTGGCTGTAGATATCCTGGTGCTCACACATCTAGGTGCCTCTGCTATGGGTGTTCCAACATTAAGGTAACCCAGCTCTGAAGAGCATCGCTTTAGACAAAGGCTAAATCTCAAAGACAGCCTGGGACGGACACATTGAAGCTGCTGTGCCTGTATAAGAGTAGAAGCTGTTGTCTTACTTGCTCTTCATCTTGCAAATTCTGTCTGATCAAGAAGGGGTGCTCCAAAGAGTACCCAGAGGACTACTGTGAAGCTACGTATCCAGAGGACTACTGCACAACTAGATTTGGTGTCTGCTTGACAGCCAGTTTTTCACAGGTGAAGGGACGTAACCCTGAGCATGATCTGGCAGAATAACTGTGTCCTTGTCATGGAATGCCTGGAACCACTTTGACTCAACAAGAGGGAAGGAGTGAGCCAAGATCACATGAGGCGTTGACTACCACTCTGTAGAACACCCAAGTTGTGTGAGTTCTTCTCACAGACACTCCGAAGAGCATGACTGTTATGCTCTTGACTTAGAGTAAGTCACCATTTTTGAAGCAGATGATCCATAGGCACTGCCAATGTATGCCCAAGCAAATCGCCCATTGAAATCTGCCTGCTCAGTCTGTGCCACTTACCCCAAGAGTCTCTGAGGTGGACTCTATCATTGCTGCCATGGCAGCCATGGCATTTGCCCTAAGTGTGCCCGAGCAATCTCTGCTGCAGAAAAAGTGACTACATTCAGGCCTCTTGAACTCACTTGTATTTGGCCTAAACAGACTGCTATCACAACTGTGGCTCTTACCTCATATCTGCCTGAGAACTCTACACCACTGAATACGAGTCTTTTGACAAGCCTGTGGCACTGCCCACATGTGCTTCAACAGACTTCACAGGGACTAGCCCCACTGCACATGCCCAATATGTGCCATGTAACACTAAACCACTGTAAGTTAATCTGGTACCTCGGGTCACGGAGCCACTGTGTGCTCGAGTGACTGGGTGGCTTCCTGAGTTGCTGACTAGACATGCACCCAATCACACTATGCCACTACTGTTAAATGAGAAGCAGTTAGAAACAGTCCAAATGTTGTCAACTGGACCTCAGACTGTGGCGATTGCATCACTACCTAGAACCCCATGGGGTTTTCCCAGCTGAGTCAGTGACTCACAATTCAGCCCAGGTAGAGGAGGCCTTGTTGAAACGTTTGGGATCAATCCTTCATCTGAATCACCATATGTCTGGAAGAGGGCTGCCAACTAGAAGACAGATGAACTTTTGCCACATCCCTGCTTTTCCAAGGACCATAGCAGAAGTCTGGGACATCTTCAGCCTGCTGATAATCCTGCAATGATTGGAAGGCAAGGTCTCAATCACATGAAGGCCTAGTTGAAGCCCTTCCATAGCCTCGGAGGTAGTAGCATTGCAGAGACTGGGAGGCTTAGGGGGTAATTCTGACCCCGGCGGGCGGCGGTTGCCGCCCGCCAGGCGGGAACCGCCATTCGGCTGCCCCGCGGTCAAAAGACCGCTGGGGCCATTCCAACTTTCCCGCTGGGCCGGCGGGAAAGGGGCCTGCAACACAGAAGCCGGCTCCGAATGGAGCCGGCGGTGTTGCAGGTGTGCGACGGGTGCAGTTGCACCTGTCGCGCTTTTCACTGTCTGCATAGCAGACAGTGAAAAGCAGGCTGGGGCCCTGTTAGGGGGCCCCTGCACTGCCCATGCCAGTGCCAGTGGCATGGGCAGTGCAGGGGCACCCAGGGGCCCCAGGACACCTGTTCCCGCCATCCTGTTCCTGGCGGTAAAAACCGCCAGAAACAGGCTGGCAGGAAGGGGGTCAGAATCCCCATGGCGGCGCTGCTTGCAGCGCCGCCATGGCGGATTTGGGCAACCGGGGGAAATCCGGCGGGAAACCGCCGGACCCGGTTTTCTGACCGCGGCTTTACCGCCGCGGTCAGAATGGCCCAGGAAGCACCGCCAGCCTGTTGGCGGTGCTTCCGTCGTCCCCGGCCCTGGCGGTCTTTGACTGCCAGGGTCGGAATGAGGGCCATAAACATGCACCTGAAACCAACACCGGAGTACCCTTATACAAGTAGAGTGTGAGGGAGAGTTGGACGGAGAAGCAAAATCAACATCCTCACCCAAAATGACAGTGGCCCTTCACCAGAGACGCTGAGTACCTGAGCTCTTCTGATGTGTAATAAAGTACTTCTCTTTCACAAAAACAAGCACTGGGCTGAACAATCAAGCTTTTGCTGTTTTGGGTGTCTGTTACCTGATGAGCTTATTGTACCCACACATTAACTTCCCTGAAAAGAGTGTGTTTGCTTGCCATCGCTACCACTGACAAGGCTGTGGTAGTGTTGATGTGGGTGCACTGAAAGGGGTGTACTTGGCTCAGTTTTCAGAGCCATAGTAACACAGACTTCGGAAAATCAGAGGCAAATAACCAGGGCCCCATAGTTGGGAACCAGAAGCCCCTGCTTGCCTTGTGCCTACCCAATCAAGGTCCAAGACAGACCTTGAGACCAAGGAGAATCAGGATAAAATGACAAAGAATAAGAGACAAGGGAGTGCTGACAAGGGTGGAAACTTGAAAAATGGCAATAAGGAAATCCCTGATTTCAAGACCGCAAACAATCTGGTACATGACACAGCTTCTTCATCAACATACACACAACAACTATAACTGTGCAAAGATAAAGAAAATGACACTGTACCTTTCTCTTCTTATGGGCGTGTTTAGAATGTAGCCATCACAATCTGGGGCAGATATTAGGAATGCTCAGAAACATAAGTCACTATGGGGGTCATTCTGACCCTGGCGGTCATGGACCGCCAGGGCCAACGACCGCGGAAGCACCGCCAACAGGCTGGTGGTGCTTCTGGGGCCATTCTGACCGCGGCGGTACAGCCGCGGTCAGAAAAGGGAAACCGGCGGTTTCCCGCGGGTTTCCCGCGGCCCCAGGGAATCTTCCACGGCGGCGCTGCAAGCAGCGGCGCCATGGGGATTCCGACCCCCTTCCCGCCATCCTGTTTCTGGCGGTTTTCACCGCCAGAAACAGGATGGCGGGAACGGGTGTCGTGGGGCCCCCTAACAGGGCCCCATTAAGATTTTCAGTGTCTGCTTGGCAGACACTGAAAATCGCGACGGGTGCAACTGCACCCGTCGCACACCAGCAACTCCGCCGGCTCCATTCGGAGCCGGCTTCCTCGTTGCTGGGGCTTTCCCGCTGGGCGGGCGGGCGGCGTTTTGGCGGTCGCCCGCCAGCCCAGCGGGAAAGTCAGAATGACCGCCGCGGTCTTTTGACTGCAGTACGGTCTTCTGGCGGTTCCCGCCAGGCGGGCGGCTTCCGCCGCCCGCGGGTGTCAGAATGACCCCCTATGTTTCTATAGTGAATAAAGACAAGCTCCTCAGTCTCAAAACTCTCAATTCAGTATTTGAACGCACTAAATATAATATTATTCTAGAAGTCTTCCTAAAATATAAGCAAATAAAATTGATGTTTACTTTTGGAAATCAGGCAGAAATAATTCACTGTGTGCTGCTTCATTATCGCACACTACCCCAACCTAATGATGTTGTGGACCCAAAAAGGAGGCATGAGGGAGAAGAATAGAAAATTATAAAAAATAAAAAAGCAGAATAATGTTTTAAGAATTAGAACCACGGAGGAATACTAAAGATTCACAACACTTATTCAGAGCGTATGAACCCCAAACCTAAACCAGCATAAAAGCACTTATTTCCTTCCTATGAATTTGCTTGCTCCCCATATCTTCTGTGGTAGAAGGCAGGCGATGTATTATCATTATCGACTGATTCCTCCTACTCTAATCAATGAACATACTTCTCCATTCTAGCTTTCCTCTGACATCTTTATGCAAATGACAGTCTAGGCTCTTAATCCCAATCTGCAAAATGTCCTTCGCCCTACTACTATGAGTGCACAAAGGGACCAGGCCTTTCTGTTTATACTGGATATTTACGAATATTCCCTAAGTGATCCCATTTAAGATCCTTTTCCACAATTCACAAAGGTACGCAAGAGCATAGAAAATCATTCTACAGGAGTAATACTTTAAATACTCCAAGTTAACTTTGTGTCAAATACTTGCTATCAACACCATGGCTCAGTGAAATTGACACTAGCTGGTAAAAACAAACAGCCAGCAAGACACAAGCTTAAGTCCCAGCAATGATATAGGTGCCTTCCATCCTTCTGTGGTGGTCGAACTAAGTACTACTATACCGGATAATAATATTTTATGTAAAACACTTAGAGACACATTAGCACAATCGGTACATATGAAGTAATTCGTGAACAAAAGTTATCACGGTAAAGCAGGTGAACAAATAAGGTTCACCATGGCTGGATGGATAAAGTACCTGGGCAGGCTGTGGTCTTTATGTATGTTCCTAGAGCATATGAGATTAAAAGTGGTTATCGCTACAAAATGAGTAATGGAAGCGATCTGAAAAAATCTTTTTGTTGGAAACTTGTAGACGATATCCGTCTTATAAAGTTGTTTGCATACTAAACACATTATTATGAATTGTGGTATTTAACCTTGAGCGACAAACTGGGTGAAACTCTGCATCTTGCAATTCCATGTTTTCCCGGCTCAGAGTCACCAGGTCCTCAATCTACAGAGGTGAAAATTAGGGGCTCCCGACGCCCTGCTTGTCTCTACTGCTGCAGCGTGCATCATTAGAGTCCAATCCCTGCCAGAACTCTGCAGAAGCATTGGGGAGCAGACATCAATCCCACCACAGAGGCACCCATTTCTCTTCACAACACTCTGTGTTAATCCCTTCAATTTTACCTGCAGGATCCTCCCTGCCACTGTACTCCTGTCTGCAATGGGGGGTCCAAGAAAACCTTCATAGTATGCTTCATCTCTGTTTCCCGTGTTTTACCTGTTCTTTCCATCCACATTCTACATTTGCTTCCACTGTCTCAGAGTTTCGAAATTCTTTCCAGCCCTCTCTATATCACTCTTTCAATTCTTGGTTTCATTGTGGCAGCTGACATTTAAATACTTCAAATACTTATATTTTGTACCCTATCCTCACCAGTTCCTTCTTACCAAATATGCTACAGACCTGCTTTCACGCTAGGGGCACCCCCGACCTTCACTTGCTTTGTTAATAGTGCACAACTTGTTTCATGCTATGGTGTCAATATTTATGCTGTTTGTCATCTTCCACACCATCACTCCTAAGTCTTTCCTACTTTGCGAGTCTCCACGTGTGTCCCGTTGGTCAGGCAGTTTGCCTGACCATGGGTGAGGCCACTGTTATTATTGTGGTTTGCTTTTTAAAACAAAAATGAATAGTACATCCTATAGTGTTAAATCTATCAAAATCCCCCTCATGCCACGAGTACCTTGCATCCTGTGTACAACAAACAATTCACAGTATTTTGTCAACCGAAAATTCACCCCTTGAAGGAACCCTGTAATTTTCTTGTTCACATATTAATGCCTATATTGTGAGATATAGAGTCGAACATTATTTTCTAATTAGTCGACTGTGAAACTAGATTAGGCTGAAAACATTAGTGTAAGATATTGGTAATGTTTTTACAGGGTAGAGCTCAATGCCCCATATTGGAAAATCGATTGCGTGCATTTTGGCATGTGAGGTAAATGTGTAATATAAATATCCTATTCTGCGTTTCTAGTCATCTTTCTGCTTTCCGCACATCACTCCTGATTTGTTTAGTGCCCCTTAGCTCTATTAAAGAACAATTCTTTAAAAAAAAAATCTTTTATTTAAAGTACAGCTAATAAATATGCTCCTTTAGATTATACCCAAGTTTAATTTTTAATCGTTTTATGTTCCGATTCCATCTAGTTCTATTAATGACAACATTGCAGTCTTCACAGATTTGTTGAGGGATCCTGGCACAAAGATTCTGCTATTTAGGAAGTCATTGATTTTACTAGAGAAAATAATATGTTCCAGTATTTGGCTTTGAAAGCTTGCAGACGGAAACTCAAAATGGGCGTTCCATCAAAAGTTCAACCTAGTTCTTATTTTACAAAGTCATAAGTGCAGAGGCCCAAAGTTGTTCTTAAGAGCCTGCTGTAGGTTTTTCAGAGTGCTCTGGTTTCCAAAACCCAAGGGTTTCTCATTTTGTTTTCCCCTCATACCTCTTTATTCCACCACATTACGCTTGGGGTCCTTTCATCTTACTTTTGCAGGTTCTTTTTATCCCATGTTAATCCCGGTGGAACAGGTTTGACCATGCCGAATTTCACCATGGAAAACCAGGTCTGCACGGTTATTGACCATTCCAGGTGGAGTAACTTGTAATTGCACAGTACTGTTCGGGTGTTATCAGAACGTTATATGGACTTTATGTTAATGTTGTGCCATGCAACTCGTAATGACGGCCTTATCCATGGACGTCATTTAGGGATTGCAAAGGCCACAGCTGCGACCCCTAGCTTGCGACTCCTGGCACTGCATTTGCGACCCCTGGACTCGAACATGGCAAAGTCAGTGCCTTGAACACAAGGACACCTCCTCCTCATGGCAATCGGTTACTGCGCGAATCTCATTGTTTTTTTATTTATTCTTTATTTTTCTAACAGTGACGAACACTATATTTTTCACTATTAGTGTAAGAAATTGTTTTAGTACAATTAGCTAGAATATAGCCCTCCCTGGCAGCGAAGGTAAGAAATAAAATTGCTTTTAAATGTATGTTGCATGCATTCATGCAGGTGAGCGTGTGTTTATGTGGGAAAGAGTGTGTGTATGTGTGAATAAGTATCTGTGGGTGAGTGCATGTATAGGTCAAATGGGGTGTGATGTAATTTCCCCTACCCCGGGCCTTTCAGTGAATTGACGTTCATGGTCTTATCCTTGCTCGATTATAAAACAATGGCATTAAATTATCATATAGAGGTCCTCATTTACATGCGTTTGGCACAGGTCACCACCGCAAGCCTTCTTGCTGTGCTGCCCTGCCTCACAAGAAAAGGGCAGGATTGCACTGTATGTACAAGATGCAGTGCATTCCTGTCTTATACCCTGTGCTGGTGCACAAATTGCTGCCATGCGCCAACACAGGCACCCTTGTGCCATGGTGCAAGGATGCCTACGTTGCAGAGATGATTGGTTTTGTGCAGGGAGGGCCAGCTTCCTGCACAAAAAATAATCACAAGAGGCATTTTCCCTTCTTCCATGTGTGCTGCAGAATGCATCACAAATAGAAGGAGGAAAAAACTGACAGAAATAATGTTATTTCTCTCCGTTGCACCACCCTTACGCCACCCCTGGGGAGGCATGGGCTTTTGACGCATTCCCAGATTTACAAAACCTTGTAAATCTGTGAATACGTCAAAATCGATGGGGGTTGTGTGAAAACACCCACTGCAACACCAATGGAATACCTCCCTGATGCAAAGTAGGGCAAAGCAGTGACTTGCGTTGTGTTGCCTTACTCCATGCCTACAAGGTTATGTAAAGCTATGCAAAGTGGCTTTGCATGGCCTTGTAGATATGGGTCAGCAGCCTGCACTACCAGTGCGTCACAAAAAGTGATGCCCCAGTGGCACAAGCCACTTGTAAATACGCACCTGAGTTTTGTAACACTTTTACCATAATCAAACTGTGCTAGGCTGGCACAGAACTTCTCAGGAGAAGAATAAAAATGAGCAAAACAAATTTAACTAGCTTCCTATAGAACATGACGTTCTTAGCTCCTTGTTCATTGATCGGCAGAGCATACCACACATCTAGATTAACTACACAACAATCTCCTTACCCTCATTTGTTGACATTTACTTTTCAATCTCAATCACAGTCCCTTTCTGCCATCTATAATTTTAATTTGATCCCCTTCTACTCTCATTCAGCCCCCTTCTGACATCACATTTTGTTGCAGCTGCATTGCTTTGTATAGAAGAGCACTCTTATTAGCAATTAGCTTAAAGTGCCAAGCTGTTTTTGTATCCTTATTTTCCTCTTCAGCATTGCCTTAACATGGACATTCTTCACAATAAAGTATTGGAGGATTGTTAGAAATGGGGTATCTAGTTGGCAGAGGTATTCAACCTTGTCCAAGTATGGACCACAATCTTAGTCAGGGTAAGTCACACACAGTCCAAATCATCCTGTGTCCACCCTCTGGTAGCTTGGCACGGAGCAGTCAGGCTTAACATAGAAGGCAATGTGTAAATTATTTGTGGACTAAATCATCCAGTAACCCAGTGAAAACAACACAAAAATACACCACACACACAAAATTTAGGATATTTATCTGGTTAAATTAAGGTAAAAACGATAACGATTCAATAAGTACAAGTTGAAATATCACTTTTGCAGGTCTAAAAAGAGTCATAAATGTTAGAAATCAATAGTTGTCTCTTGATTACACAAAGTTCCGGGTTTGCATCAAGAATAACACACACAGAGATCGCAGAGGAGGAGATGCGTGGAAAAATAGGGTGTGCGTCAGTTTTTCCGACACAGCACAGATGATGCATTGCTTCTTTCCACGCTGCAAGGGGCTTTGTGTAGTTTTTTGGAACACTGCCTTGGTTCCTCACTGCGGTGCGGGGATCTTTTTGATGCCCAAGGATGATGCAGGGAAATGCTGGGCACACAGGAAGACGTCACAGGCATTGCATCGATTCGGTAAGGTAATGCTTCGAATTTTCTGTTGCACAGCAGGTGCTGCGTCAATTTTCCACTTGGGGAATTGACCACGTCATTCTTGTTCAGCTGTGTGTCAAACTCGTAGGGCTGTGCATCAAATTTTCAGTTGCAAGGCAGGTGCTGCATCAAATTTCTACTCTGGAAGTTGGGCTGAGTCGTTCCAATTCGGCTGTGTGGTGATTTCTTGGTTACAAGGCAGGCTGTACGTCATTTCTGGCAGGATGTGCATCGATCTTTGGCGCACAAGGAGTTTCCAGAAGAGATTAAGTCTTTTTAGCCCTGAGACTTCAGAAAACAGGAGGCAAGCTCAATCCAAGCCCTTGGAGGGCACTTCCCAGCAAAGTCAGACGGCAGCAGGGCAACAACACGGCAGCAGTCCTTCTCAGCAAAGCAGTCCAGATGAGTCCTTTGGGCAGCCAGGCAGTTCCTCTTGTCAGGTTGCAGGGTCTGGTCCAGAAGTGTCTGAGTTAGTGGGGTCAGGGACCCAGTTTATACCCAAAATGCCTTTGAAGTGGAAGAGACTTCAAAGAGTGGTTTTGAAGTGCACAAGTTCCCCTTTCAGTCCATGTGTGTCTGCCAGGGTCCCAGTAAGGGGTTTGGCAGTCCCTTGTGTGAGGGCAGGCACATAGCCTATGATATGTGTCAGGCACTTCACCCTTCCAGCCCAGGAAGGCCCATTCAGTATGCAGATGAGTGCAGGTGTGACTGAGTGTTCTATGTTTGTGGGTGTCTGGGTGAAATGCACAAGGAAGGTGTCAACCAGCCCAACCCAGACATTGATTGGATGCAGGCTGTAAGGCATAGATGGATTGTATGTGCAGAGAAATGCTCACTTTCTAGAAGTGGCATTTCCAAAATAGTATTATCAAATCCAACCTCATCAATAAGCAGGATTTTCTATTACCATTCTGGCCATATTAAATATGACCTGGTTACCCTTTCTGGTCAGAATCGACCACTCAAACAGTATGTGAGGGTAGTCCAAATGGTATGCTATGAAAGGAGCAGGCCTCACAGTAGTGGAAAAACAAATTTAGGAGCTTTCCACTACCAGGACATATAAAACACACATGTACATGTCCTGCCGTTTACCTACATAGCACCCTGCCCTTTGGGTTACCTGGGGCCTACCTTAGGGGTGACGTATATGTAGAAAAAGGGGAATTTAAGGCTTGGTGAGTTCTCTTAAATGCCAAGTCGAAGTCGCAGTGAAACTGCACACACAGGCCTTGCAATGGCAGGCCTGAGACATGGTTAAGGGGCTACTTATGTGAGTGGCACAATCAGTCCTGCAGGTCCACTAGTAGCATTTAATTTACAGGCCCTAGGCACATGAAGTGCAATTTACTAGGGACATACAAGTAAATTAAATATGCCAATTGGGTATGAACCAATGTGACCATGTTTAAGGGAGAGAGCATATGCACTTTAGCACTGGTTAGCAGTGGGAAAGTTAGCAGAGTCCTAAAACCAGCAAAAACAGTGTCAGAAAAGTGGAGGGAGGCAGGCAAAAAGTTGGGGGATAACCACCCTAAGGCTGTCAGGTCTAACAAGGATGCTTTGAGCTACCACATATAATGCAGACACCACTGCTAGCATTTTTAGCAAAATAAATCTGCCTTTAAATTATGTTGTAGGGTGTAGGTGGGCACATTTTAATGGTGGCACAGGCGAATTTTACCTCACAATCTAGTATATATCTCTGTTCTTCAGACGTTAAAAGGCAAACCTATCAAAGAAGACACAGTTTGAATCTCACCAGAGCTCATAGTCTAGAGGACTCTATTGGCCTTTTTTAGGTCGAACATTAGCGTTTGACCTGGTGTATGCTTAAGTATACTTATACTGTGGAAGGATGCAATTTCATTTGTTGGTTGCACTGTCATTTCAAAATTCTTGCTCGCTAGTGGTCAGTTCTGCCTTTTTCTCTGTCCTTTTTTTGGTTCAGAGCAGTGACTAACTACTGTATTGTTCCATTTTGGTTTCTTTATCCGTTGCTGTGATGGACCTTTTTTTTTACATTTCTTTGGTGGACCTGTGCATGTGTGTGTGTTTTAGGCTGGTAGCTGCCTGCGTTTTATTGAGCATTCCATTCCTCCCACCTCTTCTAATGTCACTGACATTTGTTTTGGCTTTATTCCAGTGCTGTTCTCCTACCCGGCTCCTAAAATAAGCTTACTTTACTAAACAAACAGCTCCTAAAATAAGATTATTTTACTAAACAAACACCATATGCCTTCACATGGCAGAGAGTCTCTCTCTCTCTCTCCAAGGCGCCCCCCCTCCCCACCAGCACTCATGGCATTGCACACAGATCATCACTTATTTCCTTTATTCAGGCCATAAATCTTCTCAGGCTGCTCTGCTAACTTTATTAGAGTTTTCATGAAATACGAGGCAAAAATACTTGTTAGTTTGTAAATCGACAACGCATAATGCCTATCAAGTCTCGTAGATCTAACGTGCAAAAGCAGTTTTTTTTCCAACTCTTACAATGATACGTTCCCCTCTGGACGTTCCTGTGTGACTTGGTTGAGTTCGGGAGCAGAGCATTTCCAGCTGCCTTTGTTCAGTGAGCAAGATGCTGGGATTCGGGTTATCAGAGTTATTCAGCCAGTTGCTGTCGCCACTCACTCTCTGAATCTTCTGCCCTTTTTCAATCTCATGGATCAGTCTCTCGCACTCCTTCAGGTTGTCGCATAGGTTCTCATATACTACTGGATGTGGGCGGCAGAATCACTTGTACTGCAGGAGACTGATTCTGACCCCACTGCCAGGTGACACCTGTCAGGCTAATCCGGGTTTTGTTCCGGCTAACTAGCAGTGCCTCATCTCCACCCAAGAGCAGGGATGATTGGGCAACCAATCTCATGACACAAATGACTCCTCAGGGAAATCGTGGTCACTCAGATCTCATCCGTTTCTCTCAGTTACATTAGTCTCACATATGCAAGGATTATCAGAGGCAGAGTATAGTTCAATAAGGTTTTATTGAAGTAACTGCATCTTACTTAATAAAGCATGCATTGCAATAACTAGGACAATGAAGCATAACAAGATTAAAATTGTGACAAGGAGAGTGAAACATAAAAATAACGCTGCCATATTGTCACTAAGATCGTTCAGAGCAGTTCCTACCTAGGCTATGTTAGAGCACAGCATGTTAAGCTCTAATTCTCCCTTTAAGTTCCACTGGGAAGACATCATCCCTCATACCTGAGCAAGAGGCCTGTACTCTATATAAGCAGCTGTAGCAAAGCACTCAGCAATCAGCATACAGTTGTGGTCATCAGGCTGGAATTTCCCTCTAACGTACATGGGTCAAAGTAGTTTTTTTAATAATAAAACAGCTGATGTTCCAAGAAAGGATCCCCATGTAAGAGTGTGTGTGTTTCTGTGAACATTGGAGACAAAGTGTACCACTTTTGCCAGCAACCTATCTCACTGCAACCTTGAGAAAGTACAGAGTGAAAGAAATGTCTTGTTTAAGAATGCAGTCCTGCCGTAGGCGAAAATACAGCTAGATAGAGAAAAATAAAACAAGACTGCAAATGTAGCTATTGTTAAAATAATCTAACAAAGCTGAATAAAATATATCTAGGTTAAAGTGCACAGCAGCAGGCCTATTTTGCTCAAATAACATGTATAAACTGTAGCTAAAATGGCAACACAAACAACTTGCCCTTACCGGTTCAAAGTTGGTTCAAAGCATAATTATGTATAAAAGCTACTAAAACTCAACCTAAGACATATATATATGGGAATGACAATAATGACACGTTAACAACACTTGAGCATGTATTAAAAGTACAAATTAAAATGTTAAGTGTGGCATCAAGAAAGGGCTGAGTTACAAAACTCAGATTCATTTTGGAAGTCGCCATTTGAATCCGGTATAATTGAAGGCGGAAAATCTTCCACTTCGGCAGGTGGTAAGTTAGGAAGTTCATCACCAAGGAAAACCAAGGAGCATTTGTGTTCCAAAGACTGAGCTCCAGCCAAGGTAGCAGCATTCCATGGTCTGCCCAACAGTGAGTTTAGAGCTGCATGATCCACAAAGGGCAACTCATAAATAGCCTCCCGTAGCAAACTCATCTTCAACATGCATGTCTGGAAATGAGCCCTCGGTGAGAACATCAGAGATCAGCATCTAATGAAAGCAAGCAATGCGTAGAAAGACAAACTTTCCGTGCACATTCAAAAGGACACCAAGCACTGAAACATGGGCTGCACACAATGCAAAACCGTTCTGAATGACAGAGACCAGTCACACTCCAATTGCTCCAGGAGTGATGCTTCAAAGTACTGCATCATATGTTCACGACACACCTGCACTGGTGGAAGCACTTTCAGTCCTCCTTATTGCAACAGGACAGCTATTGCGCATAACAAATAGTAATAGCAAGATGCCACCTAATATAGCCAAAGTTATTGGAAATCCCACGAAAATACTGGAGAATATTGAGTGGATGGCTGAAGGTATTAAGCCAAATATAGAGGAGAAGGTGTGAACAAAACTAGAACCAACAGCCTTAAAGAAATTTGTGATTCCAGTAGTACTGGATGATTTAAACATCCGCTCTACGAGTTCACCAAAGTGTGTCAGAAAGTTAATACTTAAAAGGGAATGTATCTCTGCCGATGACGTTGCCACCTGAAGCGCATAGGTCTCACATGCAGATGTAAGTGCCACATGTTTTTGAAACAATAAAGTCTTGAGTCTGCTCAACTTGTCAAAATTTACATTTGAAGTAGCGATATGGGGCCAAATCTCGGCTACTTCCCTCTGTTGTGTAGGAGGAAAAAGTACATTCACGCAGCATGTAACAATTTTGGAGACCGAAACAACATAAACTATTCCGGCTCGCAGCCCATTACAGCTCTTACTATTGAGGAGGACATAACTGCCATTCTAGAGCACCTGGAACGCAGTTCTAATCAAGGGGGCTGGGACTTCCTTCAGATAACAAGCCAAGTTCGCTGCTGAAGCGTTACATGCCCCGTACAAGTACAGCTGTTTACAAACCATCGAATGGCTGACAGAAGTCTGGCATTTGCTACCGATAAGAAAGACCTCTTTCATGCCACTGAGACATTTGTACGAGAAGGGTAGCTCCCACACCTCATGGATGTAGCTATCTCCTAGACTTTCATATCTGTCCACTGGAATGTGTTTTCAGCAGGATGTGAATTGAAGTGTTGAAATAGGCAGATTAATGACCTCATGTATTAGCCACTCAGCAAATGGTATTTCAGCCACAGTAAAAGTCAACTTTTCTAATTTCTCAATATTTTACATAACAGAAGTCGCTTCTTTCTTAGCCATTGGTGGTTGTTGTTGGTTAAATTAAATGTGGAAAATATGCCCCTTGCGCTATCATGTTGCCAGGGAACACGATCTTCATTCAGTGTTAGTAGTGTCCAACCTAACTGCATAATGGACCTTAGTTGACTCTGTTCATGGTGTAAAGAGGGTATGTCATTTTGTACTATGTCTACTGCATAAGAAACAATGTTGTTTAAGGTGTATACTCGGTCAGACAGGGTATTAATCCAATTATGTACAACAGCTATTGCCCTCTGTGCATTTTCCTGATCTATTTTCCTTAACCGGTCAGCAGCTTCTTGTTGAGAAAGCTTCCAAATTTCATTATAGACTGCATGTAAGAAGTGCTTTCTGTGTTGCTTTCTGGGGCCTAATAGGAAATCATGTAAGTCAGTGTTATTAGACAGGAGACTGAGGTGTTCGCTAACAGCATCTAGTGAGGAACTCTTCAACCATTGCTGGTATAGATTCCCTATAATGAATGTTGTTACTATACCCGCATGCTCAGACACATAGCGAGGGTCAGGCCTTCTTGTTTTAAAAACCCCTGTGGAATTGATAAAACTTTTATGGCATGCAGTGGTATCTATTGGCCACAATAACCCCCTACCAGGACGAGAAAGTGAAGCATTAAATGCACCTTTGTGGACCCATTCATCGAACTGATCTTCTGTTGTATTGATACACTTTTGCCATTTGTAAAATTTTGCAGGGGCAGGAATACTGGGTGCATTAAAATCCTTCATTTTTGCTAACCCTAAAGAACTTGTCTGTTGTGCAGTTTCATTTAAAAATATAATTTGAACAGGTGTCAGGTATGCTCTAAATAAAGCTTCCTTTCCCCTCATTTGCCAATTATTTGTTCCCCAAACACTTTGTAAGTCAATCGACTTCAACCAATATTCATAACCTTCTGTAGCCAACCGGGAAACAAAGGAATCTGAATAAATGAATTTTGTCTCTGTCAATAAAATATGTACATTTTCCAGAAATGGCAATTTGAAATAATATGACTCATCATTTTTAACACTGTGCCCAGAAAAATATGCAAATTAGTCAGAGTATGTTTTAGAACTCCCTTGTGGTGGTGTTGGACCATGTTCCCATTGAATGTAATTAAAAATAGTCTTTGGGTACTTGCTCTGTGAATGAAATGTTGTCCATAATAATTATAGCAAAACATGTCATCATAATTTTCTTTGGATTGATAAAGATCCTCACTTTCGAATACAGTGAAATACTGTAACTCAGTCATCATAGAATCAGCTGTTTTCACATACCAGTCATCACAAACAACTCCGGGTATAATTACATCATTCATAGAAAGTTTAAACACATATGGTATTTGAATGACCTCCGTCAGACCGTATATGTCAAATGTGATTTTATCCCAAACAATCCCATCAGGAATTGGTATAGCATAAATGTTCATGAAAGACAAGTCTCTGCGGACCTTGTGAGAAGAAAAAAGGGGTTTTAGGACCTCATCCACCAGTTCCACTGTTGATTTTTCAGGAAGGTAATGACCATGTATTAATAGAAAGAAAGTAATAGCAAACCCAAACCAAAGGAGGAAAGCTCATATAGTCAAGGAAAGCCACAGAAAGTTCCATGGGAAAATAAAATAATTTCTTTTAAGCCAATTTATCAGCTTACTTGTTTTTGGGAGTTCAGATGTAGAAGAGGCAAATGAGTCCGAAAAGGTATCGATGGTGTTGGCAATGAATCTAGAAGCAGTCCGTACAAAAACTGGAGCCATATTTGAAGAAGGAAAACTGGTAGGGGGCTCCCGCAGTGGTTCACTGTAAATGACGCCATCCGTTTGTGAAGAAGTCAAATCGATCAGCAATTTCTGTGTTACTTGTTACATCTGATGTTAGTGGAACTAATGCAAGATCATTTTCCACTCTCCCCAAGCTCAGATAGGTGTCAGTGTTGCTGCTCAAAACTTGTAGAGGGACATCTTGACCAGTAGTGAGGGGAATATGGGTACTACTGGTTGTTCCTCTTGGTACGCTGTGCAGGATCTGCCACATGGTGTAACGACATTGTCGATGGAGACAAAGCAGTTTTCTGTACAAACAGGGAGCGGTGGTAGAATGATAGTTCTGGCACCCTGTATTTCCAGGACTGGGACCAGTGCACGATAGGAAGGACCAAACGTCTTTTTCACAGCAACTTTTTCATGTACTAGAATCCCAACCTTTGGAATCCAACCAGTAGCTGTTATTGGTACATCCTTAATTCATACAGAAGCAGCATTGGCAGATCCGTTACCGTCACTGAACTGTTGTAATTCCTGCAATATAGTGACATGTTCATTTATGCCAAAGGGTGTTTCTGCCGCCTCCATGCCAGGACCATCAAGATCTGGAACATACTTTTGAGTTCCGAACAGGCACTCGTATGAAGTATGACCCCCACCCAGGGACATTCTAAGTGCTCTCTGGACTCCATACAGGTGAATAAGCCAACTACGACCCGTAAATAATACTCTGGCTCTTAAGGATTTCTTTAAATCTCGGTTTTGTGGCTCCACAACACTATTTCCCTCAAGATGAAATGGAGACCAGTAATGGAGTTGGACCCCTAATGAAGCCATGGCGTCCCTGAATGCCCTTGAGGCGAAATCAGGACCCTGGTCCACGTGAAAAGCCGCAACTGCATTTGTGCCGATAATGACTTGCAAATCTTTAATAACATTCTGAGCATCTACCGAGCATTTTGGCCACACCCATAGAAATCTGGAGCAGGAGTCAACAGTGACTAAGTTGTATTTGTATTCCCCGGTCAGTGTTAGGGGACCACATAGGTCCAAGTACACACATTGTAATGGTTTGCTTGAAATTAGGAGGGGTGTCTGCGGTGGGCGTTTGATGTTGGACCCCTTAATTTGTTGGCATATATCACAACAAAGGACATACTGCTTGGTCTGTTTGTATAGACTTGGCCACCAATAACGAGCCTGCAATAATTATATTGTAGCTGCCACACCCACATGGGCAGAGGCAACCCCCTCATGTGCTGCTTTGATCAACTCTGGTCTAAGGTCTTTATTGGGAATTACTCGAACTCCCACGCCTTATATTTTTACTTCTGCATCTAAGAAGCATCTCATTCAGTAGGAATATTTAGCAGGAAATGCTTTTGGTAAAGGCGTGCATTTAGCCGTGGCTTTCACAGCAGCCCATAAGTCATTGTCCGGTTTTGTTCTAGAACGTGTTACTGCAGCAACAGAAGCCATTACTACTGCTGGTCTGGCCGCTTCATCAGCCATTGTATTTCCAGCAACATGTATTTCAATGCGCTGGTGTCCAAGTGTATGTACAACCTGGACATTTGGTAGCATTTCCTTCAGATCTGCTACTTTCCCCCACAGAAGTCTGTGTTTGATGGTGTTACCTTTGGAATCTCTGAACCCATTCTGGCACCAGTAATGCAGATATTCATTGAAGGACTGGCCACAATAGTACGAAACACTGACAAACAGTGTTAGCTGTGCAGGATCCATATGTTCCAGGGCAATCACCAGAGCCTTTAGCTCTGCCAGTTGTGCAGTGCAATCCCCTAGGGTTTGCATGAAATGATGTTGTGGATAGAACTTACTACCTTCCATACATCTGTTTACAACTGCGAAAGCATCGGAGTATTGATGCTTTGTGCCTATTGCAGATTGTGCTGAGCCATCGGTATACGTGACTCTTTGGTATTGATCAATAGACAATGTATTTGCTGGAACTGGGTATTCTAGCTCATACTGAAAAAATTGTGTTTGTAACTTTGCATCAAAAAAATAGGCCCTCATTACAACCCTGGCGGTCGGAGATAAAGCGCCAGTAATATTGGCAACAGGCCGGCAGGAAAAAAAATGGAATTATGACCACAGCGGAAACCGCCCACACAGACAGACACACTAACACACCGACCGCCACGGCGGTAGCAACAAGCACCGCAGCTGTAACCGCCAACAGCCAGGCGGAAGACAATGTACCACCCACATTATTATGACAGGCCTATCTGCCACCTTTTCTGGGGCCGTACCAACAACATCAAAAGCACAGCGGAAACAGAACACAGAAGGCAAAGGACTCACCTTTGGAGACTCAAGGAAGAACCACAACGCCATGGAACCCGAGTTGCACATATTTCCCATGATTGTATACATCCTCATTCACCACAAACATCAACCTCGGCAAAGACGACCACAGTGAGTACTGCCGCCTAGCACACAAGGGGGGGGAGGAAAAAGAGAGTGACACACACATGTAACATGCAACACCCCCACCCGCACCCCCAACACCATACACACAAACAGATGCAGTAACATTACATATACACCCCGTACCTCTCAGGAATAATGCAAGGACAAAAGAAATCGATTAAAGTGAGTGTAATAAGATACAATACTAGAAATTCATGATTCAAAATCAAAACAGTATATAGATGCATAAAAATGGAGGGACACTGCCCAATCCTCAATGTCCATGGGCCACAGGGCCACATCACATAGGCCAAAGCCCCACTTGACTCCTACAACAAAATGCAGAGAACACTCCAGGGGCATAAGGTCAAAAATACACAGGCACCTCAGGGGGGACGGGGAGTAGGGGGGCACCTCAGCCGGAAGTTGGTACAACACCACTGGTCCTGGAGGGGGTTACATGCCCATTACTCTTTCCTGGGGAGTGCAAGGCCACAGTCTCTCAAATGGGTGGTTTGCCCACTGCTTGGTCCTGGGGAGTGTAAAGCCACAGTCTCTCTAGTGGGTGGTTGGCCCACTGCTTGGTCCTGGGGAGTGAAAGGCCACAGTCGCTCTAGTGGGTGGCTTCTTCCCCTGATTCTGGAAGGGGCCTTGTGCCCTGTGTGCTTCATCCTGGCAAGGAGGGGGTGAGTGGATGGCTTCTCCACTGGTTCTGGAGGGGGCATTGTGCCTTGTGTGCTTCATCCTGGCAAGGAGGGGGTGAGTGGATGGCTTCTTCCACTGGTTCTGGAGGGGGCCTTGTGCCCTGTGTGCTTCATTCTGGCAAGGAGTGGGTGAGTGGATGGCTTCTCCACTGGTTCTGGAGGGGCATTGTGCCCTGTGATGCAGATCTTGGGGAGTGCAAGGTCACAGTCTCTCACCCTGCAGGGTCCAGGATGCACTACAGCCCATGGAGGCAGGACTACACACTGCGCATCGGCGGTGACGGCTGCTCAGTGGTGACAGTGGCGGTGATGGTGGCGGGGATGGCAGTGGTGGGAGGAGTCACCAGCCCATCCCCTGCAGCTTCGGATGGCTGCCCATTGGGGCTGCTGCTGCTGGCAGTGGTGCTGGCGGCGGTGCTGGTGGCCGTGCTGTTGGCGGTGCAGGTACTGGTGGGGGGAGGCTCCAGCCCTTCCCCTGCAGCCTCGGACGGCTGCACACTGGAGCTGCTGTTGCTGCGGTGGTGCTGGCAGTGGTGCTGGTGGCGGTACAGGCAGTGGTGGGGGGGCACCAGCTCATCCCCTGCAGCCTTGGTCGGCTGCACACTGGGGCTGCTGCTGCTGGCAGTGGTGCTGGTGGCAGTGCTGGTGTTGTGGATGCCAGTGGTGGGGGGAGGCTCCAGCCCTTCCCCTGCAGTCTCGGATGGCTGAACCACCATGGTTGGTGGTGGGGGCTCAGAATCAGTCCCAGCACCAGCCCTCCTGTCCATCCTGCCTGCAGGTGCAGGACCATGCCCTTCCCCTTGGCAGCTGGTGGTGCCTCCTTGCCCTTGGCAGCTGGTGGTGCCTCCTTGCCCTTACCCTTGGCAGCTGGTGGTGTCTCCTTGCCTGGAGCCTCTCCCACCTTCAGTAGCTGCCAACACTACTGTGGCTATGGACTGGGTGGCTGAGGTGCTAGCCTGGGTTCTGACCACCCTGGCCCTATGTGAAGGACGGGGGGTGGGGTAGGGAAGATGTCAACGACGGAGGGGAAAAGCTTCCTAGGGACACTGGGGTGAAGGTTTGGGAGTGGAGGAAGAGGGAGTAGTTGTTGGATGTGTCTCTCTGCTGTGTTTGGGGGCAGGTGCATGGGCTGGATGCTGTTGTGAGGTGGATGGCTGTTGGGTGTCTGAGTGCTTGCTTTTGTGTACCTTAGGCGGTGGGACACAGACACAGTGGGAGAGGACACAGGGGACGTGTGCATGGATGTGGGGGTGTTGACTGCAAGTGAGGGGTGTGTAGTGATAGGCGTGATGGTGATGGGGGTAGTGGATGAGGATGTAGTGCATGCAGGTGTGAGTGGAGATGCTACTGGGGGGCTGGTGGATGATGAGGAGGAGGGGGACACAGTGGAGGCAGTGGGTGTTGTTATGTCTGCATCTGGATGGTGTTTGTGTGAGTGCCTGTGGGATGATGTATGGTGCTTGTGTTTGCCTGAGCCATTCCTGTATGTTGTCTTGGGTGCATGCTGGTCTGAATGTGTGCTTGGGATAGGTTGGGGTTGAGGGGAATGGGGCTGGGCAGAGGAAGGTGGACAGGGGAGGCTAGAAACAGGGACAATGGCTGCCATCAGGGAAGAGGCCAGAGCCTGGATTGATCTCTGTTGGGCCGCCATGCCAGAGTGAATGCCCTCCAGGAAAGCATTTGTTTGTTGCAAATGGGCTGCCAGCCCCTAGATGACATTCACAATGGTTGCCCAACAGAGATGGATCGCAGGAGGACAACAACCTCCTCACTCAGGGCAGCAGGGCTAACTGGGGCAAGGCCTGAGGTGCCTGGGGTGAAGGAGATGCCCACCCTCCTGAGTGAGCGGGCACGGGAAACTCACTGAGGGGCTTCTGGGAGGGGGGTGCTGGTATGGGGGGTGGCGGCTGTACCTGTAGTTGGGGTAGGCACAGAGGTGTCCACCACCAGCATGGAGCTTCCATCGGAGGAGGTATCAACGTCCGAACTGTCCCCTCCTGTCTCCGCTGTGGTGCTCCCCTCGCCCTCCGTCCCACTGGTGCCCTCACCGTCGGTGGATTCAGCCTCCTGGGCCCTGTGGGATGCAGCTCCCTTCATCGCCGGTGCCTCTGCTCCTCCGCCAGATGATGCTAATATACATAAGGAAAGGGTGACAAAACAAAAAGGGGGGAAGAGACAGAGGATACACTTGGTCAATGGCAGCAACAACACCACCGTTGGCGTACCCAACACACACACACAGAGAACAGCCCTACACACTAGGCAATGCACTACCAGTCACAATGCAAGTCCCCAGCCCATGGACAGGAATTCCTAATGCCAATAGCAGCATGTCTAAGACCCACAGACCCCTGCCCAGTAGTGGATGCCAACTAGCTTGGTTGGAGATGATGTTCATCAGCCCCCGCCCAACATGGAACCTACCCTGCAATGTCCAGCCTGGCCTAGGGGCACCCACTGGCCCACATCCCCCAACCCGGATACCACCCCACCAGGCACAAGGTGTATATTTGGAAACTGTACTCACTCCCTTGTGGCTGCTGTGATGCCCTCAAGCACCCATCCAGCTCCAGATAGGCTTCCGCCAGTATGCAGGCCATCAGGGGGGGTCAGGGTTCGATGGGCACCCCTTACTCATTGGGAGGCCATCCCCAGCTGGGCGTACATCGTCTTCCTTGCCCAGTGTCTCAGGTCCTCCCACCGTTTGTAACAGTGGGTGCTCTGCCTGTCATAGACCCCCAGGGTCCGCACATCCTTGGCGATGGCAGGCCATATACCCTTTTTGTGATGGGCGCTGACCTGCAGAAAAAGAAACATTGAAAAAGGTATCAGTCATACCGTCCGCCCTGTTACACTCATGGCCCACCATGGCCCTCACATCACCTTATGCACAGACATTGCCCACCATACATGCATCACGGAGCCCAGAACTCTTCCACCAACCCCCCCACACCAGGCCTTCATACTCCATACATTCATGCCCCATGCATCGTGATCATGGTGTACTCACCTGTAGGTCTGGAGGACCATAATGCATTCGGTACTGGGATGGGACCCCGTCCACCTGTCTCTCCAACTCCACAGCAGTGAAGGCAGGGGCCCTTTCCCCAGTGACACAAGCCATGGTAGGTTCTAGACAAAGGTCACAGCAGCACTTGCAGTGTAGGTCCTCTCCTGTTGAAGGTCAGGTAGCAAGTGAGTGAACAGATAGAAAATGGCAGTCACGTCCGCGGCAGTGCGTACCATCACCGCCAGCATACATCACAATTGGCCATTGTAACCCACAGGGCCCAAAGACAACCAATGAGGTGTTGCGCGTCGGTACTCGACCGCCTCCTGAAACGCTGTGCAATGTAAGCAGAATTACCTCATTTCCAGCTGTCCCTCCAAACAGGACAGGCGGACGCCATTTCAGTCGGGGGCAGGCCATGGCACCTAAGTGCATCACAGTACACATAGGCACCATTTGGGCCTATCCAACGACATACTATTACAGCCACAACATGCAATGCAGTGTAGTGCTTGGAAATGTGGAATACTGAACAGCTGCTCCCTGTTTTGCCCCCTAGATTACAACTGCTGCGGATGAATAGGAGATGGAGACACACTCCATGTACAGACCGCTGGTGGACTTGTCAACAATGGATGACAGGCACATTATCCTCACCTATAGACTTGACAGGGCTACAATCACAGAGCTGTGTGCCCAACTGGAGCCTGGCCTGATATCTGCTATCCGTCACCCCACCCGGATCCCCCCTCTTGTGCGATTCCAATCTGTGCTCCATTTCTTGGCAACTGTCTCTTTCCAAGTGACAGTGAGCTTGGCAGCAGGAATGTCACAGCCAATGTTCTCAATAGTGCTGACCAGAGTGTTGTCTGCCATGATTAAACACCTGTGCAGTTACATCGTTTTCCCCCAGGTGGAGGATTTGGCCACAGTGAAAGCTGACTTCTATGCAATGGGACATATCTCCAACATTATTGGGGCAATTGATGGAACACATATTGCATTTGTCCCCCCTCCCCCCCCGGAGAAATGAACAGGTGTTCAGAAATCGAACAAGCTTTCACTTGATGAATGTGCAGATAGTGTGCCTGGTGGACCAGTACATCTTCCCTGTCAATGCTAAGTATCCTGGCTCTGTACATGATGCCTATATCCTGAGGAATAGCAGCATCCCTTATAAGATTGCTGAACTCCAGAGGCACTGGGTGTGGCTAATAGGTGAGCCCTGGTTCCCACCCAAGGGATGTTGGTGTATGGGTATGGTGTGGGCCCTAAGGGTTAGTGTGTGTCTAACAGGTGTCCCTCATTAATTGCAGGTGACTCTAGTTACCCCAGCCTCTCATGGCTACTGACCCCTGTGAGGAATCTCAGGACAAGGGCAGAGGAAAGTTACAATGAGGAACATGGCAAACAAGGAGAATAATTGAGAGGACATTCGGCCTCCTGAAAGCAAGGTTTCGGTGCCTGCATCTAACAGGTGGATCCCTGTGCTTCTCACCCAAGAAGTTGTGCCAGATAATCGTGGCATGCTGCATGTTGCATAACCTTGCCTTGAGATCCCCAAGTGCCTTTTCTGCAGGAGGAGGAGGCTGGAGATGGGCGTGGGGCAGTGGTGGACCCTGTGGACAGTGAAGATGAGGAGGCAGAGGATGAGGATGAGGGCAACAAAACAGCTATTATTTGACAGTACTTCCAGTGACACAGAGGTAAGACACTGTAACTTCACTTTGCATTGACAGTTTTGTATTTGACATTGTACATGGCAGGCAGATTCTCCTACTTCTATGGCCACTTACTGTACCCTTTGGATCTCTATTTTCAGATATCTGTGCCCCACTCTGGAACCTGGTGTGTTGACTGCAGCCAACTACAGGTCATTCCTATGCATACGTTACTGTACAGTTGTATTGCAGTGTTTAAAACTTGTTAAATGAATACAAGATGCTAAGAGGTAGAAGGGGATGTGCAATGGGCTGGGGTGATGATGGAGGAAAGTCCAGGATAGAGTCCAGTCTATTTGTATCACAGGTGCATTGTCCAAAAGGGCATAGGAAGGGGAGCAATGGTAGTTCAAGTTTGACAGGGTGACAGAGTGGGACACAAGGGTGACAATCAGGAGAGTCGTATTTCCTGGTGGGGGTCTTCACAATGTTCTCTGGCTTCTGCCTGGATCACAGGGACTGTTTGCGGGGTGGTTCTCCTTCTGCAGGGGTAGGGGTGCTGGTGGCCTGTTGTTCCTGTGGCGGGCCTCCTGTCCACTAGCAGCAGCGGAGGTGGAGGGCTGTTCATTGGTTTGGCTAGTGTCAGGGGCCCGGTGGTGTGCCACTGCCTCCCTCATGGTGTTGGCCATGTCAGCCAGCACCCCTGCAATGATGACCAGGGTGGTGTGGATGTTCTTCAGGTCCTCCCTGATCCCCAGGTATTGCCCCTCCTGCAGCCGCTGGGTCTCCTGCAACTCATCCAGTATCTGGCCCATCGTCTCCTGGGAATGGTGGTATGCTCCCAGGATGTTGGTCAGTGCCTCATGGAAACCCGGTTCCCTGTGCCTGTCCTCTTCCTGTCACACAGCAGTCCTCCCAGCTTCCCTGTTGTCCTGTGCCTCTGTCCCCTGAACCGTGTGCCCACTGCCACTGACCCCAGGTCCCTGAACGTCCTGTGTTTGTGGGGTTGCCCGGGGTCCCTGTAGTGGTGGACACACTGCTGATTGATGTGTCCTGGGGACAGAGGTATGGGCCCGCTGGGTGGGTGCTGTGCTGATGTTTCCTGAGGGGGGAGGCTCTGTGGTGGTATGGGATTGTGCCTGGTTAACCGACTGTCCGGAGATCCCTAATCAACCAGGTTGGTCATCCAGATCCAGGCATCCAGAGCTGCTGTCATCACCGTGGGCCTCTTCTGTAGGGGGAACAGGATGTTGCTGGCACCTCCTCTCCGGTGACGTTAGGTGGGGGATCTGTGGTGATTTAAATGCAGTGTTATAGTTTCTGCATGTGACATCTTGTGCATGGGTGTGTTGCCCTGTATGGTTGTTATTGCCCTGTCAGCTTTGCCGTGTGTGAGTAGTGATTTTTTGGGCTAGGTGGTTCTCTCTAATGTGCATGTTTTAGTGATGGGTGTCCATGCAGGTCTATGATAGGGGTCCATGCGTTGGTGTTACATGCAGGGCTTGGTATTGGGATGGGTGGGTTGTGATGGTGGGGTATGTGGGAGGTGGTACAGTGATGGGATTGAGGGTTGGGGTGGTAGTTTGTGATGGCATGCAGGTAGGGGGGTGAAAGTAGTAAGAGTTGACTTACCAGAGTCCAGTCCTCCTGCTACTCCTGCCAAGCCCTCAGGAAGCAGTATTGTCAAGACTTGCTCCTCCCATGTTGTTAGTTGTGGGGGAGGCGGTGGGGTTCCACCGCCAGTCCTCTGTACAGCTATCTGGTGTCTTGCAACCACAGAACGTACCTTCACCCGTAGGTCATTCCACTTCTTCCTGATGTCATCCCTTGTTCTGGGGTGCCGTCCCACGGCGTTGACCCTGTCCACGATTATCTGCCATAGCTCCATCTTCCTGGCAATGGATGTCTGCTGCACCTGTGATCCAAATAGATGTGGCTCTACCCAGATGATTTCCTCCACCATGCCCCTTAGCTTCTCCTCTGAGAACCTGGGGTGTTTTTGTGGTGCTATTGGTGTAGTGTGTGTGGTGCGTGGGCTGATGTGTTGGGGTGTGTGCTTTGAGGTGTATGGATAGAGTATGGGTGATGGTGTTTTGTGGCTCTGGTTCTGTGGATGCTCTTGGTGTGTCTCTCTCTCAGTTGTCAATTTTTTGGAGTCGTAAAGGGTTGTGAGTAGTGTGTGTATTTTATAGTGGTGTGGGTGTGTGTATGTGTGTTAGGTGTGTGTTAATCAAATTCAAGTTATCCAATGTGGTATAATTTTGTATGTGTGTGTGTGTATTTTGAGCTCAGCAGTATGTACTGCCAATGGTTTACTGCAGTTGAATGTCCGCCGCAGTGATTCGTGGGTCATAATGCTGTGGCCGTTGTTCTGTTGCCATAACGGTGTGGGTTTTTCTACTGCCAGTTTATCACTGATCCTTGGTCTGTCGGACTTGTGTGTGTGTCTATATAATGACGGATTGCTATGTGTGTGTTATAATATGGGTAGCAGTAAAACGCCGTGGCAGCAGTATGTTGGCGGCAGTCGACATGGCAGTAAGCAGTATTTACCACCAATGTCATAATGAGGGCCATAGTCTACATCAGTGGCTGTAAGTGACATTGCACATTGAATCCAACGTGGATGTAATGCTTTATCATTTGGAACGCTGGCTTTGGTATCAGACTCAAGGGCTGGAATTGGAGATACGACAATAATGAGTTTCCCCTGGGCTAGTGGTCTTTCTTTAATGACTGCCATCGGAACAGCAGTGAGCATTTTCTTCTGTTGAATACAGATGTGATTTGTATGCAATCAGGACTGTCTCACCCTCATTAAATGTTACATAGGTGAAACCAATGGCACCAGCAATTACTCTGATGACCAGATGTTATTTATTGCCCCTTGTGTGTAAGAGCTGTGCTGCAAGCATGTCTGTTTGCAAAGCTCTGAGAATGTGTGTGTGTTCAACCTTTCAAAATGTACTGGAAAAGTCAGGACGCATTAAGTCATATAAGGTTTTATGCGCGATGTGTAACTGGAATGTAAGTTCTGCTAAAATTTGGGAAACCCAATAGAGATTGAAGTTTTTTAATGGTATTTGATAGTTCGTACCACAGAAACAGGACTCTAAGGAAGGCTATTTTTGTTTTGTTTTTTAAATTGAATTTATAGCTGAATTCGGCTAATCCCACAACAATGCATGCTACCCATCTTAGATGTCACAGTAATTTATCATTTGTGAGGTGGCTGTCATCTACATAGGACAAGGCTTTGGGTTCATTGTCGTGCAATATTAAAGTTACACGACCCGTGAACAGTCCTGAACTGTTCTCATACCCCTGTGGTAAACAACAGAATTTTCTGGGAGCCTAGTGTGCTGAAACTTGTTAAGTCTCTACTCTCAGGCGCTATATTTTGGCAGAAGAAACCATTTAAAATATCCAAGTTTGCTTTTTATTTTATGATGTTCATAAGTGCTGTGCTGTGCTGTGTGAGTTTTGTATAGCTTATGTCTGTTAAATGTCTATAGTCTAAGACTAATCTGTATGAATGGTCAGGTTTAGCTACTGGGAATAAAGCATTATTCATTGGTGAGACACAGAAATCGATTACGCCCTTGTACTCTAGTTATGTGAGGATTTCCCTCACAGGTGCTTTAGCATCATGTTTTATTGGGTATTGAGGTTGAGGTTGGGGTTGGATGTTAATTGGAATTACGTGATAGGGGGAAACTTTATCCCACCCTACGTGGTTGCAATATAACGCCAATGCCCAATCAATGTCGTAGGATTCTGAAAGCTCATCAGGAACAAGAGGCGAGAATGAAGGTTTAATTATCTCCTCCCCATATGGGCAAGTAAAGACAAATTCAGGTGGCCTATCCTTTTCGGCCAGTAGAATATCATAAATATTTACGATGCGGTTGCAAAAGATTGCATTGATTGTGCGTTCAATGTCTCCTTCTAACTGTAACGTTACTTTGTACACCCTGTCAGGTGCGGAGCCTCACATACCCGCAGATTCAACTTGTAAGAAGTCGTCAGTTGCTTTCACCGCCAGGTGTTCTTGAAGATTCCAGCGAATTACTGTGACCTCTCCTGCACTGTCTAGCAGAGCTAGCGCCCACGTCTTGTTCTTCAATAGAGCCCTCTTCTTGAGTTGCATGACAAATCGCAACTGCTACCACTTTTTTTTTTAAAATAATTGTTTTGTGTTGGGGAAGTTTCTCTTCTTTTTTAACAGAAACTTCTGTAGAGCGTTGTGATTTCTGTCTCAGTTTCACGTACTCAGTTCTTCGCTCTTACAGCCCACCTCTTTCACTACATTTTTCTGGTAAGTCCTGAAAGGAACGAGATTGGCGTGTATCACTATATTGATATCTGTCAGGTGTCTTAATATTATCTCTATTTCTGAGATTATGGGGGTCATTACGACCCTGGCGGTCGGAGACCGCCAGGGGTAATGTAGCGTCCGTACCGCCAACAGGCTGGCGGTACGGAGTCCCTTATTACGACCGCGGCGTTTTAGCCCCGGCGGTGATAATCCGCAGCGCTGCCCTGGGGATTATGACATCCCTACCGCCAGCCTGTTTCTAGCAGTTTGCACTGCCAGGAAGAGGCTGGTGGTAAGGGGTGTCCTGGGGCCCCTGGGGGCCCCTGAACTGCCCATGCCACTGGCATGGGCAGTGCAGGGGCCCCCTAACAGGGCCCCGGCCAGCTTTTCACTGTCTGCATAGCAGACAGTGAAAAGCGCAACGGGTGCAACTGCACCCGTCGCACGGCCACAACACCGCCGGCTCCATTAGGAGCCGGCTCCTATGTTGCGGCCTCATCCCCGCTGGGCCGGCGGGCGCAAACTTGGTTTGCGCCCGCCGGCCCAGCGGGAATGTCGTGATGGGGCCGCGGGAGTGCGGCCGCATTGGCGGCCGCACGACAGTTACCGCTTGCCGCCCGCCAATGCCGTAATGACCCCCTATATCTATTCTGTGGGGTCTCCATACGCAGAAATTCTCCTCTTTCTTTTTTAGGTGTTTGTTGTTTTTTTATCCCAGTGTTTTTTTAGAACCCTCAGGTGCTTGCTTGGTAGAATCTTTATTAGATTTACCCTGAAATTGTGGTTCTATGGGTCTGGCCCCCAGACTCTCTCGACCAATACTAGAGTAGATCTCTGCGATTAACTTTGGCAGCTCACATTCTTGATCCGTGGTGGAACGTCCCGGAGCCGCATGCGCACTGCTAGTGCAACTGCTTCCCCTTAAAGGTTACTTAATATGATTGAAGATACAGTGGCACAATTGCCCATGAGTTGCATGCCCCAGTCCAGGACGGGGCAGCCCCACATTTATCTTGAATTTGTTTTAACATTTCCGGTAGATTGGCAAGTGTCGGTGTACCGTGTGCGGTAGTATAGAGTGTGGCAAATATCATGCCCCAAGTATTGCAGTTATCTACTGTGGGAACCGTCCCAAATGGCAAGCACAAAGTTGATGTTCTATGCTTATTCTGAGGTCTAATATGGGGAAATACTGCTTCCAGTGCATTTATTTTTTGAGCTAACCCAAACAGACTGTCTTCTCATTTGGCGGGTACTTTATCTATAATCGAATGTACAGTCCCAGGATTAATGTCTGGCGTTACAACATGTGGTTGTGCCGGGGCAGCACGTGCTGGGTTTGTATTTAATGTTTTCATTACAAACTATACTAACAGTCTGTAGATTTCTGTAAGCTCAGCATATAAGCGGCGGACTTCAGCTACTGTCAAGGTTGCTGCATCAGGGTGCACTGTATATGTGGCAATAAAGGCCAAATAGGACCATTATTACTTAGCAGCCTTAACCTAACATGTAGAATTGATTGTGGTAGGGCGCCATCAACCAATTATTATGTTCTTGATAAGATAGAGGTATTTCTAGATATCCACATGCTCTATACTGTGCAGGTATATTTGCAGGTGTGAACAGTGAATAATAGTGGAGCACTCAAATATTGTATTTTGAATACTTAATACAGTACCTCATAGGACCATTTGGGGAAACATATTTCAAAAGAGCAATAAATAAGAGGAGAAATACAATCAGGCTTGTGAAATCATATGGGTGTCCAAATTCAATGTGATCATAAATAACTTTAATATTATTGCATTTCTATATAGAAAGAAAAAAAACTAAAAAATTATTTGTTGAATCCAAAATTCATATAGTTATATTGGAAACCACTCATTCCGAAAGCACAATAAAAAGCTAATGTCCATTCACGTGAAGTTCCATTCAACAATGAAACTCAAAAAGTCCACAGTCTGTAAGACATCAGCCAATAGAAGTGACTCTAGTTCATATAATGTATATCCAATTATCCAATCTCTAAAGATCTGTCCATAGAGGGTGATGAACGTCAGCCCATGTGATGCTTATAGCCGACACATGTTTTGTCCCAAGCCGGGACTTTATCAAGGCTGGCAGTACATTGACAACAAAGAAAACAAAAATCTTGTTATCATCTATACCATATTTTTATTACTCTTATTCATATTTAACAATCCCGAGTTAGTATTTGCCAAGTGATAGATGTAAAAATATTTTATAATCCAGTATACCACATAATCAGTTTGAAAAATCATTAATCCCAAAATTATGCAGCCATATCACCGTAAGAGAAAAAGGCCCTTCAATATAATGCAACACCCATATATTCACCGAAAGAGTAAGTGACTGCAGAGCAACCCACCAGCAATTCCTTATGAAGTGACACATGCTTTTATTAGTGAAGATTAAGAGTCATCAATAAGAAGTTCTCAAAAGAATAACATACCAAGGAGGATGCTGATTATACCTCCAATATTTGTTCTCACTCTACTCCAAAATCCAATTTCTTAGAATGCCACTCTGTAAAGTGATACTCAAAAGTTGAATAATATATATAGCCTTCTAATATCTTCAAGAGAAAATATTTAGCTCAACATCAGAACAAATATCCATTGATGTGGAAGTACTTAGTACCACAATCCAATAGAAATATATAGTATATATAATCATGCATATAATCAAATAGCTCGAAAGCAGGGACACCTAAGAATACATGTATGTTCCATGTGACTCACAAACAAAGTTTAACAAGACAATTTTACCTCTTAATCAAAATGTCCAGTGCTTCATAAGAAGTATTCCATATGTAAACGAAAATCGATACAGTTCTACATGAGAAATTGTGTGTATGCAAAATCTGATCGTTAGACATGAGCGGATTTAAGAGGACATTAGCCAATACGCGATCTGTTTGTTGTCAAGTGTAACAAACAGACCGAGCAGTAACCTTAACATTGCGGCGGCCATTTTGTAAAAGCAAAAATAACAATTCCTACTTTAGAAACAGATATGTTTCTAAGGCTCATCAACCCAAAGCGTTTAAAATTATTCCCCTCAAGGTTTAATACTCAAAGCTCTTTCATACTATATAAGTAAATAACCAAAGCTGTATTGTAACTTCACGGCGGTGAATATTATGACTTCCAAAGTAGGGGAATCTAGTATTTTAAGTTATTATTGATGACCCAAAAGTTTTTGTTTATATTGGTTCCAGAGCTATTTTCCACACTCCCCTTCTATAATTGGAGCAGTATTCAAATTTATTAGAATTTTGAATCAGACTTGTCAAAATACCTCAATGGTAATGCTAGTAAGCGGTGCGAGCTCCCGTTATTGGACTAATATCGATAACAATTCAAGGCAATAAGTATATATCAACTATCCCCTAAAATGAGAAACAAAAGTTGAAAAGAGCCTTAAAATAGGCTGACTGGTCTATTGATGGACAAATTAAAATGCAATGTTAGTAAAGGTACTTATTTATAATATCCATTAGCAAATCCATTAGCAAAAAATGACAACTATAGATAAATCAGAAGGCCTGTAAACTCTACAAGGTTTCACATTGTACCAGAAATTCTGACAATAGTACGAAGATAACTAATCCCATTAAACCAATCTTAATCTCACAATGTACCAAATGAATTCCCATTTCGTAGTCAAAACAATCAATGAGAGATATAAAAATTAAAACTCATACAGCATTAGCCTAATCAAATCAGTCCATCCTCCGTTGGTATTTTAAACCTGCAGCACCGAGTGTGTCAATAAGGAAGTGTTAAATAAGAGTTAGAGCAATGTTTCACAAAGTTCATGCAAGAATATTGACCAATATCATTCAGTTATTAATTATATAACATTTAGACATACTAAATGTGTTTTAACTTGTCCAATAATGTTTTCTGGTATGCACAACACGGAAGGTCTATATTATTAAATTGGTGAACATTTTAAATAAATACAATATCAATCATCATATTTTTATATACTTATGAGTGTACACATTATAATCTATTCGACCTGATATTCACACAAGCTTTTGATTTCATAAAAAATGGCGCATTTCATCATCTATGTTGATACCTTTTTCAATAGATTGCACTCTAATAATCCATCTATCTTCATTTCTCCTGAGATCCATCATTCTGTGACCTCCTTTAGGATGTGCTGGAGTGTGACTAATACCCATATATTTGAATGCTCGGATTTCCAGTGCGCCATGCTTCTGACTCATATGGCGTAATAAGGGCGATGTAAGATCATTTTTCCGTAACAACCGCATATGTTCATGTATTCTTTCTTTGAGTGGCCTGATGGTACTGCTCAAGTATAATTCACCACATTCACATACCAGTAAATAAACAACATATTTGGTGCTACAACTTATAAAAGTCTTTGCAGGTGTATAGTGATGAAATGTATTTGTGTTTTCACCAGCTGCTGGAAATGTGACCCAAGAATAGAACATTTCTCTTCTATAGGCTGGTTGAGCTTCAACAACAAATGTAACAGGGCACCCCTGGGCCGACAGGCCATGTGCCAATAAATGTGTAGTAAGGGATGGTCGCATATTGGCTGCAATTGCTGCCCGTTGCATGTTTGCCATGATGAATGTTAAACTTTGTTCAGAGATAAGCACACCAAATGAGGATTATCCTTTTAAGGGTTCAAGCTTGGACACCCTACAGTGTTAGTTAGGTACTCCCTACTTAGCTGAGGAGGAAAATTCTCAATACCACGGATGTCTCCGTAAATATTATTGAGGTGTCTTTGCATGTAGTGAGACAGAGATACTCAGGAGGACCAGAAAATGAATGCCTGACCAAACGTTGGTGGTTCCATGTCGCATAGGGTCAAATTATCCTGACGAGACTACTGGATTTGGGCGGTATAATCACTTGTACTGCGGGAGACTGTGTCTGAGCCCACACCAGTTGACACCTGATGCCCCAATCCGGGTTTTGTTCCGGCTAACTAGCAGTGTTTCATATTCACCGTAGAGCAGGGATGATTGGGCAACCAAGCACATGACACAAATGACTCCTCAGTGAAATCGTGGTCACTCAGATCTCATCCGTTTCTCTCAGTTACATTAGTCTCACATATGCAAGGACAATCAGAAACAGAGTATAGTTCAATAAGGTTTTATTGAAGTAACTGCATCTTAGATAATAAAGCATGTATTGCAATAACTAGGGAGATGAAGCACAACAAGATTAAAATGGTGACAAGGAGAGTGAAACATAAAAATAACGCTAACATATTGTCACTAAGATTGTTCAGAATAGTTCCTACCTAGGCTATGTTAGAGCACAGCATATTAAGCTTTAATTCTGCCCTTTAAGTTCCCCTGGAAAGACATAGGGGGTCATTCTGACTTTGGCGGGCGGCCAAAGTCCCACCGTCAGAATACCGCTGCGCGGTCAAAAGACCGCCGCGGTAATTCTGAGTTTCCCGCTGGGCTGGCGGGCGACCGCCAGAAGGCCGCCCGCCAGCCCAGCGGGAAACCCCCTTCCATGAGGATGCCGGCTCCGAATGGAGCCGGCGGAGTGGAAGGGGTGCGAGGGGTGCAGTTGCACCCGTCGCTATTTTCAGTGTCTGCTTGGCAGACACTGAAAATCTTGGTGGGGCCCTGTTAGGGGGCCCCTGCAGTGCCCATGCCATTAGCATGGGCACTGCAGGGGCCCCCAGGGGCCCCACAACACCCGTTACCGCCAGCCAGGTTCTGCAGCGCCGCCATGGAGGATTCCCTAGGGCAGCGGGAAACCGGCGGGACACCGCCGGTTTCCCGTTTCTGACCACGGCTGTACCGCCACGGTCAGAATACCCATGGATGCACCGCCAGCCTGTTGGCGGTGCATCCGCGGTCCCCGGCCCTGGCGGTAGTCAACTGCCAGGGTCGGAATGACCCCCATAATCCCTCGTACCTGAGCAAGAGGCCTGAGCAAGAGGCCTGCAGTCTACACAAGCAGCTGCAGCAAAGCATTCAGCAATCAACATACAGTCATGGTCATCCGGCGGGAATCTCCCTGTAACGTACATGGGTCAAAGTAGAGTTTTTATGACAAAACAGCTGATGTTCCAAGAAAGGAACCAAGTAAAAGTGTGTGTGTTTCTGTGAACATTGGAGACAAAGCGTACGACTTTTGCCGGCAACTTATCTCATTCTCACTCAGAAAGCACAGAGTGAAAGAAATGTCTTGTTTAGGAACGCAGTGCTGACCTCGGCAAAGAGCAGCTAGATAGAGACAAATAAAACAAGACTGCAAATGTGGGTATTGTTAAAATAATATAACAAAGCTGAATAAAAGATATCTAGGTTAAAGTGCACAGGGCATGTCTAGTTTGCTAAAATAACCTGTATAAAACTGTAGCTAAAATGGCTATACAAAAAGGTGCCACTGCAGCTCCCTCGGGAGGGTTTTTGTCACTCTTTCAGAGCTGGAACATTGGGCGGTTTTGCCCAGTTCATTTTTTTACCATTTCATCTAGTTGAAAAATTGCATTTTTAAGCCGCTGGCTTAAAAAAAAAAGAGTGAAATGTAATTTTGTCCTTTTAACTTTAGTAGGTAATGACAAACAAATGATTTGTATTTAGAACTTATGCAACCTGTTACGATTCATAAATATAATAATTTGCTTGGTTAGAGCAATTTTTAGTGTGCTTTATTATTTGTATACATATGAAGGTTCTCACATCTTATTTTCAAAAGTTAAACAGTAGAAGGAAACATTACATTTTAAGTTAACCCGAGAGACAGAACTTTTCTGAAACAGGATGTGAGAAGATGGTTTTCGTTCTGAGCCTTAACATTAATGTGGTTTTAAGAAGATTAGTGACCTACATGGAAAGCTCCTCTTACCATCAGTGGGGGTGCTATACTTTAAATATGTGACCATACCTATTCTCACGCATTTTGGTGCGTTAAGTAAATGCACTCCATGCACTGTCAATTGTTCCAGTGTATGATGACATTTGCTATGTTCTGCTTGCAGGCCTTTATTTTGAAACAAGTTACCACTCTCCTACTTTTGAGTAAACAATGCATTGACTTGTTCCCGACATTTTTCGCAGCAGAAGAGTAAAATATAAAACGAAAACAACATGGGGCCACATATTTTTTGTTGACAACGTAGACTTGAAGTCTCAGAAAATTGCTTTAGATGCTACAAATTTATGGTTTACGATATTATCCCGTTTTCCTATGGAGTACGCCTCAGTATGAAGAAATGTATTTTCTGCATGTGCCTTGTCTTAAATGTCATCGGTATGTTCCCACGGCAGAGCAGGCCACACCAATCGACTGCTTCCATTAACAAAGATGATACCTTGTTCCATCTGTAAAGAAAAGTTTTGCCTTTAAGCACAGAATTTAAGTATAGATAAATAGCCACCATGTCGCCTCATTAACTTTATATTGGGCACTTTTTTGCCTCAGTAGCCCGCTGAGACACTTGCTGTTTGTTGTTAAATCATTGACTTTGGTAAAAGGAGCTTTTTTCTTCGTGCTCTTCATACGTGAATTGTCACATGAAGCCACAATGTGCCTAACTTGGGCCTGACTGGAGCAGAGATACTGCCTGCAAAGAAACCCATGTATTTCCAAAAATGCTGGGAGGAGCCACTTATTTTCTATTCTGAGGACGGACATTCTACAAATGAGTAAAAAATGAAAATGTTTGTTGCAGAAGGGGGTGGGTTCCAAAAACTTTTTGAATTATGTGGAAAAGATGGCAGATCGGAATCCAGGGCCAGACCTTCAGAATTAATATGGACTATCTAAATTAGTTCCGATGAAGTTAAATTAATATTTATTTTATGTGATAATCCTGAAAATCTAGTATGGGTTTGGCCATCCTTGGGACACGTTGGACAGCCCTAGTCTCTTTGGCTGTTTTATGCTCCATAGTTTGCCAATGCGTGTTTCAACTGTAGTTTGAAAATAGCACGACTTTTCAGTGTGTTAGCCTCAAAATGTAGATGTGCACTTGTAAAATGATTCACTTAAACCTACATTTTCATATGAGTAAATATTTTCTGAGATCTGAGAAGAGGGTATTTCAGGGTGGGATTCCCCTTGGAACTTTGTACACACCAAAAAATAATGCACTTAAGAGTATTCACAAATCTTCCCACATCCCATTCTAATCATGGACATTACTCATATCAAAGGTCGGGATAAATCTGTGTCCAGAGTGGCAGTGAGGGAGAAAACACCACCTAGATTGGTGGGATTGTAGGGAATGGTCTTTTTTATGTAGCTAAAAGAGAAACACTTTTAAAGTGCAGCTGTGCTGAATTTACACCAGTGAGCAAAGTGCAAAAGTGGGGGTAGGCTTGAATACAGGTGCAATGGCAAAGTTGTTTGGGACTCTGATTACAGAAAAAGCAAGGCATTCTTCACTCGGATTTTAGGTGTTCTGGCAGAGCTGCTTGTGGTTTCCAGTACTTCTCTATAAGAGTACAGGACTAAGGTGCATTGGAAGAGCTTCATGTCAATATTCATCTTCATATTTGTGAGTGCCTTTTTTTGAGATGCTGACATTTGTTTAGGCCCAGCAGTTTTTGTTCAACCTGGACATGTGCATTTCATTAAAAAAACCTTTCTCCTTACTTGGAAAATACAAGGAATTTGCTTACTTTTGCCTAGGCATTCTGTCCCATCTCTTACTTGACAGGCCACATTTCCTGTTTTTGGCTGTAAACACAAATGTGTTGCAGCTTTGTCCCTGTTTACTTTGATTTAATGTCTAGTTGTCCATCGGACAAAACAGGCACTAAGGGGGTAATTATGACCCCGGCTGTTGGCGGTAATATGGAGGAAAGTACTTCCAACAGGCTGGCGGTATTTTCCTCCATATTATGACATTGGCAGTTTAGCTGAAGCCGAACCGCCAATGTACCACATTAACCGCCACTACGGTAATGGCCACTAGGCTGGAGACTTCAATCTCCAGCCTGGCAGCCGTCACTTGCCCGCCTGCGGGATCATGACCCCGCCTACCGCCATGGTTTTCGTGGCATCCTTACCGCCACGAAAACCATGGCGGTAGGCACTATCAGTGACAGGGAATTCATTCCCTGTCACTGATAGGGGTCTTCCCCGTCCCTCCCCCTCCCCAGGTTTCCCCACCTCCTTCCTCTCCAGACCCCCCTTCATACACTCTCCTACCTTTACATACGCACACATGCATATTCACAGCCATTCCAACATTCATCTACGCATGCATACATCTATTCACACACACATACACACACACTTACATACATACACGCAGACATGAAGTCACACAACACGACATACACGCACTCACACCCCCACACACATACAACATGCAACACACACCCGCATACACGCATGCACAGTCATACACATACACAATACCCCCTCCTCCTGTCAGAGCACCCACTTACCTGGATCCTGGGGGTCCTCCGGCAGGAGACGGGACGAGGCACTGCTGCCAGCAGCAGCGTCTGCCAGCAGAACACTGCCAGGCCATATTAATTCTCATAATACAGCTGGCGGCAATCTACTGGCGTGGGGCTGCTGCTGACAGCAGAGCCTCCTTACCACCATCCGCCAGCATGGCCACAGCCAGATTTCCGCCATCATTCTGGCGGAAATCTGGCTGTGGTCATTATACGGCGGACGGCTGGTAGCCGCCGCAACGGTCTTTTGGTGGTCTTTTCCAAAATACATTATTGTAAAACCATCTTAGTCAGCAGATTTAAAATGTACAATATGACCTACACATTTCCACTGTGAGGCTGGCTAAAAAGCGTGTTTTGGCTAGACCATGGAAAACTTCATGATCCTGAAGCCTTCTTCATTACAATAATCTGCTCGCCTTTGCTAATCCTCAGAATCACATCTAACCACCAATGCCTTAGCGTGCAAGGCTATTCACCAAAATGCTAGGGGAAGTGACATCATGCACTCATTCGCGATTAAATCAAAAGACTGACACTTGTATTGTGCTTGGCTCATCAACTTGGCTCCTTTTTCAGTTAAGGGGCTGCTTGGAAGGGGCCGAGAGAAAACAACTGAAAGTGAAGAGGTTCCATTGCTGCCTCTGTCTTCATGACCCCTCTGACAGCAATAGAAATGCAATTGGTGCCAGCACACAAGTAAGGGATAATGGCTGCTAACTCGGGCTGCCTCTAACTGATGCTCATGTGCCTCATCCTGGTCGGGGATAAGGAACTGCCAGTTTGTCGCTAGCAAATTAACCGCAGTTTGTCACTTGATATAAAGTGGAAATTAGAAACGTGTGACGTTAAGTTATCGTTTCCAATGATAATGTGATATATTCATATTAAGCACCACACATGGGTAGTTCATCTCTATTGGATACATTTATAAACAATAACACAAACATTTCTCAGACTTTGATTTACACCTTGTTTTACTGCGTTACACATGTCAAACAAAATGAATTCACTCATTTGTAATAAACAGCAGTTGCTTAGGCAACAGAGCATATGCCCTTAATCAATGTCCAAAACAACTGAAGAAAACATATCTGATTCATACAGGGCTGTTTAATGCTTTATGAATGCTAATCTTGCCTCATGTGTACAATAATTAGTTTTTGATTTTCTATTATAGACCACCATTGTAAAAAGGACAATGCTTTCATACTGTGGTCAATATGACGTTGATTATAGAAATCAATTCGTTTAAAGCGTACATACCCACATTGTCATAAAGCATTGTATTGTTTGCTTCAAAGAAAGCTAAGTTGTCAATTCATGAAACACATGCAAGTGCTTCTAAAATGTGAATGTATCAGAAAAATGGAAGAAACATTTCCAATTTCTAAATGTTATAAACGAATGCTAGAGAATTCTTGGGTTCTTCTAGAACCACGGATATGAAGAACTGTGTTTCGGACTTCTCAGGATAAGTATGCCTAAACGTTCAATCCCAGAGAGTAGGGTCTCCTTTAAGGACTCCACATGAAATTGAGTATTGACTGTCGGAGCTCAACTCAGCATGACCCTTGCGGCTCCAAAGTTCTTCCTATACCCACGATAGATTTAAAGTGCTCAGTTCATGTTCCTTAAGGGTGGAATTGAAGGTTAGATTTTCCTAGCTGGATGTAATTGGGGAGACATACTTTAAGGGTCTGGCACCCTTAAGATTTTCTTGTTATCCCAATGCCCATCTGCAAAGAAATACGTTTTAAATGGTCTGCTATGACACACAAGTTTATGGTATAATACTAGGCACACAGTTGGGTACACCTTTTAAAACCACAATAGACTAAATTACGCTTTACATGAACGACTTCCAGGGTTTCCCAAGATCGAAATAACTAAGTTGAAAAGAGGAAGAGGGGCAACCGCAACGCTATCACTGACAACAGTAACAACACATTTTTTACTAGCCTCATTATCATACCAATGAAAAAACTCACAAACGAGGTATGTTTGTGAGGCGTTCTCATCAATCAGGACCTTAAATATTGTCCAATATAATATGTCCCCATTAATAACCTAAACCACATTTTAACAGATGGTCTCACCTAAACGTATCACACTTGGAACTGGTGCAGATAATAAACAGCAACAATGACCCAAGATACAACTGTGCTTTTGCAAAGCTACTTTTGAAGACACCTCAAGCCCTGCTACAATGGATAGATAAGGACATTAAAACAAAAATATGTGGTAGGGATAAATCGAGAATGAATAGCTCAACAACGCAAGTTTCAACAAACCTGGTGGATTTAAGTTACATGGAATACTACTGGTTGGCACACCAACTCAAACAGGGAAGAGTAGAGAAGGTCTGTCTTTCATCACCATCATGATCACCTCTGACCTCCAACCCTTAAAAATATGCACCAAGTATGACACTCGTGCAAGCAAAATTTACAGGACCAATCACAGTTTGAGTTTAATTGATGATATAATGATGGCCATAAAAAAAAAGAAAATATGCTTTATTCGATTCTGTAGTAAAATCATAAAAGCTATGCACCACATATAACTAATAGAACAAAAGCAAAAAACAGAAAAAAACAAAAATGCTGGATATGTACAATTATGCCACAATAGAATAATTAATCTAGGAATAATTCTACCATACCAGACAGATTACAATTTTCTCCGATTGATCACAAATGAAAACCATGTAGACCTGATACAACAAATCAAAGGTGAAGAAGGCACGGATTGTAAAAACAAGTATGCTGGACGACATCGTACAAATTTATATTCACACAGACAGAATGCTCAAATTCTCTTCCTCAGTCCCTTATAAAATTAACGGAATAAACCTGCGTGCATAATTGTTTGATCCGATACATTGTCACAAGGGCATTTAGTGTGTGTTTTAGACCAATCATTCACAGTGGGAAAAGTAATCAGACGATCGAATATATCCAGCCTAAATATAGTTAAAAAAAATCTACGTATAAGGTTAAATTAAATACAAAGTGAAGGTGAGGCTGAATCTCATGAGTAATGGGCACCATCTGAATTTTCACAACACTCTGTATTATCAGCTCTGTAGTCACTCTGAGATTTTCAAACAGGGCGAGACAGGCCTCTTTCAGATCTTTCCGGCTTATCAACATCATGGTGTCTGGAGAGTTAAAGTACTCAGGATGTCCCAGATCTGAACGAAAGTTTTTAACATAATTCAGTCAGGGGATTTGTACTTAAAAGAATAATTTTAGGCAACCACTAATGATCTCGCAATTGAGGGTGTTGGCTGAAATCTGACTACATCAGTTAACAAGGGGACACCCAGTTCTCAGTAGCAAATTACTGCCGAACTGCTTTGGGGGACAGAAAAGAGATTCCTAAGAAAATAAATTTCCACCATTTGTAGAGGTTGATAGTCAGTATAACCCCACACATCAGCCTGGTATAAGGCAGTCAACAAGAACTTCGTCCTATAAATGGCTAACATTTCCTTAAGTGGCTTCCTCCCTAGTTTAATGGCAAAGTTTGAGAGCACTGTGATGGCCTTCATAAAGTGTAGCTTTCTGGTGTTAATTGCCGGTTTCCAGATTCTATCTATGGCAAACAAGATACCCAGATATGAAAAGGTGGTAGTAAAGTTAAGCTTAGTGTTCTCAATCACAATATATGCCTTGAGCCAACCATGCTATTGTTACTAATTGGCGGGATGGGTTTTAAAATTACTTATTGGCAAGCCATGGATGCCCAGAGATTGAACTTTTGTGATAGCAAGTCATACCTCTTTGCCTTTTGTGATTTACCACTCCACTCCCAAGACAGCTTCATGTAAATGCACATTTTGCATAATTTTTATTATAGTGAATTTTATTGTCAAATATTTCAATTACAGTAAATATGATTATATAAAACGATAATAATTATAATAGTGATTATTATTGTATTAAGTACACCAAGTAAAATGTATATATTTTTTATTAATTTATTTTACCAGAGCTGGTGTTGAATGACTGTGCAGCATCATAAAGAAGACTGAATCAAGCACATCCTGTCCCTCTGATCCCTAGTCTATAATTTATTTATGGTCAAATGTTCAACATGGAGTTACGCTGAGAAGCACACAGGACTACCCATCATGGATATTTTCGTTTAGAGGCAGCTCAAGTAAGGAATCACATTCCACTGCTAGACATTGCATGAAATGTGGAAAGCAGCACAGTTCCTCAAGTAGTTTTGCCACAGAAAGTGCAGGAACCTGATTACTATTATGAGAGATTTACAGACTATTAAGTGAAAAGCTGAAGCAAGTGTCAGTGATAATGCTGGAAGGAGTGAGTGCACAAGTAAACACTTAAACAGAAGAACATCATTAAAGTCAAAGGTGTATGCTAAAGAATGTATTTTTTGTGAAAATATAAAATGTTACAAGGGAACATTCACACATGAGAAATTAATCAAGGCCATGGAGCTTAGAGTTGACAAAAGAGTTTGAGAGTGTGCAACATTAATTGTGATTGAAAGATCTAAGCAGTTTGTAGTAGGGATATAGTGGCTGCAGAAGCCCATTATCATGCATCTTTTTACAGGAACTATACAAGGTTAAAGTAAAAGAGGAAGATCATGCATCTAACATTCAAACCAATGATCACTACAAAAATATGGAAAACATCACAAACAACGCAGTCAATGCAACGCTAAGCATTGACCACGCTGTTATTATCACACATATGCGTTTACTATACATTCTTTTAGCAGGCATGCCTTTACCACTCTTATGCGTGGTAACGGATGAGAGAGTAGTCCGGGCGCAACAGGAAGGAGCAGCGACCAGAGGAGAGAGAGATAAGTGGGGCCGGGTTTGGGGGGGGCAGATGTTGGGGTAATTTTTAGGACAGGGTTGGGGGGTTGTGGTAGTTTTTAGGACAGGATGGGGAAGGCTTTAGTGTTCAGGGTGGTGTGAGAGTTTCGAGGTAGTTTCTAGGACAAGGCGGGAAAGGTTTTAGGACAGGGCAGGGTACGTTTTACGACAGAGTAGGTTTTAGGGTTTAGTGTGGGGGTGGGTTAGTTTTAGGACAGGGTGGGGTAGGTTTTAGGACAGGGCAGGATAGCTTGTAGGGTTTAGGGTGAAGGTGGGGCATCAGAGGAGTTTTTAGGACGGGGTAGGTTTTAGGATGCAGAGTGGGGTCCGAGGGTCAGGGTGGCTTTAAGGACAGGGTGGGACAGTTTTTGGGACAGGGTAGGTTTTAGCGTGGGGGGTCGGGGTTGTTTTTTGGACAGGCCGGGGGTAGGTTTAAGGTTTTACAGTGAAGTCGGGTCGTTTTTATGACAGGGTGGGGTAGTTATTAGGACAGGATAGGTTTTAGGGTTTAGGGTGGGTTGGGGGTGGGCTAGTTTTAGGACAGAACAGGGTAGGTTTTAGGACAGGGCAGGGCAGGGTAGCTGTTAGGGTTTAGGGCAGGGAGGGGTAGTTTTTTTGGACAGGGCAGGGTAGGTTTTAGGGATTAGGGCTCGGGTTGGGGTAGTTTTAGGGCAGAGTGGGGTATGTTTTAGGTCAAGGTAGATTTTAGGGTTTAAGGCAGAGGTCGGGGTAGTTTTCAAGCAGGTCGGGGTAGGTTTTAGGACAGGGCAGGGTAGCTTTTAGGGTTCAGGGTGGGGGTCGGGGTCGTTTTTAGGACTGGGTGGGGTAGGTTTTAGGGCAGGGAAATTTAGCTTTTAGAGTTTAGCGGGGTTGGGGTAGAATTTAGGACTGGGTGGAGTACGTTTTAGGTTTCAGGAGAGGGGGGTAAAGTCATTTTTAGGACAGGAATGGGTAGTTTTTAGGACAGGGTAGGTTTTACAGTTTAGGGCAGGGGTCGGGGTAGTTTTTAGGACAGTGTGGGGTAGGTTTTAGGACAGGGCAAGTCGTTTTTAGAGTTTAGGGTAGGGGTGGGGAGTGGGTCGTTTTTAGGACAGGACAGAGTAGGTTTTAGGGATGAGGACAGAGTCGTGGGTCGGGGTAGTTTTTTTTACAGGGTGGGGGTCAATTTTAGGACAGGGGAGATTTTAGGCTTTAGGGCAGGGATAGTTTTTAGGACAAGGCGGGTGGGTTTTATGTTTCAGGGCAGGGGGTCAGGGTAGATTTTAGAACAGGGAGAAGTAGTTTTTAGGACAGGGCAGGTTCTATGGTTTAGGATGTGGATCAGGATAGTTTTTAGGACAAGGCGTGGTAGGTTTTAGGACAGGGTGGAATAGGTTTTAGGACAGGACAGGGCAGCTTTTAGGGTTAACGGTGGTGGCGGGGCATCAGGGTAGGATTTAGGACAGGGTGGTGGCGGGGCATCAGGGTAGGTTTTAGGACAAGGTGGGGTCGCTTTTAGGACAAGGTAGGGTTTAGGATTTAGGGCAGGGTGGGGGTCGGGGTAGCTTTTAGGACAGGGTGGGGTAGGTCTTAGGACAGGACAGGGTAGGGTAGGATAGGGTGGTTAGGGCTCAGGGCAGGGGGTAGAAGGTGCATTTGTAAGGGCTTGGGTGGGTGGAGTATGGTGTCAGGTTTAGGGGGCAGGGTGGGGGAGAATTTACCACACATGTTCCTTTCAATGAAATTTGTTGTAAAGGCATGCGTCCTAAAAGCATGTGTAGTAAAGATGCGGTCATTGTAGAGACCATGTTGTAAAAGCATGCGTGATATACGCATGCGTTGTTCCATCATAGATCCAAGAAAATATGTGAAATGAAATATATGACATACTATTTCAATATATGAGAACTGTGATTATTACTCATAAAGAGGTAATACTTGTGACAACTCTCACTGAAAGGCTTGAAACCCGCATGACATGCAGAGGAATACAGTGAATAGACAAACCAACCAAGAAGCTTTTTTGAAGAAGATCAGTGACAGCCTCCACATATTCCCAGACAACAGAGGAAAATTATTGGCCCAACCTGATAGGGTTATGCTACAGGATGTAGTGAGAGAAAAGCAGAGTTTGAAAAAAGAACAATTAGTTTTAAAAGTTAAGGCAACAGACATGAACAAGGTCATTGATCAAACATCATCACACATAAGAACAATGATTAAAACAAGCTTGACATCAACATCATGGCCATATCATCTATCAGATGTTGGTAATTTACAGTGCCTGATTCCTATCAGTACTTCTGACTATAGATCCAGAAAACAAAAAGCCGTCCAAAATGGTAACCTTACCTATGCAATCATTGAATCAGGACATTATATATGCAGTCACAAATGTCCAGCAGAAACAACCCAAGCAATTATTGCTTCCATAATTTTAGGAAGTTGGATCTGTATATACTATCTCAAAGTAAGAGATAGTGTGCACAGAGTCCAAGGGTTCCCCTTAGAGGTAAGATAGTGGCACAATTAGATAATTCTAACGCTCTATTTTGTGGTAGTGTGGTCGAGCAGTAGGCTTATCAGAGGGTAGTGTTAAGAATTTGTTGTACACACACAGGCAATAAATGAGGAACACACATGTAAAGACTTTACTCCAGGCCAATAGTTTTTATATAGAAAAATATATTTTCTTAATTTATTTTTAGAACCACAAGTTCAAGATTTGAAGTAAATACATAAAATGCAAGGTAAACCACACAGGTAAGTAAGGAACTTCGAATTAGAGCAATAACATATACAGTTTTAAAAAAATGGAAATAAGCTATTTTAAAAGTGGACACTGTGCATAAATCAACAGTTCCTGGGGGAGGTAAGTATTGGTTAGATTGTGAGGTAAGTAAGACACTTACAAGTCTCAGTTCCTGAGCATAGGCAGCCCACCGTTGGGGGTTCAAGGCCACCCCAAAGTTACCACACTAGCAGCTCAGGGCCGGTCAGGTGCAGAGGTCAAAGAGGTGCCCAAAACATATAGGCGCCTATGGAGAACAGGGGTGCTCTGGTTCCAGTCTGCCAGCAGGTAAGTACCCACGTCCTCTGGGGGCAGACCAGTGGGGTTTTGTAGAGCAAGGGGGGGACACAAGTAGGCACACAAAACACACCCTCAGCGGCACAGGGGCAGCCGAGTGCAGTGTGCAAAGCAGGCGTCGGGTTTTGTATTGGTTTCAGTGGAGGGACCTGGGGGTCACTCTAGCAGTGCAGGCAGGGAACAGGGGGGCTTTTCGGACCAGCTACCACCTGGGCTAGGCAGAGGGTCGCCTGGGGGTCACTCCTGCACTGAAGTTCGGTTCCTTCTGGTCCTGGGGGCTGCGGGTGCAGGCTCCAGGGGGGTTGTTTCGGGCTACTCATGGGGTCGCAGTCGCCGGGGTGTCCTCCCTGTGGTGTTCGTTCTCTGCATCTCAAGCCGGGGGCATTGGGTGCAGACTGTAAAGTCTCACGCTTCCGGCGGGAAGAGTGAGGTCTTTGAAAGTTGTAGAAGTTGTTGTTGCTGTTTGTTGAGCAGAGCTGCTGCTCACAGGAGTTTCTTGGTCCTGGGGTTCAGGGCAGTCCTCTGAGGTTTCAGAGGTCACTGGTCCCTGGTGGATGCGTCTCTGTTGCAGGTTTTCGAGTCAGGAGACAGGCCAAAGCAGTTGTCATATTCCGTTGTCTCTGCAGGCTTGCAGGTCAGCAGTCCTTCTTCTTAGTTCAGGTTGCAAGAATCTGATTTTCCTGGGTTCTGGGGTGCCTCTAAATACTAGATTTAGGTGTGTGTTTAGGTTAGGATGGCAGTAGCCAATGGCTACTGTCCTGGATGGTGGCTATACCCTCTATGTGCCTCATCCCTGCGGGGAGGCGGCACTTACCTAATCCTATTGGTGGAATCCTCCAATCTCAAGATGGAGGATTTCTAAAGGCTGGGGTCACCTCAGCTCAGGACACCTTGGGGGCTGGCCTGACTGGTGGGTGACTCCTTCTTGTTTTTCTCATTATCTCCTCCAGCCTTGCCACCAAAATTGGGGGCAATGGCCAGAGGGGCGTGCATCTCCACTAGCTGGGATGCCATGGGGTGCTGTAACCAAAGGCATGCGCCTTTGAGGCTCACTGCCACCCAGTTCAGGCTTTGTTTCTGTCCTCAGAGAGCACAAAGGCTCTCGCCCCAGGGGGGCAGAAACTCATCTCAGTAGCAGGCTGGCACTGACCAATCAGTCCTGCACTATGCTGTCTGTGTGCATTTTGCAATGAATCCAACAATGGCAGTGTGGGTTTATTGTTCTGAGAAGTTTGATACCAAACTTCCCAGTATTCTGTGTAGCCATTATGGAGCTTTGGAGTTCGTTTTTGACAATATGGCCACACTGTACTTACAATGTCTAAGAATAGACTTAGACACTGTAGGGGCATATTTCTCATGCAGCTATGCCCTCACCTGTGGTATTATGCACCCTGCCTTAGGGCTGTAAGGCCTGCTAGAGGGGTGACTTATCTATGCCACAGGCAGTATTTTGTGGGCATGGCATCCCTCTGGGGAACTGACCCACTTCCACAGTGATAGGACCTAGTCTGAATTGCCTCTTGTCTGAGATGTTATTGCCTTCACCCATTCTCTCTATTTTGGGGTTAGAGGTATCCACCTCTGCTAATCTTATCTTAGCCAGGTTCACCCCTAGCTTACCCAAATAGGTTACCCATAGCTGGAGAAACCCCACCATGACCAACAGGGTCAGGGGGCCTAGCTTGCTTTTTGGCATGGGGTCAGACTACTATGCGAAGGATAGTGCAGCCATAAAGGCTAACACCCAGCAGACTCCACTGACAGCTGTCAGTGCCCAGAACCACACCGTTAGCTCTTCACCTACAATGGAATGGGCTAAGTTACAGGCTTCTTTGGGTTCAGGGTGCCTGTCTGCTGTGTTAGAGTGGGGGGTTACTACATCTTGCAGTAAACACCCTTCTTCCACCCTTTCTTCTGTTAACTGAGGAGCCACCCACTCAGGTTTAACAGTTGCCTGACTAGCCAGGGCTTCTTGTGGGTCAGGTTGGACTTTACCAGTGCCACTTCTCGAGTTCTCCCCTACCTGGAACAGAATCTCCTCGGCTTGCTGGAACCTTGGCTAAAGGTTGTCCACCTTTTCTACATTGTTTTCTTTTCTTTTTTCTTCTGGGGCCTACTTGCAGTAACTGCAGGGGCAGCATCTCCAGAATCCTTGGGAGAGGACTGGCACTGCACCAATTCCTCTCTTGGGCCCTGACTAACCTCTGGGTAGACATTTCCAAGGAGACAATCAAGGGGGAGGTCTGTACTGACTACCACCCTTCTCCAGCTAAAAGTCCCACCCACTTCTATTAGCACAAAAGACACAGGCCTATCAGTGACCCTGTCTGGGCTAACTCTTACTCTGGCAGTCTCTCCTGGGATGTACTGGTTCGAGAACACCAGCCTGTCATGCACAATAGTGTGACTGGCACCAGTGTTTCTCAGGGCAAAGGCTAGGATTCCATTGACCAGTAGGTGGTAGAAGTGTTTACTTCCCTCTGGAATCTCCAACACCATGCCTTAGTGGCATCCCAGTTCTTACCCTGGTACTCACCTTTGTTTTGGGTTGTGTCTTGGGGCCCACCTACCTGATCTGGTTTTTGTGGGCCTACAGAGGGCTCTTTTTCTTTGTTTCTAGTGTCACCCACTTTCTCCTGGGTAGGCTTTGTAACCCATTTCTTTTGGTCACCCCCAGTGGAAGTTTTGGTTACCCTAGTCTTGACCCAATGGTCTGCCTTCTTTGCCAATTCTTGGGGAGAAATTGGACCTAGGTCTACTAGATACTGATGCAACTTTTCATTGAAGCAGTTACTTAAAATGTGTTCTTTCATAAACAAATTATAAAGCCCAACACAGTTATGCACTTAATTTCCAGTTACCCAACCATCCAGTGTTTTCACTAAGTAGTCTACAAAATCAACCCAGGTCTGGCTTGAGGATTTTTTCACCTAATCTGTACTCCTCCGTGGAGAATCCAAAGCCCTCAATCAGGGTAGCCTTCATGAGGTCATAAAAATCTACATCTTTACCAGCGAGTGTGAGTAGTCTATCCCTACACTTTCCAGTGAACAGTTCCCAAAGGAGAGCTCCCCAGTGAGAGCTGTTTACTTTTCTGGTTGCACAAGCCCTCTCAAAAGCTGTGAACCATTTGGTGATGTCATCACCATCTTCATATTTTGTTACAATCCCTTTGGGGATTTTTAGGATGTCAGTACTCTCTCTGACTCTATTTAAGTTGCTGCCACCATTGATGGGACTTAAACCCATCTCTTTTCTTTCCCTTTCTATGGCTAGGAGCTGTTTCTCCAAAGCCAATCTTTTGGCCATCCTGGCTAACAGGAGGTCATCTTCATTGAAGCTGCCCTCAATGTTTTCAGAGGTACTGGTCTCCCCTATGGAAGAACCAGTCTCTCTGACTATGATTTGAGGAGTCAGAGTCTGAGGGACTCTGTTCTCCCTATTTAGGACAGGAGGGGTGAATTCATCTTCCTGTTCACTAATTTACCCATCTGAAGAAGTATCCTCAGAGGCTTGGTCCCTTTTGAACTCTGCCAAAAGCTCCTGGAGCTTTACTTTGGTAGGGTTGGACCCAGTTTTTATATTTTTTAGCTTACAGAAAGTCCTTAACTCTGACATCCTTAGATGCAGGTAAGGGGTGAGTTTGAGTTCCACCACCATCTCATCTGTGCTAGATATTATTTCTCTAAAAGTTGGGATAACTTTTTAAGAATCTAAAAACTACTTTTAGAATTTAAATCCAAACTTTTACAAACTTTTGAACTCTAAAAGAAATGCTAACAGGGACTTACACAAGGCCCTAGCAGGACGTTTAAAAATTTAGAAAAATAGCTAAAATTTACAAAATCAGTTTCTAATGACAATTTTGGGAATTTAGTCATGTGATCAGGTATTGGCTGAGTAGTCCAGCAAATGCAAAGTCTTAGATCCCACCGATGATCCACCAATGCAGGAAGTTGGCTCTGTATATACTATGTCAAAGTAAGAGATAGTGTGCACAGAATCCAGAATCCAAGAGGTAAGATAGTGGCAAAATTAGATAATTCTAATGCTCTATTTTGTGGTAGTGTGGTCGAGCAGTAGGCTTATCAGAGGGTAGTGTTATGCATTTGTTGTACACACACAGGCAATAAATGAGGAACACACACTCAAAAACTTTACTCCAGGCCAATAGTTTTTAAATAGAAAAATATATGTTCTTAAATTATTTTTAGAAGCACAAGTTCAAGATTTGAAGTAAGTACATAAAATGCTAGGTACTCCACACAGGTAAGTTAGGAACTTTGAATTAAAGCAATAACATATACAGTTTTTGTTAAAATGGCAATAAGCTATTTTAAAAGTGGACACAGTGCAAAAATCAACAGTTGCTGGTGGAGGTAAGTATTGGTTAGATTGTGAGGTAAGTGAGACGCTTACAAGTCTCAGTTCCTGGGCATAGGCAGCCCACCATTGGGTGTTCAAGGCAACCCCAAAGTTACCACACAAGCAGCTCAGGGCCAGTCAGGTGAGGAGGTCAAAGAGGTATCCAAAACACATAGGCGCCTATGGAGAACAGGGGTGCTCGGGTTCCAGGCTGCCAGCAGGTAAGTACCGCGTCCTGGGGGGCGCAGACCAGGGGGGTTTTGTAGAGCACTGGGGGAGGGGGACAGAAGTAGATACACAAAACACACCCTCAGCAGCACAGGGGCGGCGGGGTGCAGTGTGCAAAGCAGGCATCAGGTTTTGTATTGGTTTCAATGGAGGGACCCGGGGGTCCCTGCGGTGCAGACAGGGCACAGGGGGGCTTCTCAGGACAGCCAACACCTGGGCTAGGCAGAGGGTTGCCTGGGGGTCACTCCTGCACTTAAGTTCGGTTCCTTCTGGTCCTGGGGGTTGCGGGTGAAGTGCTTGGTCTAGGCGTTGGGTCCCTTGGATTCTCTTTGCAGGCCTCGATGTGGGGGTCCAGGGGTGTAGTCTCAGGCTACTCAAGGGGTCGCAGTCACCGGGGAGTCCGACTGTGGTGTTTGTTCCCTGGATCTCGAGCCGGGGGCGTCGGGTGCAGAGTGTAAAGTCTCATGCTTCCGGCAGGAAGAGTGAGGTCCTTGAAAGTTGTAGAAAAGTTGCAAGAATGTTGCTGTTTGTTGAGCAAAGCCGAGGCTTATGGGAGTTTCTTGGTCCTGGGGTTCAGGGCAGTCCTCTGAGGTTTCAGAGGTCGCTGGTCCCTGTTGGATGTGTCGCTGTTGCAGGTTTTTGAGTCAGGAGGCAGGCCGGTAAGGCTGGGGCCAAAGCAGTTGTCATCTTCCATCGTCTCTGCAGGCTTGCAGGTCAGCAGTCGTTCTTCTTAGTTCAGGTTGCAGGAATCTGATTTCCTGGGTTCTGTGGTGCCCCTAAATACTAGATTTAAGTGTGTGTTTAGGTCAGGAGGGCAGTAACCAATGGCTACTGTCCTAGAGCGTGGCTTCACCCTCTTTGTGCCTCCTCCCTGAGGGGAGGGGGGCACATCCCTAATCCTATAGGGGGAATCCTCCAATCTCAAGATGGAGGATTTCTAAAGGCAGGGGTCACCTCAGCTCAGGACACCTTAGGTGCTGTCCTGACTGGTGGGTGACTCCTCCTTGTTTTTCACATTATCTCCTCCAGCCTTGCCGCCAAAAGTGGGGGCAGTGGCCGGAGGGGCAGGCATCTCCACTAGCTGGGATGCCATGGGGTGCTGTAACAAAAGGCATGAGCCTTTGAGGCTCACCGCCAGGTGTTACAGTTCCTGCAGGGCGAGGCAAGAAGCACCTCCACCCAGTGCTGGCTTTGTTTCTGTCCTCAGAGAGCACAAAGGCTCTCACCCCAGGGGGAGAGAAACTCATCTCAGTAGCAGGCTGGCACTGACCAGTCCGTCCTGCACTGAAGGATTGGGTAAATTACAGGGGGCATCTCCTAAAATGCCCTCTGTGTGCATTTTGTAATACATCCAACACTGGCATCAATGTGGGTTTATTATTCTGAGAAATTTGATACCACACTTCCCAATATTCAGTGTAGCCATTATGGAGATGTGGAGTTCATTTTTGACAAACTCCCAGACCAAATACTTAATATGGCCACACTGTACCTACATTGTCTAAGAATAGACTTAGACACTGTAGGGGCATATTGTTCATGCAGCTATGCCCTCACCTGTGGTATAGTGCACCCTGCCTTAGGGCTGTAAGGCCTGCTAGAGGGGTGACTTACCTATGCCACAGGCAGTATTTTGTGGGCATGGCATCCTGAGGGGGATGCTGTGTCGACTTTGACTTTTTCTCTCCACCAATACACACAATCTGTAATGGCAGTGTGCATGTGTTAGGTGAGGGGTCCCTTTGGGTGGCACAACACATGCTGCAATCCTTAGGGACCTTCCCTGGTCACAGGGCCCAGGTACCACTGGTACCTTTTACAAGGGACTTATCTGTGTGCCAGGGGTGTGCCAATTGTGGAAACAATAGTAAATGTTTAGTGAAAGAACACTGGTGCTTGGGCCTGGTTAACAGGGTCCCAGCACACTTCTCAACAGGGAGCCATTTTCCTAAAATAATCCCTAGAAATTTTGACATGCAATGTTGAAATCATTTGTACTCTGCACAGGCTTGGTCATGGAATTTCATACTCGCAACTGGAAGAAAATGATACTGCTTTGAGTCTTCAGAAACTTTCTGCTAACTGAAATGAGCAAATTATTCCTCCAACTGATATTCAGCCTCATCTCTTCACTGAGTTAGCAGGGGATAACATTGATATGCTGGGAGAGACTATTACTGGTAAGGAGACAGCTCATCGAATCAACTGTATAGCTGTGCATCCCAAGTTGTTTAGACCACAGCCTTTTAAACTCCTCGGCCAAGCATTAAGAAACAAATGCAATGAACATTGACCACCACAAATACTGAGAAATTGTTCATGTATGTTATTGGTGAACAAGTTGGGCCTCAGCCGTTGATGACAAGTACCAAAGCAATACCGGAAGGTGTGCCCAATGAAAGCTTGCACAAAATAAGAACATAATCTAGGTTGTTACAAGACAAAAAGTGAGCCTCACACAGATAATTCCAAGTTGGACAGGATTTAACATCAGTACTAGCAACCTAGTAAGTGTTTCACATGATTTCATTGGCTACTTGCCCATCATTAATGCCCCTACAACTGAGTGGACAACTGTTTCTAAAATTTTTAAACAGTTAGAGCTGATAAGGCAATCACTGCATTTGGTGAAAATTGTAGTGGTGATGGATCAAACGTTCTACGAAAAAGCAACTGAGATTGTGTTGAAGAATACAACATCGTATAACAGCACCTTTCACACCATTTGCAATGTCATGCCCATTCTTGGAAAATGCTTTCAAGTCTCTGTACTTCACAACCTTTGCATTGAAGCAGCCATGGGAACAGAAGGATCAATGTCATCAGTACTAGAAGGTTGTATGAACAATAATGCAGTTCAAATACAAAATTTCGTATATGAAGCTATGTGGAGATTGGCTTGGTTGGAATTTATCCCCTGGGTGAGAAGAATTACAAAGAGAAAATTCAGGTAGTCTACTCCTTCATTGAGGATGTTAATGACTTTGAAAATTACCTGTACCAACAGAGATTAGATGACCTCCTGCAGAATGTTGCTTTTTCCGAAGTAAAACAGTTTTGGGATGTATTCCTTGAAAATCTTCATCATGTCAATGGCGATCTCTCTGCATTTTCGATTACATATGTGGATATTGTTGAAAAATGGCTTGCTGGCTCTGCTGCATGCGGCTTGAGAAGGAAATTGCCATATACATCTTACTGTCATAAGCTCTATGATCCCATGATGTTTTCCATATGGACAGGATGAACCACACTAGATATCTTCCTGTATACTCTGCCGGAATTACATTACTTACAGTGAAACATCCAGTGATGCACAAGAACTTCATCAACGGATGCTTTTCAGTTCAACTGTCAGATGTTAATCGTTTTGGATGAATCCCAGTTGATCAAGCAATAGAGGTAACAGTCAACAAAGACACACAGCCTCCAGGTGGTACAAAAAGTTTCAACCTCAAGGCGGGTGATGTGAAAAGATATTATATGACAGCTAAACACAGAAGCAACTTGTTGGGTCGGGTAAGGGGAATGGTTCATAACAACAGGTCAGATCTTACTCACGCAGGCCTACATACATCACAAATTGAAAAAGTCGAAGATAGTGAAGCGGGCGATGTTAGTCTAGTTCATAGCTGAATAGACCTATTTGTTGGGCCACATGATCTCATTAGTCTCTCCATCACAAGAAAAGGCACCTCTGGGCGTAGTATCCGACATACTGAAGGCGAATGAAATAGGTGAAGCGTGAAACAGTGACAATTATCCATATAATCTATATCAATATATGAGGAATATAATGACGTTTTATTATTTTAAGTACTATATTGTTATTATTGCAAATAATAATCACAGTTATTTTAACATTTTATTGAGCTTAACCAATCTGTTGGAATTAGATTTATTGTTCCTCATATTATGATGAATTTGTATGCTTTTTATCAAAAAGTATGAAAACCATTATTTTATTTCGGCTATGGTTGCTAATCCAAAAATATCAGACAAAACGCAAAGAGTGATGACTTGCTATCACATATTTTCCATCTCTGGGCATCCATACCTTGCAAAAAAATCATGTTAGAACCCGTCCCCCAAATGGTACCAATGGCCAAAATTTGGGGTCCTGACTCTTGGCCTAATATCAAGGCAATTGGAAATGCCTTCTATTACACTTCATAATAAAAGTTCTACCTATGTTAACTAGAAGCATTATTTTCTGCATCTAAACAACAAAACAAGATAAAATCCTCTTAAGGGCCAAGGGAGTGTGTGCCATTAAAATGGCTGCAACCACATACAGTAGAGTCAAAATCTGGTGATAGCTGATATGGGGGAGGCCCATGCAGTTCTCTGATAGAACTTTGCCTAAATTGTTAATGTTAGAAATGGGGTCTTTGGTTGGCAGTCAGTTTAACCCCTGCCAAGCAAGGGCCCTAACTTTTGTCAGGGTAAGTCACACATAATCCAAATTATCCTGTGTTCACCCTCTGATAGCTTGGCACTGAGCAGTCAGGCTTAACTTAGAAGGCAATGTGTAAAGTATTTGTGCAATAAATCATGCAATAACACAGTGAAAACACTACAAAAAGACACCACACAGGTTTAGAAAAAATATATGATATTTATCTGGTTAATTTAAGGTCAAAACGAGCAAGATTTGATAATCTTTAGTTGAAAATATCACGTTGATATCAATAAGAATAGTCTTAAGTTCTCAAAGCAACAATTGTTCTTGCAAACACAAAGGGCCATATTTATACTCCGTTTGCGCCGAAATTGCGTCGTTTTTTTTGACGCAATTTCGACGCAAAACTAACGCCAACTAACGCCATATTTATACTATGCCGTTAGAGGCGAATAGCGCCAAAGTTCCCGGAATGTGCGTCATTTTTTAGCGTGAACCCCTTCCTTGCGTTAATGATATGCAAGGGAGGCGTTCCCGTCTAAAAAATGACTCCCAGGGAGTGGGCGTGGCTAAAAACGGCGCATTTGCGCCGCTTTTTAACGCCTGGGTCAGGCATGGCGTTAAGGGACAAGTGGGCTCAAAATGAGCCCAGAGTGCCCTCCCCTGCCCCCAGGGACCCCCCCTGCCACCCTTGCCCACCCCAGGAGGACACCCAAGGCTGGAGGGACCCACCCCAGGGACATTCAGGTAAGTTCAGGTAAGTTTTTTTTTTTTTTTTTTTAATAATATTTTGTGGCATAGGGGGGCCTGATTTGTGCCCCCCTACATGCCACTATGCCCAATGACCATGCCCAGGGGACAGAAGTCCCCTGGGCATGGCCATTGGGCAAGGGGGCATGACTCCTATCTTTACAATGATAGGAGTCATGTTGATGGGGGATGGGCGTCGTTAAAAAATGGCGCAAGTCGGGTTAAGACGATTTTTTCGACGTAACCTGACTTGCCCCATTTTAAGACGCCCATGCGCCATTTTCCCCCTACGCCGGCGCTGTCTGGTCTACGTGGTTTTTTCCCACGCAAACCAGGCAGCGCCGGTCTGATTGCGCCGTCTAACGCCATTCCATAAATACGGCGCCCGCATGGCGCTTCAGAATGGCGTTAGACGGCGCAAAACTTTTTGACGCTAAACTGCGTTAGCGCAGTTTAGCGTCAAAAAGTATAAATATGGGCCAAAGTACCTGGCTTGCGTAAAAATTTCATGCATGGAGGCCACAGAGGAGGAGGTATGTGGAAAAGGAAGGGTGTGTGTCGCATTTCCGGGCGCCCTCGAGACGATGCGTCAATTCGTTTCCATGAGGCAAGGGCTGTGCTTTGAATTATGGCACGCAGGCTTGAATCCTCTTTGCGATGCAAGATCTTTTGACGCCCAGGGACGATGCAGATAAATTCTGGGTGCACAGGATGAAGTCACAGGGGCTGTGTTGATCTGGTGGGTGATGCATCAGAGTTTCAGTCGCACAGTAGGTGCTGCGTTGATTCTTCACATAGGAAGTCAGGCTGCGTCGTTCCGGTTTGCGAAGCATCGATGCGTTGGGCTGTGCGTCAAAGTTCCGGTCTCATCAATCTCCTCTTGGGGAGCCAGGCTACATCATTCCGGCCGGCTATGCAGTGATTCTTTAACCCCGAGGCAGGCTTGCGTTGATTCCAGCAGGCTGTGTGTTAACTTTCACTGCATGAGGAGTTTCTTTGCAGAGATTAAGGCCCTCATTATGAACATGGCGGTCTGGGCCACCATGCCAGCAGTGGCGGCCCAGACCGCCATATAATAAATGTGGCAAAACTGCCACTGGCGTAACACCGCCACCGCCAGGCTTCCGCCGCCAGGCATCCTGGCGATGATGGAGTTACATATACGACAGGGCAGTGCAGATAATGTACCTGATTCCACCAGCCTTTCCCTGGCGGTTTACCCCGCCAGGGAAAGGCTGGCGGAATGGGTGCCTCAGGGCCCCCCCTGGTGCCCCTGCACTGCCCATGCATGTGGCATGAGCAGTGCAAGGGCCCCCGTGCACAGCCCCGTCGCGCATGTCACTGCCTGATTTATGGGCAGTGATAAGCGCGACGGGTGCTGCTGCACCTGCCGCACTGCTACATTGCAGCCGGCTCCACGTGAAACTGGCGTCAATGTACAGGCCTTACGTTCAGCTGGGCGGCTGGCGTAAAAAACTATTTCCACCCGCCGGCGCTGCTGAATGTTCCTAATGTGGCCTGGGTGGTCTTTTGTAGACTGCCAGCGCCGAATTTGGTGGTTTTTTTCCACTGAGTTCATAATGAGGGCCTATGTGTCTGAGACTTCAGGAACAGGAGGCCAGCTCAATCCAAGCCCTTGCAGAGCACTTATTAGGAGAGCCAAAGGCCAGCAAGGCAGCAGTGCAACAGCAAGGCAACAGTCTTTCACGGAAAAGCAGTCCAGGTGAGTTATTTGGGCAGCCAGACAGTTCCTCTTGGCAGGTTGCAGGTTCTGGGGCAGAAAGTCTGTCCGAAGGAGTATCTTGAAGTGTCCAGAAGTGTATAAATTGGTAGTGTCAGGGACCCAGTTTATATACCCAAAAATGCCTTTGAAGTGGGGGAGACCTCAAAGAGTTGTTTTGAAGTGCACACGGTCCTCTTTCAGTACAACCCTGTTTGCCAGGGTCCCAGTAGGGAGTTTGGCAGTCCATTGTGTGAGGGCAGGCCCTCCACCCTTCCAGCCCAGGAAGACCCATTCAGTATGCAAATGTGTGCAGGTGTGACTGAGCATCCTGTGTTTCTGGTTGTCTGGGTTGAATGCACAAGGGAGCTGTCAACCAGCCCAGCCCAGACGTGGATTGTGAGTCACAGAAGGATTTAAGTGCAGAGAAATGCTCACTTTCTAAAAGTGCCTTTTCCATAATAGTAATAAAAAAACGACCTCACCAGTAGCAGGATTTTGTATTACCTTTCTGGCCATACTAAATATGACCTGTCTACCCCTTTCTGATCAGAATCTATCATTCAACCAGTATATGAGGGTAGCCCTAACTTTAGCCTATGAAAGGAAGAGGCCTCACAGCAGTGGAAAACGAATATAGGAGCTTTCCACTACAAGTACATATAATACACACAGATATATGTCCTGCCTTTTACCTACACTGTACCCTGCCCCCTGTGTTACCTAGGGCCTACCTTAAGGGTGACATATATGTAGAAAAAGGGGATTTTAAGGCTTGGCAAGTACTTTTAAATGTCAAGTTGAAGTGGCAGTGATACTGCACACCCCAGCCTTGCAATGGCAGACCTGAGACGTGGTTAAGGGGCTACTTATGTGGGTGCCACAATCAGTGCTGCTGGCCCACTAGTAGTATTTAATTTACAGACCCTGGGCACATGCAGGGCCCTTTTCTAGGGACTTACAAGTACATTTAATATGCCAATTTGGTATGAGCCAATGTTAACATGTTTTAAGGGAGAGAACTATGCACTTTAGCACTGGTTAGCAGCAGTAAAGTGTGCTAAAACCAGCACAAACAGTGTATGATGGGGAGTTCCACACCAAACTCCTTCATAATTGTCCACATTTATAATGCAAGATGCAAACAAATGTGCTGGATACATTGACAAAAGCTGAAAACAAACTTCTCCCCTTGATCTGAGTATACTTGCCAATTACAAGGTTCAAGTTCAATCCTTTTTCAAGTGTCCAAGCCCTCTAGGGAAGTCATATTGTAAATCAGAAAAGATGCCATGTCTTGCAGTCCAAAACTCTAAACTGTCTAGAATAATATGGCTGGCCACTTTCACTAGGGAGTTGAGCAATGAGATTGGGCAGTAGCAGCCCGGAAAAGAACAATCTCCCTTCTTGGCAACTGGGGCAATAAGGGACTACGACCAAGTACTCAGGAAACTGACAGTGTAGGACAGACCCAGAACTGGAGTCAATGGGGTGCCCCAGAGTGGCACATTACTTTTGAAAAGGTTGACAGGAATACCATCCGGACCAAGAGTTTCCCCCCTTTCCAAGCTGTAAGAGCCAGATTAACCTCCTACAAGTAAAATGCAATAGTAGAGAGGCTGCTGTGGTGGCAGCATCAGCAGCAGAGAGTAATGTTTCCACTGACTTATTGTTTGGATTTAAATAGATGTTGGTAAAGTAGGTCACCCACTCACTTTCTGCTATGGCATGCTCCAAACTGGGGGTAGACTCATCTCTCAAAAAAGGGAAGTCAATCACACACCAGAAAGCTGCACCATATTTATTATGACTGGCTTCTAGTAGGGCCTTAAATCCTTCACCCTTAAGGGCTAATTTCCTCACCTTGAGGGCAAATCTATACCCACGTCTCCCAGCCTGCACTTCCTTTGAGCATCTGGGAGATTTACGTCAGGCTTCCTTAAGGCATTTGTGGGCCTTGGTATGGGTTGAATCAAACCACCGATGTTGAGCAATTAAAGGGCATTATCTCATGGTAGATAGTCCTTCCTTGATCGTCCTTGTAATATGGAGGATGGCCTTAATAATATAATTGGGGCTAGCGTTATAATCCAGACATGTTTCAAAAGACATTCTGTGTAAGGATATCAGCATACCCATAAAATCATCATGTTTTATTTGTGACCAGCACAAGGAGAATCATTGTGAGTAGCAATCTGAATATTATTCACAATGCACATGCTAGCCTATTTGACCAGTGAGGACAGGTACTTAGAGAATTAAGGTCTATACTTTGTGGATAATGTTCACTCATCACTACTATGTGCTTTGTAAAATTAGATATCATGGAAGAATACCAGTGGGAAGATAGTATATAGTCAATAACAATGTCTTTCCCTCTGCCATTAAAAGTACACATAAAAGCAACATTTGGAACACAAATTTAATTGCAAAAGTCAAGATCATATTCAAAAAGCATTTCATTCAATTTGTAACTGTAAGAACTGTGTGAAAAATGGCCACATCTTAGTCATGAATGTCTTTTAGACCTCATGTTTTTTTTTAGATCAAGGGACACAATCAGATGTTAAAATCACCCCCCCCATGTGTAAATACATCCTCAAAACCACCCTTAAGAAGCATCCCAAGGTCATGGTCCAGCTGACCAAGCATGGACAATAGATCACTCATTGATTCATTCTTGTAAAAATGTATCATCACAACTTTGAAAAGTGGTAAAACACCAGTGCTAGTTATTTGGAAATGCTGGGACATTGAAACACTTGAAACATTGCCAAGAAGCAAATATTTGCAAACATAGACATCTAGACCACCCTTTGCTCCACCCGATGTATTGCTTGAGCGTGAAACGTTATATACCCACTAATATTTATTGTTTCTACTGTCCAAGTTACCTAAGGGCACAGAATCTAAAATTTGGTGGAAGAGATCCCCCCAATCTACTACGTTAACCTTCACATGCAATCCTGCCACATTCCAGGAAAGTATTCTGCTGGAGGAAATCGGAACACACTCCTCAAGGAATGCACTGGAGGCAGAACAATCAGACACATTACTGACAAGTGCAGGGATGGGAATACTCGGTCTGTCAGAAGACACTTCTGATGCTGATGCAGGTGGTTGCAGTGGCCCTCTGTTCACAGCATTGTCAACATTACCTGGATTGTCAACCAGATTATAATCAGTGGATAGAGTGGTAAGGCTGGTGCCATCACAGACTTTTCCTGGTGTTAATGAGTAAAATAATAAGCACCATCCATTCGGTAGGGCACCATTATGGCTGGCAGTAGCAGCCTGATATAATTCTATACTGAGTCAGTCAACCCTATCTAGCGATGCCAATTTTTTCAAGCGATTAGGGGTTGGAATGGCAAAAAGTGAAGGAATGTTATAACTGAGAGAAATGAGTGGTTTAACGTGGGTGTTCTGTATACCAGTAGAAAAATGTGGATGATAGAAGCAGCCAAGCGGGAGAGCTGATATTTGATGTGGTGATGTAGTGAAAGAACTAGTGCCATTTAAGATGGAGGGCACTAGGCTATGAGCCTTAAAGGTCAGGACTATACAATCACCTGCTAACTATTTTGGAGCCTTATCCACCCATTGCACCATTCTTGCCTTTTGAAAATCGTCAAACAGCGTCCATATAAGGTTGGTCTTCTTACCCAATCAATCTAAGGGCTTGTTTTGTAATGAGTCCCAGGATTCCGGTACAGACCCAGTTAAATAGATAAATTAGCCAGGAATGCAACAGGTAAGTCCAATGTAAGTTTTGTTCTTTCCAACGTTCCCTGCAATGTCTCAATTCATCACTGTAATTTGGCATGTCCAGAGGGTTGAGACGAGTGGCCAGAGGTGAAAGAGCATTAGTTACCTTTGACCCAAGCAGAGGGTATGGTGTCACCACCCATGTTACAGACTGTGTGCTGCATAACCTTAGGACTGGCATTAGATTGCATAATAGGACATGCATCTGTAGGTTGTATAGGAGCTCATGGGGCAGCAGAAAGAACAACTCCAGTGCTGAACATAGGGTATGCAGTAATAAAGGAAGAGTGGGATTTCAGCAAATCCAAACAGTAGATTACAAAGCTTGAACTATGGCACACACACTTTTACGTTCTCCTGATGAAGAACTATACACAGTATTACTTACATTCTGAGGCATACCGATGGGAATTGTAGCCCAGTATTATGTGTGGGATTGAAACGCCTTTGACAAAAGTACCCTGACTCAAAATGTTGTAAATTACTTTATGGATATGAACACAGGTACCAAATGTGTGTGACTTCATCTGTATACTCTTCATGTCTGAGGACAGCTTTTTATAAGCTTGGTTTCCCACAACATTGATTTATTATTATTTTTAATTTCATAAATGCACAAATTATTCTAAGGAATCTCTTTACATGTGCTCATAGACTTCAAAGTAATTCCATGATTATTACGTGCAATTTCCTTTCCTTGGGTCCTGCACTGCAGGAACACTCGAGGTACTTTCTGCGTGGTGGGTTGCAGGTGCCTAATGGAAGTTCCTCCTCACAGCAAGATGTAAAGGCTCCTGGACTGGTAGTCCCCTCTCAGGCCTCCTGGCTCACGACCATGTCAGCCAAGGTCCTGCGACACTTTATGCACAGTGGCGTGGGTGGCTACTGGAAAGCCCTCCTCATGGCAAGATACAAAGCTGCTTGGGACAAGTAATCCCCTCTCAGGCCTCCTGGCCCACTGCAATGTCAGCTCACATCCCCACATTGACAATGAAACTTGGCACCTTGTCTGTCATATGAGTGTACAAACAAGAATCAGCTGTAATCTGACACAATGGCCAAACAATTATCATGTTTGAGTTTTGATTTCAAAATGACGAGCCTCGAACACTAATTGGTAGCTTCCAATTTAGCCCGGAACCCCTCATGAAAAACTATCATTCCAAGCAACCTCCCCCTGTGCTTTCAACTGCTATCAGACCCATATTCATATGAGCAAATATTTGGAACTAGTGAACTTTAAGGCAAGCATGGACAATAAATTAATTCAAACTTTCGCTAACACTCTTAAGATTCTTTCAAGTGTAAATAAAAATTGTACAAACATAAAAAATAGATAGAACCCAATCACCCAACTCAAGTGTTATGATGAGAAGTGATATTAAGGAAAGGAAATCTTTAATTGTGGCATGGAAATCAAGATACGTGAGTATTGTGACAAGATCCAGTTAAATGTAAGGAGAGGTGTGTGGAACCAACAAATAAGTGCAATAAGCAAAAATGATACTGCGGAATTCTGTGAAATTGCAAGATAAGGGTTATAATGGCCCACTACTAATTTAGACCATGGAGTGGGGATGACCTAATGGCAGTATTACTTTGCCTGACTTTATGAAGATGTCAGTGTTTTGGCTCTGTATGATGAACCTCAATAATACATCGTCTGGAGTCTGAAGGAAATCCACATTTTAGCAGTGAGGAACTTACACAAGCACTCAAGAGCCAGCAACCAAATAGACGGAACCAGGGTGCCTGTGGATGCAATGTAAAGTAACATCAATTATGGGCCCCCTTTTTAAAAATCTGTTTAACATTTTGTATCGAAATCCGGGGAAGATTCTTAATCACAGAGGACCACAATCATATGTCCTATTTATAAAAATGTCTCATGGTATGAACCTGGAAACTATCATCCAAGGTCCAAAGTACAAAACACAACCTTGCTTTGTACTTTCCTTGATTTGCAAAAGGCAGTTGGTTTTATAAATAGGTCTTTGCTATGGTTTAGAAAGGGAGACCAAGGGATACCTGGTAACTTGCTTATTGCTTATTGCCCTGACCGGGATGCATCAGACCAGGATGTGTATTGTCCCCCAAAGTATTTCTCTTATAGGTTAACAGTGAAAGAAAATCCCGCACAGAGTTAAACATGGATGTGCCAATAGTACTAGGTAAAACAATACCAATCCACTTTGCAGAAAATGCAATGCTCCTAACAAGAATAGCAAAGTTGATGCATCCCTATTAAGCACTCCTGTAATTCAAAACATCTCATCCTCAACATCAATGAAATCAAGTTCATGATTATAAACTGAAAAGTCAGTCTAAAGAAAACATTTGCAATCAATAAAAAGCCTCTGAAACATGTTGACTCATTTGATTAATTGGGGATACGCATTGAATTTAAAATGTTCTAGACAAAACAATGGAGAAAAACTCTCATTATGAGACAGATATAAGTACCATACTCGGTTGTAAATTTAATATAGTAGAAATACCATTCTAGCAAGTCTTGATGGTCCACACAAAGAAAACTCTGTTGTCCACAACCTATGGGGCCTACTTATGAGGCCATATACGGGTCATCAAACTCTGGCTGTAAACAACTTCCTTCATTCTGCCTTGCACCTTAGTCCAGAGATCCCAAAGGAAAGTCTACAACTTGAACTTCGCTTTTTCTGTGTTTTGGATATAATTTGATTAAGGGCTACTTTGGTGTGTGGCACAATCAGTGTTGCAGACCCACAAATAGCATTTAATTAACAGGCCCTGGACACATGTAATACACCTTAATAAAGACTCATAAGTAAATTAAATATGCCAATTTGGGAGAAGCCAATGTTATCATATTTAGGGGCGAGAGAACGCACAATTTAGTACTGGGTAGCAATGGTAAAGTGCACAGACTAATAAAGTCAGCAGAAACAAGGTCAGAATAGTAGAGGAGGTAGGCGAAACATTGAGAGGAAGATCATCTTAAGGCCTTCAGGTCTAACACTCTGTGCTGCTATGCTCTGCTGATGTTCTGATGTGACTTTTCAACTGCTGAGGAAGCTTCATAAAACTCAAGATATTGGGCTAAGTGTGACCAAGGAAGAAAGAACAGGATATCCATCAAATGAAACCACACACCCTAGGAAACTAGGCAACCTAGTTTGTCTAATATTCCAGACAGGAACTCAGGAACAAACTTGGAGGAAGATAGAAAACACCAGCAGTCCAAAGTACAGTTTGCAAGCTATGATGCAATGTCCCTCAGATTTCACCTAGGAACTTACTCTACATCTTGAGCCATAAATAATGGGAGCCCCACCGAATTATTCACAGAAAGAGGACAATCACAATGTGAGGGCAGAAATGTACATCTCTGCTTCAGAGAAAAGCCTGGATAGTCATCCTCATAGCTCAGAGTGATCAGTTGAAAGCTGAGAAAGCCTCCCAAATCATTGTCAAATCCAAATGTGCATGTGCAAATCTTTTTTGAAGTCTAACCAGATGGCAGGGGTGACCCACGTTGCAGGCACATTGAACCATGTGGTGGTCCCCAGCCAATTTAAATTAGAACTGGTTACCAACTACAACTCCGAGGGTCCTCTCAATATTCTGTAAAGAGGTAACCTGCGTCATCTACTGAGACATTTCAGGAGGCTGAAGGAAACCATAAGAAATAAAAATCCTCTCTAAGCTATCATATACATCCATGCACTTATGATAGAGAGGTTACTATAATCAGCTGGGAGGTGATCGAGAATTGCAAAGCCCTGTAACACAATGGGAGAAGATGGAACTTTGGGGAATTACTACATCAATGCTACTTCTAGTGAAATTCCTGCTAAGGTATGACCATACTCACTCCATGCCCAGATGTGCCATCACCGAAGGAAATTAGAAGATATTAAGCAGGGTTTCACTGTTATTGAGAGGTGGAGCATTAATATAAAGTGAATTGTGAACCAGCAACTTTAATTGTATTATGCTGTAATGTGCAAAAAATGGGTATGACTGACTGGTGGGATTTTGTAGCCAAAATTTAGTGTGCACTTTTCACCTCCATATTCTGCATCAGGAGTCTTTGAAGGTCATAACTTTTATATCTCTTTGCTCAGTGGAAAACTAACTCAGATATAGCCTTTCTCATTAAAGAGATTTTACAGGCAAAGACCTTTCTATAATTTATGCAAAAAAGGCAATAGAAAAATCCCAGCTAATTACCACCTAATAAAGCTGATAAATAACACCAAAACATGTATTTCATGTGCATTTCTCTAGAGGCTCCAGGATAATAAGATTCTCTCATATGCCCAAACAGTTTTTGTAAAACTAACAAGCACAATTGATCAAGGGGCATATTTATGAGAAGTGACTCAATCCTGCATTGTAGCAGCGTTGCATTAAAAAAAACTTGTGCTATGTAGCGCCCCTTTCCTTCGACATGGATGCGCTGGATTTATGATTTGATGTACCATGTTCCAAGCTCTGAAGGTGCTTCCAAAATGTTGACACATCTCCAAAGAGGACAGTGCTGGAGTTGAAATAAAGGTGGTATGACTATAAGCGCAGGACCAAGGAGAATCTGGGCCAGAACCTGAAGGCAGCCATGCAGACTGGAGGAGGACCCGATGACCAGCTGTCCTCAGTTAACCTAACAGAGTTGGTGGCTAGAGTGGAAGAACAGGAGAATTCTGGGTCAAAGGACCAGGGATATCTACAGGGTAACTGTCAACAAGGGATAATATGGTTAAAAATGTCTTGCAGTGCAGCAGTTAGCATTTAGGTGAGATCCATTTGAAATAGCATTACTTAGTGAAGCATTGTAATTGATCTATAAAATGGACTCTGACCTTTAAGGCTGGCCAGTACTTTATTTAGGATGGGTCCCAACCATATCGTTGCCTATTATTTGCACTTTGTTGTGCTGCACTGTGCACAAGGGAAAGGGCAGGAATCTCTCACATATTAATTCATAATTCACATAAATTTAAGTTATTCTGTCCAGTGACATTTTGCTTAGCTAGTCCAACCCTGCCAAGTTTGTTAGGTCCACGCGTGATGTGCTGCCCCAGTCCAGGTTGTCCTTTGAATACTGTGACTTGTAGTAGAAGGTATAGCATAAGTCATCTGGACTACAAGTCCCACAACACAAAGCAAGAAATTTGGACTGGAGCAGCACATAATGCATGGACCTTGGAAACCTGCCCAACCTGACTGTGACAGTGCGGGCCCCTTGCACCATGAGGCAAGTGTGGTTGTCTTGGAGCTAAGCAACCAAAGGTGGAGTGTAAAATAATAGAAAGGAATGGGGCTTCCAGGGGATTAACTTCTTACCTAAGAGGGGATGCAGGCTTTGAGTATGTGGAGTACCCCCAAGTAGGATCATGGGAAGAGCCACATGTAAAGTCACTAGCACAAAACCACATAGCACTTCACTGTCCTAATGTGCTGGGTGAGAACTGACAGGAGTAGTCTGCCATGTTAGAAATAACACTACCTTCTGTCTTGTGCAAATGAATATTTGGTGTAGGGGTGAAGGCACATGGTGCACACCAGAGATACATTAGTGTTTGTCTGAAGCATAGATTTGTGTCAGCTTGGTAGGCCCCTAGTATTTTAGTGCCATGTGGATGTGGCTGAGCATATTGAACTGGCAGTGTGTCTAAATGCGGAGCCACTGAATCTCAAAGAGATAATGGCCCTCATTCTGACCCTGGCGGTCTTTGACCGCCAGGGCGGAGGACCGCGGGAGCACCGCCGACAAGCCGGCGGTGCTTCAATGGGGATTCCGACCGCGGCGGTAAAGCCGCGGTCGGACCGGCACCACTGGCGGGGTCCCGCCAGTGTACCGCGGCCCCATTGAATCCTCCGCGGCGGCGCAGCTTGCTGCACCGCCGCGGGGATTCTGACCCCCCCTACCGCCATCCAGATCCCGGCGGTCGGACCGCCGAGATCCGGATGGCGGTAGGGGGGGTCGCGGGGCCCCTGGGGGCCCCTGCAGTGCCCATGCCACTGGCATGGGCATTGCAGGGGCCCCCGTAAGAGGGCCCCTAAATGTATTTCACTGTCCGCTGCGCAGACAGTGAAATACGCGACGGGTGCAACTGCACCCGTCGCACAGCTTCCACTCCGCCGGCTCGATTCCGAGCCGGCTTCATCGTGGAAGCCTCTTTCCCGCTGGGCTGGCTGGCGGTCTGAAGGAGACCGCCCGCCAGCCCAGCGGGAAAGTCAGAATTACCGCCGCGGTCTTTCCACCGCGGAACGGTAACCTGACGGCGGGACTTTGGCGGGCGGCCTCCGCCGCCCGCCAAGGTCAGAATGAGGGCCAATGTGTGTTCTGAGCTGTAGCCTTAGTGATAGTCATGCACTGCTGTGTTTGATAGAGTCTCACTTGTGTAGCAGATGTGAAGGAATGGCGTAGAAGAGGGCAATTGTGTACTACACTTGGCATGTGATAGGGGCCTGGGTTAAGGTGAAGTAAGTGCCAGGAGGGAGGCACAAGAAGAAAGGTCTAACTATACTACATATGTCAAAGCAGGAGGATGTGAAACAGGTAAATGTGACAGGATGACCTATGTGTCCAGTATGATGGGAAGGTTTTAGGTATGGTTAGAGCGTGTGCTGTCTGGGCCTAGTTGTGTATGCAAATAGGGTAATTACATGCTACAGAATATCATCACTACTATCTTGTAAGATTCAGCATGAACCATAGCTCTCAAATACAGATAGGCATTTTGGACAATTGCCTAGTGTAACAAATGTCCTGAGAGTCAATATATGGTCTGGCTGTCCTTGTTGTGTGAGAGTAAGTTCTGGCTGTGACCTAAATGAAGATTGCCATAGGAGTCATGTACAGGTACAAATAAGCAAGGCTGAGTGAAGAGATTTGCGATACTCTGCAGATGATCAACTTGGAAAATGACAAAATGGGATTAGCTTCTGTTGTTGCATATTGCCAAGTGTGACTGTGCTTATTCCCTTCAGAAATAGTTCACAGTGCCTATTGTTCTGGACTCTGTAAGATGACTTTGAGTGCTAAGAAATCACAGAAGTACATGCAGATTAGTAACCCATGGTAAATCGGGGTGGGTGGTGAACTCTGCTCCGCTGGCAGAGTTCACAGAGTTTTGACACACCGCACTCCAAACAGAGCATGGAGTTTGGCAAAAATAACTCTGCCAACCGGTGGCACAGTGAAGTTCACTCATACCCTCGCCCACTCTGGGAGAGTTATATCAACCAAGGTTAAATTCCCACTCGAGAGACACTGCCTCCCTTTGAACCCAGCTGGCTGTGTGAGAAAGGGGCCAGTGGGTGGGTCAGAGTGCATTGCTGCTCCATCAGGCAGCAGTGTTAGTGGTGCGAGTGAGAACCCAGGCTATGTGAGGTGGTGTGGACAGCACAGATTCCCGGTGCGGAGAGGACTAGGGCTGCCGCATGACAGGACATGGGTCAGACTTGGATGATAGTGTCCTTGGCTGCAGGGCTCTGGTTTCGGGCTCTGCCCCACCAAGACTGTCGGATCCTGGTAGCAGGGAGGACATGCTGTGCCCCCCAGGTGAGTATATGAGTGGGTGCTTGTTTATATGTGGAAAATAATCCCATAATGAATGATATACAGGAAGGTATAATATGGCCATAATCCATAATGCGGTACGGATTAACGCTTTAGTCATTACTTCAAAGCAGATGATGAGTGGGTGTTTGTTCTTTGGTAGTGAATAGCCACATTATGCATGACACTCTGGAAGTTTTAATATAGCCGTACTCAACATTTCATTCTGGGTTAGCGCTCTACTTATTATGTGGCCAGTAGGGGACTAGACTAATGCTTGTACAAGTTCTGTCCTACCTTTAGGTCTCCTCAATTCTAGTTTTTATTTAAATACCGCCACACCGCCTGAACTGCACGCTTTGAAAGGGTGTTGGGGCTGATTCTAAAATACTTAACATGTGTTTGTTAGAGACCTTAACCTACTGTGAGCCTCCCAGTTTCCCTTTATTTGTGGCGTGGAGCGGAGAGAAGCAGAGGCGAGGAAGGGTACACGCTAGCTTTCCAAGTCCATTGATTATTCATTTTTTCAAGGACTGTCTGTAGGAGGCTGGCCTGGTTTCTAGTGGGTACCTTGGGTATTTACCCCTTATACCAGGTCCAGTTATCCCTTATTAGTGAAATGTAGTAGTGTTCTAGCAGCTCAGGCTGATAGAGGTAGCTATAACAGAGCAGCTTAGGCTGACTAGGAGACATGCAAAGCTCCTGTAATACCACTTATAGTTACACAGTACTTATACACAAGTAAAGACAATACTCAGTGTTACCAAAAATAAAGGTATTTATTTGGGTCACAAAGTACCAAAAGTATCTTAGAGACAATACTCCTTCTGGAGGTACGTATTATACACAATATATAAACTAGATACCAAAATTAGGCAAGTAAATAGTCATAAAACAGTGCGAACAATAGGAAATACTATAGATTGCAATGGGAGAAAATAGGTCTGGGGCAACACAAAACATATACTAAGAAAGTGGAATGCGAATCACGAATTCCCCCCTATACAAGTGTGTGTGCAGAATCGTTGCGAGAATAAGAAGACAGTAAAGGTAACTAAATTACCCCACCCCAGAGCCCAGAAAAGCAGGAGTAAAGTACTGCAAGTTTCCTTAGGACACACTACACCTCATGATTGGGATTTTGCAGCAGCCAACCAAGTCTGCAAAGAACAACTGCTGGATTCCTGGACCTGAAGACCTGCAAAGGAAGAGGACCAAGTTCAGAAGTCGAAAGAAGTTCCAGGAAGGACAGGAGCCCCTGCCAACCCAGAAGAGGGTGCAAAAGAAGAGTCCACGGTTAGTTGAAGACTGCCGAAATGCACCCTAGGAAGATGCCAGCAGGTTCCTGCATGATGCAAAGGATGTTCCAGGACATGAAGATCATTGCAGATGTGATTTTGTGTTGGAAGTCACCAACAAGCCTTGGCTACGGCAAAAGTGTGTTTTGTGTCAAAATGGCGCAGAATGGACCCAGGAAGGAGTTGGTGGCCTTAACTCTGTGTGAGGAGGAAGAGGGGGCCTTCAGCAATTTAGAGAGCCCTCAAGATGCCAGCCAGCACCCCCGGAGGTCCCATGACACAGGGACAAAGGAGGTGCAAAATGCAGTAAATGCAGCACTGCAAAGGAAGGACCCACGCCGCCGGAGAACAACTCAGTGAGCTGAGCATCACAGGATGGAATGCTGAGGACCTGGGCCAGGCTGTGCATAAAGGAATTTTACAATAGTGCACAGAGGCCTCAGGAGGTGAAGAAGATGCAGTACACAGTGATACCATCGCTCTCTGGGAAGGCAAGGTCTTACCTCCTCCAAATTGCATCAGCAGGACCTCAGAAAAGTCTATGTCAAAGATGTCCACCCCCTGTGTCCTTAGGAGCATGCTCGTCACTGTGAGAAGAGTCCAAGGGTACTGGTTGTTGTCTTGGAAGGTGCCTGCTGGAGCAGGGGAGTGACTCCATTACCCCACAGGAGATTTCTTTGGTCCTTCTGGTGCAGGATGAAGACAGGGAGTCCTCAGAGCTTGCACACCATGGAAACTGTTGCAGTTGCTGACTTGGAGCTGAGGTTGCTGAAGAAAAGTATCTCTTGTGGAAACTTGGTTGCAGTTACAGCTGTCCTTAGAGCAGGCTGCGGTTGATCCGAGGTCAGAGGATGATGAAGTTGTTGCAGAGGATTCCTGAAGGAAACTTGCAAGCAGAATATGAAGAGAACCCACAGGAGAGACCCTAAATAGTCCTGAGAGGGGGATTGACTACCTTATCAGGTATGGACATATCAGGAGGGGTCTCTGACATCACCTGCTGGTACTGGCCACCCAGAGGCCTCCAGCTTGCCCCCACACCTTCGAAAGCAAGATGGATGAAGTCTGGGACACTTGAAGGAGCTCTGGGCACCACCCCTAGGGTGGTGATGGACAGGGGAGTGATCACTCCCCTTTCCTTTGTCCAGTTTCACACCGGAGCAGGGGACAAGGGGTCCCTGAACCAGTGTAGACTGGCTTATGCAAGGAGGGCACCATCTGTGCCCTTCAAAGCATTTCCAGAGGCTGGGGAGGCTACCCTTCCCCAACCTGTAACACCTATTTCCAAAGGGGGAGGTGTAACACTCTCTTCTCAGAGGAAATGCTTTGTTCTGCCTTCCTGTGAGGTGGCAGCAGCTGTAGCTGCAGTGCAAGCCTCAGGTAGCTGGTTTGGCAGTACTGGGGGTTCATGGTGGAGCCCCCAGGATGCATGGTATTGGCTCTGCAATACCATATTTGGAATGGGGGGACAATTCCATGATCTTAGACATGTTACATGGCCACATTCAGAGTTACCATTGTGAGGCTACATATAGGTATTGACCTCAATGTAGTGCACGGGTGTAATAGGGTACCCACACTCACAAAGTAAGGGGAAATGGCCCTGAACTATGTGGGGGCACCTTTGCTAGTGCAAGGTTGTCCTCACACTTATTAACTTTGCACCTAACCTCAGCAAGTGAAGGTTAGACATATAGGTGACTTACAAGTTACTTAAGTGCAGTGAAAATGGCTGTGAATTGCAAGCTGAAGTCTCCAAATCATTGCCTAGCAGACATTCTATAGGTAAATCAGTGGCTACCACAACTTTCTTTGGACCAGTAACCCCCCCCCCACCCCAGTTGGGATTCACAACAGCCATGGGGTGGCTTACAGTGTTGCTATGGGCATCTGTCACTTGGTACTGGTGACCTTAGGAGGCTGGCCTGGCATATAGTGGGTACCTGATGGTACTTACACCTTGTGCCATGTCCAGTTATCTCATATTAGTAGATTACTAGTGTTCTAGCAGCTTAGGCTGATAGAGGTAGCTATAGTAGAGCAGCTTAGGGTGAACTAGGAGACATGCAAAGCTCCTACTATACAACTTATATCAAATAGCACTATATCATAAGAATCACAATACTCGGGGTTACTAAAAATAAAGGTACTTTTTTTAGTGACAATGTGCCAAAAATATCTCAGAGGATATACTCCCGTAGGAGGTAAGTAAAATACACAAAATATACACACAAACCAAAATCAGCTAAATAAACAGTTAGAAAAGTAGTGCAAACAATGTAGAATACAATGGGATGCACTAGGCCTAGGGGCAACACAAACCATATACTAAGAAAGTGGAATGCGAACCACTTAGGGACCCAGGCCTAGTGTAGTGTGTAGAGGGAAAACACTAAGGGTGTCCAAGATACCTCACCCCAAGACCCTGAAAAGTAGGAGTAAAGTTACCCTACTTCCCCAGAAACACACTAAAGTAGTGATAGGGTATTCTGCAAAGACAACAACTGACTGCAAAGCACTGAAGATGGATTCCTGGGGCTGAGGACCTGTAAAGGAAGTGGACCAAGTTCAAGAATCACGAAAGTGTCCGGGGGGGGGGGGGGGGCGCAGGAGCCCACTAAACCCCAGATGAAGGTGCAAAATGGCTGCCTCTAGGTGGAAGAAGCTGAAGATTCTGCAACAATGGAAGATGCCAGGAACTTCTCCTTTGCACAGATGATGTCCCACAGCATGCTGGAGGACGCAGTGTTGTTTCCACTCAGAAAGACCACAAACAAGCCCTGCTAGCTGCAAAGGTCACAGTTGAAGAAAATGGGTGCTGCCCGGGCTCAGGAAGGACCAGGAGGTTGCCCCTTGGAGGAGGAGACAGAGAGGGTGTGAAGCAGCACAGAGAGCCCATGCAGAAGCAGGCAACACCCGCAGAAGCAGTGGAGCAGGGGTTCAAGAAATCTGAGCATGGTGGTCATCTCAACAGTACAAAGGAGGGTCCCACGAAACCGGCGGTCAACTCAGCGAGTTGAGCAATGCAGGACAGAGTGCTGAGGACCTGGGCTATGCTGTGCATGAAGGATTCCTTGCAAAAGTGTACAGAAGCCCTAGCAGCTGCAGATCATGCAGGACACAGGATTACTGTCTGGCGTGGGGAGGCAAGGACTTACCTTCACCAAATTTGGAACAGAAGGACCACTGGACTGTCGGGGTCACTTGGATCCAGCTCCTGTGTTCCAAGGACCATGCTCATCAAGATGAGAGGGGACCCAGAGGACCGGTGATGCAGACGTTTGGTGCCTGTGTTAGCAGGGGGAAGATTCTGTCAACCTGCTGGAGATTTCTTCTTGGCTTCCAGTGCAGGGTGAAGGCAGACGGCCCTCAGAGCATGCACCACCAGGAAACAGTCAAGATAGCTGTCAGGATTAGGTGCTACTATGGTGCTGGTCGTCGTCTTGCTACTTTGTTGCGGTTTTGCAGGCATCCTGGAGCAGTCAGTGGTCGATCCTTGGCAGAAGTCGAAGAGGAACTCTGGTGAGCTCTTGTATTTGTTATCTGAACAGAAACCCACCGGAGAGACCATAAATAGCCCTCAGAGGAGGATTGGCCACATAACCAGGTAAGCATCTATCAGAAGGGGTCTCTGACATCACCTGCTGGCACTGGCCACTCAGAGGCCTCGACTGTGCCCTCACACCTCTGCATTCAAGATGGCAGAGATCTAGGACACACTGGAGGAGCTCTGAGCACCACCCCTGGGGTGGTGATGGACAGGGGAGTGGTCACTCCCCTTTCCTTTGTCCAGTTTCGCACCAGATCAGGGGCTAGGGGATCCATGAACCGATGTAGACTGGCTTATGCAAGGAGGGCACCATCTGTGCCTTTCAAAGCATTTCCAGAAGCTGGTGGAAGCTATTCCTCCCCCAGCCCTTAAAACCTATTTCCAAAAGGGAGAGGGTGTACCACCCTCTCTCAGAGGAAATCCTTTGTTCTGCCTTCCTGTGACAGGGCTGCTCAGACCCCAGGAGGGAAAAAGCCTGTCTGTGGTTTGGCAGCAGCGATAGCTGCAGTGAAAACCCCAGAAAGCTAGTTTGGCAGTACCCGGGGTCCATGCTGGGGCCCCAGGGATGCATGGGATTGGCATCCCAATACCAGATTTGGCATGGGGGTACAATTCCATGATCTTAGACATGTTACATGGCCATATTCGGAGAAACCATTGTGAAGCTACATATAGATATTGCACTATATGTAGTGCATGCGTGTAATGGTGTCCTCACACTCACCAAGTCCTGGAAAATGTCCCTGAAGTATGTGGGGGCACCTTTGCTAGTGCAAGTGTACCCTCACACTTAGTAACTTTGCACCTAACCTTCAGCAAGTGAAGGTTACACATGTAGGTGACTTATAAGTTACTTAAGTGCAGTGAAAATGGACGTGAAATAAATTGGGTTATTTCACGCAGGCTGAAATGGCAGGTCTGTACAAGGGTTTGTCTGAGCTCCCCATGGGTGGCAAAAGAAATGCTGCAGCCCATATGGATCTCCTTGAACTCCAATGCCCTGGGTACCTAGGTGCCATATACTAGGGACTTATAAAGGGGGTCCAGTGTGCCAATTGAAATTGGTAAATGAAGTCACTAGCCGACAGTGACAAATTTAAAAGCAGAGTGAGCATAAGCACTGAGGTTCTGATTAGCAGAGCACACACATTAGGCCATAAACTATGAGCACTGGGGTCCTGACCAGCAGGATCCCAGTGAGACAGGAAAAAACATACTGACATACAGGTAAAAATGGGGGTAACATGCCAAGGAAGATGGTACTTTCCTACACAGTCCTCATCCGCCACCCTTGTTTCCATCCCCCTTAGAACCTTTGAACGAGGAAAATTCAGTTTCTGTGTCCCGAGATTAGAGCGGCATGCAGCATTCTCACTCTCTCTTCATGGATGGGAAGTTAGAGGTCCCCCCAGGGAATTAATTGATACTGACCTTTGCCACTTCTCCCTGCCTTCTTGAACATGGCAGCAGTTCAAATTGGAATATGTTAGAATGCATTAGAAATGTTCTGCTCCCTCGAGTGTTTGCCCTCAATCAGCTATTCTCAGACTACATTAAAAGTAGAGCTAGGCGGCATGCCTTTATCTAATCCCACATTGAAGCAAGACTGCTTGCTGTGTCGAGTTTTAGGGATGTTTATCACAAATGAGCCCTTGACCACATGAATGTACACATTGCATGCAATATAGCACTGCAAGGCAACCTAATAGATGGATGACCAAACTAACATCACTTTGTCAGGAACTGTGGTCTAAGTTAGGCTAGAGGAAATGAAGACACCCTGGTAATGGTATAATGTTTTCAGTAGTAGTATCAATAACTACACCTTATGTCAATATAGCCATGATATGAAAATAAGCCATGGAACATGGTAAATGGGGCCCTTACCTACACTCACCCTTTCAGCCAAGGCAGGCAAGCAATCTGTGTAACTGCCTTGCAAAGTGTGGTGTGACACAAAATGCTCCCCTTGTCACACAGTGGTTGTGTGAACAATGTACAGATACTGCCCTGCACAAGGCAACAGCAGTGTATCTTGCCCTCTTTTACTGTTAGGAACGTGTTCACAACAACTACGTGTAACATAGAGTAAATGAAAATAATTCATGTTTGTCACCAAAATTAATAATGCCAACATTAATCATAGATCGTCATTAACATATTAGAATTTCATTGCAGAGGAACAAACAACACCTCTTTTACAGAGGCCTGTCTTTGATGATCAACCTGTTGGTGATGATATCTTACCCCCTATGGACAATGACACCTTCCAACAACTCCTGGACTCATTGACTCTCTTTCTCTGGACATGGCAAGGGATGACAGTGTTGCAGGGTCTCCAAAGGAACCTCCAACCCTAGGACATGCCCCATCTGCCAGACCAAGCCCAGCTGCGGACTCTGAGGACCCAGAAGTTGTCTTCCAATGGCAATTGGTTGAAGTCCCACAGCAGTGGACACACACTACCAATACACATAGGCCCTCATTACAACCTTGGTGGTTGGTGATAAAGTGGCGGTAATACCGCCAACAGGCCGGCGGTAATTACTGCCAAATTATGACCATGGCGGTGAGAACTCAGACAGCCAGCCACTTTACCACACCGACCGCCAGGGCAGATACAACAGCCACCACGGCGGTAGCCACCTACAGCCAGGTGGAAGTCAATGTTCCGCCCACCATATTAAGACACTGGAAACTGCCACTTTTTCCGGGGATGTACCAATGACATCAAAAGCCTGGCAGAAACACTACACAGAAGAGCAAGGACTCACCTTTGGAGACACAAGGAAGAAGCATGCCGCCATGGAGCCTGAACTTCATATATTCCTGATGATTTTCTACGTCCTGCTCCACCACAAACTCCAATGACGGCAAAGACGACCACGGTGAGTACAGCCGCCTAGCACACAGGGGAGGGAGGGAGGAAAAAGTGAGTGACACACACATGCACAACACACCATCCCTACCCCCAACACCATACACACAATCAGCTGGAGTAATAAAACATATTTACTCCGTGCCCCTCATGAATAATGCAAGGACTACAGGTTTGTGCAAAAGTAAATGTAATAATAACAACACAGTAGAAATAAGAAAATGCATTGTAATGGTATATACATATTTACAGTTCAAGGGACACTGCCCAGTCCATATTATGTGTGGGCCACAGGCTAATGTCCAAGGCCCCACTTGTCACCTGCACCAACATGGAGAGAACACTGCAGGGGCATCAGTTAGTAAATAGGCAGGCATCTCGGGGGGATGGGGAATGGGGGGCACCTCAACTGGCAGATGAAACAAGACCACTGGTTCTGTCAAGGTTTCGGGTGGGTCTGATCAGGACTGTGGTTGGGACACCCCTTGAGGTCACCGAATATCCAAAAGAGGTAGTGTACTGGGGCAGAAGAGCAGCTTAAGGCATACACGGAAAGGACAGCTATGGTCAGACACAGGAAACAGGAAAGTAAAAGCAGAGCAACCATTGTGTGAACAAATAGGAAACCGATTACTAGCGGACAAACACGCTGGGGTTGTACACAGATTAAGGCGCAGAACCTCCCACAGTGACAGGGAATCTCAATGCCTCTGTGCAGTTTGCTCTTACAGATAGTCACCCTGCCAGCCCCATAGAAAGGAGGCAGCAGAAGTGATTCTGTCTCTGGACCCTAGAGCACAAACAAGGATAGTACTTACATACACAGGACACGCTCTTGTGGGTCCAGCTGGAAAAACAGTGGCGATTCCTGAGAAAATAGCAATAGCACACTGTCACTGTTAGGCACTAAAGACAGCGTATAACACTAGACAAGGATGGGGGCTGGAATTGCCTCCTGGAAACCAGGAGCCAACCCCAGTACAAAGGAGGACACTTATACACTGGTGAAGACTGATAGAACACTTACCAGACACAAATAACCAAGAAGAAACAGAAGGGAACAAACAAAGAGGCAGAGGCAAGAACTGGGAACAGGCTCAGGCTGAAGTAAAGGCAGGACTAGGACTTGAAAACAGGGTGCAAACTTCTGGCTGGAACAAACAGAGATAGGACTGGGAAACTGAGAGCAGGCTCTGGCTGGAACAGGCAAGGACAGGACTGGAATACAGGGAGTAGGAATGAGTAGTAAACAGGACTGGGAACAGAGAGCAGGTTCAGGCTGAAACAAGGCAGGAGCAGGGCAGAGAAACAGGGAGCAGGCTCTGGAAGAAACAAACAGGTACAAGGCTAAGAAGTAGGGAGCAGACTCTGGCTGGAACAATCAGGAACAGGGCAGAGAAACAGGAAACAGGATCAAGCTGGAACAGCACAGGAACAAAACTGGAACACCATCCGACAAGGGGTCTATAACACAAAGGAATCGAAGTCCAATGCACGACGGGGAGCTTGAGGAAATGGCTGCTTATAAGCAGTTCCAAGCTGGGCTGCACAGGAGAGGTCACAGGTGTGTGTAGTTTCAGATCCGGTGAAAAGGAGCAACCGGACTTCTCCCATTGAAAACAATGGAAAACAGAATCCGGGCTTTCCTGACTACCAGGCTGTGTATTATGGGATTTGCAGTCCCAGGAAGCAAATGTAGTACTTCACAAGTGTACCATAGAGAAAAGAGAAACAAACAGGAGTCAGCAAGGGACTCTAGATAGGTGTTCAAGGTGATTCCCAGGCTTCCGACAGTCCTCTTACAGCGCCCCCTGGAAATGGGACGACAGAGTCGTAACAGGTTCTGGAGGGGCCAACATGCCCTGTGCTTGGTCCTGGGGAGTACAAGGCCACAGTCTCTCAGGTGGGTGACTTGCCCACTGGTTCTGGAGGAGGCATCGTGCCCTGTGCTCTTGATTCTGGGGAGTGCAAGGTCACAGTCTCTCAGCTGACTGTCATACCCACTGGATTTGCAGAGGGCAGGCCGCACAGCAGCCCATAGAGGCAGGACTACATATCGTCCTTTGACTGTGATGGATGCTAAGTGGTGGTGGTGCTGCTGCTGGTGGTGGTGGTGGGGGGAAGCTCCAGCCCATCCCCTGCAGTCTCAGATGGCTGCTCACTGGTGGTGCTGCTGCTGCTGGTGGTGGGAGGAAGCTCCAGCCCTTCCCCAGCAGTCTCAGACAGCTGTCCACTGGTGGTGGTGGTGGTGCTGCTGCTGGTGGTGGTGGGGGAAAGCTCCAGCCCAACCCCTGCAGCGTCAGATGGCTGCCCACTGGTGGTGCTGGTGCTGCTGGTGGTGGGGGGAAGCTCCAGCCCATACCCTGCAGCCTCAGACAGCTGCCCACTGGTGGTGGTGGTGCTGCAGCTGCTGGTGGTGGTGGGGGAAGCTCCAGCCCATCCCCTGCAGCCTCAGACAGCTGCCCACTGGTGGTGCTGGTGGTGGTGGAGGGAAGCTCCAGCCATCCCCTGCAGCCTCGCATGGCTGCCCACTGGTGGTGGTGGTGCTGATGGTGGTGGGGGGGGAGCTACAGCCTATCCCCGGCAGCCTCACATGGCTGCCCACTGGTGGGGGTGATGCTGCTGCTGGTGGTGATGAGGGGAAGCATCAGCCCATCCCATGCAGCCTCAGACAGCTGCATGACCATGGTTGGGGGAGGGTGCTCCGTCTGAGTCCCTGCACCAGGCCCCTTGTCCTTCCTGCCTGCTGGTGCTGGCTCCTTGTCTTTCCTGGCAGCAGCTGGAGCAGGCACTTTTTGGCAGCAGCTGGGGATGGCTCCTTGCCCTTCCTGGCAGCAGCTGGGGATGGCTCCTTGCCCTCCCTAGCAGTAGATGGGGATGGCTTCATGCCCTTCCGGGCAGCAGATGGGGCAAGAACTCCTTCCTTGAGGCTGCCTGGTGCCCTGGATCCTTTCCCACCACAAGTGGGTGTGGAGACTACTGGGCCCATGGACTGGGTGGCTGAAATGCTTGCCTGGGTTTTTGCCACCGTGGCCAGACGTGAAGGACGGTGGGGAGTGGTAGGGAAGAGGTCAATGGTAGAGATTGAAAAGCTTCTTAGGGACATTGGGGTGGGAAGAGGGAGAAGATTTGGGAGTGGAGGAAGAGAGAGTGGTTGTAGGAGGTGTCTGTCTGCTGTGTTTGGGTGCATTGGCTGGATGCTGTGGTGAGGTGGATGGCTGTGGGTTGTCTGAGTGCTTGCGTTTGTGTACTTTAGGAGGGGGGAAGACACAGTGGGAGAGGACACAGGGGACGTGTGCATGGCTGTTGTGGAGGTGTCTGCCAGTGAGGTGTGTGTTCTGCTAGGTGTGGTAGTGATGTTGGTAGTGGATGAGGATTTAGTGCATGCAGGTGTGAGTGTAGACACAACTGGGAGGGAGGTGGAGTAGGAGGAGGAGGGGGATACAGTAGACATTGTGGATGTTGGTATGTCTACATCTGGATGGTGTTTGTGTGAGTGGCTGTGGGATGAAGTGTGGTGCTTGTGTTTGCCTGAGCCATGCTTGTGTGTTGTCTTGTGTGCATGCTCGTCTGCCTGTGTGCTTGGGATAGGTTGGGTTTGAGGGGAATGGGATTGGGAAGAGGAAGTTGGAGGGGGGTATGGAAACAGGGACAATGGCTGCCATCAGAGAGGAGGCCAGAGCCTGGATCAATCTCTGTTGGGCCGCCAAGCCAGTGTCAATACCCTCCATAAATGCATTAGTTTGTTGCATTTGTGCTGCCAGACCCTGGATGCCTTTCACAATGGTTGACTGCCCTACAGAGATGGATCTCAGGAGGTCAATAGCCTCCTCACTCACGGCAGCAGGGCTCACTGGAGTAGGGCCTGAGGTGCCTTGGGTGAAGGAGATGCCCACCCTCCTGGGTGAGCGGGCACGTGCAACTTGATGAGGGGCTGCTGAGAGGGCAGTTCTGGTACAGGGGGTGATGGCTGTGCCTGTAGCTTGGGTGGGCACAGAGGTGTCCGCCATCACCAGGGAGCTTCCATTGGAGGAGGTATCAGAGTCTGAACTGTCTCCTCCAGTCCCCGCCGTAGTGCTCCCCTCGCCCTCCGTCCGACTGGTGTCCTCAGCGTCGGTGGACTCTGCCTCCTGGGTCCTGTGGGATGCAGCTCCCTCCATCGCCGGTGCTTTTGCTCCTTCGGCAGATGATGCTACTGCACATAAGGACAGGATGACAAAACAAAATGGGGGGGAAGAAGCAAAGGATGCACTGGGTCAATGGCTGCATCAACACCACCGTTGGTGTGCACACCAGCGTCAAACACAGGGAACAGCCCTACGCAGTATGCATTGCACTACCAGTTATAATGCTAGCCACCAAGGCATGGAGAGGGGCACATACCACCAAATGCAGCACACCCAGGACCCACGCACCCCTGACCTGTTGTGGATGCCGACGAGCTAGGTAGCAGGATTATTACTTCAGAACCCTGGCCAACATGGGACCTATACAGACAGGAAATGGTGTCAGTCAGACCGTCCTGCCTGTTACACTTACAGCCCACCATACCCCTTCACATCGCCATTTACATACACATTGCCCAGCACACAAGCTGTACACTGCCCAGGGGACAGCCACCCACCCCCCTACACAAGGCCTTCACACACACCACTCATGCATTCGCTTGCATCGTGCTCACAGTGTGCTCACCTGTTGGTCTGGAGGCCCATACAGCAGTCCATACTGGGGTAGTAGCCCATCCACTAGTCGCTCCAACTCTGCCAATGTGAAGGCAGGGGGCCATTTCCCCAGTCACACGAGTCATGGTAGGTTCCAGACAGAGGTCACAGCAGCAAATGCAGTGTAGGTCCTCTCCTATGGAAGGTCAGGTAGCAAGTGAGTGATTAGACAGAAAATGGCAGTCACGTCTGCGGCGGTGCATACCGTCACTGCTGGCATACATCACCATTGGCCACTGTACCCCATAGGGCCCAATGTTAACCAATGATGGTTTGCACAGCGGTTCCCGACTGCCTACCGCAACTGCGCACAATGTCAGTGGAATTACCTCACTTCCACCTGCCCCTCCACACAGGACAGGCAGCTGCCATTTCTGGGGGTGCAAGGCCTAGATAATAACTGAGTCACAGTTTGAAATTGGATATACATGACAGATACCACTCACCCATTACAAATTAACAAGCATTGTACTGTTGTGGCTCAGATTTTCCGTTTGTGACTGGCTCCTCACTGTTTTGTCCCTTAGACTGCAATGGCTGCGGATGAATAGGAGATGGAGACATATCCCCGTGTACAGACCCCTGGTGGACTTGGCAGCAATTGGAGCCTGACCTGATATCTGCTATCCATCAGCCCACTGTGACCCCCCCTCTCGTGCAAGTCCTATCTGTGCTCTATTTCTTGGCAACTGGTTCTTTCCAAGTGACAGTGGGCTTGGCAGCAGGAATGTCACAGCCAATGTTCTCAATAGTGCTGACCACAGTGTTGTCTGCCCTAATTAAACACATGTGAAGCTGCATTGTATTCCCCCAGGTGGAAGATTTGGCCACAGTGAAGGCTGACTTCTATGCAATGGGACATATCCCCAACATAATTGGGGCAATTGATGGTACTCATATTGCATTTGTACCCCCCCGGAGAAATGAACAGGTGTTCAGAAATCGAAAGAGCCTTCACTCCATGAATGTGTAGATAGTGTGCCTGGCGGACCAGTACATCTCCCATGTCAATGCAAAGTATCCTGGGTCTGTACATGATGCCTTTATCCTAAGGAATAGCAGCATCCCATATGTGATGGCTCAACTCCAGAGGCACAGGGTGTGGCTAATAGGTGAGCCATGGTTCCCACCCAGTGGATGTTGGTGTATGGGTCTGGTGTGGGCCCTTAGGGTTAGTGTGTGTCTAACAGTTGTCCCTCGATATCTTCAGGTGACTCTGGTTACCCCAACCTCTCATGGCTACTGACACCTGTGAGGAATCCCAGGAAAAGGGCAGAGGAACGTTACAATGAGGCACATGGGCGAACAATAAGAAGAATAGAAAGGACGTTCGGCCTCCTGAAGGCCAGGCTTTGTTGCATCCATCTAACAGGTGGATCCCTGTACTACTCACCCAAGGAGGTGTGCCATATCAGCGTGGCATGCTGTATGTTGCATAACCTAGCCTTATGTCACCAGGTGCCTTTTCTGCAGGAGGATGAGGCTGGAGATGGGCGTGTGGCAGCAGTGTACACTGTGGACAGTGAAGATGAAGAGGCAGAGGATGAGGATGAGGACAACAGAAGTGCTATTATAAGACAGTACTTCCAATGACATACAGGTAAGACACTGTACTTTCACTTTACATGGACAGTTTAGTATTTGACATTGTCACTGGCAGGCTAATTTTCTAAATTCTATGTCAACTTACTGTACCCTTTGGCATCTCTATTTTCAGACATATGTGCCCCACTATTGCTTCTGGTGTGATGACTGCAGCCAACTACAGGTCATTCCTATGTACACAATACTGTACAGTTATATTGCAGTGTGTAAAGCTTGTTAAATGATTACATGGTTAAATGATTTGACAGACTCCATACATGTATTTCTTCAAATAGTGTTAAGTGCTAATGATTAGAGGGGGGCGTGCAATGGGCTGGTTTGATAATGGAGGAAAGTCCAGGATATAGTCCATTTGTGTCACAGGTGCATTGTCCAAGGGGGCATGGGAAGGGGAGCAATGGCAGTTCAAGGTGGACAGGATGATAGAGTGGGACACAAGGGTGACATTCAGGAGAGTTTTATTCCTGGCGGGGGTCTTGGCAATGTTCTCTGGCTTCTGCCTGGATCGCCGGGACCGTTTGCGGGGTGGTTCTTCTTCTGCAGGGGGTGGGGTGCTGGTGGCCTGTTGGTCCTGTGGCGGGGCCTCCTGTCCACTAGCGGCTGCGTAGGTGGAAGGCTGTTCATCGGTTTGGCTAGTGGCAGGGGCCCGGTGGTGTGCCACTGCCTCCCTCATGGTGTTGGCCATGTCTGCCAGCACCCCTCCTATGGAGACCCGGGTGGTGTTTATGTCCTTCAAATCCTCCCTGATCCCCAGGTACTGTCCCTCCTGCAGCCACTGGGTCTCCTGAAACTTGTCCAGTATCTGGCCTATCGTCTCCTGGGAATGGTGGTAGGCTCCCAGGATGTTGGTAAGTGCCCCTGGAGAGTCGGTTCCCTGGGCCTGTCCTCCCCTGCGCACAGCAGTCCTCCCACCTTCCCTGTTGCCATGTGCCTCTGTCCCCTGAACCGTGTGCACACTGCCACTGACACCAGGTCCCTGATCGTCCTGTGTTTGTGGGGTGGCCTAGGGTCCCTGTAGTGGTAGACACACTACTGATTGATGTGTCCTGGGGACAGAGGTATGGGCCCGCTGGGTGGGTGCTGTGGTGGTGTTTCCTGATGGGGGAGGCTCTGTGGTGCTATGGGACTCTGCCTGGGTAACCAACTGTCTGGAGATCCCCAATGGGCCAGGTTGATCCAGGCATCCAGAGCTGCTGTCATCACTGTGGGCCTCTTCTGGTGGTGGACTGGAAGCTGCTGGCACCTCCTCTCCGGTGTCGTTGGGTGGGAGACCTGTGGGGATGTAAATGCAGTGTTATTGTTTCTGTATGTGTCACCTTGTGCATGGGTGTGTTGCCCGTTATGGTTGTTATTGCCCTGGCAGCCTTGCTTTGTGTGAGTAGTGATTTTGTGGGCTAGGTGATTCTCTGTAATGTGCATGCTTTAGTGATGGGTGTCCATGCAGGTTTGTGAGTGATGTCCATGCATTGGTGTTACATGCAGGGCTTGGTACTGGGATGAGTGGGGTTGTGATGGTGGGGTATGTGGGAGGTGGTGACATGATGGGAGTGAGGGTAGGGGTGGTGGTTTCTGATGGCATGCAGGTGGGGGGTGATAGTAATAGAAATTTACCTTACCGGAGTCCAGTCCTCCTCCTACTCCTGCCAGGCCCTCAAGATGCATGATCACCAAGACTTGCTCCTTCCATGTTGTTAGTTGTGGGGGAGGAAGTGGGGGTCCACCGCAAGTCCTCTGTACAGCTATTTGGTGTCTTGCACCTGTGGAATGTACCTTTCCCCCGTAGGTCGTTCCACCTCTTCCTGATGTCATCCCTTCCTGATGTCATCCCTGGGGTGCTGTCCCACGGTGTTGACCATGTCCATGATTCTCCATCATAGCTACATCTTCCTTGTAATGGACGTCTTCTGCACCTGTGATCTGAATAGCTGTGGCTCTTCCCGGATGATTTCCTCCACCATGACCCTTAGCTCCTCCTCAGAGAACCTGGGGTGTTGTTGCGGTGCCATGGGTGTATTGTGAGTGGTGTGTGAGGTGGTGTGTGTTGTGATGTGTGAGGGGATGTATTTGTGTGTGTTGTGTGAGGTGCATGCTTATTGTGTGGGTGATGGTGTTGAGTGCCTGTGGATGCTAGTTTGTTGATGGTGGTGTCTCTCTCTGGCCTTCTGTCGCAATTCTGGTCGTAAGGGATTGTGGGAGATGATAGCATAGTGTACATGTGCACCTATTCTGCCAGTATGGCTGGGACATATGTGTGTTTTGTACTGTACTGTAAACCGGATTTCTTAAAGCACCATTGATTTTGTGGAACTTTGACAGATACCAAGACTAGGAGCGCCATTGAGTAGACACTCATCTCACACTTATCAATTTTGTAGCCTTTGTACTCATGCTAACTTGTCTTGCGTACCATATGGGTTTTGCCTTGATTAGTTAACTAGTGCAGATGATGTGGTTCCGTCCATTCACACAGTGTGGAATGACACATTACTACACTTAGATGTTCTGTTGCTACTGCCATTGCAGGATTAGTGAGGGAATGACAGGATGGAAAATCATTGTCTACATGATGCAGTACATTTTTCTCATTATGTGCACATGACACTAGGGGTCAGATATTTGTGGCACAGTGCAGGGCAACAAGTCGCCTAACTGTGCTATAGTGCATCACTGGGAAAGTGCTGTAGTACACAGTATGTAGACCATGCAGCACATTCCTGTTCTTTCACCCTGCACTGGCACACAATACGCTGACTAGCACAACCACAGTCACCCTGGTCCAATGATGCCTGCATTGCATGTAGGATGTTTTAGTGCAAGAAGAGGCAACATCCTGCACATAAACAATCCTTAGAGGCAGATTCCTCTATAAAGGTGTGCAACAGAATGCAGGACACATAGGAAGCAGGAGTGACTTGGGTGACTTAAGTTATTTATCCTCGTTATCATTCAACTAGGGAGGCATTTGTATTTGATGCATTCCCAGATTTACCTAGTTTGGTATACATGCATTCATCATAAACCATGGGAGTTGCCTGGAATCACCAACACAACGCCCATGGAACATCTTCCTTGCACACAGTACTGCTATACAGCATTTTGCTCTGCGTTGCATTAATCCACATTTTTTACCACATTCAAAGCCAAGCAAAGTATGTATGTCTTCAAATATCCGAATTAGGGGTTTGTATGACACATGTGGCATGATGCATGGTGCAAATATGAGGCACACCTCTCATACATATGCCCCTAGCTCCACCAATAGACACAGAGGTGGCTACTATGTCATACATTTCTACATTTAAGTTGGTATGTTGTGTAGTTCAGATTTCCTTACCAAAAAAATAGGCTGTTCCCATATTGCCAATTCTGGAAGTGCTCATTGAAGATACTGTAGTTGAAGAAGTAAGAATCATGCACACTTCCATGGTATTTTGCTAGTACGTTGGTGAACATCTGTAGCCTCTTTCTAGCATGGTTAACCCTACTTTTGACCTGTTTGTGGGTGTGTGTCAGTGTGTTTTTACTGTGTCACTGGGATCCTGCTAGCCAGGACCCCAGTGCTCATAGATAAAAACATATATGTCAGTGTGTTTTGCCTGTCTCGTTGGGATCCTGCTAGGCAGGACCCCAGTGCTCATAGTTTGTGGCCTAATGTGGATGCCTGTGTAGAGCCTAACTGTGTCACTGAGGCTCTGCTAACCAGACCCTCAGTGCCTATGTTGTTCTCTCTGCTTTTAAATGTGTCACTGTAGGCCAGTGACTTCATTTACCAATTTCAATTGGCATACTGGACCCCCTAATAAGTCCATAGTATATGGTACCTAGGTACCCAGGGCATTGGGATTCCAGGAGATCCATATGGGCTGCAGCATTTCTTTTTCCACCCATAGGGAGCTCAGACAAACCCTTGCACAGGCCTGCCATTGCAGCCTGCGTGAAATAACACACATGTTATTTCACAACCATTTTCACTGCACTTAAGTAACTTATAAGTCACCTATATGTCTAACCTTCATTTGTAGAAGGTTAAGTGCAAAGTTACTAAGTGTGAGGGCACCCTTGACCTAGCAAAGGTGCCCCCACATATCAGGGCCATTTCCCCAGACCTTGTGAGTGCGGGGACGCCCTTACATGTGTGCACTACATATAGGTCAATACCGCTATGTAGCTTCACAATGGTAACTCCGAATATGGCCATGTAACATGTCTAAGATCATGGAATTGTCCTCCCATTCCAAATCTGGTATTGGGGAGCCAGTTCCATGCATCCTGGGGGCTTCACCATGGACCCCAGTACTGCCAAACCAGCTCTCTTAGGCTTGCACTGCAGCTGCAGCTACAGCTGCTGCCACCTCACAGACAGGGTTCTGCCCTGCTGGGATCTGGGAAGCCCAGTCCCAGGAAGGCAGAACAAAGCATTTCCTCTGAGAGCAGGGTGTTACACCCTATCACTTTGGAAATAGGTGTTACAGGCTGGGGAGGGGTAGCCTACCCCAGCCTCTGGAAACGCTTTGAAGGGCATAGATGGGGCCCTCCTTGCATAAACCAGTCCACACCTGTTCAGGGACCCTCTCTCCCCTGCTCTGGCGGGAAACTGGACAAAGAAAAGGGGCGTGACCACTCCCCTGTCCATCACCAGCCCAGGGGTGGTGCCCAGAGCTCCTCCAGTGTGTCCCAGACTTCAGCCATCTTGCTTTGCAAGGTGTGGGGGCACTCTGGAGGGCTCGGAGTGGCTAGTGCCAGCAGGTGATGTTAGAGACCCCTATGTATTGTGTCTTCTTCGCCTACTGAGGCTTCTGTGCACTCTTTGCAAAATTCCTTCATGCACAGCCTGGCCCAGGTCCCCAGCACACCACCCTGCAAAGCTCAACACGCTGAGTTGCTCTCCGGTGGCGTGGGACCTTCATTTGTTGTGCTGTATCAACCATGTCCTTTACCTCCTTTGAACCTGGATCCTGCGGCTTCTGGGGGTGCTGACTGGCATCCTGAGGGCTCTCTAAAGTGCTGAGAGCCCTCTCTTCCTCCTCACACAGAGTTGAGGCCCCCAGGTCCCTCCTAGGTCCATCCAGCACCATTTTGATGAAGAATGCACTTTTGTTGTAGCCAAGGCTTGTTGGTGCCTTCCAACAAGAAATCTCATCTGCAACAATCTTCACACTGTGGGACATATTTTGTATCATGCAGGAACCCTCTGGCATCTTCCTAGGGTGCATTTCTGTAGTCTTCAACTAACTGGGGACTCTTCTTTTGCACCCTCTTCTGGGTTGGCGGGGGCCCCTATCTTTCCTGGAACCTGTTTCGACTTCTGGACTTGGTCCCCTTCCTTTGCAGGTCCTCAGATCCAATCCAGCAGCTGTTCTTTGCAGACTTGGTTGGCTGCTGCAAAATCCCAATATTGAGGTGTAATGTATCCTAAGGAAACTTGCAGTACTTTACTCCTGCTTTTCTGGGTTCTGGCTGGCGTAATTTACTTACCTTTACTGTATTCTTACTCTCCCAGTGATTCTGCACACACTACACTTGTCTATGGGGGAATTCGTGATTCACATTCCACTTTTTTAGTATATGGTTTGTGTTACCCCAAGACCTGTTTTCTCCCATTCCATTCTAAAGGATTTCCTACTGTTTGCATTGTTCTATGACTATTTACTTGTCTAATTTTGGTGTCTAGTGTATATATTGTGTATAATACTTACCTCCAGAAGGAGTGTTGTCTCTAAGATATATTTGGTACTGTGTCACCCAAATAAATACCTTTATTTTTGGTAACGTAACACTGAGTATTGTCTTTACTAGTGTATAAGTACTGTGTAACTATAAGTGGTATTGCATGAGCTTTGCATGTCTCCTAGTTCTGCCTAAGCTGCTCTACTATAGCTACCTCTATCAGCCTAAGCTGCTAGAACACTACTACATTCACTAACAAGGGTTAACTGGACCTGGTGTAAGGTGTAAGTACCCAAGATATCCACTACAAACTAGGCCAGCCTCCTACAATATCCCCAGATGGTCCTCAATGGCCTGGACATTGATAGAGCATGTACGCTTCCAGTTCCTGTACAGGTGTGATGTTACCACGGGGGAAACCAATTGCACACATGCTCAATTAATGGCGCCTAACACAAAGGCAATCAAGCAATGACATAGAAGCCTTGCTTGGTGTCCAGCTGCTGTTATTGGGTCCTAGGGAAGAGGAGGTACTGGGGTAAAAACCTGATGATGGCATCCAGGACAGAGGGCAGGAAGGCAGAAAATTATGGCTGTGATATTCTTGCCACTGGCTATTGTGATCTGGGAGGAACAAGATACCAGCCTATTGAGGTCTGCCATCAGTTTGACCTGTGGAGGGATGTTATTGGGGCTGGCAGTTGGTGGTTGGAGACTTGGCCCAAACTTGTATAGAGTTCTTCTCCAGCAGTATGCCCAGTTTGCTTTTTTTAATTACCTTGTTTTTTTAATTTTAACTGTGCGTGACTCTCACTACAGATGTCTCACCCACAGAAAGTGCATGGTAAATGGACTGCACGTGTTTACCATCAGTGTCCATCTCTTAGGATAAGGCCAGTGAGACACAGCAAGGTTAAGGGGCAATTGACTGGTTCAGACATTTGGGCAACGCTTTGGAGACTACTGTTGTGTGCAACCTGGTAGCAGAGCACAGGTAGCTTGGTGCAATGGGGACTCTGCAGATATAGGTGTTCACCTGGGATATTCCTCTTCAGGGTAGTGCACACTTATAGGGAAAGTCAGTGTGCTTTTCTGTTTTAACTACACTCCATTATGCACGTAGGAAGGGAACTACCTTGGAGTGTAGTTTCCCTTCTCCTTGACCTACGGAGCCCATAGATGTCTTGAATTAGAGTGTAACGTGTAAGAAAACCAAACCAAATTTGTAACTTCCAGAGTTATAAATATACATCTTCTAAGTCATTCAGAGTTTACATTTGTTCCTGGCTCAACTCAGGATCAAGGCTGAAGGCCTGCTGTCACCCTGCTGGGTCCAGTGATTACATTTCCTCCAGCAGCAGGAATAAAGGTCATCCCACACTAAAGGAGCAATTAGCACTACTTCTCCTGGCTCCTGAAGAGTAAAGGGAAGGGGAAGAATGTTCTATATCAAGCACCCAGCTGTCACAGATGGATCCTGGGACTGCCATGGAGAACTGGAAGGAGCAACCCCATCGTCCCCACTTAGGACCCGTACTCAGTTCAGTTGACCCCACAACCACTGGGTCCCCCCAACGGCCAGTCACGCTGGACCCTTAGTCTCCCTGAGGACCAGTTGGGAAAAGCCCTGGACTTTTCTTCTCCTACCAACAAAGTTATGAAGGAGAGCTGGCACAGGGAGCAAGGAGGACCAGCTTCTGATGGACTGCACCAAGTGGAGTTATAGAGGGCTGTTGCTGAGCCCAGAATCGTCCAAATCGAACCAATGGACCTAAGGTATGGCATTTTAAAGTTTGCCAACCTTTTACCTACTTTTCTGCCTTGGAGCATATAGGGCGCTACTGCATTGCTATTAATTTCTCCTGGGGTGGACCAGGGCCAAGGGAATGTGCAAGAAAGCTAAATTTGCCCCCTTGTGGGAGAGGACGTCCATGGGGCACTCTCCCCTGTTCCTAGCGTGCCAGGGGACCCGATCCCCCAAACTGATTCATTTTGTAGCAGCCAGGACCTCATTCCCAGACCCCCAGCACCGCAAGGATGCAGGGACGTGCCATCGCACTTCCTCTTTGGGCAAGAGAAATGGCCCAGAACCCATCACTGGGCCCCAGAATGTCAGCAGGAGGCTGTCCCAACCTTACAGGTCTGCCCCCTGGAGACACGGGTAGACATAAAGAAAGGTTGACTTCCCCCAGGGCAGCATGCTGACCTCCTGCCAGATGGGGAGCCAGCAAGGACAGCCGGGGTTGGCTCCCTATGCTGCCCTCCAACAGAGGCAATCTATGGGGTGCCCAGGTGGGTCTGGGCACCCCACCAAAACATGGAAAATGCAGCACAAAGCTGCATAAAAAGCAGTAAGACAACAGTAAAATCACCGCAGCTCTCCCTGGCTAGGGGGTGAGCAGACACTGCACTACAGAAACACACCCCATAATGCTTTCCTTTTAAAAAACATTTTCACCCATAACCCGGCTGGTGGTGGTCCTAGGACGATGGGACTACCACCAAAACATTCAGCACAACGTGCTCTTGGTCGTCTTATCATCTTTTGTGTCCTTGGGAGGTGGGGAAAATCATCACCTTTCTCATTATCAAAGGCATGTTCAAGTTCCTTCAGGGTGGGGCCTTTTGTTCTAAAGCCATTTGCTCTTTAAGGGCTTTGTATATGGTAACATTATGAAAGGCCTGGAAGGTTTAAGAATGTATACCACTCTGTGCTATCTAGGAGTTGATTGTATTGTTACATTGTGGTGCTTTTTCATATGGATATGTTCTGAATATATTGCTACCCTGCAATGTTTTTCACCATGCTGTTCTCATATGGTCACACTCTGTAGGGGCTGATTATATGGTTACACTACAATGATTTTTCACTATGCCATTTTTACTGTGGTGCCCTCTATGTGCCGTTATGACCATTGTAGTTTAATTCCAAGTGCGCAAAAGAATGCAAATGTTTTATTGGGGTTTACTTATGCTGATTACTAGCCCCCTCCCTGGTGTAGACCATAGACTGCTCCTCCTTGCTACCCTTGAGAATCAAATGCTACAAAGGGATGTTTGATTCCCTTTGTGGACAATTGAGGAACTATTACTTGTGCTGGCCACACGACTACTAACCCAATTTCCAAATTGTAGCAATTCAGTGATTGACTCCTTGAGTCTGCACAATTTGATGACCTCATCCTCCCTGAGGTCAATGAAGGAAATGCGGTGCCGGGAACAGACGTGCCTCTCTTTTTTGCTGCCTATGTGATAAAATTTGAGGTCAATGATGTGCTTCCGGAACAGACGCTCCTCTACTCCTTTGCTGCCTACATGGTGGATGTCATCTCCTTGCAACTCTTAGCTGTAGGATCACCACCTTCCTGGCATAGTTGAGTTTGTCATATTGTGTTGTGTGTTTTCTCTCTTTATACCACAACCACTATGTCATTTCCCATGCCTGTGTTGCCTATGCACAGGAATCTTGACTCATTTTAGGCTTTGCACGCCACTTGCCAACAATGCATCACGCATTATCAACCTAACAATATCACTGCATTAAATTTATGTTAGATTTTGGTGGGAACGCCTACCTTGCAAATTTTAATGTGTGCATGGAGCACTTGGTTTAGATGAGGCTTTTTCCAATGCAGCAGTTAAAAAACAGATGCAATTGGCCAGATGCTTTATCTTGTAGATATGGAGTACTGCTTGTTCTGCTGTGGAATCAAATTATGTGGAGCAAGCCTCTCACAAATATGCCCCCAAGTGTTTAGATTGTATCTACTAAATATGGTATGCTTTTGAGAGAATCACTTTATGTGTTGTTTGCGGTTCTAAGGCCCCTCCATAGTGGTTTGACGAATAAAGAATTGACTTGGGTTGTGGAACGTTTGCTTAATTTGCTTTTGAGTAATATATAAAATTTTGAAAAGATTCTGGGTGCTTAGGTGAAATACAATCCCGCCATTTGGTCCAACATTTTAGAGCAAATACACCCTTGCGAAGAAGATAGAGATGTTTAGAAACAAAATCTAGGGAATGAATGTATAATGTTTGACTGAAAGGTGATAGGAATATGTTGAAAGTTTTTTGTGATTTGGCTTCTCACCCATGATTTTGTAAAAATTACACAAGACATTTTTAAAAATATAACATTTTAAGTTGAATTTCTAAGTTACAATAAATTGTATTTTTGATTAAAATTGAGATCGTAATCCTTATGTGTATAGAATGTATCATAAATTAATCTCAAGGGATGTATGCTGGTTCTTATGTATTCTGCAATTTAAAGCTTGCATAGATAGGCAGGCCCTGGAAGTGAAGTGGACCCTAGAGGGGACCTCAACTAGCTCACCCTGAGGGCGGGAAATGCCCAAGCAGCAGGCAAGTCCCACCATCTTGTGTTAAGTATAAGGGGAAAAGCATGGTGGGCAGAGCCAGTGGGTTGGAACTATGAGCACAGTTGCAGGACAGGGCTAGAGCAGGCAGTGGCACAGCAAGCGTGAGTGCTCAATTCTACATGGCGTTCTCCAGCAGATCCTCTGGACCAGAGGGTCAGGGCATGCAAGGGGCAGCAGGGGTGCTGGCAGGTGAACATCAAGGCATAGTGGGCACACCTACCCAAGGCACAAAGGGAGGGATGTAAAATTAACACAGTCCCCCCAAAATGCACAGGACCATCGTTGTGGCCATGACAGAGCTTAGGGAGCAACACAGGAATGAGGATCACACCGTATGCATGGTCTGTGCCAGTGTTCTGGCCCAGCCCATGGAACCACAAGGTAACCAGAGGCAAGCACTGGGTTCTCCCATGGATCAGGGCACTGGCATAAAAAGTGCGATTACGGGCAGCAAAAAGTGCACCCACGATCGCAGGGGCATGAGCAAGGGACAGCACTGCAGCCAGTGACAAGGATGCAAGTGCATGGGGGCCAACAAGGCAAGGGAGGGTGGCTCAGGCAAAGCTCAGCTAGCACCAAGCCAGTGAGTACATACATCAGGCTTTCCCCGGGCAACCTCCCATCATAGTGTGAGAAAAGGAATTGGCTAGCTTGGTCCCACTATCAGTGAAAGAAATGATTTGGCAAAAGGAATTTATTGATTGTTCTCCTTTCTTAAAATTAGTCAGGCAGGTCTGGAAATAGTAGTGCAAAAATCAAAGGAAGAGAATAGGAGGGACAAATGAAAACTCAGGATTGAATGGTCAAAGAAAAGTGGCCACAGCACTATTTCTTTATGAGCAAAAAGTGCATGATGCACAGCAAAACTACTAAGGTTACACATGGCTTCGCTATGGTGAAGGCTTTAGGAAAAGGGTGCAGACAAGGCCCATCATAGACCAGTGCCACCAGGATATTGGGGGCTTCACCACAAACATGGTGGCTGCACAGGAAGGAGTAACCTCGGATGGACATTGTTTTTGCTCTCAAGGAAGCAAGGGGAGGCAGGAAGGGCATCTGCAAATGCTTGCCAATGGTTTGCGAAATGTCATGTGCTTATTGTTAGGCATCTAGCACCTTCTTAGAGTGGGAGCTAGGGAAGCAGCACCCATCGGGTTGGAGCTTGCATTAACTTGTTGACTTCTGCTTCATAGGGGCCCCCCAATCAACTGGATGCAGGGCCCTGGTCAGCGAGTTCATAACACTGACAAAACAACTAGGAGTGCCACTACCACATGAGAAAATGGAAGGAACCATGACCACACTCACATTTCTGAGCATTGGGCTGGGCTCCGTGGAGGGTGTATGTAGGATAGACCACGACATTTGCCGAGCTAAGAACACTAATAGAGGTTCTACTGGCCAAGAAAAAGCAAACACTAGAAGAAATCCAGCAATCACTGGGAACATTTAACTTTGCTGGGAGGGTGACAAGGCTGCTGAGCGGCAAGCACCATACAGTCAGGCTAACAAATGGAGTTAGTGGCTCAGTTTAGCAGTTACTCACATTTCTCACATCATTCAACTGCTCAGAAGTATAACGACAGCCATGGGTAATTGCTGCACAGTGTGAGCTCTTCATGGGTGCAGCAGGCAGTGACGGTTTTGGGCCCACCCTGGACAAAGCTTGGTGCACGGCCCAGTGGCCTAACAAGTGGCATCAGAAAGATTGGACAAAGATCATAACTCTGTTGGAACTTTTTCAAAGAGTGGTGGTGTTTTGGCTGTGGGGGGATCTCCTCAGGAAATAGACAAGTTACGCTGTGGCCAGACAATGAGGCGGAAGTGCAGGCACTCAACCTAGGTTCAGAGCACTGCCCAAGGGTGATTGGACTGTCAGCCATCTAGTGGGCTGCCAGATGGCTACCAACAGAGCAATTATAGCGAAGCATGTGCTGGGCTGCAATGACATGGTTGCTGATACTCACTCTCAATTTCAGTGGACAAGGTTCAATCAGCTGGTGCCACAAGCAACACAGGAGATGACACAGTTTCTGGAGGAACTATGGGAACTAGCTGAATCAACCTTGCTCTGCTACTGTAACAGGCCATGGCACCTAGGACTGAGGGTAAATACTGGAAGTGGTGGGACCTTTTTATGAGGGTGGTGAACAAAGTATACGGCAGAGGTGATATTGAGAGTCAGGACGTAGAGCAGTAAATTCACTGGGCCTTCAGAGACAGAAAGTTCCTGTCATTGTAACAGGCCCACTTAAGTGTGGTAGTTTATTTCTCAAATCTTTACAGGGCGGGGTCGACCCAGCAAGATCCTATTATTGCAGAGCTGCGATGCAGGGATGGAGGTGAATGCAGTTGAGGTGCAAAGACCACAGATTTCCCATCAACTCCTCTTCAAGTTAAAGTCACTTTTGGGGACATTGCTCTGCATATGTACAGTTGAAGGTGAACTTAGCCTGTTCCAGGTGGCCTTTGTGGTGGCCTTCTTTGGGGCATATAGAGTCAGTGAGCTGGTAGCTCCAGCAAAGAATGATCCAGGTGAGACATGCCTGAAGCTGGAGGATGTTATCATAGTGCAGGGTCACATGGTCCTGAGGCTAAGACGATCTAAGACAGGCCAAGATGGGAAAGGGGAGCATTGACTGCATTTCAGCACACAAGGCCTGCCCAGTCTGCGTAACAAATGCTTATCTGCAAGATCTCTGCAGTGGGGGAGCCCATTCTTTGTGCACTGCAATGGGACATAACTTAGCAAATTTCAGTTAATGTCAGTCCTGGGAAAGGGGCTGAGGAAAGCAGGCCTCCCAGCCTGGCAATTCAGATCACATTATTTCTGTATATGAGCAACCACAACTGCGGCAATGCACAGGATGGGGAGAGTGCCATCAAGTGCCTGGGTTGTTGGAAATTGTGAGCATATAGAGGTTACATCAGAACTGAATTCAGCTAAAATGGCATCCCCTTCCTCCTCAGGGCCTATTGGAAAGAAGATGATTATATGGATGATGGACCACTCGTATATTGTGAAGGCAGTGCAATGGGCTGCAAGAAGAAAGAGTGCAAAGGCAAATGCCTATGCAACACTGGAGTACTGTGGATGGGATTGTCAGGCACAAAGTAGGTGCAGCTGCTGCAATCAGTTTGCAAAGCACTGCAGGCATGAGACATGCCTGGTTGTTAGAAGCCATGAGGGCAGATCTTACCATTGTTGCCGTGTAGACGTATTATGGCCAGAAGTCATTGATCTCTTCAAAAGGAGAGAGGCTCATGAGCATGTGACAATGGAGAGGTCCAGGTGAAAGCTGAACCTGTCAATGATCAAGTTCTGCAAGGGCATGGGCTGGGAGTATGTTAAACACTACCTGATCAACCGAAAGCTACTAGGCAACTACGCAGAGGAGAGGGTTCACCTGTCAAGGGTGGGAGTGGCATGGTGATTTGTAATAAACTGCAACTGTTTACACACAAAAATGTCTATGAGCATCATTGTAGACGGAGTGGTCCAGAGTAAATGGTCAGGATATACCAGAAGGGATGGTAGCAGAAGAGAATCTTGACCAGATATGGTGGGTTATGGGCAATGTGCCCCTGTATCCATCTTGCTTGCCCACCAGCCCATGAAGGCAGTCAGGGCAGATTTTGCAAATATCACAGTCTTCAGGAGCAAAAGTCAGTGGCACAAAAACCTCTACAGTGGCAAGAACTGAACCCGAAGAACACTGAGTCAAGGATACCAATACTGCAGCTAGAGGCAGAAGGAAGACCATAAAACTGGTGCAAACATTGATGAATGTCACTTGTATACCTGAAATAAGGGAAATGGTATACTGGAATGGGAAGTCAAAATCTGTCTGGCGTGGCAATGAATCCTGCCCAGCCATTCGCCAGAGCAGTGGTAGCAAACCCACAACAGTTAGTTTAAGGTATGATAACACTGATCAAAGGGAACTCATTTGTTTTACCTAAACCAGTGGTTCCCAACCTTTTGACTTCGGTGGACCCCCACTTTATCATTACTGGAATCCGGGGACCCCCACTAAATCATTATTGGAATCCAGGGACCCCCCCACCTAGTCATTACTGGAAGGCAAGGACCCCGGTCTAAACATTGTCGATTAAACAAGCATTCATCAAACTATACACAAAGGATAACATTGTATTTGATTTGCAAGCAAATATAAATACAAAATTACAAAATCTAATTTTAAAAGGAAGGTTGGAATTTTTCTAAATTTAGTTGAAGCCACACATTGTCCTCACTATATTGTTTTATGCGCCTGCACTGCTCCTACAAATCGATCTGAGGATACTAATTTAATTTTTACACTCTAATTTCAAATTCTTTGACACAAAGTACATTTTAAATGTTTCAATTGTACATTTAGCCACTTTACGTATGCACCTTACTAATCTATTCATATTATTTAATTTCTAAGCAGCCTCAGACCCCATGAGGAAGCTTTGCGGACCCTCAGGGTCCCCGGACCACAGGCTGGGAACCACTGATTTAAACCATATAGAAAGGTTAAGAATAATTTTATGATGGATGACTCTCCCCTCAAACCAGTGCAGGAACTGACATACTTTACATTAGAGTAACTTCCAAAATAAGATGGAAGAAACACATGTTATGGTCAAGAAGCTGCCTTGCACACTGAGCAGATGCAACTGTATGCTTTGGAAGGGAGAAAGGTGGATACTTGATTCCACCGCCCCCCCCACCCATCATGGAAGTTTACACTGCAGTCCTTATAAGTAGCTGATGTATGGTGCCACTCCAATGTTACAGAATTATGCTTATGTGAGAACAGTTTTGTAATATGTCTATTTAGACTACCCTCCAGCTCCCCAACTGTCCCCCTATTCCTGTATCTTGGAATGTTGTACTAATTTTGTTTTGAATGAGTGTGTGGGACACACAAACTGAGCCTCTACAAGGAAGCCCTTTGTGATGCTTTAGGGCTTCCTGGCAGTCAATCACTTAGTGGGGTTAGGCATCCCCAAACTCTGTCAGGGCAGATTAGTTTGGCAGATCTCTGGTGCTCCCTTGAGCTTATCACTGAGCTTAGCACATCACATGAGCTTAAATCTGTGTACAAAAAGATGGCTACTTTTAACGTTGCTCTCAGATACTACCCAAAAGAGTCTTGTCATGATCTTTTTAACTTCAAAGTGTATACCTATGTTTGGGGCCTATTTGGAGGAGGTGAAGCCAGTGCTATCCAGAGTTTTGCATCTTAACTATAGGCTTTGCATTTTACCATTCAAAACTTTTATATGCAAATGGGATTCTTAGCGTGGTCAGTAACAATATTGTTGGAGTTTTTGTAGATTGGGTTGGATATGAAATCAATTTCTTTCTCCTTTGCCCGATGTATACCATCCCATTGCAAAACTGCTCGAGCAACTATTATGCAATATGGACAATTGGAGCAGAGTCCTCTTTGGACTTGCTAAGGACGGACACTTCAAATGGGTGGTGTTTTCTGTCTTGCACCTGTTGTTGGCAATCTGGAAACCAATTTATTATCCTTGAATGATTAAAATAAACATCTGCTTGCCCCCAATTACATAACATTGCCATCAATATTCCTGGACACAGCAGACCACCATGTCTGTGACTACTTTTAAATTAAAGGAAAACGAGAGGCCTTTCAAAAACAAAAATAAAAAGTTTTAATTTTTTTCAGAGCAGGCAGTGGTCCATGGGACCACTGCCTACTCTAACAAAAAGCATTTTTCCTACCATTCACAAAGGGGAAGGGGTCAGTTTGCGAATAGGTTAACACCAGTTTAAAACTGGTGCAAACTGCGATTGTTTTGTGACTGCATTCATGGTGAAAAAACAATGCTACATCTCGCTGCAACTCGCAATTAGGAATTCTCCAAGTCCCAAGCTTTCATGAGAATAGTAGTTGTTTATTTAAAATTCAGCTGCTTTTTAATAAAGTGGAGAAAGAAGGCATGATCCTCGCCTCTTTGTTCTTAATAGAATTGAAACTTTCTGTTACAATAGCTAAGAAATTTGTGATTCCTCTCCAATAGCAACTGTGAGTTACTTTACAAAGTAACAAAATAGCATATGAAGGAAGAGTAGTTTTACTGTTCACAACCGTGTTTACAGTTCCTAATTGTACATATGTTCAATTGTGCATATGTTTACCAATTTCCAGTTATTCTTATAATTTTTATTGTGCTGTTGAAGTAAGTTAGACCCCATTCTCCAGCAGGTAAATTATATGGAAGTGGCAGAAGGGGCTTTTTAGTCTTGACCTTTCACTTTTCAGTACCTGAGGCTCCTGCCACAGGTATAGATGGTTAATTTAGAATTAGGCTTGGGCGAAAATTTAATTACACCACTGGAACCGAAGCAAGTTAGTTATTTTGTGTTACTTTTTTGAAACTGTAAAAAATGAATACAATTGCACCTGTTCACGCGATTAAGTGTAATTTAGCACAAATATTCTACTGGAGGAGCACAGGAACAACTCATTTCGGCCCTCATTAAAACCCTGGTGGTAAATACCGCTTTCCGCCATGCAGAAGACCACCAACATACCGCTGCGGCCACGGAATTCCGCTACAGGTATAACGACCCACAGCTTGGTATCCACCACAATACAGACACCCACACAAGTCAGCCACACCAAAGGTCAGTGATAAACTAGCGATACCAAAACCGACACCGTCACGCCAAGAGGAATATGCCCACAGTATTACGACCCACGAATCAATGTGGCGGTCTTTCAACCACGCTAAAAATACACACACACTTACAAAACCACACCACATTGGGCAATTCGAAATACACACACCTGATACACATACACACACCACACCCACACATCCAATCCAATATAAAGCACACATCCACATCACCCACAAACCCTTACAACCCAAAATTTGAAAGAAGGCCAGGGAGAGGGACTACCTAAAACAATACCAGCATCCACAGACACACAATACCATCACTTACACAACATCCACACACCTCAAACAACACACACCAACACATCCCCTCACACATCACAACAGACACCACCTCACACATCACCCACACCACATCATGGCACCTCAAAGACACCCCAGGTTCTCTGAGGAGTAGATCAGGGTCATGGTGGAAGAAATCGTCCAGGTAGAGCCACAACTATTTGGATCACAGGTGCATCATGAAGAGGTGGAACGATCTACGGGGGAAGGTGCGTTCCGTGGTATCCAGACACCAGATTGCTGTACAGAGGACTGGCGGTGGACCCCACCTCCTGCCCAACAACTAACAACATGGGAGGAGCAAGTCTTGGCAATACTGCATCCTGAGGGCCTCACAGGAGTAGCAGGAGGACTGGACTCTGGTTAGACATACCTTTACTGCTTTATCCCCCACCTGCATGCCATCACATACCACCACCCTTACCCTTACCCTCACACCCATCACCCCAACAACCCACAGATACCCCACTAACCCAACCCACACATCCCAAAACCAAGCCCTGCATGTAACACCAATGCATGGACAACCATCACCAAAGCATGTCCAGTACAGAGACTCACTCATACCCCAAAATCACCAATCACACAAGGACCAAGCCAATAATGCAAGCACAGGAGTAGAGGGTCACTCACCCATTGCACAAGATGGCACACACAGATACAATAACTGTACATTTACACCCCAGCAGGACCCATACCCAACGTCACCGGACAGAAGGTGCCGGAAATATCCAGTCCCTCCACAGAAGAGACCCACAGTGATGACAGCAGCTCTGCACGCCTGGATCAAAATGACCAGCCCGGCCCATCAGGCACCTCGTGACAGTTGGTTCCCATGACACAATCCCAAACCACCACTGAACCTCCCCCCTCAGGAAACACCACCGAGGCACCCACCCAGCGGGCCCATCCCTCTGTCCCCAGGACACATCAATCAGCAGTGTGTTCACCACTACAGGGAACCCAGGCAACCCCACTAACAGGACAATCAGAGACCTGGGGCAGTGGCAGTGGCAGTGGGCACACGGTTCAGGGGACAGAGGCACAGGATAACAGGGAAGCTGGGAGCACTGCTGTGCCACAGGGGGAGGACATGCCCAGGGAACCCACTCTCCACGAGGCACTCTCCAACATCATGGGAGCTTATCACCAGGAGATCATGGGCACGGTACTGGCAAAGTTTTAGGAGACCCAGCGGCTGCAGGAGGAACACTACCTGGGGATCAGGGAGGACGTGAATTCCATCAACACCACCCTGGTCACCATTGCAGGGGTGTTGCCAGACCTTCTCAATACCAGGAGGGACACAGTGGCACACCAACGAGCCCCTGACACTGGCCTGGATGATGACCAGCCCTCCACCTCCGCCGGCGCTAGTGGACAGGAGGCACTGCCACAGGAACAACAGGCCACCAGCACCCCACCCCCTGAAGATGGAGAACCACCCCGCAAATGGTCCCTGAGATCCAGGAACAAGACAGAGAACATTGCCAAAACCCCGCCAGGAAATAAGACCCCCCTGAATGTCACCCTTCTGTCCCACTATGTCACACTGTCCATCCTTAAACTGCCATTGCTCCACTTCCTATGCCCCTTTGGACAATGCACCTGTTAAACAAATAGACAGGACTCTGCCATGGACATACCTTCACCATCACCCCAGCCCATTTTACAACCCCTTCCACTTATTTGCACAGGAATAAACACACTTCAATCACAAAACAATCTGGATTCAGTCTGTACATTCACAAATGTGTAAATGCAATATCTATGGAATATAGCAATGTCAATGTACTTGCTCACATACCAATGTAACACAGCTGTAGTCCAGGAGTAAACATAGCAGAGGGCATAAAGTGGGACCCAGATCTGTGAAATGGAAAGTCAAAGTGACAAGTCAGGGTCCATGCACTGAGTGAAAATTACAGACTTATTCTAGCTCTAACAATAGTATGAGATGTGGGAAGCAGTGACATCTTCTTACCTGTGTCTCACTGGAAGTATTGTATGATGATATTGTTTCGGTTGTCAATATCCTATTCTTCTGCCTCCTCTTCTTCACTGTCCACAAGCTCCACAGCTGCCACAAGACCACCATCTGTCCCATCCTCATGCAGAAAAGACACCTGCCGTCGCAAAGCCAGGTTGTGCAGCATACAGCAGGACACGATTATCTGGCACACCTTCTTTGGTGAGTAGTATAGGGAACCACCTGTCAGATGGAGGCACCAGAATCTGTCCTTCAGGAGGCCAAAGGTGCGTTCGATTATCCTCCTAGTTAGTCCATGTGCCTCATTGTAGCGTTCCTCTGCCCTTGTCCTAAGATTCCTCACTGGGGTCAGTAGCCATGACAGGTTGGGGTAACCAGAGTCACCTGCAAATGTCAAGGGACAACTGTTAGACACACATTAACCCTTAGGGACAACCCCATACCCAGACACCTATCTTAACTGTATTGGGACATTGGCCTCAGCTATTAGCCACACACAGTGCCTCAGGAGTTGCCCCATCACATAAGGGATGCTGCTATTTCTCAAAATGTAAGCGTCATGCACAGAGCCAGGATACTAGGCATTTACATGGGAGATGTACTGGTCTGCCAAATACACCATCGGCACATTCATAGAATGGTAGCTTTTCCGGTTTCTATACACCTGTTCATTCCTGCCGGGGGGTACAAATGCCACATGTGTACCATCAATGGCACCAATGATGTTAGGGATATGTCCCAGGGCATAGAAGTCACCTTTCCATGTGGGCAAATCCTCCAACTGAGGGAAAACGATTTAGCTGCGCATGTGTTTCAGCAGGGCAGATAACACTCTGGACAACAAGTTAGAGAACATTGGCTGGGACATCCCTGATGCCATGGCCACTGTTGTTTGAAAAGACCCACTGGCCAAGAAATGGAGTACAGACAGTACCTGCACCAGAGGGGGTATCCTTGTGGGATGGCGTATAGCTGCCATCAGATATGGCTCCAACTGGGCACACAGTTCCAGGATTGTTGCATGATCAAGTCTGTATGTGATTATGATGTGTCTCTCTTCCATTGTTGACAGGTCCCCCAGGGGTCTGTACACCTGAGGATGCCGCCATCTCATCACCTGCGCCAGCAGACGTGCCCTATGGAGGAGAACAGCAAGCAGAGAGTCATCCAACACTGAGGTGTCACAATGTGTTATTTGCAGAAACGTTAGTAATCCACTATGTGCTGGTATCTGTCTGTATTCCCGGCCTAGATAGGTGTGACGCAGGTTTCATCCAGCCCATGTGCCCCCCTGTAATGGCAGCTGCCTGACCTGTAAGGTGGGACAAGGGGATATGAGGTAACTGCGCTGGCGTTGTACACTGTCGCGGTGGGCGGTCGAAGACCGCAATGCAATTCTGCATTGGTTAACATTGGGCCCTATGGGTCCCAGGAGCCAATGACAATGTACGTCGGTGGTGACGGTATGCATGTGCATGTGCGGATGGTGAGTGTATGTGCGTCAGGGCACGGGTGGGAACTGGTGGGCAATGAGTATGATGGTCTGGATCGGTGAGTAATTTCCTTTCCGCCTGTACCATTCCTCTAGGTCAGTGCCCACCAGAAGAAAGATATTTGGCGTGCCATCGCCAAGGAAGTCCGGACACTCGGGGTCTACCACAGACGGAGCACCCAATGCTGTAAAAGATGGGAGGACCTGCGCCACTGGAGCAAGAAGATGGCGGAGGCCCAGCTGGGAATGGCCTCCCAACGTGGAAGGGGTGCCCATAGCACCATGACCCGCCTGATGTCCTGGATCCTGGCGGTGGCCTATCTGGAGTTGGATGGGCACATGAGGGCATCACAGCAGCCACAAGGGGGTGAGTACAGTCTCATTCAGCTGACTCTGAGTGCATTACGAGGTGTCTGGGTGGGGGATGTGGGCAGTGGGTTCCCCTAGGCCAGGGCAAACTTGGTAGGCAAGGTCTCTTGTGAGTCTGGCTATGTGGCACCCCAACTAGTGGTAAGAGCCATCTACAGCTAGTCAGGCTCCTGTGACTTCCAGGTGTGCAGCAATTGGGCTTAGGCCTCGTACCCCATGGTCAGGTGAATTTTCTAGGAATTGTTAGTGCATGGCGTAGTGCTGAGGGTTGCTCCCTGTGTGTTGTGTCCACCAACGGTAGTGGTGCTGCATGCACTGAACATGTTGTTCTTCTGTCTTTCCCCCCCCTTTTTGTGGTCTCCATGTTCTTGTGTGCAATAGCATCATCAGGCAGAGGAGCAGTGGCACCGGAGCAGGAGGGAGCTGCAACCCACTTGGCCCTGGAGGGTGAAGCAATGGAGTCTGAAGCCACCAGTGGGACGGAGGGCGAGGGGAGCTCCACGGCGGGGACAAGATCAGACACCAGTGACAGCGACTCCTCCTCTAATGGGAGCTCCCTTGCCGTGGTGGGCACCTCTGTGCCCACCGCATCAACAGGTACAGCCGCCATCCCCCCTACCAGCACTGCCCTCCCAGCACCGCCTTTGCGTGTGTCCCGTGCCCACGCACCCAGGAGGGTGGGCATCTCCTTCGCCCCAGGCACCTCAGGCCCTACCCCAGTCAGCCCTGCTGCCCTCAGTGAGGAGGCTATTGACCTCCTCAGATCCCTCACTGTTGGGCAATCTACCATTTTGAATGCCATCCAGGGTGTTGAGAGGCATTTGCAACAAACAAATGCATACCTGGAGGGCATTCATTCTGGGCAGGCGGCCCAACAGAGAGCATTTCAGCCTCTGGCCTCAGCACTGATGGCAGCCATTGTCCCTGTGTCCAGCCTCCCCCCTCCAACTTCCTCCACCCAGACCCAATGCCCTGTACCTCAGCCTATCCCAAGCACACCATCAGACCAGCATGCACACACATCAACACACAAGAGTGGACATGGCAAACATAAGCACCACACATCCCACAGGCACTCACACAAGCACCATCCCCATGCAGACACAGCAACATCCACTGCCTCCACTGTGTCCCCCTCCTCCACGCCCTCCTCCTCCCTGTCTCATCTCCACTCACACCTGCATGCACTACATCCTCAGCCACTACCTCCATCACCAGCACGCCCATCACCACAAACCGCTCACGTGCACTCACCACCCCCACTACCATTCACACATCCCCTGTGTCCTCTCCCAGTGTGTCTGTGAGCCCTCCTCCCAAACTACACAAACGCAGGCACACACACCCAACAGCCATCCACCTCCCAACAGCCTCCGGCCCATGCACCTTCACCCAAATTCAGCAGACATACACCTCCTACAACCACTACCTCTTCATCCACTCACAAACCCCACCCATCTTCCCGTCCCAGTGTGTCTAAAAAACTCTTCCTGGCTAACATTGACCTCTTCCCTACACCTCCCCCCGCCCATCCTTCCACTAGAGCCAGGCTTTCCAGGTCCCAGCCCAGCACCTCAGCCACCAAATCCCCAGGCACAGTGGTGCCAGCAGCTGCGGGGTCATCGAGTGCGCCACCCATCAGGGCTGCCAGTGTGCCACTTAGCGAGGGCAAGGACATTCCGCCACCTGCTAAGGTGAAAAAGGTGCCCACATCCCGGAGGGAGAAGCCGCACCTACCAGCCACCAAGGGCTCAGCAAAAACAAAAGGGGATAGTGGCAAGACAACTGCGGCACCATCAAAGGTGGGGAGGGGATAAAAGCAGAAGAGCAGGTCAGGACAGGGCACGATGGCACCGACTGAGGGGCCAGTGTCACAACTTCTGTCCACGACCGCACCAACCTGTATGCCGGCGAACACTGCAAGCTGCCCGCCACCACAACCGCCACCTGCCCCGCCACCTGCACCACCACCTGCACCGACACCTGCACAGCCACCGGCATGTCTACAGCCTCAGCGACAGTCCCCAGCCTCTTCCCCAGTTGGCAGCAGTCCAAGGCTGCAGGAGACGTCCTGCTGTGTCCCTCAGCAGGTGCTGACCCATGCACCACCGCCAGCACTGCCACCAAGGACACCGTCGCAAGCACCGACACCAGCCCCGCGACGTGCTTGGACAGTGGCACCACTGCTGACATGGCTACCATCCCCAATGGTCAGTCGTCCAAAGCTGGAGGAGACTTCATGGACCCTGGCCAGCTTCCCTGAGGCATGACTTCCATCACTGTTTGCACCTGCAGGTGGAAGGTGAAGCTGCAGCAGTGTGGGGTATGTTGCTGCCTCCATGGCGTATCATGCTACCTGTACCTCAGAAATCTTGTGGCACACACACCCAGGTGAGGGAATTGTACCGGCCACACTGCACGTGGAGCACTCCGGGCACCAGGCCCCCTCCAGAACCAGTGGAGAGATACATCCACTACCTCAGTCCGTGGAAGGATGAAGCACTCTGGCACAATGCCCCCTCCAGAACCAGTGGAGAGATACATACACTACCTCAAGGTCCTTGGCAGGATGAAGCACTCTGGACACCAGGCCCCCTCCAGAACCAGTGGAGAGATACATCCACTTGAGAGACTGTGGCTTTGCACTCCCCAGGATAAAGCAGTGGGCAACCCACCCACTGGAGAGACTTGAGAGATTGTGGCTTTGCACTCCCTAGGAGAAAGCAGTGGGCAAACCACCCACTGGCGAGACTTGAGAGACTGTGCACTCCCCAGGATACAGCAATGGGCATGGAGCCCCCTCGTGCAGCAGTGACGTTGTGCGTTCATCTGGCTGAGGTGCTCCCCCTCTCCTTGAGGTGCCTGTATATTTTCGATCTGATGCCCCAGCGGTGTTCTCTCAGTTTCCAGTCAGGTATCTTGTGTGGGCTTCGCCCATGCATTTTGGGCCCAGTGGTCCACGGACAATGATTGGCACACTATCCGGACTTGTGTAGTTGGTGTACATATTTGTATATACTGAATTTTGCTTTTTAACTATCAGATTTTTCATGATTACACTGGTTACAATCATTTCCTTTTGTCTTTGCGTTCTTCCAGGGGGTGATGGGGTGTATATGTAATGTTGTGGCATGTATTTGTGTGTATGGTGTTGTGAGTGAGGGTGGGGGTGGGGGTATTGCGAGTTGCGTCTGTGTGTCAATCTCTTTTCCCTCCCCCCTCCCCTGTGTTGTAGGTGCAGTACTCACTGTGGTCGTCGACGGCATCTGTCTTGCTCCTGATAGAGCAGGACGAAGAGCAGCATTGGTAACACCTGTAGATCGGGTTCCATGGCGTCCTGGTTCCTCGTTAGGTGTCGAGAGGTGAGTGTTTTCCCTTCTGTGTACTGTTTCCGCCGTGCTTTTGATAGCGTTAGTTCCGCCCCTGAAAATTTGCCGGATAGGCCTCTTGTAATACAGTGGGTGGTACTTTGTCCTCCGCCTGTCTGTTGTTGGTTACTGCTGCGGTGTTTGGCTGTTGGAGTGTTAAAGTGGCTGTTTATATTGGCAGTTTCCGCCATGGTCGGGATTCCATTTTGTTTTCCGCCAGCCTGTTGGCGGTATTACCACCGCTTTAACACGACCGCCAGGGTTGTAATGAGGGCCTTAGTGTGCGTAAGTGACTGGGGGCTGCTGCTGTTCATGTTCTGTTACACCCAAGGCTATTTTCTTCCCAAAAATGCATCTTCGGGTCCATTTTGGTGGCAAAGGTGCCTTTCCCTCTGAGAAAATCGCACTCAATGCTGGGTTATGCTCCTCATGTAATTCCATTTAATATGGTGCAATCTTGCTGTAATTTTGCACAACTACGCTTCAGAAAATTATGCAAGTTACAGCCACTCCCTATTTTTACAAAGAGCCTGATAATAGTGCATGCAACATAAAGTGGCAGTGGATGCCAGAGTTTTCTGATGAAGGAAACTGGTCTTTTTCTTTCAGTGGTTGTAGTGATGTTCTTGGGTTGAGAGAGGGTGTCAATGTTTCATTAAGGGTATTCAGAGACGTTCCAAAGGAAATTTGTTGAAATCTGTCTGCAATGTGGTCAGTGTTTCACGTTATTACTATATTTAAATAAATATATATATATATATATATATATGTATATATATATATATATATATATAGGTTGATAATACTAATGAATCTAATATGTCCTCACACCCAAAGTGTTAATTGGTGTCAGATGTCAATTCAATAACGTGTGTGTTTCGTAAGGACACATTGTACTAGGCATACAACAGCCTAAACAATAAAAGCAGGACAGAATAGTTTTTATATGCAGAAGAAATACCTTCCGTCTGTTAGACTATCGTAAGATATCCTGCATCAAATGTAACATGCTTCACAATGGGGTTATTGCAGTCTTTTATCAGAGGAAGGCATGAATGGATTCCATTATGAAGCAGCAACAGGAGCACAAAAGTGAAGATTTCTATGCAAAAAATAGTTTCTCCGAATTTTAAGCTCCACTTCACTTGAATTGATTACCCATTCCCTTTGTAACTGTATTTCAAGTGCAATTTCATGCTAAAGTACCTGCAATAAGTGCCAAAAGGATAGTGGATAACGGAATAAAGCGAATGTGCTAAATTCAGTGTCAATTTATGATAGCAAAAATCTAGCCTATCTTCACAAAATCTAAACCGTGAATTGTTAATCCCTTTGAGTAAAGGCATCATGCAATGTAATGGTATTTTATCTACTGTCGATGTATGTATTCCCCTTTAGTGAAATTGTAATGTCAGCATCAAGGAAAGGGAGGAGTTAGTCAATGTACACAATCGGCAAACTTATCATTAATATCACACATTAATTTTGACATAACTTGACACTTTCTATCAATGGGAATACGAGTCATCTCAGATTCGGGCGTTAACTATATTCAGAGTCTGCAATCGATTCCTCTTGAGAGCTGCGGAGAAAAGGGTAGTTTTAGCGCAAAGTTATTCCGTAATATTAACAATAGACTTTTATATAATACGTAGAATAGCCTCAAAATTATCCTGTAATCTTATGGTATGTAAAAGAAAATCGCACAAATTATCCACAGTATGTCTCCAAAGGAAGATGAACAAAGAAAAACAAGAAGCATTGACAAAGGACAGTTTGCCCAAGTATTGTTGAAGAGCATGGCTTGCACCCATTTCAGAAAAAGAGAAAAGGAGGATTCTTTATAGTTCCAAAGAAAGAGAATTTTACATGAAGGAAGACTACGTTGAGAAGAATCTTCCTATGTGTCTATCTTTTCATGCCATATGAAAGAATGATTTGTTTGTTGTGGCAGATTTCACAGAGCTGAGGCATCTGCATGAACAACTGGTGGCCGACAAGTATGAGCCCTATAAAAATAGACGATTTTCAATGTGAAAGTGGACCCCCAAAAAAAACCTATATATATATATATATAATTATCTCCCAGCTCTTCATTTGTATTGTTTTCAACAAAGGAGCCGACACTTGCCGTGATTGTTGGTTATTGTGCGCTTTATTACATTCTGCTGCCGTTTCCCATCTAGCAATAGTGGGAAGGAAGAGTTTGGACTGTACAGAGTGTATCCCTATCCCTCTCCCTCTCCCTCTCCCCCTCCCTCCCCCTCCCACACACAATGAATTAAAAGCATCAAACTAGCACAATGTGTGGTGCAAATATTATAGTCATGCTGTAAAGCTCTTGGCTGTCAGTAGGTTGAAGGTTCAAATCCTAGTATCTCATGACAGTGTGTCTGTTTATTTTCTAGAGCCTTGACTGTTAAACATTCCTGGAGATAGAACATTGAAGAATTTGCCATAGCTAGGTCTGGATAGAGCATGGTAAGGGTCACCTCTGGCCTAGTGGTTTAGGTCTCAGTGCTTTAGTTTGTTTTCAAATATAAATATTTAAGTAAGTAACATATTGAAAGGTGATCTCACTCTTTTTAATTGACAAAAACATTTTTCTTTCCATCAGAGCCTAAAACAACTCTGTCTCTTTCTTTCTCTCAAATTCTCTCTGTCACATCTTTCTCTAAATTGTGCTAAATTGTATCTAAAAGTTACAGGATATTATAGTTAGCAAATAGATTTTAAAAACACACAGAAATTCACTGAAAAAACAGAGGTTATAGTTAGGTTCTAAATGTACTCATACAATACCTCAGAAATTCACTATTTATAGTTACAGTTATTTCAAATAAGTACATCCCATGCCCCTAAGGTAACTATAACTTACATCTTCACAATGCAGAGCCAATTACCCCAGATATTACAGCAATCATGATAATATCACTGTAACATTTGTTGTAAAAAAACTGGGCATGGCCTGGGCACGCGTCATAGTTAGCTTAGGGCATGTCAATCATCAGACCTGAACCCTAAACTGCGCTCTCCCATATGTTGCGTTTAATTAAACAGACTGTTCCTGCTTTGCCAGACACCCCTTGTCTTTCATTTATTTAAAGTAAATCTGCATTCAAGCAGCAGTCTAATTTCTGCCAGGAAAGAGTGAAATATTTCATGTTTGATATCAAATTAATAGTTAGAATAAATTGAGCAACTTGCCAATGGTAGCTCTATAATGAGTATTACGGGGACAGAGTTTTAGAACTCTTTCTGAAAGTTACCAAAGTCAGCCCTGTAGTGCTTTTTCCTGATTGACCAGACTCTGTCAGTCTGAGTCATGATACCTTAATGAGGGGTGAAGTGGCCTGGGCTGAAACAAAGGAAGCATCTGGTGAGTGAGGAACTACTGTAGATGCTAAAGCAGGAAGGAGGTAGGGTGGACAAACTGGTCTTCGAAGAAGAGAATGCCACTTGGGACAGAAACCAGACCTCACTCCTTTACTGGTCCCGCAGCCAGATGGGAGTCCCAGTAATTAGATTAGGAGAGGGAATGAAGGGGGTGTGTTAAGGAAACCTAGCCACAGCAGTGGGTGGGCTCAGCCAGACCCAACCTCTCCCAAGAGAGATTTTCACTGTCTTCTATTTTGAAAGAATGTTACTTTCTGGGATTGATTTTTGCCACACTTTGCAGGAAGTGGTCACCTCAAATGGTGGCACCCTGCACCCCATTAGTCTGGGGAGTCCCCCTGCTTGCCAGCCCAAGAGCATGGATAAATATGGAAGATCTATCCAGCAACTCAGATCTCTGCTGGAAGAAACACTGAAGAAGAAGGACTGCTCTACTTAACCCATGGTCTGCACCTGAAGGACTGCACCTGCAAATACTGCATCAGCTGCACACTCTGGACTTCACTACTAAAATTAGTTTGCCTTACTTCTGAAGAGCCAGAAGTCGACTTCCTATAAGCAACAGGTATAATGGAGCTTTTAAGAGTCCCCTGCATCCAGTCATGTAAGAATAGCCCAGCTGACCAGCATCCCGTGGAATTTTGAGGATTCTGACCAGGTGCATTCTGGCAATAGTAGTCCCAACTCCCAAAGACCAACTTAGAGCTTCTGGAACCTTGGACCAAGTTTGTGGACACTGCAAGACCCCAAAGAATACTTCTGGAAGAAGATTCAGAAGTTTGGAGGTGTTCAGAGAAACGTAAAAAAAGAGCTTCATAGGGTGACTAACTTGACAACGAGAGTCAAGCCAGTTTCATTGAATCGTGACCATGCCTGAATTTCAGGTTTGTCCAGCATAGCTTTTCACTGTCAACAAGACTTCCAGGAGTTGACTGGGACCACGTGCTGAAACAAGATGATGACGCCACTTTGCAAGCTGACCTGCAGAGGAGCCTCATTCAATGGCGAGAGAAAAAGCTCCAGAAAAAGAAAAATGTTCTGATTTACAAGCCCTTTGTGCCCCGCTGAGTCACTTCTTTTGACGCAGCAGTGGAGCTAGCAGTGCACCGCTTCAGATTTACAATCTTATGCATTGGGCCCAATGTGTCAGTTTGTAAAGCCCTGCATCAGATTATACCTGCCCCAGGTATAATGCATGCAGGGTAGGCATTCCCAGACAAAAAGACATGCAGAACTGACGCAGTGAAATTTACATTTCACTGCGCCCTTGTGCGACTTCACTGTGTCAGAATCAGAACAGGCGTACAATTGTTGCAGATCTTTTGCAATTGGAACCTCCTTCCACTGCTGGAGTAGCATCATTTTTACAACGCTAAATGAGCAATGCATGAGATTAATGTTAACATATGTGTCAGAATTTCTGACAGATCTGTGTACACTTGCCACATGGTGGGCTGTACTGCAAATACAGCTCATTCATGGCGTTGTTAGGGGATCTTAAGAAAGCATAAGAAATATGACACATCGATGCTGGTGCATCAGATTCTTGTAAATGAGGTCCTAAGTCCAAAAGTAGAATTATTCCAGAAGCCTCCTGCTAAGTGTGTCCAACTTCGGCTCCAACATGGTCGGCCTCAAACTTTGACTTTGCTACAGTCTCTGACCATGTCATGAGTGATGTAATATGTGGGGTCATAAGCAGTGTATTACAGGGGCACAAGTTATAGTCAGCTCAGGTAACTATAACCACTGAATTTCTATGGTTTTGTTCATGTGAAATGTGAGCCTAACTATAATGTCCCTGTAGCCTCTGTGTTTTTTAATGAATTTCTATGGGTTTTTTTAAATTCTATTTCCTAACTAGACTGTCCCTGTAACCTTTATTTTTTACAGTGAATTTCTAAAGTTTTGGGGTTGGCTGCAGGGGCTGGCCTCTGGCCAGGCCCTGTGGCTAACCCGTTTAACCACCCAACCTGACACTGCCCATGGCCTTCGGCCATGTGCAGCAGTGGTTGTCCACAGGTCCTGCCTTACGGCCAGGCTTTGTTGCCAACCCCCATAACCACCCAACATCACACTGTGCACAACCTTTGTCAGTGCCCAGCGGGGGTTGTCCACTCACTGGATGATGTCATCAGTGATGTCATTTGAGATATCATCAGTGATGTCACTATCCATGTCATGAGGGATGTAATATGCGTGGATGTTTCTGACATTTAACAAAAAAAGTGCTTTTAAGCCCTGGTAGGATCCCATCACTAGAGCTAAGTGGTCAGATTGTCCCTACCCTGGCTCTTTTTTTACTTTTTTTCCTTTTTTTTCCTGGGACTTGGCTGAAGCCAAGTCCCAAGATGACTGCCAAGACTTCCTTATTGAAGTGTTAGCAGCCAATCAGATATCTGCGTGGGAAAAGTCAGATCCGCGGAGGATTCACATCCACAAATATCTTTTTCTTTACCTTTAATTTCCTCTAAATTACTGAACGGATTCATACCAAATTACAAAAAGCACAATCTGCTTAACAAACATATACTGTCTTGCCAAATGTGGTGTAATTCTGATCAGCAGTTAAGGCTATAGGAATGTGTAAAGACCCTATAGAAAAATGACTGAAGAAAACTAATTTTAGAACTGCCCTTTTTTTCTGCCTTAGCTTGACAAATCACATTGAAGCTTTTAAGACAGCAGCTGAACTGACCAAAGTATACATTTTGACAATTTTGTGAAGATTCGTCAAGGGGCACCCAAGTTATTGGGAAAACAAAAAATGTTCCTTCTATGGAAACTAGGCCCTAACTATAACTACACTACCTAGTGGTGACTGCCACTGTGTTATATAAGACAAAGCCCCCTCAAGTATAGAAAGCTCTGATGTGAGTTCGGGGTACGAGTCGCCAATAGTGGGAGGACCGAAATTGGACTTCTTGGGATAAATGCGGTTGTATCATATGGAGACAAGAAGACGTGGAAGAGGAACACAAAACAAAATGGGCCTAAGAGCACAAGGAGATCCCAGAGGAAGAGATGGGGCAAAAAGTGAGGAGAAGTTTAAAAGTGAAAGAAGAAACAGCAGAAGAGAATGTGGTGATTAATTTCTCCTCTAAAATTCTTGAAAATAAACATCTGAAACTATAGAATAAGGGATTAAGGGCCATATGTACAAACACTTTTTCCCATAGACACGGAATGGGTAAAAACCTTTGCTACATCTGGCCCTAAGCATCTGCCTGGTTACATTGATCGATGTAGCAACTGCTAGAATGTACTTATATAAATTCTCCAGAAAATTAAAATTGAAAAAATTCCGTGCATCAAAAACGAAGAGTTTGGAGATGACTAAATCCTGATGGGTCTCTCTGCTAGACATATCTGATTTGGGACCATTGAGAATCTTGTCGGCCTTAGAACAGGAATCAGAAGAAAATCCAGTGGAATTGATTTATAAAGATTTATCTGATTATGAACTGTGTCATACTCTGGGACTACCAATGGATGCACCTATTTCTAATCAATGCAAACCTAAGTCACAATTTTGCCCTCAACTTCCGGCTGGCCACAAGATAGATATTTTTCAAGAAATAATGACAGACGGATTGACAAAGATGGCTGTAGGACTCTCAAGAAAATCAAAGAAATGTGAATATATGTATATGATACAGGAAGATTGGAGTGCATTGAAAATTGAAAGATTTCCGTGAAGACAACACAATTGTCATTAAACCATCGGAACATTATATTGATGAATGGTATTGACTATATTAAAGAAGCTAAAAGACAATTGGGAAATAATGAAAACTATAGTGAGTTAGAAAGTAATTCCATTGAGACACATATTGTAGAGTATCATCAGAAACTACAAATATGGTTGGACAAAGGATTATTGGAGGAAGAAGAATATAGATACCTTAAAACAGAACATCCAACTATTCCTACGATATATTTTTTGCTGAAAGTCCATAAAAATAGGTCCAATCCACCTGGACTTCCAATTGCAAGTTCCATTGGATCATTAATTGAGAATACTTCCAGATTTATAGGCATGTTCCAGTTTCCATATGTTTCGAGCCTTCCGTCATATTTAAGGGACTCCATGTACTTGTTGAATACAATTAATAACACACCCTGGAGAGACAAATATATAATGGCTACAACTGATGTTGTTTCCCTTTATAATTCAATTAAACATGAAGGTGGCTTGGAAGCCTGTCGATATTTTGTAAAATCCAGATCCATTAGTCTCTTGGAACATACAGAGATGTTAGTAGAAATGTTACAGTATTGCTTGACCTACAATGGCTTTACATTTGATGGCAAATATTAGCTACAAAACCAGGGAACTGCTATGTGGACTTCCTTTGCACCAACCTATGCAAATCTTACAATGGTTTTGTGGGAGTCAGTAACACTGTGGCAAGAGAATAATCAGGAAATATTAGAACATATAGGGGGTCATTATGACCCTGGCAGAAGGCGGAGAAGCGGCGGTAAGACCGCCAAATGGCTGGCGGTCTTTTTTTTTGTATTATGACCATGGCGGTTACCGCCATGGTCATCCGCCTCTTCTCCGTTCCGCCCGCTGGGCTGGAGACCTGGGTCTCCAGCCCGGCGGCTGTCACTATACCGCCGGCGGTATTTGGACCCGGATAACCGTCATGGATTTCATGCGGTTTGAAACCGCCATGAAATCCATGGCGGTGAGCACTATCAGTGCCAGGGAATTCCTTCCCTGACACTGATAGGGGTCTCCCCCAAGAAATGTACTTATGAAATGAGTAAAACAAAGGTCAATTACTTAGACATTGGGGTTTACATAAAAAAAATTGCACAAAAATGCACAGGAAACCAACAAGTGCAAACAGCATATTACATGCAAACAGTGGACACCCGAAGGCTCTAAAATGGAGTGTGCCATATGGTGAATTTTTGAGAGTTAAGCGTAATTGCACAGAGAAGATGGAACTGAAACTCCAAATGGACGATATGTATGAGAGATTGCATAATAGATGATATCCAAGATCAGTCTTGAATGACGCTTTATGTAGGGCATGCAGCATAAAAGGGATGAATTATTGACACCAAAAACTGAAAATAACCAAGATGGCTTACAAATGGATGATGTGAGATATATCATGCGTTATGATGCAGGTAGTCATATGACAACGAAATTGCTAGAGGATAATTGGAAACTGTTCTTATTGGATGAAACATTACACAAGTCCTTGCCTAATCACCCATTAATCACCTATAGGAAAGCATTGTCAATGGGTGCCCATTTAACAAGCATCCATAAGACCTCTCAAAAGAAAAGTGGATCAAATTGGCTGATGCATAATCAACAAGGCTTTTGGAAATGTACAAAGTGCAAAGCATGCACCTTTGGAAAAAAACATGACGCAGTTTAAAACAATTGATGGTAGAGTAATGAAAATCATGGAAATATAAGTTGTGATACTTCTTATGTGGTCTATGTACTAGAGTGCGACTGGCAAAAAATACGTGGGCAGCACAGTGAACAAAATTTAAGCTGTATATATTACAACATCTCAGGGCAATAAATAATCAGGACCCACCATATTCAATGGCAAAACATATTTGGGAACAACATCAAGGTGAACAAAAAGCACTAAAATATTATGGTATTCAGCACATTAAACTCAATGCTAGAGGAGGAGATCGTGAACTAACATTAAGAAGGATGGAATCTAAATGGATCACCTTGGTTGGAACTGAAATGCCCTTGGGCCTGAATGCGGATGCAGAATTGCACAAACACTTATTGTAGTTATGTGACTATGTAAACTTCATTAGATCAAATAAGTCAGCTTTTGTTGCTGATAAATTGTAAGGTATAGAAGACCGATATGGGAATATACCTTCTAAAAATAGAGAGTGACTTTAAAAACATATGCTGTATTTGCACTTTATTGATAGAAATATGAAATAGATAGACATTCTGAAAAGGCATTCTACTCATCCAGTTTGAATTATTCTCAAAATGTTATACATGTTATGGTTTAAGAGTATATGAGAGAGCAAAACTGTACGTCTCGCAAATGTGAAACATTTGTTTTGAGCATTTTTGATATAGTTAGACTCTTAACTAGGACTTTATTTTCACCTGACTTTTTACGATTTTCAGGGGTATTTGCATTGCATCTTGGTACGGTGGTTTGCAAGTTGTAAAAATAAAAATCTGATAGACATTTGTTGATGAGGTCCTTGGATCCTTACTTCCAGATTTAAAGATAACAATACGTTCCCAAAAAGATATAATGACACTGAACATGGGTTGTAATTGGAAAAAAATAGGAATAAGTACTTTACCAATAAATACATTCGTATTAAGCTATTTTTAACATGAGGTGAGAAATTAAATATTTTTGTTAAACTTGTATAGCAGGATAGGGTAGTTGAGGTGTTAATTGGAATGTTTTTTTTTACCATGTCTTGGGGTATCTAATGGTGTAGAGTGAAAATATTGGGGGGCATATTTATACTTCGTTTGCGCCGAATTTGCGTCGTTTTTTTCGACGCAAATTCGGCGCAAAACTAACGCCATATTTATACTTTGGCGTTAGACGCGTCTAGCGCCAAAGTATGGGCAAATAGCGTCATTTTTTTGCGTGAACGCCTTCCTTGCGTTAATGAGATGCAAGGAAGGCGTTCCCGTCTAAAAAAATGACGGCGACGCAAATGCGTCGTATTTATACTCCCGGGCAAAAATCACGCCCGGGAGTGGGCGGGGCAAAAAACCCCGCATTTGCGCCACTTTTTAATGCCTGGGTCAGGGTAGGCGTTAAGGGGCCTGTGGGCTCAAAATGAGCCCACAGGTGCCCTCCCCTGCCCCCAGGGACCCCCCCTGCCACCCTTGCCACCCCAGGAGGACACCCAAGTATGGAGGGACCCATCCCAGGGACATTCAGGTAAGTTCAGGTAAGTATAAAAAAAGAATTTTTTTTTTTTTTTGGGTGGCATAGGGGGGCCTTATTTGTGCCCCCCTACATGCCACTATGCCCAATGACCATGCCCAGGGGACAGAAGTCCCCTGGGAATGGCCATTGGGCAAGGGGGCATGACTCCTGTCTTTGCTAAGACAGGAGTCATCTTAATGGCGTCTGGGCGCCCCAAAAAAATGGCGCAAATCGGGTTAAGACGATTTTTTTGCCTCAACCTGACTTGCCCCATTTTAAGACGCCCTAACGCCATTTTCCCCAACGCCGGCGCTGCCTGGTCTACGTGGTTTTTTTCCACGCACACCAGGCAGCGCCGGTCTGCTAGCGCTGGCTAACGCCATTCCATAAATACGGCGCCCGCATGGCGCTTCCGAATGGCGTTAGACGGCGCTAAATTTTTTGACGCTAAACTGCGTTAGCGCAGTTTAGCGTCAAAAAGTATAAATATGGGCCTGGGTACTTTACCTGTTTTTAGAAATGGTTAGTATTAGAGACAGAGAAATGTATAAAAACAATTAAAACGTACTTGTAATTGTTATATTGTTTTAAATACCTCAACCTTACTATGATAAAAGAAATGAAGAAGGAAAGACTACAAGCTGAAAAATAAATGAGAGACAATAATATAATGAAAGAGTTAGTGATTAACGTAAGAATCTGGTTTTAATTGGTGCATGGTCACATGATTTAAATACACTCTTGTTGCATGTAACTCTATGGCCAGTTGAAGGCTCCGGCCGAAACGCGTTGCCATAGATTCTGGAACTGCACTCAGCACTTAATACTTTATGTAGTAAAATAAAGAATACTTTTGGACTTAGATTGGTGGTGCCGGTATCAATCATACAAGCGACGAGAATCCAAGGAAGATTGGTTCCCGTTTATTTGTGGAGTGACTTTATGATATATATATATATATATATATATATATATATATATATATATATATATATATATACACACACAGTTCTTTTTTCTCCAATTTATTTCAACCAACAGACACGTTTCAGCACCTCGCATTTTTCAGTGTTGGCCATTTAAATTTGAAACACACGTCACACTGTTTAAATACAGCTTGGTTGCTCGCTCATTGAATGGTTGCTAAGTAGCAAGCAAAAACAGACTACTCAGTACTCCGTACATGCCATCAGAATGAATCAATCTTATTGTCCATAAAATGTTCCAATCTTAATGTAGATGTTTAGTCTCAGTGATGATGAACATATATGCTGATTCTTTTATTTAAAAAAAATACTCATGTTATTTCTCAACAATGAAATCCCCCGCTGTCAGAAAGCAGAGTTTTCATTTGTTTCCCTGCACAGAAATATGCATGCACGGAAATAGATAAAAACATTGCTCCTACAAGCAGTGACCTGCTATTTAGAGCAGCTCTCTGCATGTGGAAGCAGTGCCCGCTGCCACAGGATGTGGGAGCAGGCTAGGATTGCAGGCTCCCCCGACGGTCATGTCACTCTCTGATTCTCTCTTCCATCCCATAGTAGGATGAAAGAGAGAGAGAGATTGTCATTGCAATTGTCTCTTCATTCAATGACTTTAAAGTGTCAAACTAGCAAGATATTTGGCACGGATGTTATAATTACGTTTGGATGCAGAGCTGAACAGAGTCACTTCTGACCTAATGGTCAAAGTCTTGTGCTGTCACTAGGTAGGCTGAAGGATCAAATCCTAGTATCACTTGGCAGTGTGTTTGTTTATTTACTAGTGTTTTGACTGTTACAAATTCTCAGTGATGGAACATTCAATTCCAATCTCAAGTGTGGGACTGTCATAGGTATGTCTCGAAGCATCATAGTAAGGAGTCATCTATGGCCTAAAGGTTAACCTCACAGCTACTCACCCTGAAAGTTGAGGGTTTTACTCCAGGCGTGCCCCTGGTCATTTTCTTTCTTTAATTTCTTTTAAACTTCAAAAGTTCCAAAGGTTCATAATCAAAGGTAATCTCGCTCTTTTTAACTGACAAATACATGTTTCTTTTCAATTTGCATAGAAATATCTAATTCTAAGTATATCATTCACCAAAGACTAAGAAACTCTTTATTTCTCTCCCTCTCACTCTCTTTCTCTCCCAATGTCTCTTTTTCTATCTTTTTCTCCCTCACGTACACCCACTTAGACCCTTACGCACCCACTCACAGACCCACTCAGTCTCACACACCCAATGAAACCCTCTCTCACCCACTCACAGACAGCCACTGATGCACCCACTGAGACACTGATGTAGCCACACTCACACCCAGACAGACATTCCAAGAGACACTCTCACTCACAGATACACCCTCTCACACCTATTCTCACACCCAGAGAGACAATCTACAGCCAATTCCCACAGTGCACTTCCAAAGTGCTGTGCGCAGTGTGGGGTTGGGTGATTTGAGGGGTTGGCTGCATGGTCTGGTCACAGCCCTGGCCTGGTGGCCAACCCCCACCATGCATGGCACAAGAGTGGATGCTTATATGGGGTTGGCCTTAGAGCCTGGCCACATCACACATAGCCAAATGCCATGCGCAGCAGTGGTTGGATTAATGTGTAGTAATGAAAATTAATACACATTAAAAAAGCCATAGAAATTCACTGAAAGAATCAAAAGGTTACCAGGACATTCCAGTTAGGAAATAGAATAAAAAAAAACATTGAAATGTACTTAAAAAACAAAGGTTACAGGGACATTATAGTCAGACTCACATTTAAAAACTTACAAAACCATAGACATTCACCTGTTATAGTTATCTCAAGTATATATATATATATATATATATTTATATATATATATATATATATATAAGATCCCCTAGGGATTTATAGTTAGGACCATGTTTCCACAGGAAAAGAAAAAAAAACTTTTTTGACTTGACTACATGACTATATCTTTGGCATCGTTTGATGATTTTTTACAACATATTCCCAAAAAGTGTGCCAGCGAGTCTTGTTGCTCATGGGAAATTTTGAGTGATTTTTCAAGTGGGGGCTGAGAAAAAGAGGGGGTAAAAAAACATGTGTTTCCCATGTTAATTCCCTTAGGAGTTTTGAATATGACTACAGCCCGAACTGCTGGATGGAATTACACCAAATTTGGCAGAAAGGTAGGTTTCGGTACACAGATTATGCTTTCGGATATTTGGTGAAAACCTGTTCAGTAGCTTCCCCATAAAGGGGAAATACATTTGTATATCTGAGGTTGTAAATTCATTGCAACATTTTTGCAGGAAGCGCAGAGTATTCGTGAACATGCATGCCAACGGTAATGCTGTGAATGACTGTTGCGACCGCTCTTTTAGGAAACGGGACACAGTCCTTGGGACTGAAAATTAAGAACAAAAGTGGCATAAGGGGTAGGGTGGACATACTCTGACTCCAGGGCTGTGATGTAGGGGTCTTTCAGGGTGAAATTATGAGTTCATAAAGACTTTCTTTCACAACACATGATATTCGTGAATAAGTTGCGATGTTCAGCGTGGCCTTTGTGTAATGTTTCGACAAATTTGCAAAAATCGGCAACAACAAAAACCGATTCACTGAATCATTCATAGTAGCAGTCAGAACCTTATGCATGCACTCATAGACCCACTCAGACCCTTACACACCCACTCAGAGACCCACGAACACCTACTCATATATACATGCACCCCCTCATAGTCCCACTCATGCACCCAGTAAAACCCACTCAGACAATGACACATCCAATCATAGCCCCACAGAGACACTCATGCACTCAGTCACAGACTGTGAGAAAACAGGGTTGATTGCAGAGGCCTCCTAACTTTTTGCCCCCATTTTCACTTTTTGTTGGTGTTTTCCTGACTCTGATGGTGCCGTGGGTACTGCTAGGGCCTGTGCTCTGTTTAAAATGAGTATGTAAATTAGGCTAATTATATTTGGCTATATCAACCTACCTATAAGTCCATAGTATATGGTAGGCTATGTATGTTTAGGGACCCCAGCATAGGGGGTGGACCCAGAGGTACCCTGCTGAGGTCACAATGGTCATTTTAAAGGCCTGCCTGCCTTGCTGAGGCAGATCTCCTCCCCCAGACATGTCCTTTGTGTTCAGCCAAAGTCACTTCACACCTAATCAAGGCTGCCTGGCCAATCAGAGAAAGGCACTACAGAGCTGAAGTTGCAACTTTCAGGTAGAGTTTTAAAACTCTTTACCTGAACTAGTTATATTAAATTTAACAATGGAAGGTTGTGGGGGATTTATTATAACAATGAATTTGATACCAAACTCAAGATATCTGCCGCTTATTGGAACTTTGTTAATTAAAATAAAGTCTCCCCATTTTAGCCTATACAGGCCATTCACTACAGTGAGGGAAAACGACTTTGGCTATTTTACCTCACCAAGGCTTATAAAACAATTTTTATAATGTTCTCCTGTTTATAGTTACATAGCACCCAACCCTAGGGACACATAGGCCACACCTTAGGGGTGACTTATATATGACAATAAGGTAGTTTAAGACTTTGGAAGTGATTTGATTCTGAATTCAAATTCGCACATAAATGTAATTTAAAAGCAGCCAGCAAGGCAGGCCTGCCTTTAAAATGACACTAGACACCTCATCATGGCACCTAAGGGTGCACCAACTATGCTGGGGCCCCTAAACTTAAATGTCTACTATATACTAAGGAGTAATAGTTACGGGGCTTCTGCAATCAGACCACTTTTTCTTACAGCTTGCAGCACTGATTGTGCACCCACATGAGTAGCCCTGTAAACTTGTGTCAGACCAGTCACAGCAGTGTCTGTGTGTATATTTTTAAATTGCTGTTTTGACCTGGCAAGTGTACCCACTTACCAGGCCTAAACCTTTACCTTTACTACATGTACGTCACCCCTAAGGTAGGCCAAAGGCAGCCCCATGGGCAGGGTGCTGTGTATTTAAAAGGTAGGTTGTGTGTTTTAGATGTCCTGCTAGTGAAATACTTCTAAATTCGTTTTTCACTATGGCCCTCATTACAACCCTGGCGGTCGGTGGTAAAGCAGCGGTAAAACCGCCAACAGGCCGGCAGTGAAAAAAATTGAATTATGACCGTGGCAGAAACCGCCAACATAGACAGCAACTTTAACACTCCGACCGATATGGCGGCACAAACAAACAGCATTGTGTTCACCGCCAACCGACAGGAGGAAGGCAATGTACCGCCCACACTTTTATGACAGGCCAATCCGCCACCTTTTCCGGGGAGGATTCAACGCGAACAAAAACACGGTGGAAACAGGACTTGGAAGGGGAAGCACTCACCTCTACACATTCCACGAGGAACCAGGACGCCATGGAGCCTGAACTCCTAATACTCCCTGCGATTGTCTTCCTGCTCCTCTACCAGGAGCACGACTGACGGCAGCGACAAACACGGTGAGTACTGCACCTACGACACAGGGGAGGGGAGAGGGAAAAGGGAGTGACACACACATGCAACACACAGCACCCCCATCCTCACCCACAACAACACACATACCAATATATGCGGAAAAATTACATTTACACCCCCCAAACCCTCCTGGAAGAACGCAAGGACAAAAGGAAATAAGTTGAATGATTGCAATCATGTAAAATCCATTAATCAAAAATGTATATACACTATAAACAAATATGTACACCAAGAATTAAAGTACAGGTACTGCACCAATATAGTCCGTGGACCACCCAAGATACCCGATCGAAACGTAGAGAACACTGCAGGGGCATCAGATCGAAAAAAAACACAGGCACCTCAGGGGGAAGGGAAGGGGGGGCAACTCAGCCAGATGAGTGCACGACACCAGATCCACGAGGGAGCTCCATGCCCATTGATGTATCCTGGGGAGTGCAAAGCCACAGTCTCTCAGGTCTCTCCATTGGGTGGTTTGCCCACTGCTTTATCGTGGGGATTGCAAAGCCACAGTCTCTCAAGTCTCTCCAGTGGGTGGTTTGCCCACTGCTTTATCCCGGGGAGTGCAAAGCCACAGTCTCTCAAGTGGATGTCTTTCTCCACTGGTTCTGGAGGGGGCTTTGTCCCCAGAGTGCTTCATCCTGCCAAGGACAGAGGTAGTGGATGCCTATCTCCACTGGTTCTGGAGGGGGCTTTGTGCCCAGAGTGCTTCCTCCTGCCAAGGACTGGGGTAGTGGATGCCTTTCTCCACTGGTTCTGGAGGGGGCTTTGTGCCCAGAGTGCTTCATCCTGCCAAGGACAGAGGTAATGGATGTCTTTCTCCACTGGTTCTGGAGGGGGCTTTGTGCCCAGAGTGCTTCATCCTGCCAAGGACTGAGGTAGTGGATGTGACACTCCACTGACGGTGGTGCAACATGCAAGCTGCCCAGGCCCCTGGAACTGACCACCAGCCTCGTACGAATGACCACCGGGGATGGCAACCATGTCTGCGGTGGTGCCAGTGGCTCAGGATGTGGCGTGGCCGCTGGCGGTGCTGGCGGCGGGCTCAGTAGCCACGATGCTTGCGGCGCTCATTGGGCAACAGTACTGGTGGGGGGCTCACTGACCTTGGTGCTGCCAACTGTGTCCTGAGCGGCGGTGCTGGTGGGGGGCTCACTGACCTTGGTGCTGGTGGCAGTGTCATGAGCGGCGGTGCTGGTGGGAGGCTCACTGACCTTGGTTCTGGCGGCAGTGTCATGAGTGGCGGTGCTGGTGGCCGGCTCACTCACCTTGGTGCTGCTGAAGGGCACAGTGTCTGCAGTGCAGGTGAAGGGCTCATTATCTTGGGTGCTGTCTTGTCCGCCGTGCAGGTTGGCGGCGACGTTGACTTGCCTTTCTTTTTCAGGCCCTTTCCCACCTAGGATGGTGGCACAGCTGTTTTGCCACTCCCAACTGTTGTCCTGGCTGAGCCCTTGGTGGCAGGTGTTTTTGCCTTCTCCCTCAGGGATGTGGGCAACTTCTTATGTTTTGGAGGTGGGGGAATGTCCTTGGCCTCGCTCCTTGGGACACTGGCAGCCCTGCTGCTTGGCGCACTACAGAATCCGGTTACTGCTGGCACCACTGTGCCAGGTGATGTGGTTGCTGAGGTGCTGGGTTGGGACCTGGAAAGGCAGGCCCTAGGGGATGGAAGGGGTGAGAGAGGTGAAGGGAAGTGGTCAAGGTTTGACAGGAAAAGTTTTCTAGACACACTGGGATGGGTAGATGGAGGGGGTTTGGGAGTGGAGGAAGAGGTAGTGGTTGTAGGAGGTGTTCGTTTGCTGACTTTGGGTGAAGGTGCATGGCTGGAGGCTGTCATGAGGTGGATGGCTGTTGGGTGGGTGTGTGACTGCGTTTGTGTACTTTGGGAGGAGGGCTGACAGACACACTGGTAGAGGACACAGGGGATGTGTGAATGGTAGTGGGGGTGGTGATTGCACATGAGCGGTGTGTGGTGATGGGCGTGCTGGTGATGGAGGTAGTGGCTGAGGATGTAGTGCGTGCAGGTGTGAGTGGAGATGTAACAGGGAGGGAGGAAGGAGACGTGGAAGAGGGGGACACAGTGGAGACAATGGATGTTGGTATGTGTGCATGGATGTGATGCTTGTGTGAGTGCCTGTGGGATGTTTGGTGCTTATGTTTGCCAGAGCTACCCTTGTTTTTTTTTTTTTTTGTCCTCATATTCATCCCCCGTGCTTTGGTTAAGTAGAGAAAGGCAATGACACAACAAACGACAACATGCCACCAAACCTCAGTAGATCATCCCCTCTAATCTACTGATTGTACTTTCTCGTACGGGAGTCATTGATCAAAAGTTATCACCTTCAATCGTAGCCAAAGCAGCACTTCCAGAGAACGAGGGGGAGATCTTAATCATTGGACTTTAAATTATTATTATTATTATTTTTTTTTTTTTTTTTTTTAAAGTATACGAAGTTTATATGACACAAAAAAAAAAAAATATATATATTATTGATACACATTTTCCCAATATAATCAAAAATTATCTTTTCTAGACAAGGGGCCCCATTGTTCCAATGTACAGATTCGATTTACAGCTATCTGCCAATCCAACACCCGAGGAGGCAGAGGATCAATCCATTTACGACAAATTTCTCGCCTAGCTAGAAGAATTAATATGAACAGCAAATGCTCTTGCTGAACTGACAATTTCTGATAATTTGTATCCTGGTCCCACACCCCAAACACCACCAATGCTGGATTTACAACTAAGTTTACATTAAAAATTACTTTAAAAATACTCTCTATGTCCCCCCAATAATTCAACAACTTAGTGCAATGCCAAAACATATGAATATCATCCGCCTTATCATCCCCGCACCTTGGACAATTTTTCTGAGATTTCCCAATAGCTGTTAATTTGGCCGGAGTCCAGTAAACCCTATGGAGTGTGAACAAATGATTTTTCTTCAGCCCTGCAGGACTAGTAGTAAGCCACAGTATTGAACAAGACTTTTGCCACAGTGTTTTAACATCTAAAGTTGGGAAAGTTGATCCCCACTTCGACAAGGGGAGGGAAGCGCTATCATCTGATGATTCTAACAGAGCGTGGTACCACAATGCAACCTCTTTGTTGATAGCTCCCTGATTTAGCTTCCCTTCCCATATACTCCTCCCTATTTCCCCAATTCGACGAGACTTTACCCAACTAGATATTTGAAGATACTTAAATCTAGAAACTGTCCTGCCAGTACCTTCCTGGAATGCGCCCCAGCTTAACACTTCATCTCCTTCCATCAATTGGCCCCATCTTTCCACCCCACTTGTTCTCAAAGGAGTTGATAGTTTATCTATGAGGCATTCCGGGGTACCAGGCGAATCCCAAATGGGAGCTGAGCTACAAAAATAAGGTATCTCTAACGCCCTCCGAAAATGCATCCAAACTTTACATGCATGTCTGGGGAGTTTCAAGCGAACTTTCTTGAAATAACTGGGGTGTCCAAATTTATATAAAAAGTGATCTGCTCCCTCCTCAAGGTGCGCCGTCAATGCTCCCCAGACTGAATCGTGCTCAGTCCTTTTATTCAATAAGACTCTAATATTTTTTAGGTGAAAAGCCAAATAGTACTTAAAAAGGTCTGGAGACGCAATACCTCCCCATTCCCTTTTTCTACTCAACTTCTTCCAAGCAATCCTAACTCCCTTGGAAGCCCATACAAATGAGGATAACTCCCCTTGTAGTTTTTTAAACCAACTCTTCTCAAACTCTAATGGGATAGTGTTGAACAAAAAAGTAAATTTTGGAAGGATACACATCTTCAAAATATTAGATCTCCCAATTATCGTAAGAGGAAGAGCAACCCATGCTTTTAACAGTTTTTTAGTTTCCCTATATACTATATCAAAGTTCAATTTAGCTACCTCGTTAAAAGCAGCTGTTAACCGAATACCCAAATATCTGATCTCTTGTTTAACTAAAGGGGAAGCATACATCAAATTCCAACACATTATTTCTGTCTTTTCTGCATTTATGCTGTACCCAGAAAGTCTTCCAAATTGTTCCATCAAAGCAGTGACCTTAGGTAGAGTAGAGCTAACATCACTCGTATATATCATCAAATCATCTGCGTATAAAGCCAGTTTTTTTTCCCAACCCCCAGTTCGAAATGGGATAATCTCTTTAGAAGACCGGAGTAAAGTTGCCAAGGGTTCAATGTATAAATTAAAAAGCAAAGGAGATAGGGGGCATCCCTGTCTCGTACCTCGCCAAATCCTAAATTCTTGTGTTAAATGGCCATTTACCAGAATTCTCGCTAGAGGACATCTATACAGTTCTCCTATTGCCCTGATAAAAGGGATTCCCAAGCCCGCTTTTTCCAGAACCACCTTTAGAAACAACCAATTAACACGGTCAAAGGCCTTGGCCGCATCAAAAGACAAGATCGCCAGAGACGCCTTCTCGTGAACCGCCAAATCAATTGCAGCCCAGAGCTACCCTTGTGTGTTGAGGTGTGTGCATGCTGGTCTGATGGTGTGCTTGGGATAGGCTGAGGTACTGGGGATTGGGTCTGGGTGGAGGAAGTTGGAGGGGGGAGGTTGGACACAGGGACAATGGCTGCCATCAGTGCTGAGGCCAGAGCCTGAAATGCTCGCTGTTGGGCTGCCTGGCCAGAATGAATGCCCTCCAGGTATACATTTGTCTGTTGCAGCTGCCTCTCTACACCCTGGATGGCATTCAGAATGGTAGACTGCCCAACAGTGAGGGATCTCAGGAGGTCAATGGCCTCCTCACTGAGGGCAGCAGGGCTGACTGGGGCAGCGGCTGAGGTGCCTGGAGAGAACGAGATGACCGCCCTCCTGGGTGAGCTGCCACGGGGCACACACTGAGGGGCTGCTGGGAAGGCGGTGCTGGTAGGTAGGGTGGTGGCTGTACCTGTAGATGCAGGGGGCACAGAGTGGCCCGCCACCACAAGGGAGCTCCCATCAGAGGAGGAGTTGGTGTCGCTGGTCTCTGCTCTAGTCCCCGCCGTGGAGATCCCCTCGCCCTCTATCCCACTAGTGAATTCTGGCTCCGTAGTTTCACTCTCCAGGGCCATGTGGGATGCAGCTCCCTCCTGCTCCGGTGGCACAGCTCCTCTGCCTGATGATGCTAATGCACACAAGAACAGGGAGACCACAAAAAGGGGGGGAAAGAAAGTAGAAAGACTTGTTCAGTACATGCAATATTGCCACCGTTGGCAGACACTACAGACACAGCAGCCCTCTGCACAACGCCATGCTCTTAGAGTTCCCTAATTCCTCACAGGGACATGGGGTACATGGCCTATGCCCGATTGCTACATACATGGAAGTCACAGGAGCCTCACTATGGGTAGATGGCTCTTACTACTGGTGGGGTTGGGGTGCCACTTAGCCTGCTTCACAAAGGGTCCTTGCCTACAAGGCTCACGTTAGCCTAGGGGAACCCACAGCCCACTTACCACACCCAGACACCTCCAATGCACGCAGAGTCAGATGAATGTGACTGTACACACCCCCTTTTGGCTGCTGTGATGCCCTCAAGCGTCCATCCAACTCCAGATACGCCACCGCCAGGATCCGGAACATCAGGGGGGTCATAGTATGATGGGCACCCCTCCACGTTGGGAGGCCTTCCCCAGCTGGGCCTCTGCCGTCTTCTTGCTCCAGGGGCGAATGTCCTCCCATCTTTTATAGCAGTGGGTGCTCCGTCTGTGGTGGACCCCCAGGGCCCGGACGTCCTTGGCGATGGCACACCAAATATCCTTCTTCTGGTGGGCGCTGACCTAGAGGAATACTACTGGGGAAAAGGTACAACATTAATCGTCCGGACCATCACAGTCATTAGCCCACATTCCCACCCTTGCCCTGACAAACATACACTCACCGTCAGATCATGCACGCCTCATCCTCCCCAATCTCCCATCCACACCACTCCAAACAGGCATTGCCCAAACAGCATGCTCAGAGTGTACTCACCTGTTTGTCTGGAGGACCGTAGAGTAGCGTGTACTGGGGGAGGTCCCCACCCACTAGCTTATCCAACTCCTCCGATGTGAAGGCAGGGGCCCTTTCCCCAGACACATGAGCCATTGTCGCTTCCAGACTGAGGTCACAGCAGCACTTGCAGTGTAGGTCCTCTCCTGTTGAAGATCAGGCATCAAGTGAGTGAAAAGAGAGAAAATGGCGGTCACTTCCGTGGCGTTGCATACCGTCACGGCCGGCGTACATCGTCATTGGCTCCTGGGACCCATAGGGTTCAATGTTAACCAATGCAGGATTGTGCTGGGGTCTTTGACCGCCTACCGCGACGGTGTACAACGCCAGCGCAGTTACCTCATATCCCCTTGTCCCACATTACAGGTCAGGCAACCGCCATTTCAGGGGGCCACATGGCATTATTTTTAAATGCGTCACACATATGTAGGCCTTGCATACACACTAAGAAAGGCACATAGCGGATTGACAAATGTGTGCAATAAAGTTTTTGTTTTAGTAATTCAGTGTTGGCTGACCCTCTGCTTGCTGTTCTCATCCATAGAGCACGTCTGCTGGGGCAGGTGATGAGATGGTGGCATCCTCTGGTGTACAGACCGCTGGTGGACCTGTAGACAATGGAAGAGCGACATGTAATTGTCACATACAGACTTGATCGTGCCACAATCCAGGAACTGTGTGCCCAATTGGAGCCAGACCTGATGTCAGCTATCCGTCAGAGTGTTGTCTGTCCTGATGAAACACATGTGCAGCTACATCGTTTTCCCTCAGGTGGAGGATTTGCCTACAGTGAAAGGTGACTTCTATGCCCTGGGACATATCCCCAACATCATAGGTGCCATTGATGGGACACATGTGGCCTTGGTATCCCCCTGCAGGAGTGAACAGGTGTACACAAACCGGAAGAGCTACCATTCGATGAATGTGCAGATGGTGTGTTTGGCCAACCAGTACATCTCCCATGTGAATGCCAAATTTCCTGGCTCAGTGCATGATGCTTACATTCTGAGGAATAGCAGCATCCCTTATGTGATGGGGCAACTCCAGAGGCACCGTGTGTGGCTATTAGGTGAGGACAAGGACCCTATACCGTGTGAATAGTTGTCTGGGTTTGGGGTTGTCCCTAATGGTTAGTGTGTGTCTAACAGTTGTCCCTCGAGATTTGCAGGTGACTCTGGCTACCCCAATCATGGCTACTGACCCCAGTGAGGAATCCCAGGACAAAGGCTGAGGAACGCTACAATGAGGCACATGGGCGAACTAGGAGGGTTATAAAGAGGACCTTTGGCCTCCTGAAGGGCAGGTTCCCATGCCTCCATATGACAGGTGGTTCCCTATACTACTCACCAAAGAAGGTATGCCAGATCATCGTGGCCTGCTGTATGCTGCACAACTTGGCTTTGCGACAACAGGTGCCTTTTCTGCAGGAGTATGGTACAGAAGGAGGTCTTGTGGCAGCTGTGGAGCCTGTGGACAGTGAAGAAGAGGAGGCAGAAGAAGAAGATATAGACAACCAAAACAACATCATCATGCAATATTTCCAGTAAGACACAGGTAAGAGGATGGCACTGCTTCTCACATCTCATACTACTGTAGGACATGGCATAAAGCTGCCTTTTTACCTCTGTGTATGGACCCTGACATGTCACTTTGGCTTTCCATTTCACAGATCTGGGTCGCACTTTATGCCCTCTGCTATGTTTACTGCTGCCCAACAACTGTGTAAAATTGGTATGTGGACATGAACATTGACATTGCTTTATTTCTGAGAGGTTGCAATTACACATTTGTGAAAGTACAGACTGACTCCAGATTGATTTATGATTCAAGGGTGCTTATTTCTGTGCTAATAAGTGGAGGGGGTGTGCTGGGGTGATGGTGGAAGAATGTCCATGGTAGAGTTCAGTCTCTTGGTCTCACAGGTGCATTGTCCAAAGGGGCATAGGAAGTGGAGTGATGGCAGGTCAAGGTTGTCAGGGTAACAAAATGGGACAAAAGGATGACAATCAGGAGAGTCTTTTTTCCTTGTGGGGGTCTTTGCAATGTTCTCTGTCTTGTTCCTGGGTCTCAGGGACCGTTTGTGGGGTGGTTCTCCTTCTGCAGTGGATGGGGTGCTGGTGGCCTGTTGGTCCTGTGTCGCGGTCTCCTGCCCACTAACACCGGCGGAGGTGGAGGGCTGTTCATCGTTCAGGATCGTGTCAGGGGCCCATTTGTGTGCCACTGTGTTCCTCATGGTGTTGGTCAGGTCTGCCAGCACCCCTGCAATGGTGACCAGGGTGGTGTTGATGGACTTCAAGTCCTCCATGAACCCCAGGTAGTGTTCCTCCTGCAGCCGCTGGGTCTCCCGAAACTTGGCCAGTACCGTGCCCATGGTCTCCTGGGAATGATCGTATGCTCCCATGATGTTGGAGAGTGCCTCATGGCGAGTGGGTTCCCTGGGCCTGTCCTCCCACTGCCGCACAGCAGTCCTCCCTGTTTCCCTGTTATCCTGTGCCTCTGTCCTTTGAACCGTGTGCCCACTGCCACAGCCCCCAGGTCCCTGATTGTCTTGGGTTGGTGGGTTTCCCTGGGGTCCCTGTAGTGGTGGACACACTGCTGATTGATGTGTCCTGGGGACGGAGGGTTGGGCCTGCTGGGTGGGTGCTGTGGTGGTGTCTCCTGAGGGGGGAGGCTCTGTGGTCGTTTGTGACTGTGGCAGGGGAACCGACTGTCCAGAGGTCCCTTATGGGCTGGGCTGGTCATCCAGATCCAGGGGTGCAGAGCTGCTGTCGTCACTGTGGGCCTCTTCTGTGGGGGGACTGGATATGTCTGGCACCTCCTGTCTGTTGACATTGGGTATGGGTCAGGTTGGTGTGTAAATGTATAGTTATTGTATCTGTGTGTGCCATATTGTGCATTGGGTGAGTTACCCTCTACTGCTGTACTTGCATTGTTGTGTTTGCCATTGTGTGATTGATGTTTTGAGGTCTGTGTGGGTATCTGGACTGGACATGCTTTGGTAATGGGTGTCCATGCATTGGTTTTCCATGCAGGGCTTGGTATTGGGATGGGTGGGTTGTGATAGTGGGGCATATGTGAGGTGTTGGAGTGATGGGGGTGAGGGGGAGGGTGGAGGTATTTGATGGCATGCAGATAGGGTGGGGGATATAATTGTTAAGATTTGACTTACCAGAGTACAGACATCCTGCTACTCCTGAGAGGCCCTCAGGATGCAGTATTGCCAAGACTTGCTCCTCCCATGTTGTTAGATGTGGGGAAGGAGGTGGGGGTCCACCGCCAGTCCTCTGTACAGCAATCTGGAGTCTTGAAACCACTGAAGGCTCCTTACCCCGTAGGTCATTCCATCTCTTCCTGATGTCATCCCGTGTTCTTGGATGCTGTCTCACTGCGTTGACCCTGTCAACGATTCTCCGCCATAGCTCATCTTCCTAGCAATGAAAGTGTGCTGCACCTATGATCCAAAAAGCTGTGGCTCGACCCGGATGATTTCCTCCACCATGACCCTAAGCTCCTCCTCAGAAAACCTGGGGTGTTTTTGAGGTGCCATGATGTGGATTGGGTGATGTGTGAGGTGATGTTTGTTGTGCTGTGTGAAAAGTTGTGTTTGTATGTGTTGTTTGAGGTGCGTGGATGTTGTATGAGTGATGGTGTTGTGTGCTTGTGGATGCTGTGTAGTGTTTGCTATTCTCTCTTTATACTTCTTCACAAAAAATGTTGTTGTAAGGGGTTGTGAGTAATGTGGGTGTGTGTTTTATAGTGGTGTGGGTGTGTGGCTGTAATGTGTGTATGTGTATCAGGTGTGTGTATTTCGATTTGTCCAATGTGGTTGTGTTTTGTAAATGTGTGTGCATTTTGAGCGCAGCGGTGTGTACCGCCAATAGATTACCACGGTTGAAAGACCGCTGCGTTGATTCGTGGGTCATGATAGTGTGGGCGTATTCCTGTTGGTGTGATGGTGTGGGTTTTGGTATCGCCAGTTTATCACTGACCTTTGGTGTGGCGGACTTGTGTGGGTGTCTGTATCGTGGCGGATTACGAGATGTGGGTCGTAATACCTGTAGCGGACTTCCGCCGCAGCCATGGTATGTTGGTGGCCTTCAGCACGGCGGTATTGGGATTTACCGCCAGGGTTGTACTGAGGGCCTTAATCTGTCAGTGCCTGGACACTTCTGCTGAGAGTCCTGACTTGCCAAGTGGTATCAACTCCAGTCCCTGGACTATTAAAAATATAAGCTGGCGACTTGAAGAAGGAAATCCATGCACTGATGCGCTATGGCAGAGAAATCAAAGCTGCACCTGTCCAGGGGCTGAAGAATCGACGCATCGCCTGTATCACTGCAGCTCCATCAACACAGGACATCTGGATTTTGCACGTATCATCCCTGGAACGTGAATTTATCATCAACCCCACACTGCAGTAAGGAACCAAGGCTGGGTTTTCAGAAATCAACACATCACCTTTCCTGCAAGGAAAGAATTGATGCATCACTTCCCCTGCTAGTAAGGAACCAATGCATTGTCTCTCCTGTGAGGAAAGTATTGATGCATCATCTCCGCTGCGTAGTATGGAACTGATGCATTGCTTTGCTTTTTTGATACCTCTCCTCCCCTATGGCCTGCATTGACTTTGTTTTTGTTGCATCCTGGTAATTTGTGCTAAAAATATACAACCATTAATTACTATGGGCTCGGACTTATTGAATCCTTTAAAAAGCGATATCTTTACTTGCGTATTTTGGACTTTTGTTGATTTGGTCTTGTTTTGTTTAGATAGATATTGGCTATTTTTCTAAACTGGTGTGGAGTCCTTTTGTAGTGTTTTTGCCGTGTTACTGTGTGTTGTCTGTGTACAAGTACTTTAAACATTGCCTCTGAGATAAGCCTGAATGCTCGTGCCAAGCTTCTAAGGGGGTGAGCAGGGGTTATCTTAGCAGTGTAGGCCCCTTATCCTGACCATAGTGAGGATCCCTTCTTGGACTGGGTACAAACCACTGCCAACTAGAGACCCCATTTCTAACAATGCTTTACAAATCCACAACTCCAGTTGTAAGTAAGATACAAAGCTTGTTTTAGTATCTAAATTAAGATAAAATCTGTTTTATTTTTCTAAATTGGTGTCAGATTTCTTAGGAGTCCTGAAGTTACTTATCATCCAAATTGGTGTTGTGAAATGCTTTACACATGTTCTTCTAAGTAGCCTGACTGTTCTTTGCCACTCTCCCAGGACTCAGCTATGGCTTACTGATGTGAACGCGAGGTCCACTTCTGGGTAATGTATTAGTATTTCATGGTAATATGGTCATAATGGTCATATCACATTATACTGACACCTTGCCACACACTGATTTCAAGCTCTGATGTCTTTTATCTGCATCAAAACAAACCCTTGTTTTGGTGAAGTAACTGATTTATTTTGGCGTAAACAGTACCAAGCAGGAGGTGCTCCTCATATTCACATGGTCCTATTGATAAAAGATGCAGCTAAATGTGGAAAAGACAGTAATGAATCCTTCCTCCCTTTCATACAACAGTATTTGACATGCACTATTCCTAAATATACTCATGAAAAAGGTTTGAAACAGCAAGTTTGGTGCTTCCAAAATCACAGATGTGGAAAGTACTGCCAATGAAAATGTAGATTAAAAGGTAAATTTTATATAAGATGTCATTTTGGATTCCCTCGACCTGTCATTTCACAAGGAAGAGTGAACAGCTTTCTATATACAATCAGACATACACTGACAACATAGGTCACCAAAAACACCTACAACCTGAAAAGAACAGAGACATTGAAGTACATTGATGACTACAATACAGTCATTTTAAAGATGTGGAATACAAATATGAACACAAATTTTATTGCAAGTAACTCTTCTGCTGTTGTTCGGTACGCCACTTCACATATCACAAAATCTGAGAAGACAGAGGTGAAGGATTTCTGCAGAAAAGAGTCTTACTAAGAAATTGTACAGTTTCTTGCTGAAAATGCTTTCTTACTAGGAAATTGGATCTTCTCAATGTGCAGACAGGTTGAGTTTGTCTAGTTTATTACCAAGGTCAAAGGGGACTGTTTTTGCTACATCTAGGGCTTGCAAATACATGAAATAGATGCCCTCATTATGACATTGGCGGTAAATCCCGCTTAGCGTTGCAGTGATGCCCACCAACATACCGCAGCGGAGGTGAACATCTGTTCGCCAAATTATCACACACACACACACAAATCTGGCAGAATAATGCCACATACACAAATCCGTCAGCCCAGAGGTCAGTGCTAAAGTGGCGGTACCAACACCCATACCGTTACACCAACAAAGCAAAGCCCACCATATTATGACCTACAAATCACCACGTTGGACATTCAATGGCGGTAAACCATTGGCGGTACACCCCAGTGTGCTCGAAATGGACACCGATACACTAAACTACACAACATTGACCAATACCAAAAACACACACCTGCCACTCATACACACACCATAACCACCCACCCACAGCACTATTTAACATACATTCACATTACCCACAACCCTTTACGAATATAAATTATTGCAACCAAACTGACACCAAGACCAGTGCGACAACTAGACAGAGATACCCATACATCCCTTACGCACCCCACTTCACACACCCAACAACAGTACTCAACACCCACATACTTACGCACACCACACAACACCCATGTCCCCCAAAGGCACCCCTGTTTCACAGATGAGGAATTTCGGGTCATGGTGGAGGAAATAGTCAGTGTAGAGCCACAGCTGATTGGAGCACAGGTCCAGCAAATATCCATTGCCAGGAAGATGGAGCTATGGCGACGAATCGTGGACAGGGTGAACGCCATGGGACAGCATCCGAGAACAAGGGTCGACATCAGAAAGAGGTGGAACGACCTGGGGCAAGGTACCACCTTGCCATATAGAGGACTGGCAGTGCACCTCCTCCTCCACAGCTCACAGCATGGGAGGAGCAAGTCTTGGAAATCCTGAGGGTCTCACTGCAGTTGCCGGAGGACTAGACACTGGCGAGTCAACATTTACTACTTATCAACCAACATATCTGCATGCCATCTCACACCTTCACCCTCACTCCAATCACTCCACTCCATCCCACACACTGCTCCTACAAATATGCCAAGCCCTGCCTGCTATACCAATGCATGGACAGCCCTCCCAACCCTGCATGGACACCCATCACAAAAGCATGCACAGCATGGAGAACTAACAATCCCACAATACATCACCATACACAAACAAAGGTGGCAGGGCAACAGCAACGATAGAGGGGAAGCTAGGGATGTACAATATGTCACCGGCATGAAGCACAATACATCACTTACATACCCACAGGTGCCCCAGTCAATGTCAGTGGAGAGGAGGTGCCACGACAAACCAGTCCCCCAACAGAAGATGCCCCCAGTGATGACAGTAACTCTGGACTTCTGGATCTGGATGAACTACCTGGCCCATCAGGGACCACTGGTCAGTCAGTCATCCCAGCCCACTCAATGTCAACCACAGAGCCTCTCCCTTCATTATCCTACACCACAGCACCCACCCAGTGCCCCCACACTTCTGTCCCCAGGACACGTCAATCAGCAGTGTGCCTACCTATACAGGGACCCCAGACCACACCTCTCCCCCTAGACAATCAGGTGCCTAGGGACAGAGGCAGTGGGCACACCATTCAGGGGACAGAGGCACAAGGCAACAGAGACACTGGGAGGACCGCTTTGCACCAGGGGGAGGACAGGATCAGGGAACCAACTCTCCAGGAGGCACTCACCATGATCCTGGGGGCCTACCTACAATCCCAGGACACGATGTCCCAGATCCTTAACAACATGCAAGAGAACAAGCGGCTGCAGGAGGAACACCATCAGGAGATCAGGGAGGAACTGCAAGCTCTCAACGCCACCATGATCTCCATAGCAGGGGTGCCGTCAGACATGGCCAACATCATGAGGGAATCAACAGCATACCAGCTGGCCCCTGTAGAAAAGTACCATCTTTCCTGGCATGTTACCTCCATTTTTACCTGAATGTCAGTATGTTTTTGCCCATCTAACTGGAATCCTGCTGGTCAGGACCCCAGTGCTCATAGTTTATGGCCTAATGTGTGTGTCTGTTTAGTGCTTGACTGTGTCACTGAGGCTCTGCTAACCAGAACCTCAGTGCTTATGCTCTCCCTGCTTTTAAATTTGTCATTGTAGGCTAGTGACTTCATTTACCAATTTCAATTGGCACACTGGACCCCACTTATAAGTCCCTAGTATATGGTACCTAGGTACCCAGGGCTTTGGGGTTCCAGGAGATCCTTATGGGCTGCAGCACTTCTTTTGCCACCCATAAGGAGCTCAGACAAACCCTTGCACAGGACTGCCACTGCAGCCTGCATGAAATAGTGCACACACTATTTCACAGCCATTTTCACTGCACTTTAGTAACTTATAAGTCAGCTATATGTTTTACCTTCACTTGCTGAAGGTTAGGTGAAAAGTTACTAAGTGTGAAGGCATCCTTGAACTAGCAAAGGTGCCCCCACATAGTTCAGGGCCATTTCCCGGGAACTTTGTGAGTGCGGGGACGCCATTACCCGCATACGATACATTTAGGTCAATACCTATATGTAGCTTCATAATGGTAACTCCGAATATGGCCATGTAACATGTCTAAGATCATGGAATTTTCCCCCCATTCCAAATCTGGTATTAGGGAGCCAGTTCCATGCATCTTGGGGGCTCCACTATGGACCCCCAGTACTGCCAAGCCAGCTCTCTGAGGCTCGCATTGCAGCTACAGCTGCTGCCACCTCACAGACAGGGTTCTGCCCTCCTGGGGTCTGAGCAGCTCAGTCCCAGGAAGGCAGAACAAAGCATTTCCTCTGAAAGCAGGGTGTTACATACTCTCCTTTTGGAAATAGGTGTTACAGGCTGGGGAGGAATAGCCTCCCCAGCCTCTGGAAATGCTCTGAAGGTCACAGATGGTGCCTTCCTTGCATAAGCCAATCTATAGCAGCTCAGGGACCCCTTGTCCCTTGCTCTGGTGTGAAACTGGACAAAGGAAAGTGGATTGACCATTCCCCCTGTCCATCACCACCCTAGGGGTGGTGCCCAGAGCTCCTCAAGTGTGTCCCAGACTTCAGCCATCTTGCTTTGCAAGGTTTGGGGACACTCTGGAGGGCTCTGAGTGGCCAGTGCCAGCAGGTGACATCAGAGACCCCTCCTGATAGGTCCATTCCTTGCTAAGGTAGCCAATCCCCCTCTCACGGCTATTTAGGGTCTCTCCTGTGGGTACTCTTGAAATTCTGCTTGCAAGTTTTCTTCAGGAATCCTCTGCAACTACTACTTCATCCTCTGACCTCGGATCAACCTCAGCCTGCTCCAGGAACCACTGTAACAGCAACAAAAAATCCACAAAGGATACTTTTCTTCAGCAACTTCAGCTCCAGCCAGCAACTGCAACAGTTTCCATGGTGTGCATGCTCTGTGGACTCCCTGTCTTCACCCTGCACCAGAAGGACTGAAGAAATCTCCTGTGGGGTGACGGAGTCACTCCCCTGCTCGTGCAGGCACCTTCCAAGTCGATGACCGGTACTCCTGGACTCCTCTCACAGCAACGAGCTTGCTCCTAGAAACACATAGGGTGGACTCTATTGACTTAGTCTGTCTTAAGGTCCTGTTGAAGCAATTTGGAGGAGGTAAGACCTTGCCTTCCCTGAGAGCGACAGTACCCCTGTGCACCACGTCTTCTTCACCTCCTGGGGCCTCTGTGCACTATTTGAAAAATTCCTTTGTGCACAGCCTGGCCCAGTTTCCCAGCACTGTATCCTGCTATGCTCAACTCACTGAGTTCGCCTCCGGTGGCATGGGACCCTTCTTTGTAGTGCTGCACCAACTGCGTTTTGCACCTCCTTTATCCCCATGTCCTGGGACTCCTGTGGGTACTGCCTGGCATCCTGAGGGCTCTCTAAAGTGCTGAGAGCCCCCTCTTCCTCCTCACACAGAGTTTAGGCCCCCAGTCCCTCCTGGGTCCAGCCAGCGCCATTTTGACACAAAATGCATATTTGTCGTAACCAAGGCTTATTGGTGACTTCCAACACAAAATCACATCTGCATCCATCTTCAGATTGTGGGACATCTTTTGCATCATACAGGAACCTGCTGGCATCTTCATAGGGTACATTTCTGCAGTCTTCATCCAACTAGGGACTCTTCTTTTGCAACCTCTTCTGGGTTGGCAGGGGCTTTTCTCCTTCCTGGAACTTCTTTTGACTTATGGACTTGGTCCCCTTCTTCTGAAGGTCTTCAGGTCCGGGATTCCAGCAGTTGTTGTTTGCAGACTTGGTTGGTTATTGCAATAATCCATATCACGAGTTGTATTGTGTCCTAAGGAAACTTGCAGTATTTTACTCCTGCTTTTCTGGGCTCTGGGGGTGGGGTAATTTACTTACCTTTACTGTATTTTTACTTTCCCAGTGATTCTGCACACACTACATCTATCTAGGGGGAAATTGTGATTAACATTCCACTTTCTTAGTATATGGTTTGTTTTGCCCCAGACCTATTTCCTCCCATTGCATTCTATAGCATTTGCTATTGTTTGCACTATCCTATGACTAATTACTTGTCTAATTTTGGTGTCTAGTGTATATATTGTGTATAATACTTACCTCTAGAAGGAGTATTGTCTCTAAGATATTTTTGGTGCTGTATCACCCAAATAAACTTCCTTTGTTTTTGGTAACACTGAGTATTGTCTTTACTTGTGTATAAGTACTCTATAACTAAAAGTGGTATTGTGGGAGTTTTGCATGTCTCCTCGATCAGCCCAAGCTGCTCTGCGATAGCTACCTCTATCAGCCTAATCTTCTAGAACACTACTACTTCAATAATAAGGGATAACTGGACCTGGTATAAGGTGTAAGTACCCAAGGTACCCACTACAAACCACGCCAGCCTCCTTCAGCCCCTACCATTAGCCATTCTATTAATTAGCCCTCCACTTCCGCTGCAGCTAGTGGGCAAGAGGCCCTGCCACAGGACCCACAGGCCACCAGCTCCCATTCCCCTGCAGAAGGGAAACCACCCTGCAAACGTTCCCTGTGACCCCGACAGAAGCCAGAGATGCTTGCCAAGATCAAGACCACTGCCAGGAAATGGAACTCTCCTGGTTGTCCCCCTTGTGTCCCACCTTGTCACCTTGTCCACTTTGAACTGTTTTTGCTCCCCTTCCAAAGGCTCTTTGGACACTGGACCTGTGCTACAAACAGACTGGAAAATACCCTGGGTTTTCCTCTTCCATTGCACTTTTCTGTCAATTAATTGCACTATAAAAAACACCCTTGAACACAACTTGAGTGACACTGTTTTACGTGTTGAAAATGTGCAGTTATGTGAACAGTCACATCTAGTGCAAATTATCTGAACCCTGTGATAGCATACAAATAATGCCCTGTAGCTGTCTGCAGTAAACACATCAGGAAACTGTTGTCATATCACCAACATCTGTAAAAGGATAAGCCATAGGTGACAGTAAGTTGAGATGCAAAGGAAGTAAATGCCTTCCTGCTACAACCACACAGAAAACATTAAAAGTCACAGCAATGGTCACTTCCATTCTTTCACTTGTGTGTCATTGGAAGTATTGTTGTATAACTGATGTTCTGTTGCCCTCATCCTCTGCATCCTCATCCTCACTGTCCTTAGGGTCCGCTGCTGCCACAGGGGCATCTCCAGTCCCCTCTTCCTGCAGAAAAGGCACATGTCGTCTGAGGGCCAGGTTGTGCAAAATGCAGCATGCCACTACTATCTGGCAGACCTTCTCGGTGAGTAGCACAGGGAACCACCTGTCAGATGCAGGCATCTGAAAATGGCCTTCAGGAGGCCGAAGGTCATCTCGATTATTCTAGTGGTTCACCCATGTGCATCATTATAACTGTTCTCAGCCCTTGTCCTGGCATTCCTCACAAGGGTCAGGAGCCATGATAGGTTTGGGTAGCCAGAGTCATCTGAAAATATTGAGGGACAATATATAGCCTTATACAATGCTATAGGGATAACACATTAAGACACACACTGACATAGTGGATGGGGACTCAGGCTCACCTATTAGGCACACTCTGTGCATCTGTAGTTGAGCCATCACATTTGAGATGCTGCTATTCCTCAGAACGATGGCGCCATGCACCAACCCGGGATACTTGGCAGTAATGTGAGAGATGTACTGGTCCGCAAGGCACACCAATTGCACATTGAGTGAGTGGAAACTCTTCTGATTCCTGAGTTCCTGTTCATTCTGGCGGGGGGAACAAACTCATTATGTGTTCTATCAATCGCCCCAATAATATTGGGAATATGTCCCATTGCATAGAATCCCGCTTTCACAGTGCAAAATCTTCCACATGGGGGAATGAAATGTAGCTGCACATGTGTTTCACCAAAGCAGACAATACCCTTGCCAGCACGATTGAGAACATTGGCTGTGACATTCCTGCTGCCAAGCCCACCGTCACTTGGAAAGAACCAGTTGCTAAGAAATGTAGCACTGATAGAACCTGCACAAGAGGGGGGACCTGAGGAAATTCGATTTTTAATACGATCGTATCGACCCGCCATTTTGTGGCCCGCCGCCATTTTATGTTGCCTTCACTCAGGCAGCACAGCGAACGAAGTCCATTCTGCCTTTTCTGCTTATTCTGCAACATGGTGTTCAAAACAGTCTTCTGCCTCTATCTTTACAAGGCTGGTATTAAGGTCTGACCGAGTACACTAATCCCTGTCTGGTTTTCTAATCCTTGTTTCAACTATCTGTAGGCTCACACTATTCTCCGCCGATCTTATCTTATCGTCTGGCCTTCGCTGTCCTTTGCTAGTATTCTCTCATTTCACAACTGTCCTCCAAACGCACACAAACTTATCGCACCACATGCAACTTCGTTGTGGATCGGTTAATGAATTAGTTCAAGGGAGGGGTGACAAACACAGCTGGAGGGGAGGCAACCTTAAGTCACTTGATACTTTGTTCTGTCTTGTTTTCCGACATTTCTATTGGCTCTGTTCTATCTTTACATTATTCTTACTGGCTCCTTTCTATGTGTTCTGGGAGTGTATGTAGTTAATAAATGTTTTTATACGGTATATAAGATTGTGCGCCACAAAGTAAAGTGGCAGTCTCCTGAGAACATACCTTGTGTACTTCTTGGACAACTGTACTAGCTGCAGCTAATAAAATCTGATCTTTTACGCCTGACAGAGTGTCCCGTGTCTCTGTTAGTTGAGGCAGGTGAATCCAAGGAGATTTTAGGCGTACCCTGCGCCGCCAGGCCCAAAAGGTTCTGGTTCTTCAACTGGCGCCCAACGTGGGGCGGCTTCAGCGGTACCGGTTCTGCCTGAAGGTCGTGAGGAACCCCGCAGGAAAATTCTGGAGGAATCGCGAGCCACGTCAAGCGACCCCTGTATGTCGAAGTGGTCCGAAGGTCTTTTTCAGCGCGGTTACTCCTTCCTGACGGCTACTGACGACTGCTGCCCTGACTGCCGCCCTGCCTTGGCCCTTTCTTTGATGATGTATGGTAAAGCGAGACGATAGACGGGCCTCTGTTGGTGTAAGAAGACATCCTTAGTTAAGTATTTGGTGGGTCGCGCCCACAAATTTCGGTCTTTGTTTTGTCCTTAGGTCCTTAGATTTGGCCATTGCAGTGGCCAAAGCCGAGGGGTAAGTGCATTTGTGCTGTGTAAACTGAAAGTTTTACCCCCTTGATGTTTGTGAACAGCCAGTGAAAATCGTGAGATGTCTGGTCTGACTAAGTTTGGAAAACTTTGTTGCTTTGGTTGTAATAGGGACTCCCAGCTTGAGGACTCCTGTCCGATTCCTTCGGTTGGAACTCCCACATATGAGCTCTATTCTAAACATGGTGTTGGTCCTATTGCCTTTAATAAGACATGGACCCGATATACAAAGAAAGATGGTGTTTTAAAATGGCCAGAAAATTGTAGTTTCGAAACTGATGTGCTAGATAATTTAGAAGCAACGTTATTTAAAAGAAAAGCCCGGCCGGCAATGTTTGACTCTTTTCGCCTTTGGCGTAAGGAAGCCAAACAGAGAGAAATTAAACAAGCGAAACGAGATAGGAAAACACAGGGAATGACGATTATACAGGCTGCTCAGCAATTCAAAGATGATGAAATAGATAATGCAATGGAAATTTCAGACAGACAGCATCGAATGGCAATAGATAAATGCTATCCGACGTTGCCTATCTCTTCCCTTGATAAGAGAAAAGATTTTGAGGAAGATTCCTTAATGTCCCACTTATTGAAATTGCCTCCGCCCTATGTACAAGGTGCTAATGCACCCCCGATGTTACAGCCTGTTCAGCCGCCAGTTGTGCTTCCGCCTGCTCCAGCTTTTCCACATTTGCCTCCTCAAGTATTGCCTATGCCAGCTTTGCCTTTAACTCCTTTGCCTTCTGCTCCTTTGGCAATTCCTAATGCTCCTTTAGTTAATTCACCTAATACCTTGTCCCCTATCCTTATGTCAAATTCTCCATCTACGCGTAAGCGATTTACCGATACTGTCTCTGGTCTCTTATCACCTTTCTTTGAAGCTTTAAACGTGTCTCCAGCTTTTTCTCGAAGACAGTCTCGTAGTCAATTCCCAGACTCCGAAGAGCGAGAAAAATTGGACTCACTTGCTTGTAGATGGATCAAGAAGGGTCCCCAATATAGTACGTCTGATATTATGTCCACCTTTCTGCAATGGAATGCACATACGCAGAGATATGTTTTTAAAGTTATGTGCGATACTCTCGCTAAAGAATGGGAGGATATGAATTTGGGTTCGGTCCCACAGGATCTGTTAGATGTTCAGGATGACTTTGACAAAGGACTTATTGTGGGTCCTAAGGTTGAAAACGCTGTCAGAACACTTATTTCTTTCAGATCCCTATTGTTCTCACAGACTTTTCCTGATTCTGATCCTTCAGTTAGGACAGCACTGAAAAACTATCCCATGAGAGAGGTTTCTCCAATATGGAAGGAAGAAGTTGCAGCAGCAGGTGCTAATCCAGCTATTCCTGCGCATTTTCAGCGCATATGGATACATGTCCCCTGGAAAAGGTCTGAAGTTTTAGCACTTAAACAGTCACTACCAGATCCACGCAAAAATCCTGCTGGTTACTATAAAGAGTTGTCGCAAACAGTTGATGCATGTACTATGAATCTAGCAGATATTGACATGTTGATGGGAAATGTAGTTCCACAGACAATATGGGCTAAAATTCGTAGAGAGGATCACGCTCAAGAATTAGGCGGCGATTGGAACGCTATTATTGCCGCAGATAGAGGTCAAGTAGGTGGTGCAAAACCCGACGCTTTGATCTCAGAACTCCCTGGTAGGATTATTACATTAATGAAAACAATGATGCCTGCTTTGAGAGTTAATTGGGATAAGCTAGCAGCATGTAAACAAAAGAAAGATGAAAGTGTTTCCGATTTCTTTACCCGATTCGAGGAGACATTCATTGATCACAGTGGTCAAGATATGGCTACAGAAGGGGGACAGCGATTATTTGTGGATAAGTTCGTATATAACTTGCTTCCTGAACTATCACACAAGCTAAAAGACTCCGAGAGTTCATGGGCAGTTTCTTCTTCCGCCCAGATATTGGCTACTGCACAATATTATGAAAATAGAGACAAAGAAGAAAGGGAAAAACAAGAGAAAAAGACGAAAGAATTAAAAACTAAAGTTCTCTTGCAACAGGCTTATCCTCCTCGTTATGTTCAGCCTCAGTTTCAACAGCCTCCGCAGTTTCAGAGGTTGTATCAAAAGCCTGAACCATTCATTCCAAGACCTTTGCTAGGTCCCAATCAATGTGCTTATTGTAGGGAGGAAGGTCATTTTAAGAACAGTTGTCCGGCATTGTTGCAGCGTAATGGAGCAACATCTGCTTCACGAGGTCGTGGTGGTCTTCAGTCAGCAAATAGAGGTAGAGGTCGAGGTGTGTTAACCCAAGGGCAGCGTTCTTTTGTTCCTCCAAATTCCGGAAATTACTTTGACCAGCAAAATGTTAGGTCTACACAGTATTACAGTGAGGATCAGTATATTGAAGGAGGGAATGAAAGTCTTCATTTTGAATAGGACAGCCATGGACAAAGTAAGGGGGTTACGTCAATTCCAGTGGATCAGAATGGACCTTATGTTAATGTCACTACAATGGGTGTTTCAGAGCCATTTCTTTTAGATACTGGTGCCATGAGAAGCTCTATCATTCATTCTAAACTCCCTGGCGCACCTTTGTCTGGCTTAACGAATGTATCTGTAGGATTTTCTGGCGCCCCTGTTCGCAATCCAGTTTCTTGCCCTTTGCCTGTTTCAATAGGCCCTTATGATTTAGAAGCTCCGCTTCTTCTGACGAATGGTTGTGGTGAAAATCTGTTGGGTTTAGATCTATTAAAAAGAATGCATGCTACGATATATTGTTCACCTTCTGGTGTATACCTCACTCTAGGACAGAAAATGACTAGTCCAATGTACTTATCAAAAGATCAATTCCCACCTGAATTGCTTTCTCTTCCCGAAACGCTTTGGGCTACGGGTCCGAATGACGTTGGTTGTCTTGAGATCCCACCTTATGTTGTTACTCTTAAGCCCAATGCTGAAATGCCACGTATTCCGCAATACAGAATCTCTACTGAAGGTGAGAAAGCACTTCTGGAAATTGTCCATGATTTGATTCAGAAGGGTGTGGTTGAGGAAACGAGAGGAAATACATGTAACAGTCCTGTTCTTCCGATTCTTAAACGCACTGATCCTTCTCAGCCTCCTGTTTATCGTTTTGTAATTGATCTTCGGGAGGTAAACAAGATTGTCGTACCGCAGTTTCCTGTAGTCCCAGATATCACTGCTCTGTTGACGATGATACCTTCTACAGTGACTTGGTTTTCAGTTATCGATTTAAAGAATGCTTTCTTTAGTATTCCCATCGCCGAAGAGAGTAGAGATATTTTTGGTTTTTCCCTCGGAGGCCGAAGCTTCCGGTTTAAACGCGCACCTCAAGGTTATTGTGAAAGTCCCTCTGTTTACAGTCAAGCTCTAAAATGTCATCTTGATGCTTTTTCCTTACCGTCCGGTGCCGCTCTCATTCAGTACATGGATGACTTATTAGTTGCAGCTGATTCAGAGGAGATTTGCAAAAACGTGACCGTTGCACTGTTGCGTCATTTGTTTGATCTGAATCACAAGGTTTCTCCTTCTAAATTACAATATGTCTGTCGCAAGGTGACTTATTTGGGTCATCTCTTGTCAAAGGAGGGACGACGATTGACCCCCGAACGAATTCAGGCAATTGCACAAATGTCAGTGCCATCCACACAAAGAGAGGTACGTGCCTTTTTGGGCATTACTTCTTATTGTAGACAGTGGATTCCGAGTTTCTCTTTATTGGCTAAACCGCTGTTGGCGCTAACTTTAAAAGATACGCCTCAGCCTCTTCCGTGGACTGACGAGTGTCAGAAGAGTTTTACTGATTTGCGTATTGCTTTGTGTTCTGCTCCTGTATTGGGTACTCCTGATTACAGTAAGCCCTTTACGCTCTATGTCCACGAAAGAGAGGGTTGTGCATTGTCAGTCTTAACGCAGCGTTTTGGAGATCAACAGCGACCATGCGCATATTTCTCAGCTACGTTAGATCCAGTAGCTAAAGCATTGCCTAGTTGTCTTAAGGCGACAGCGGCAGCAGCAATTTCTATTCGACAGTCTGCTGGAGTAGTGCTAGATAATACTCTCATTGTTATGGTGCCACATGCAGTGGATATTTTACTAAATAGGACAAAACCGCAGCATCTTACGAGTGCTCGGTTGTCCGGATATGAGCTGACGCTTTTGGCTAGTCACATACACATCAAACGATGTAATACCCTGAATCCAGCTACTTTGTTGCCTCTTCCAGAAGAGAGAGATGTTTCTGAACAGCATGATATGTTTTCTCCGTACTGAAGAAGAGACTAAGGGTAGAATTGACCTAAAAGACACGCCATTAGTGAATCCAGATGGAACACTATGGGTAGATGGTTCTTGTTTCTAGCTCCCGAATGGAGATACAGTTTCAGCCTACGCTATTACTACTTTGCATACGATTGTGGAGACAGCACGCATTAGACATAATTCAGCTCAGGCAGCTGAATTGATAGCCTTAACTAGAGCGTGTGTGTTATCCAAAGGAAAAAGAGTAAACGTGTACACTGATAGCCAATACGCTTTTGGTGTAGCGTTTAACTTTGGGCGCTTATGGAAGGAAAGAGGATTCTTTACTTCCCATGGTACTAAGATACAACATGGTCAATTAGTGACTGAACTTCTTGAGTCACTTACAATGCCTACTCAGATAGCGATCGTGAAGTGTAGTGCACACAAAAAGATTGTGGACGATGTTGGTCGAGGAAATGCATTTGCAGATGAGGTAGCGAAAAAGACAGCCAGAGACAACACAAGTCGAATGTATGTTGCAGGTCCCGCAAACTGCGTAAGAGAAAAGGGAATGTGTGAAGATACAGTAGAGAGTGTGAAATCAATTCAAGGAGAGGCTACGGAGAATGAGTTGAGAAAGTGGAAGGAAAGTACAGGAATGTTAGATGAGATGGGATGTTGGGTTGAATTATCAGAACATCAACGTTGGCTGTTACCAGATGCTTATGTACTACCTGTAGTTACTATGGCACATGGTCCAGCTCACCTAAGTGCAAAAGGAATATGTAAACTTCTGGCTCCAGTGTGGCAAAATGAGGGAATCCCAAAGTGTGCAAATAATGTAGTAAAACATTGTATTGTTTGCTTGATGTACAATCCGGGAAAGGGAACCCCAACTCCAGCAGGTCATTTTGCTCCTCCGACATATCCATTTGAGGTGTTGCAGATCGATTATATTCACATGGAACGATGCAACAACCTCAAATATGTTCTGGTGGTAGTATGTGCTTTTTCTAGATGGGTAGAAGCCTACCCTCTGAAGGACAATACTGCTTTATCAACTGCCAAAATACTTTTGAAAGAATTCTTCCCTAGGTTTGGTTTGCCGCGCATTGTCTGGAGTGACAATGGGAGCGAATTTGTGGGTCAAGTCATGCAAAAAGTTTGTGCCGGTCTTGGCATAAAACAGAAGTTCCACGCGGCGAATCACCCACAGTCGGCTGGTTTAGTAGAATGCTACAATGGAACCTTGAAGCTTAAAATTGCTAAGGTGCAAGCTAGCACAGGACTTAATTGGCCTGATGCTTTACCATTGGCTCTTCTGTCCACCAGAACAGCAGTACACTCTCGTTTGGGGCTTAGCCCTTACGAAGTGATATTTGGTCGCCCAGCTAATGTATGGGGAGTTCCTCGCCCTAAGAAATACTCAGACTTGCCATACCCGATGTTGATTGACTACTTGCATGACCTTACAACTAAATTGCGTGTTCTTCATCAACAGGTTCAGAGTGCTCTACCAGAGGCTTCCACAGACCCAGGTCATTCCATCCGACCCGGTGACTGGGTCTGCACGAAAAATTTCGAACGACAGAGAAATTTGGAGCCCAGATGGAGAGAGCCACGCCTGGTTCTTTTGACCACAAGAACAGCAGTTAAAGTCGAAGGAAAGAAAAACTGGGTGCATGCCGTGCACTGCAAGAAAGTGCCTTTGCCCTTGCCTTTCGATCAGTGGGTCCGTAGAGGCATCAGTGACTCTGAAAGTGAGAAAGTTCCGCAATTTGTACCATTCAGTGATGCGCGTCTAATTGGAACACTTTCTGAGAAAGAGGACGACGACATCCTTCAAGAAGCAATACCATCGCATCGTCGCTTGAACACGACAAATCCAGGAACATTGTTTCAAAACCAGACTGCCTCTGGACAGGAACGCTATAATTTGAGACCAAGACCAAAGAACTTGTAACTTTCTCTCCTATGTAGTACTCTATCCCGGTTGCAGGGTCACGGTAGGAGTCTTAGTCACGACCTGAGTAAGTGGCAATAGGCCTGCAGGACCTCACAGTGTCATAGGACGGTAGATAATCGTGACTACAGTGATTGAGGAAGATTGCCGTGAGCATCCACTTAGAAAGATGGAGGCTACATTAAATAAAAGAGAAAGTAAAAATGTAAAGAATAATTGTAAATAAATATGTAGTCGTTGTAGTATTGCTCTATGCGTCATTATATTGTCGTGTATTCTTTTGGCATCTGTAAACTGGATCATTATTACTCTGCAGCAAAAAGTTGTCTCTTCTCCTACCTCTACATCTTCTTCTACTATCTCTCCGCACCTATTTCACACTCTTCCCCAGCATGAACTCATCAGAAGAACTGAATACTTTAACAATTCCTTCGTCCAGTTGTTACATCAACATCAGTTAGTGATCAATACAACTGACTGTTGGGTGTGTGGACTCATACCACATACGGTAGAAAAAGGAATGCCATATTTAGTTCTTCCATTCTCCTATGAAGGTTCCGCTTGGGCTTATTTTGTCATTTTCAATAATGCATATCAAAGTAAAATTAAACAACCTGCCAGTTCACATAGTGTTGGTTCAGATTTCAGTCATAGTTTATTGATAAAGGGAATGGTAGCTATGGCTAAAATCATGGAAAAAAGTGAAGCTTCCATAGATGAAAGAAAAGCATATACCAATTGGAACATAACTGATTACATTTCCAGCCTCAATGATAAGATTGAGCAAGGAAAATCTCCTCCGATACGGGTCATACCCCAACAAGGAAATTTCTGTCTGCAAGTAAATGGTAGAACTCCAAACACCGGACAAAGAGAAAGTTTATGTTCCCATACATATGTTTATTCAGCCCTGAATTCACCGCCGTTAGTACCATCTCAAGGTACATACTTCGTTTGCCACGATAGGGCTTATACATGGTTGCCAGCTGATTTTTCTGGTACTTGTTATATAGCCTTTCTTCTTCCCCCTACATACACCGCTCCTGCGAACCATCATAAAAATAGATATGGCAGAGGGATTGTGGATTCGAAAGACACAGCAGGACAAGAGGGAGGAGATTTCCTCAAAGGATTTCTTCCCTTCTGGGGTCCAATGGCCAACAGCAGAAATATAAGGCAATTGGTTCGTGTCGTAGAAACCACCATAGACATCACTGTAGGAGCTTTAAGTAACATTACAGCTGAACTACAGGCTGATCGTCTTATGACCTTGCAGAACCGTGTTGCCTTAGACTTTGTTCTTGCGGACCGTGGTGGAGTATGCAAATTGATCGGATCAAGTTGCTGTATTTTCATACCTAATGACGCTCCGACAGTATACCAAGCTATCTCTAAGTTACACATAATCTCCGAGTCGATTCATCAGGACGAAGGAGATTGGTCCTTTTCAGAGTGGTTTTGGGGATTACTGTCCAAATGGGGTTGGAAGGTATTGACATTCTTTGGAGTAATTTTAGCTTTTATATTCTCTTGTTGTCTTTGTATGCACTGCGGTCCTGCCGTCTGCAACCTATGTGCTACTGCATGTATTCCCAAACCCAAGTCACAAAGAGCAGAGAATATCAAAATGATGGTACAGCAACAGCTTGATGACCTCATGGCCATAGACATCGACTCAGATTAACATGAGTTTATGTATCTTGCCTGAGTTCTGGCAAAAGGAGGGTCTGAGGAAATTCGATTTTTAATACGATCGTATCGACCCGCCATTTTGTGGCCCGCCGCCATTTTATGTTGCCTTCACTCAGGCAGCACAGCGAACGAAGTCCATTCTGCCTTTTCTGCTTATTCTGCAACATGGTGTTCAAAACAGTCTTCTGCCTCTATCTTTACAAGGCTGGTATTAAGGTCTGACCGAGTACACTAATCCCTGTCTGGTTTTCTAATCCTTGTTTCAACTATCTGTAGGCTCACACTATTCTCCGCCGATCTTATCTTATCGTCTGGCCTTCGCTGTCCTTTGCTAGTATTCTCTCATTTCACAACTGTCCTCCAAACGCACACAAACTTATCGCACCACATGCAACTTCGTTGTGGATCGGTTAATGAATTAGTTCAAGGGAGGGGTGACAAACACAGCTGGAGGGGAGGCAACCTTAAGTCACTTGATACTTTGTTCTGTCTTGTTTTCCGACATTTCTATTGGCTCTGTTCTATCTTTACATTATTCTTACTGGCTCCTTTCTATGTGTTCTGGGAGTGTATGTAGTTAATAAATGTTTTTATACGGTATATAAGATTGTGCGCCACAAAGTAAAGTGGCAGTCTCCTGAGAACATACCTTGTGTACTTCTTGGACAACTGTACTAGCTGCAGCTAATAAAATCTGATCTTTTACGCCTGACAGAGTGTCCCGTGTCTCTGTTAGTTGAGGCAGGTGAATCCAAGGAGATTTTAGGCGTACCCTGCGCCGCCAGGCCCAAAAGGTTCTGGTTCTTCAGACCCCAGTGGGATGACAGATAGCTGATATCAGATCAGGCTCCAACTGAGCACACGGCTCTGTGATTGTGACTCTGTCCAGCCTATAGGTGAGTATTATGTGCCTGTCGATTTCCGGCACTCTGTCGTGGATCCTCTTCAGGTTGCGGGGTTTTCAGATGCCCGAGGACGATGAGTGGATTTCTGGCACTGGCAGGAAGAAGTTATAGGAGCTGCGTTGATCTGGTGGGAGTTGCGTTGGATTTTCTACCGCACGGTACGCGATGCGTCGATTCCTCTTTGGAAGTCGGGCTGCATCGTTCCGGCTCAGCTGTGCGTTGATCTGGTGGGGCTGTGAGTCAAACTTCTGGTTGCTATGCCGGCGCTGCATCGATCGTCTCCTTGCGAACTTGGGCTGCGTCGTTCCGGTTCACTATGTGGTGAAATTTTCACTGCGGTGCAGGCTGTGCGTCATTTCTGGCAGGCTGTGCATCAAGTCCTTCTCGTACAGATGAAGTCTTTTTGGCCCTGAGACTTCAGGGAACAGGAGGTAAGCTCTATCCAAGCCCTTGGAGAGTGCTTCTTCACCACAGCTAGAGAGCAGCAATGCAGCAGGGCTACAGCAAGGCAGCAGCCCTTCATAGAAAGCAAACAGGTGAGTCCTTTGAGCAGCCAGGCAGTTCTTCTTGGCAGGATGCAGGTTCTGGTTCCGGTTCTCTTCTCCAGGACGTGTCTGGGTTGGTAGGGGCAGAGGCCCTGTTTAAATACTCAAATGTGCCTTTGAAGTGGGGGAGACTTCAAAGAGTGGCTTAGAAGTGCACAAGGTCCCATTTCAGTTCAATCCTGTCTGCCAGGGTCCCAGTAGGGGGTCTGGCAGTCCTTTTTGTGAGGGCATGCTACTGTCCTTTGACATGCAAGTGTCAGGCCCTACACCCTCCCAGCCCAGGAAGACCCATTCAACATGCAGATGTATGCAAGTGAGACTGAGTATCCTGTGTTTGAGGTGTGTCTGAGTGAATGCACAAGGGAGCTGTCAACTAAGCCCAGCCAGATGTGGATTGTAAGGCACAGAAGGATTTAAGTGCAGGGAAATGCTCACTTTCTAAAAGTGGCATTTCTAAAATAGTAATGTCAAATACAACTTCATCAGTCAGTTGGACTTTGTATCACCATTCTGGCCATACTAAATATGACCCTCCTACTCCTTTCAGATCAGCAGGTACCCCTCAAACAATGTATGAGGGCAGCCCCAATGTTAGCCTATGAAGGGAGCAGGCCTCACAGCAGTGTAGAAATGAATGTGGGAGTTTTACACTACCAGGACATGTAAACTACACAGGTACAGTCATGCCTTTTGTCTACACAGCACCCTGCCCTATGGGTTACCTAGGGCATACCTTAGGGGTGACTTATATGTAGCAAAAGAGGAGTTTAAGGCTTGGCAAGTACTTTTACATGCCAAGTCAAAGTGGCAGTGAAACTGCACACACAGGATTACAATGGCAGACCTGAGGAATGGTTAGGGGACTATGTATGTGGGTGCCACAATCAGTGCTGCAGGCCCACTAGTAGCATTTAATCTACAGGCCCTGGCAAATGTAGTGCACTTTACTGTGGATTATAAGTAGATTACATAAGCCAGTTGGGTGTGAACCAATGTTACCATGTTTGAAGGGAGAGAGCATATAGGTGGTCATTACAACCCTGGCAGTCGGTGTTAAAGCGGCGGTAAAACCGCCAACAGGCCGGCGGGAAAAAACATGGAATCATAACCGTGGTGGAAACCGCCAACATAGACAGCCACTTTAACACTCCGACCGCCAAGGCGGTACAAACAAACACCGCGGCGGTAACCGCCAACAGACAGGCAGAGGACAATGTACCACCCACAGAATTACAACAGGCCAATCCGCCACCTTTTCCGGGGGCGGATTCACGCAAACAAAAACACGGCAGAAACAGGACTACACATCCCACGAGGAACCAGGACGCCATGGAACCGGAACTTCAGATTCTTCCAGCCTTTATCTTCCTGCTCCTCTACCAGGAGCATGAATGCCGCCGCCGAAGACCACGGTGAGTACTGCACCTACGACACAGGGGAGGGGAGGGAAAAAAACAGTGACACACACACGCAACACGCAACACGCAACACTCAACACTCCCACCCCCACCCTCACCCACTGGAAGAATGTAAGGACAAAAGGAAATGAGTTGAATGATTGTAATATATCCAAAGACAGTAATAAAAAATATATACATATATAAAGATATTCACACTATAAACAAATATATACACCAAGAATACAAGTCCAAGGTATTCCACTATCATAGTCCGTGGACCACTGGGCCCAAAAGGCATGGGCGAGGCCCACACTCAATACCCGAACAAGAGAGCACTGCTGGGGCATCAGATAGAAATAAAACAGGCACCTCAGGGGGAAGGGAAGGGGGGGCACCTAAGCCGGATGAGTGCACGATGCCAGATCCACGAGGGGGTTCCATGCCCACTGTTCAATCCTGGGGAGTAGAAAGCCACAGTCTCTCAAGTCTCTACATTGGGTGGTTTGCCCACTGTTCAATCCTGGAGAGTGCAAAGCCACAGTCTCTCAAGTGGATAACATTCTCCACTGGTTTCTGGAGGGGGCTTTGTGCCCAGAGTGCTTCATCCTGCCAAGGACTGAGGTAGTGGATATCAATCTCCACTGGTTCTGGAGGGGGCTTTGTGCCCAGAGTGCTTCATCCTGCCAAGGACTGAGGTAGTGGATGTCCTTCTCCACTGGTTCTGGAGGGGGCTTTGTGCCCAGAGTGCTTCATCCTGCCAAGGACTGAGGTAGTGGATGTGATACTCCACTGGTTCTGGAGGGAGCTTTGTGCCCAGAGTGGTTCATCCTGCCAAGGACTGAGGTAGTAGATGTCTTTCTCCACTGGTTCTGGAGGGGGCTTTGTGCCGAGAGTGCTTCATCCAGCTCGTGGCGGCCGCAGTAGCATCAGAATCTTTGGCGCTCACTGGCCTGCGGTGCTGGTGGTGCCGGTGTCCTGGGCAGCGGTGCTGGTGGGGGCGGTGTCCTGGGCAGCGGTGCGGGTGGCAGTCTTCTCCGGTGTGCAGATTTTCCCAGACTTGCCGGTTTTAATGTCCCCTTCCCCACCTTGGATGGTGCTGCAGCTGTCTCCACACTCCCAACTGTACCCCTGGGAGCGGCTTTGGTGGCTGACTTCTTTCCTCTCTCCCGCCGGGCACTGGCCAACTTTTTGTGCTTTACAGGTGGGGGACTGTCCGTGCTCTGATTCCTTGCCACACTGGCTGCACTGCTAACCGGCGCACTACAGAAGCCGGTTACTACTGGCACCACTGGTCCTGCTGATGTTGTGGCTGAGGTGCTGTGTTGGGACCGGGAGAGGCGGGCCCTAGGAGACTGAAAGGGTGTGGGAGGGGAAGAGGTCAAGGTTGGACAGGAAAAGTTTCTTGGGAACACTGGGACGGGTAGATGGAGGGGGATTGGGAGTGGAGGAAGAGGTAGTGGTTGTAGGAGGTGTGCGTATGCTGACTTTGGGTGAAGGTGCATGGGCTGGAGGCTGTCGGGAGGTGGATGGCTGTTGGGTGGGTGTGTGGGTGCGTTTGTATAGTTTGGGAGGAGAGCTCACAGACACACTGGTACAGGACACAGGGGATGTGTGAATGGTAGTGGGGGTGGTGAGTGCACGTGAGGGGTTGTGGTTGTGGGTGTGCTGGTGATGTACATAGTGCCTGAGGATGTAGTGCATGAAGGTGTGATGGAGACGAGACAGGGAGGGAGGAGGGAGACGTGGAGGAGGGGGACACAGTGGAGGCAGTGGATGTTGGTATGTCTGCTTGTGTATGATGCTTGCGTGAGTGCCTGTGGGATGTGTGGTGCTTATATTTGCCAGAGCTTCCCTTGTGTGTTGAGGTGTGTGCATGCTGGTCTGATGGTGTGCTTGGGATAGGCTGAGGTACAGGGGTTTGGGTCTGGGTGGAGGAAGTTGGAGTGGGGAGGCTAGAGACAGGGACAATGGCTGCCATCAGTGCTGAGGCCAGAGTCTGAAAAGCTCGCTGATGGGCTGCCTGACCAGAATGAATGCCATCCAGGTATGCATTGGTTTGTTGCAACTGCCTCTCTACACCCTGGATGGCATTCAAAATGGTAGACTGCCGAACAGTGAGGGACCTGAGGAGGTCAACGGCCTCCTCACCGAGGGCAGGAGGGGTGACAGGGGCAGGGGCTGAGGTGCCTGGGGCGAAGGAGATGCCCACCCTCCTGGGTGAGCGGGCACGGGACACACGCTGAGGGGCTGCTGGGAGGGCGGTGCTGGTAGCGGGGGTGGCAGCTGTACCTGTAGATGCGGTGGGCACAGAGGTGCCCGCCACTGCAAGGGAGCTCCCATCAGAGGAGGTGTCCGTATCGCTGGTCTCAGCCCGTGTCCCCGCCGTGGAGCTCCCCTGGCCCTCCGTCCTATTAGTGAATTCAGACTCCGTTGTGTCGCCCTCCAGGGCCATGTGGGATGCAGCTCCCTCCTGCTCCGGTGCCACTGCTCCTCCGCCTGATGATGCTAATGCACACAAGAACAGGGAGACCACAAAAAGGGGTGGAAGACAGAAGAAAGACATGTTGAGTGTATGCAATACCGCTACCGTTGGCGGACACTTCAGACACAGAAGCCTCCTGCACTAGGCCGTGCACTTGGAGTTCCCTAATCAATCCCAGTGACATGGGTTACAAGGCTATGCCCGATTGCTGCACACATGGATGTAACAGGAGCCTGACTAGGTGTAGTTGGCACTGTACACAGGTGGCGTGGGGTGCCACACGACCTGCCTTAAGAAGAGACCTTGCCTACTACATTTGCCCCGGCCTAGGGGAACCCACAGCCCACCTCCCCCACCCAGACACCTCCAATGCGCACTGATTCAGCAGAATGAGAGTGCACTGACACCACCGCCAGGATCCTGAACATCAGGGGGGTCATGGCACTCACTGTCGTTTCATGTACGCCTCATTCTCACCCCCCCATCTTTCATCCACACCACTCCACACAGGCATTGCCCATACAGCATGCTCACAGTGTACTTACCTGTTTGTCTGGAGGACCGTAGAGTAGCGTGTACTGGGGGAGGACTCCATCCACTAGTTTGTCCAACTCCTTCGTGCAGAAGGCAGGGGCCCTTTCCCCAGACACACGAGCCATTGTCTCTTCCAGAGTGAGGTCACAGCAGCACTTGCAGTGTAGGTCCTCTCCTGTCGAAGATCAGGTATCAAGCGATTGAACAGAGAGAAAATGGCGGTCACGTCCGCGGCGGTGAGTACCGTCACTGCCGGCGTACATCGTCATTGGCTCCTGGGACCCATAGGGTCCAATGTTAACCAATGCAGGATTGCGCTGCGGTCTTAGACCACCTACCGCGACGGTGTACAACGCCAGCGCAGTTACCACATATTCCCTTATTCCACTTTACAGGTCAGGCAGCCGCCATTTCAGGGGGCCACATGGCATTATCTTGGACTGCGTCACACATATCTAGGCCTTTCTGAAACACTAATACAGGCATATGTGGATTTGCTAATATTTTCCAGTTAAGCTGTGTTTATGTACCTCAGAGTTGGTTCAGTCTCTGCTCGCTGTTCTCCTCCATAGGCACCGTTCGCTGGGTCATGTGAGGAGATGGCGGTATCCTCTGGTGTACAGACCACTGGTGGACCTGTTGACAATGGAGGAGCGACATGTGATCATCACCTGTAGACTTGATCGTACCACAATCATGGAACTGTGTGCCCAGTTGGAGCCAGGCCTGATGTCAGCTATCCGCCATCCCACAGAAATCCCCCCTCAAGTGCAGGTGCTGTCAGTACTCCATTTCCTAGCAAGTGGGTCTTTTCAAACTACAGTGGCCATAGCATCAGGGATGTCCCAGCCTATGTTTTCCAAAGTGTTGTCCAGAGTGTTGTCTGCCCTGCTGAAACACATGCAGAGCTACATCGTTTTCCCTCAGGTGGAGGATTTGCCTACAATAAAAGGTGATTTCTATGCCCTGGGACATATCCCCAACATCATAGGTGCCACTGATGGGACACATGTGGCCTTGGTCCCCCCACGCAGGAGTGAACAGGTGTACAGAAACCGGAAGAGTTACCATTCGATGAATGTGCAGATGGTGTGTTTGGCAGACCAGTACATCTCCCATGTGAATGCCAAATTTCCTGGCTCAGTGCATGATGCTTACATTTTGAGGAATAGCAGCATCCCTTATGTGATGGGGCAACTCCAGAGGCACCGTGTGTGGCTATTAGGTGAGATGTGGACCCAATACAGTGTGACTAGGTGTCTTGGTCTGGGGATGTACCTATGAGTTAGTGTGTGTCTAACAGTTGTCCCTCGACATTTGCAGGTGACTCTGGTTACCCCAACCTGTCATGGCTACTGACCCCAGTGAGGAATCCCAGGACAAGGGCAGAGGAACGCTACAATGAGGCCCATGGGCGAAATAGGAGGATTATAGAGCAGCCCTTCGGCCTCCTGAAGGCCAGGTTCCGGTGCCTCCATATGACAGGTGGTTCCCTATTCTACTCACCAAAGAAAGTGTGCCAGATCATCGTGGCCTGCTGTATGCTTCGCAACTTGGCTTTGCGATGACAGGTGCCTTTTCTGCAGGAGGATGGTCCAGATGGAGGTGTTGTGGCAGCTGTGGAGCCTGTGGACAGTGAAGACGAGGAAGCAGAAGAAGAGGACATAGACAACAGGAACACAGTGATCCTGCAATACTACAAGTGAGACACTGGTAAGAAGACAACACTGGCTGCTACATCTGATTTAATTCTACTACCTCTCATCTGTCTGTCATTTTCACCCAGAGTATGGTCACTGAGTTGTCACTTTCCCTTACGATTTTACAGATGTGGGTCCCACTGTGTGACATCTGCGTTGTTTCCGCATGGACTATAGCTGTGTGACATAGGTATGTTGATATTACATTTGAAATAGCATTTTGCCACTGTTATTGCTAATGCACATTTTTGAAAGCATAGACAGACTCCTGATTGTTTTGTGATTTAAGGGTGTTTATTTAAGTGCTCAATATTGTAAAATGGTGAGGGGTGATGGTGGAGGAATGTCCATGGCCGAGTCCAGTCTATTAGTCTCACAGGTGCATTGTCCAAAGGGGCATAGGAAGTGGAGCTGGGCAATTTAAGTATGGACAGGGTGACAAAGTGGGACAGAAGGATGACAATCAGGGTGGTCTCATGTCTGGGCGGGGGTCTTGGCATTGTTCTCTGTCTTTGTCCTGGATCTCAGGGACCGCTTGCGGGGTGGTTCTCCATCTGCAGGGGGTGGGGTGCTGGTGTGGTGGTCCTGTGGCATTGCCTCCTGTCCACTAGCGCCGGTGGAGGTGGTGAGCAGTTCATTGTCCAGGCTAGTGTCAGGGGCCCCTTGTTGTGCCACAGTGTCCCTCCTGGTGTTGACGAGTTCCTTCAGCACCCTTACAATGGTGCCCAGGGTGGAATTGACGGATTTGAGTTCCTTCCTGAAGCCCAAATACTGTTCCTCCTGCAGGCGCTGGGGCTCCTGAAACTTGGCCAGTACCGTTGCCATTGTCTCCTGGGAGTGGTGGTAGGCTCCCATGATGTTGGAGAGGGCCTTGTGGAGAGTGGTTTCCCTGGGCCTATCCTCCCCCTGTCGCACAGCAGCCCTCCCAGTTCCCCTGTGTTCCTGTGCCTCTGTCCCCTGAACCGTGTGCCCACTACCACTGCCCCCAGGTCCCTGGTGTTGTTGGGTGGTGGGTTAGCCTGGGTTCCCTGTAGTGGTGGACACGCTGTTGCTTGACGTGTCCTGGGGACAGAGGTATGGGCCCCCTGGGTGGGTGCTGTGCTGGTGTTTCCAGAGGGGGGAAGCTCTGTAGTGGCCTGTGCCAGTGTGAGGGGAACCGACTGTCCCGAGGTCCCAGATGGGCAGGGCTGGTCATCTTGATCCAGTTGGACAGAGCTGCTGTCTTCACTGTGGGCCTCTTCTGTGGGTGGAGTGGACATATCTGAACCCTCCTGTCCGGTGACATTGGGGAGGGATCCTGAGGGGTGTAAAGGCATGATTATTGCATCTGTGTGTGCCATGGGGTACAATGGGTGGGTGACCCTGTACCCCGTGCTTGCATTCCTGAGTAGGACCTTGTGTGATAATGGTTTAGGGGGGCGTATGGGTATGTGCAGTGGCCATGCTTTGGTGATGGGTGTCCATGCTTTGGTGTTACATGCAGGGCTTGGGTTTGGGATGTGTGGTTTGTGATATTGGGACATACGTGAGGAGCTGGAGTGATGGGGTTGAGGGCGAGTGTGGGGGTATGTGATAGCATGCAGGTGGGTGGGAGATGAATTAGTTAAAGGTTTGACTTATCAGAGTCCATTCCTCCAGCTACTCCTGCGAGGCCCTCAGGATGCAGTATAGCTGAGACCTGCTCCTCCCATGTTGTTAGTTGTGGGGGAGGAGGTGGGGGTCCGCCACCAGTCCTCTGTACCGCGATGTGGTGTCTTGATACCACGGAACGCACCTTCCCCCATAGGTCGTTCCACCTCTTCCTGATGTCATCCCTAGTTCTTGGGTGCTGTCCCACTGCGTTGACCCTGTCCACGATTCTCCGCCATAGTTCCATCTTCTTAGCTATGGTGGTGTGCTGTACCTGTGTTCCAAATAGCTATGGTTCTACCTGGATGATTTCCTTCACCATGACCCTGAGCTCCTCCTCAGAGAACCTGGGGTGTCTTTGCCGTGCCATTGGGTGGTGTGGGCGATGTGTGGGGTAGTGTGTGTTGTGATGTGTGGGGTGATATTTAGAGGTGTGTTGTGTGAGGTGCTTGGATGTTGTGTGAGTGATGGTGTTGAGTGCCTGTGGATGCTAGTTTGTAGATAGTGGTGTCTCTCTTTGGCCTTCAGTCGCAATTGTTGATGTAAGGGTTTGTGGGTGGTGTGGGTGTTTGTTTTACATTGTATTGGGTGTGTGGGAGTGGTGTGTGTATGTGTATCAGGTGTGTGTATTTCGAATTGTCCAATGTGGTGGTGTTTTGTAAATGTGTGTGTATTTTGAGCGTGGCGGTGTGTACCGCCAATGGAATACCGCAGTTGAAAGACTGGCGCGTGGATTCGTGGGTCGTGATAGTGTGGGCGTATTCCTGTTGGCGTGATGGTGGAGGTTTTTATTATCGCCAGTTTATCACTGACCTTTGGTGTGGCGGACTTCTGTGGGTGTCTGGATTTTGACGGATTCCGAGCTGTGGGTCATAATGCACATGGCGGAATAACGCGGCCACGGCGGTGTGTTGGCGGTCTTCTGCACGGCGGTAAGCGGCTTTTACCGCCAATGTTGTAATGACCCCCAAAATCTCTTTAGTACTGGTTAGTAGTGGTGTAGTGTGCAGAGTCCGAAAACAGGCAAAAACAGGGTCCAAAAAGTGGAGGAAGGCAGGCAAAAAGTTTGCGGTGACCACCCTAAGGCTGTCAGGTTTAACAGCAATGTATGGGCAATATCCATAAATGATGCAGTTATGGAAGATCAGTATGTATTCCACCACCATAAAATGTCGACCACCAGTCCTGTATCTAGGGACAGGTAGAAGTGAGGTAACTCCGCCGATGTTGGGCGTAATGGTGGAAGGCAGTCTTGCACCTCCTCATTGGCTAATTTGGGGCTCTGTGGAGTACAGTGGCCAATGGGGATCAGCATCAGTGGTGACGGTGTACACAGCCGCAGACGGAACTGCCATTTTCTAACTGTAACCTCACTTGAGTCCTGACTTTCCACAGGACAACACCTACACTGCGTGTGCTGCTGTGACCTGTGTTTAGAACCTACCATGGCCCGTGTTACAGGGCTTTCACTTCGATGAAGTTGGAGCTCTTGGTGGATGGGGTCCTGAGCCAGTATGGACATATGTATGGGCCTCCAGACCAACAGGTGAGTACACCTTGGGCACGATGCATGTGGGAGTGCTGCATGGAGATGTGTGTGCAGGCATCGTATTATATGTGGGGTGGAATGTCTGGTGGTAATGTACATGGTGTATGCCGGCCGATGTGTGTGCCAATGGAGTTGGAAATGGGATTTGTGGGCCATATGTGTGACAGGCTGGACTGTATGTGTAATGCTGTCTTCCTGTCTGTATTCCCTCTGCAGGTCAGTGCGCATCAAAAGAAGGGGTTGTGGCATGCCATCGCCATGGACTTGCGGACCCTGGGGGACTACAGCGGACAGAGCACCCACTGTAGGAAACAGTGGGAGGACCTGAGATGCTGGGCATGGAAGACCACGGAGGCCTAGCTGGGGATGGCCTCCCAACGAGGAAGGGGTGCCCCTCGGAATCTGACCCCCCTGATGGTCCACATACTCGCAGTGGCCTACCAAGAGCTGGATGGGCACTTTAGGGCATCTCAGCAGCCACAAGGGGGTGAGTACAGTGGGCCTAACTACAATAATTGTTAGGTGGCATAGGATCCGGGTGGTGGTTGTGAGTTAGTGGTTGCCCCTTTATGCCAGGCCAGACATTGCAGCATGATCCAGCTCAAGGGTAATGGGTATATGGCAAATGCAGGTAACCCAACTCATTTGCATTCATGTCAGTCAGGGCTTTGTGGGTCCCAGGAGGTGTGCAGTTGGGGGTGTTTGGCCCTCTTCCTGCTGTGGCATCTAGCCAGTTCAATGTCAGTGCAATTCATAGTGCTCAATCCTGATCCCTCTGTGTGACGGTGCTGTGTATGCCGACTGTGGCGTTGGTGCTGTAATTGACCCAGTGCTCCCTTTCTCTCCCTCCCCCCTTTCTCCTACTTTCATCCTGTCCATATGTGCATTAGCATCATCTGGTGGAGGAACAGGGGCACCGGCGACAGAGAGAGCTGCATGCCACAGGACCCAGGAGGCAGAGTCCACAGACACCGAGGGAACCAGTGGGATGGAGGGCAAGGAGATCACCACGGCAGAGACAGGAGTTGACAACACTGACTCAGATACCTCCTCCGATGGAAGCTCCCTGGTGGAGGCAGACACCTTTGTGACCACCCCAGCTGCAGGTACAACCGCCACCCCGTACTGGCACTGCCCTCCCAGTAGCCCCTCAGCGAGTTTCCCGTGCCCACTCACTCAGGAGGGTGGGCATCTCCTTCGCCCCAGGCACCTCAGGTCCTGCCCCAGTGATCCCTGCTGCCCTGAGTGAGGAGGCTATTGACTTCCTGAGATCCATTTCTGTAGGGCAGTAAACCATTGCGAATGCCATCCAGGGGCTGGCATCCCAGATGCAGCAATGAAATGCATTCCTGTAGGGCATCCACGGTGGATTGGCTGCCCAACAGAGATCGATTCAGGCTCTGACCTCCTCTCTGATGGCAGCCATTGTCCCTCTTCCTACTGTTCTCCCTCCAACTACCACATCCCAGTCCCAGTCTCCTCATCGCCAACCCATCCCATGCACACATACAGATGGACGAGCATGCACACTAGACATCACACAAGAGTGGGACAGTCGATCACAGGCACCACAAGCACTCACACAAACAACAGACAGTTGCACACACATCCACATCCGCTGCCTCCAATGTCACCCCTCCTCCTCCTCCTTCACCTACCTCACAATTACGTCCACACTCACACCAGCATGCACTGCTTCAACATCCACCACCAGCATCACCACACCAAGCAGTACACACACCTCACTAGCAGAGACCTCCACAACATCCATCCACGCGTCTCCTGTGTCCTCTCCTACCCTGACTGTCCTCCCTCCTAAAGGACACAAACGCAGGCACTCAGACACCCAACAGCCATCCACCTCACATCAGTACACTGCCCATGCACCGGCATACAAGTCCAGCATACGTACTCCTCCAACAACCACCCCCTTGACCTCCACTCTTATTCCTCCTCACTTATCCCACCCCACTGTCCCTAAGAAGCTTTTCCTTGCCCAACTTGATCTCTTTCCTTCCCCTCCCCCCATCCTGCCAGCAACAGCAGGGTCGAAGCACCTTAGCCAAACAGTCCACGGGGACAGTGGGGGTACCCCCTGCCCGTGGAGGCAAGACAGTGAAGGATCCCACTCCACTCCACCAGCCAGGAAAGCGAAGGATTCCACTCTACCAGCCAGGAAAGGGAAGGATCCTACTCCACCAGCCAGGAAAGGGAAGGATCTCACTCAACCAGTCAGGATAGGGAAGGATCCCACTTAACCACTAATGTCAGAAAAGATTCCCACTCAACCACCAATTTCAGAAGAGGTTCCCACTCAACCACCAATGTCAGAAACGATTCCCACTCAACCACCAATGTCATAAGAGGTTTCCACTCCACAACCAATGTCAGAAGAGATTCCCACTCAATAACCAATGTCAGAAGGGGTTCTCACTCAACCAGCAATGGCAGAAGGGGTTCCCACTCAACCAACAATGTCAGAAAAGGTTCCCACTCAACCACAAATGACAGGCAAGAAGCCCTCACCTCCAGCAGAGGCTGCCCAGGAGACACCTCCCCCAGCAGAGACAATGCAGCCCTCACCTTCAGCAGAGGCTATCCAGGAGACACCTCCACCAGCAGAGACAATGCAGCCCTCATCTCCAGCAGAGGTTATGTAGGCAACCCTCCAGGGACTTTTGTACATGGAGCCCCCTCCAGGAGCAGTGAGTATGTTCTCCATTTCAGCGACTGTGACCTTGCACTCCCCAGTATTGGAAAATGGGCAAGGAGCCCCCTCCAGAAGCAGTGGATACGTTTCCCAACTCAGAGACTGTGTCCTTGCACTCCCCAGCATTGGGAAATGGGCATGGAACCCCTTGAAGGAGCAGTGGGCAAGTTCCTGACTTCAGCTGTGGTGCCCCCTACCCCCCTTCTCCCTGAGATGCCTGTCCACTTCCGAGATGTTGCCCCTGCACTGTGTTGTGCGGAATTCATCAGGAACAAGTTCGGGCTTGGACTGTGCCCTGTTGCCATATGGGCCTTATGTACTTTGGACTGGGCATTGGCCCTTACTGGACAATTGTTCATGTATCTTTGTTCTAAAATTGGTTCATATGGTGGGTGTTGCCTTGCTATTACAATTTCAGGAATGCCAAACTGTAGTCCTTGTATTATTATGCGGCACGTTATGTGCCATTGGTTTATGTCTGCAGCTGGTTGTGAGTGTGTGTCTGGTGTGTGCCATGCATGTATGTGTCACTCTCCTTTTCCTCCCTCCCTCGCTTGTGTGCTAGGTGGCTGTACTCACCATCATTGTCTTTGTTGGCGTTGGTGCTCCAGGTGGGGCATGGTATAGAAGATCATCAGGAAGGCTTGCAGTTCTAGTTCCATGGCGGCGTTGGTCTTCTCTGTGTCTCTGTTGGTGAGTCTTTGGTCTTCTGGGATGTGTTTCTGCCAGGCTTTTGATGGTGTTTCTACCGCCTTGGAAATCGTGACAGTTTGCAGTGTCATAATATGGTGGGCAGTACTTTGGCTTCCGCCTGGCTGTTGATGTCAACTGCCGTGGTCAGTGGTATTAAAGAACTGGCGGTTGGTGTGATACATTGGCTGTCTATTGGAGTTATCACCGCCATGGTCATAATTTGACGGTAATTACCGCCAGCCTTTTGGCAGTATTCACAGCACTTTAACAGTCACCACAAATGTTATAATCAGGGCCAGAGTGTTAAAGTCTTTCCCAGTAATTCAGTATTTTTTAGTTTGATCTGGAAAGAAGAGACGTTGTAAAATCTAATATGTTGGACACAAATGACCCACAAAGGAGTCCACAGCTAAAACACATGTTCCTTTAAAAAGTACTTCAATACTAAAGATATAGAAGCAGTGTAGTGGAAAATATAGAAGGTAAATATGCAGTTCTTGGATGTGACGGGTATTTGGTCTGACACAGCAAAGGAAATCTTATTAACCACAGAAAACTTAGTTGCCAAATTCCAGAAAAACTGAGTTTTTCTTCTTCACACTTCTACAACCGTTCAAGCCTTGGCATGCTGATTCAAAACTACTTGGAGACTATGGTGGACATTACAACCCTGGCGGTTGGTGTTAAAGCGGCGGTAAAAAAAATGGAATTACGACCGTGGCGGAAACCGCCAACATAGACAGCCACTTTAACACTCTGACCGCCACGGCGGTACAAACAAACAGCTTGGCGGTCACCGCTAACAGACAGGCGGAGGACAATGTACCGCCCACAGAATTACAACCTACCAATCCGCCACCTTTTCCAGGGTGGATTCACCGCGAACAAAAACACGGTGGAAACAGGACTTCAAAGGGAAAACGCTCACCTCTGCACACCCCACGAGGAACCAGGATGCCATGGAACCAGAGCTACACATTTTTCCAGCCTTTATCTTCTTACTCCTCGACAAGGAACACGAACGCCTGCAGCGAAGACCACAGTGAGTACTGCACCTACGACACAGGGGAGGGGGAGGGAAAAAACAGTGACACGCAACACGCAACACCCCCACCCCCACCCTCACCCACGACAACACACACACTAATACAGCATGATACATTACAGTTACACCCCCCAGCCCACCGGAAGAATGCAAAGACAAAAGGAAATGAGGTGAACGATTGTAATATATAAAAAATCAGCATTAAAAAAATATACATACACTATTTACAAATATGTACACCAATAATATTAGTCCAGGGCATTCCACCATTAAAGTCCGTGGACCACTGGGCCCAAAATGCATGGGCGAGGCCCACACAAGATACCCGGACAAGACGGAGAGAACACTGCTGGGGCATCAGATAGAAATAAAACAGGGACCTCTGGGGGAAGGGAAAGGGTGGGCACCTCAGCCGGTTGAGTGCACGATGCCAAATCCAAGAGGGGGGCCCATGCCCACTGTTCAATCCTGGGGAGTGCAAAGCCACAGTCTCTCAAGTCTCACAAGTGGGTTGTTTTCCCACTGTTCAGTCCTGGGGAGTGCAAAGCAACAGGCTCTCAAGTCTCACAAGTGGGTGGTTTGCCCACTGTTCAATCCTGGGGAGTGCAAAGCCACAGTCTCTCAAGTCTCTACAGTGGGTGGTTTGCCCACTGCTTAATCCTGGGGAGTGCATAGCCACAGTCTCTCAAGTGGATAACAGTCTCCACTGGTTCTGGAGGGGGCTTTGTGCCCAGAGTGCTTCATCCTGCCAAGGACAGAGGTAGTGGATGTCTTTCTCCACTGGTTCTGGAGGGGGCCTTGTGCCCAGAGTGCTTCATCCTGCCAAGGACTGAGGTAGTGGATGTCTTTCTTCACTGGTTCTGGAGGGGGTTTTGTGCCCAGAGTGCTTCATCCTGACAAGGACTGAGGTAGTGGATGTCTTCCTCCACTGGTTCTGGAGGGGGCCTTGTGCCCAGAGTGCTTCATCCTGCCAAGGACAGAGGTAGTGGATGTCTTTCTACACTGGTACTGGAGGGGGCCTTGTGCCCAAAGTGCTTCATCCTGCCAAGGACAGAGGTAGTGGATGTCTTTCTTCACTGGTTCTGGAGGGGGCTTTGTGCCCAGAGTGCTTCATCCTGCCAAGGACTGAGGTAGTGGATTTCTTTCTCCACTGGTTCTGGAGGGTGCCTTGTGCCCAGAGTGCTTCATCCTGCCAACGACTGAGGTAGTGGATGTGTTTCTCCACTGGTTCTGGAGGGGGCCTTGTGCCCAGAGTGCTTCATCCTGGCAAGGACTGAGGTAGTGGATGTCTTTCTCCACTGGTTCTGGATGGGTCCTTCTGCCCAGAGTGCTTCATCCTGCCAAGGACAGAGGTAGTGGATGTCTTTCTCCACTGGTTCTGGAGGGGGCCTTGTGCCCAGAGTGCTTCATCCTGCTCGTGGCGGCCTCAGTAGCGTCAGAGGTTTTGGCGCTCATGGGCCTGCGGTGCTTGTGGCGGCGGTGTCTTTGGCAGCGGTGCTTGTGGCGGCGGTGTCCTTGGCAGCGGTGCTTGTTGCAGCGATGTCCTTGGCAGCGGTGCTTTTTGGGGCTGTGTCCTTGGCAGCGGTGCTTGTGACGGCGGTATCTTTGGCAGCGGTGCTTGTGGCGGTGGTGTCTTTGGCAGTGGTGCTTGTGGCGGCAGTGTCCTTGGCAGCGGTGCTTGTGGCGGCGGTGTCTTTGGCAGCGGTGATTGTTGCGGCGGTGTCCTTGGCAGCGGTGCTTGTGGCGGCGGTGTCCTTGGCAGCGGTGCTTGTGGCGGCGGTGTCTTTGGCAGCGGTTCAGCTGCTGCCGGCGGTGTCTTTGGCAGCGGTCCAGCTGCTGGCGGTCCTGTCTTGGGCAGCGGGGCTGCTGCTGGCGGTCCTGTCTTGGGCAGCGGGGCTGCTGCTGGCGGTCCTGTCTTGGCTAGCGGGGCAGCTGCTGGCGGTCCTGTCTTGGGCAGCGGGGCTGCTGCTGGTGGTCCTGTCTTGGGCAGCGGGGCTGCTGCTGGCAGTTTTGTCTTGGCTAGCGGGGCAGCTGCTGGCGGTCCTGTCTTGGGCAGCGGGGCTGCTGCTGGTGGTCCTGTCTTGGACAGCGGGGCTGCTGCTGGCGGTCCTTTCTTGGCCAGCGGGGTTGCTGCTGGCGGTCCTGTCTAGGCCAGCGGGGCTGCTGCTGGCCGGCTCCTTGGCAGCGGGGCTGCTGCTGGCGGTCCTGTCTTGGCCAGTGGGGCTGCTGCTGGCGGTCCTGTCTTGGCCAGCGGGGCTGCTGCTAGCCGGCTCCTTGGCAGCGGGGCTGCTGCTGGCGGTCCTGTCATGGGCAGTGGGGCTGCTGCTGGCAGTCCTGTCTTGGGCAGCGGGGTTGCTGCTGGTGGTCAGCTCATTGGCAGAGGGGCTGCTGGCGGTCCTGTCTGGGGCAGTGGGGATACTGGCGGTCGGCTCTTTGGCAGGGGGGCTGCTGGAGGTCCTGTCTGGGGCAGTGGAGCTGCTGGCGGTCGGCTCCTTGGCAGCGGGGCTGATGGCGGTCCTGTCTGGGGCAGTGGGGCTGCTGGCAGTCAGCTCCTTGGCAGCGGGGCTGATGGTGGTCTTCTCCACTGTGCTGATCTTCCCAGACTTGCCGGTTTTCTTGTGCCCCTTCCCCACCTTGGAAGGTGTCGCAGCTGACTCCACACTCCCACCTGTACCCCTGGGAGTGGCTTTGGTGGCTGGTGTCTTTCCCCTCTCCCGCCGGGCACTGACCAACTTTTGATGCTTGACAGGTGAGGGACTAGCCATGCTGTGGGTCCTTGCCACACTGGCTGCCCTGCTGCCTGGTGCACTCCATAATCCAGTGACTACTGGCACCACTGGTCCCGCTGATGTTGTGGCTGAGGTGGGGGAAAGAGGTCAAGGCTGGACAGGAAAAGTTTCTTAGGAACACCGGGACGGGTAGATGGAGGGGGTTTGGGAGTGGAGGAAGAGGTAGTGGTCGCAGGAGGTGTATGTTTGCTGACTTTGGGTGAAGGTGTATGGGCTGGAGGCTGTCGTGAGGTGGATGGCTGTTGGGTGGGTGTGTGGCTGCGTTTGTGTACCTTGGGAGGTGGGCTCACAGACACACTGGGAGAGGACACAGGGGATGTGTGAATGGTAGTGGGGATGGTGATTGCACGTGATCGGGGTGTGATGGCGGGTGTGCTGGTGATGGACGTAGTGGCTGAAGATGTAGTGCATGCAGGTGTGAGTGGAGACGAGACTGGGAGGGATGAGGGAGACGAGGAGGAGGGAGACACAGTGGAGGCAGTGGATGTTGGTATGTCTGCATGTGTGTGATGCTTGCGTGAGTGCCTGTGGGATGTGTGGTGCTTATGTTTGCCAGAGCTTCCTTTGTGTGTTGAGGTATGTGCATGCTGGTCTGATGGTGTGCTTGGGATAGGCTGAGGTACAGGGGTGTGGGTCTGGGTGGAGGAAGTTGGAGGGGGGAGGCTAGAGACAGGGACAATGGCTGCCCTCAGTGTTGAGGCCAGAGTCTGAAAAGCATGCTGAAGGGCTGCCTGACCAGAATGAATGCCCTCCAGGAATGCATTGGTTTGTTGCAACTGCCTCTCCACACCCTGGATGGCATTCAAAATGGTAGACTACCCAACAGTGAGGGATCTGAGGAGGTCAATGGTCTCCTCACTGAGGGCAGCAGGGGTGACAGGGGCAGGGCCTGAGGTGCCTGGGGCGAAGGTGATGCCAACCCTCCTGGGTGAGCGGGCACGGGGCAAAGGCTGAGGGGCTGCTGGGAGGGCGGTGCTGGAGGGGGTGGTGGCGGCTGTACCTGTAGATGCGGAGGCACAGATGGGCCCGCCACCGCAAGGGAGCTCCCATCAGAGGACGAGTCCGTATCACTGGTGTCAGCTTCTGTCCCTGCCGTGGAGATCCCCTCGCCCTCCGTCCCACTGGTGAAATCGGAGTCTGTAGTCTCGCCCTCCAGGGCCATGTGGGATGCAGCTCCCTCCTGCTCCGGTGCCACTGCTCCTCCGCCTGATGATGCTAATGCACACAAGTACAGGGAGACCACAAAAGGTGGGGGAGACAGAAGAAAGACATGTTGAGTGCATGCATTACCGCTACCGTTGGCAGACACGACAGACACAGAAGCCCCCTGCACTACGCTGCGCACTTGGGGTCCACTATTCAATCCCTGGGACATGGCCTACAAGGCTATGGCCGATATCTGCACACATGGATGCCACAGGAGCCTGACTAGGTGTAGCTGGCACTGAACCCAGGTGGGGTGGGGTGACACAGGGTCTGCCTGAAAAAGGGGACTTAACTAGCACACTCACCCTGGCCTAGGAGAACCCACAGCCCACCTCCACTGCGGGCTGAATCAGCAGAATGAGAGTGTACTCACCCTCTTGTTACTTCTGTGATGCCCTCAAGAGCCCATCCAACTCCGGAAACGCCACCGCCAGGATCCTGAACATCAGGGGGATCATGGTGCGACGGGAACCCCTCCCACGTTGGGAGGCCATCCCCAGCTGGGCCTCCGCCGTCTTCTTGCTCCAGCGGCGAATGTACTCCCATCTTTTACGGCACTGGGTGCTCCGTCTGTGGTAGACCCCCAGGGTCCGGACGTCCTTGGCGATGGCAAGCCAAACATCCTTCTTCTGGTGGGCGCTGACCTACAGGAATTGTACAGGGGGAAAAAAAAGTTGTTACCAACTGCACCGTCACAGTCATTGGCCCACATCCTTACCCTTGCCATGTGGCACATGCGCTCACCGTCGTTTCATGCACGCCTCATTCCCCCCCCCCTATCTTTCATCCACCCCACTCCACACTGGCATTGCCCATATAGCATGCTCACAGTGTACTTACCTGTTTGTCTGGAGGACAGTAGAGTCACATGTACTGGGGGAGGACCCCATCCACGAGTTTCTCCAACTCCTCTGTGCTGAAGGCAGGGGCCCTTTTCCCAGACGCACGAGCCATTGTCTCTTCCAGACTGAGGTCACAGCAGCACTTGCAGTGTAGGTCCTCTCCTGTCGAAGATGAGGTATCGAATGATTGAACTGATATGAAATGGCGGTCACGTCCGCGGCGGTGCGTACCGTCACCGCCGGCGTACATCGTCATTAGCTCCTGGGACCCATAGGGTCCAATGTTAACCAATGCAGAATTGCGCCGCGGTCTTCGACCGCCTACCGCGACGGTGTACAACGCCAGTGCAGTTACCTCATATCCCATTGTCCCACTTTACAGGTCAAGCAGCTGCCATTTCAGGGGCCCACATGGCTTCATTTTTAACTGCATCACACATACCTAGGCCTTGGCTCAACACTCGTACAGGCAAATTTCGGGTTCTGAATAGTTTTCTGAGTAAGCTGTGTTTACGTACCTCTGAGTTGGTTGAATCTGTGCTCGCTGTTGTCCTCCATAGGCACCGTCCGCTGGGACATGTGAGGAGATGGCAGCTTCCTCCGGTGTACAGACCGCTGCTGGACCTGTTGACAATGGAGGAAAGACATGTAATCATCACCTACAGGCTTGATTGTGCCACAATCCTGGAACTGTGTGCCCCGTTGGAGCCAGACTTGATGTCAGCTATCCGCCATCCCACAGGGATCCCCCCTCAAGTGCAGGTGCTGTCAGTACTCCATTTCCTTGCAAGTGGGTCATTTCGACCAACAGTGGCCATAGCATCAGGAATGTCCAGCCTATGTTTTCCAACGTGTTGTCCAGAGTGTTGTCTGCCCTGCTGAAACACATGCGGAGCTACATCGTTTTCCCTCACGTGGAGGATTTGCCAACAGTGAAAGGTGACTTCTATGCCCTTGGACATATCCCCAACATCATAGGTGCCATTGGTGGGACACATGTAGCCTTGGTCCCGCCCCGCAGGAGTGAACAGGTGTACAGAAACTGGAAGAGTTACCATTCGATGAATGTGCAGATGGTGTGTTTGGCAGACCAGTACATCTCCCATGTTAAAGCCAACTTCCCTGGCTCAGTGCATGACGCTTACCTTCTGCGGAATAGCAGCATCCCTTATGTGATGGGGCAACTACAGAGGCACCGTGTGTGGCTTCCAGGTAAGCACCTGGAACCAAATCAGTGGGAATAGTTGTCTGGGTCTGGGGATATCCCTAAGAGTTTGTGTGTGTCTAAAAGTTGTCCCTCGCCATTTGCAGGTGACTCTGGTTACCCCAACCTGTCATGGCTACTGACCCCAGTGAGGAATCCCAGGACAAGGGCAGAGGAACGCTACAATAAGGCCCATGTTGAACTCGGCGGATTATAGAGTGGACCTTCGGCCTCCTGAAGGCCAGGTTCCTGTGCCTCCATATGACAGGTGGTTCCCTATTCTACTCACCAAAGAAGGTGCGCCAGATCATCGTGGCCTGCTGTATGCTTCACAACTTGGCTTTGCGAAGACAGGTGCCTTTTCTGCAGGAGGATGGTCCAGATGGAGTTGTTGTGGCAGCTGTGGAGCCTGTGGACAGTGAAGATGAGGAAGCAGAAGAAGAGGACATCAACAACAGGAACTCTGTGATCCTGCAATACTTCCAGTGAGACACAGGTAAGAAAACAAACCTGCCTACTACTGTCTGTCCTTTTCACCCAGTGTATGGTCACTGAGTTTTCACTTTCTCTTACGATTTCACAGATGTGGGTCCCACTGTGTGACATCTGCTTTGTTTCCTCATGGACTAGAGCTGTGTGACATAGGTATGTTGACATTACCATTGAAAGAGCATTTTGTCACTGTAATTGCTAATACACTAATTCGAAATCACAGACGGACTCCAGATTGTTTTGTGCTTTAAGGGTGTTTATTTAAGTGCTCAATATTGGAGGGGGTTGTTAAATTGTGAGGTGGGATGGTGGAGGAATGTCCTTGGCAGAGTCCAAGCTATGAGTCTCACAGGTGCATTGTCCAAAGGAGCATAGGGAGTGGAGCTGGGGCAGTTTGAGGATGGACAGGGTGACAAGGTGGGACAAAAGGATGACAATTAGGGTGGTCTCATTTCTTGGCGGGGCTCTTGGCATCGTTCTCTGTCTTTGTCTTGGATCTCAGGGACCATTTGCGGGGTGGTTCTCCATTTGCGAGGGGTGGGGTGCTGATGTGGTGGTCCTGTGGCGTTGCCTCCTGTCCACTAGCGCCGGCGGAGGTGGTGGCCAGTTCATCGTCCAGGCTAGTGTCAGGGGCCCCTTGTTGTACCACAGTGTCCCTCCTGTTGTTGAGGACTTCCTTCAGCACCCCTACGATGGTGCCCAGGGTGGAATTGATGGATCTGAGATCCTCCCTGAAGCCCAAATACTGTTCCTCCTGCTGCCGCTGGGTCTCCAGAAATTGGCCAGAACCGTTGCCATCGTCTCCTGGGAATGATGGTAGGCTCCCATGATGTTGGAGAGGGCCTCGTGGAGAGTGTGTTCCCTGGGCCTGTCGTCCCCCTGTAGCACAGCAGACCTCCCAGTTCCCCTGTTCCCTGGGCCTCTGTCCCCTGAACCGTGTGCCCACTGCCACTGCCCCCAGGTCCTTGTTGTTGTTGGGGTAGTGGGTTAGCCTGGGTTCCCTGTAGTAGTGGACACACTGCTGATTGACGTGTCCTGGGAACAGAGGTATGGGCCCGCTGGGTGTGTGCTGTGCTAGTGTTTCCAGAGGGAGGAGGCTCTGTAGTGGCCTGTCACTGTGTGAGGGGAACCGACTGTCCTGAGGTCCCAGATGGGCCGGGCTGGTCGTCTAGATCCAGTTGGACAGAGCTGCTGTCATCACTGTGGGCCTCTTCTGTTGGTGGTGTGGACATGTCTGGACCCTCCTGTCCAGTGACGTTGGGTAGGGGTCCTGCAGGGGTGTAAAAGCATGATTATTGCATCTGTGTGTGCCATGGTGTGCAATGGGTGGGTGACCGTGTACCCCAGTGCTTGCATTCCTGTGTGGGACCTTGTGTGAGGATGGTTTGGGGGGTGTATGGGTATGTGCAGTGGCCATGCTTTGGTGATGTGTGTCCATGCTTTGGTTTTGCATGCAGGGCTTGGTGTTGGGATGTGTGGTTTGTGATATTGGGACATTTGTGAGGAGTTGGAGTGATGGGGGTGAGAACGAGGGTGGGGGTGTGTGATAGCATGCAGGTAGGGTGGGGGATGTAATAGTTAAGATTTGACTTACCAGAGTCCATTCCTCCAGCTACTCCTGCGAGGCCCTCAGGATGCAGAATAGCCAAGGCTTGTTCCTCCCATGTTGTTAGTTGTAGGGGAGGAGGTGGGGGGCCGCCGCCAGTCCTCTGAACCGCAAGGTGGTGTCTTGAGACCACGGAACGCATCTTCCCCCGTAGGTCATTCCACCTCTTCCTGATTTCATCCCTATTTCTTGGATGTTGTCCCACTGCGTTGACCCTGTCCACTATTCTTTGCCATAGCTCCATCTTCCTAGCTATGGAGGTGTGCTGCACCTGTGATCCGAATAGCTGTGGCTCTATCCGGATGATTTCCTCCACCATGACCCTGAGCTCCTCCTCAGAGAACCTGGGGTGTCTTTACCGTGCCATGGGGTGGTGTGGGTGATGTGTGGGGTGGTGTGTGTTATGATGTGTGGGGTGATATTTAGTGGTGTGTTGTGTGAGGTGTGTGGATGTTGTGTGAGTGATGGTGTTGAGTGCCTGTGGATGCTTGTTTGTAGATTGTGGTGTCTCTCTCTGGCCTTCTTTCTGACTTTTTTGTCGTAAGGGTTTGTGGGTAACGTGGGTGTGTGTTTTATATTGTATTGGGTGTGTGGGAGTGGTGTGTCTATGTGTATCAGGTATGTGTATTTGGAATTGTCCAATGTGGTAGTGTTTTGTAAAAGTGTGTGTATTTTGAGCGCGGCGGTGTGTACCGCTAATGGAATACCGCTGTTGAAAGACCGCTGCGTGGATTCGTGGGTCGTGATAGTGTGGGCGTATTCCTGTTGGCGTGACGGTGGAGGTTTTGTTATCGCCAGTTTATCACTGACCTTTGGTGTGGCGGACTTGTGTGGGTGTCTCAATTTTGGTGGATTCTGAGCAGTGGGTCATAATGACCGTGGCAGAATTCCGCTGCCGTGGCGGTGTGTTGGCAGTCTTCTGCACGGCGGTAAGCGGCTTTTACCGCCAATGTTGTAATGACCCCCTATGACTGCTAAAAAGACTCCTTCAATGCTGTGAAAGATAGCATTGAGTTTTCAGTCTTTCCACACTACCTGTAAATGTTAAAAGATGAGATTGACATTAATGCAGGTGAGATAGCTATGGGGAGTTCACAAAGTTCTAGACCACTAAGTCAAGATCCTTTTCAATAACCAGTTATTCAAAATGAAGCAGCCATAGCTATGGATGAGGTGGAGACTACAATGCAGCAAGCAATAGAGGAAATTGTTGATTTCAAACAGTTAGAACAACAACTAAACAACAAACAGAAAGAAATGTATATTGAAGTTAAAGGTAAAATGTAGCACAGATTTCTGCAGGAAAAGAAACAATGTGCATGCTCTTCGTTTAAACCACTACTACTATACATCAGTGGTAAAGCTGGCACCGGAAAAAAAACATTCTAATTGAAGGCCTTACTGCTTATCTACAGAAGCCTACTGATTCAAATATATCATGTGTAGTAACAGCGCAAACAGAATTAACTATCCACATCATTAAAGGAATTACCTTACATCAGCTACTGGTAAGGCTTTTCACAAAGTTTCCAGAGTTTTGAAAAACTCAAGCTCAGTAAGGTGAGCCTGGTATCATATTTAACGCTTGCCCTCATACACTTAAGAATGCAGCAAATTTTAAAATCATAGGTGGTCATTATGACATTGGCAGTCAGCTGACCGCCACACTGGCAATGGGGTAGGTCTATTGCCAGGCTGGCGGTGAATATTATGACACAGCAGACCACCAGGATTTTCAGGGCAGAGCCACCGCCACCGCCACCAAAAGCCTGGCGATAACAAATCACATAACGGAGACCCTCACCTGCAGGGACACAGAGGAGTCCGCGGCCGCCATAGAACCCCAACTGGAGGTCCTGCTGATGCTGTACCACATGATCGTAGTCCGGAGCAGCAACACAGATGACGACGGTGAGTACAGCCACCTAGGACACAAGGGAGGGAGGTGAGAGTGACACACCCACACAACACACACCATACACACATATCACACACCGAGAAATATCTGCAGAGAAATTCAACAACAACATAAGCCAGGAGCAAAGAAAGCCAGGACGCATACCTTTTGTCCAACCACTGTAATTCGGTGGAAACAGAGACCTAAATAAAATAAAAGATAGATATATACAGAAAGGGTCATTGATCAGTCCAATTACAGTTTAAAGCCACTGGGCAATGTCCAAGGCCCAACTTGACTTTTGACAGCCCAGGTCACTCCACTGGGAAGGGGCATCATCCTGATGGTAGACAGACAACTCAGGGGGTGGGTGTTTTTCTTTGGAGGGGTGACCTCGGTCTTGGGTTTGAGAGGGGGCGGTTCCTTGCTCCCTTGCTTAGGAGGCAAAAGTGGTGGCTTGGAGCTGGGGGCCAGAATGCCACTCTTGTGCCCCTTAGGGGTAGGTGTAGCTGCAGGGGGAGGGACATGAGTGGACCGGGAGCTGGAGGTACTGGGCTGGGGGAGAAGGAGCTTCCGCTTAGGGGCAGGACAGGAGGAGGGAAGAGGTCAAGATGGGTAAGGAAAAGTTTCTTAGGTCCAATGTGGTGGGTTGTGGGAGGAGGTTTGGGAGTTGAGGTAGAGGGAGTGGTTATAGGAGAAGTAGGTGTGCTGGACTGGGTTGCAGGTGCATGGACAGTGTGAGTGTGTGAGGTGGATGGCTTTTGAGTGTCTGAGTGGGAGCGTTTCTGTGTCTTTGGATGGGGCAGATTGGGTGGGAGAGGACAAACAGGATGTGTGTATATATGTTGTGGTGGTGTCTGCAAGTGAGGTGGGTGTGATGACACTGGCTGCCATCAAAGAGGTGGCCCAAGCCTTAAACGATCTCTGTAGTGCAGCCAAGCCACGTGAATTCCTTCTAGGTAGGGATTGCATTGCTGCAACTGGGATGCCAGCCCCTCGATGGCATTCACTATCGTTGACTGCACTATAGAGAGGGATCTCAGGAGGTCAATAACCTCCTCAGTGAGGGCAGGAGGGCTGACTGGGGCAGGGCCTGAGGTGCCTGGGGCAAAGGAGATGCCCACCCTCCTGGGCAAGTGGGCATAGGCAACTGGGTGGCAGACTACTGGGAGGGCAGTGCTGGTACGGTGTTGGCAAAAGATGTTGTGGCTGGGGAGTCCCAGAGAGTTTCATCTCCACCAGGGAGCTTCCATCGGAGGAGGAATCAGTCAGTAGTATCAGCTCCTGTCCCCTCCATGGTGCTCCCTACGCCCTCCAACCCACTGGTCCTCTCAGCATCGGTGAACTCTGCCTCCTGGGTCCCGTGGGCTGCAGCTCCCCCAATTGCCGGTACCCCTGCTCCTTCGCCAGATGATGCTAATGCACACAAGGACAGGATAAGAAAAGGAGAGAGGGTGGGGGAGAAAGAAAGGGAGCACCCGTTCAATTACAGCAACAATAGAAAATATGGCATTCACATCATAATCACTCACTGGGAATAACACTATGCAGTATGAATCACAATGACAAACCATTACGTGGGAACAACAGCAGAAATGAACCCAAACACCCCTTTTTTTCTACCCTTTCACTGTTTTCTACATACTTCAGACTGTCATCCACTTATTGCAGTCAGAATTATTTAAAACACTTTTTTTTGCTTTAAACTACACCCTATGGGCAAGGTGTACAAACACTTTTGCATTTCTTAATGATCGAGATCTGTATTTCGGGCCGTTAAGAAACACAAAATGGCCTTTTTCCGATGTGCAAAGGCCTTCAGGAAATCACAAATCTGTATTTTCTATCCTGTAGAAATCTCAATTTATGATCCCCAGAATAGGAAATCTCAAATAGGGATTACCCAATTGCAAATCCTATTCTGATGTGCAAAGCATTTCCTAAATGTGATTTTGGCAGTTAGGAAATGCAATTATCATCAACTTGAAGTTGATGGTAACCATGTGCAAAACACCTTAAAATGCTTTTCTAAAAAATTGTAATAGAGCACACACATGCCCCTTGGTCATATGTTGTTGTACACATGCACCACTATTTCTGTGGTGCACCAAGGGGGCCCTTTTGCCCATTGCCATCCTCGGTTTTGCATTTCCCAAATAGTGATTTCCTATAGACTGAGATACCCAGGCACATGCTAATGCATGTTCCTAATTGGAAATAGCTATTTGAGAAATACAAAACCAGCCCATTGACAAAAATTTAATGGGATTCCTTATTTGTGATTTCCTAAATAGCCATTTCGATGAAGTCACTATTTAGGAAATCCAGAATTGCATTTTAGTACATCTGGCCCTAAATCACATACCTGTGCAATATGTTTGTTGGTCTGCATTTTTGCCTTTCAATATCAGTTGGAATCTATCTTCACTAAAAGTATAAAAAAAAAGCAGAAGAATGGTACACCACTCTGATGCAAGGCAACCATTAATGGCAACCTTTTCAAATTTACTTTCAAGGTTACTCAGGCATAAAACAAATCATAAGCCTCTTTTCATATTGGCCTATGTCACACTCATTCTGAACTGGTTAATATTATTAACCAAAAGAAGCTCACTGCCCTGGGGGTTTTGAGAGAATTTGTGAATCTACCATGAGCTCAGCACGGTCCCCATGTAAAATCGCAGCTGGTTTGGCAATCCACACATGAGTGTAAAAGCCGTTTTTAATAATGTATTGGCAATCATTGTCATTAATACGCTATGTGCTGTACATAAATAAATTAGTACTTAAAGACTACATAATGATCATTACTTCTGTAATCATACTTGTCTCACAAGCAATCTAGTCTTTTTAGCCTCCTTTCCTCTTTCTCCTGCAGCTCTGTTACCATGGTGACCAAGTTTGAAACATTTTCTTCTAGCAGTAGGTCACAAGTTCACACCATTTTCAGAGAGCTTTACAATATTGTGTAAACCAACTGTAGCAAGTGTGGTTGAGTGTTTAAAATTACAACCATATCCCAAACACCTTTACTTTTGTGTTAATTTTCCAAAATCAATCACATATGTACTTACATTTGTATTACTATCAATACTTACATTTAAGCACTATAACATTTACACCATTCAATCAAATTTGATCTTTTAAACTTTAGATGCAAACCTTTATTTTAACTGACTTTCAATTGAATTCTGTAACATTCTGCTGCAGCCTTCTGCTGTGTGCTACTTCACCTTTCCTCCAAAATGCTCTGAGTATTGATTGTGGGCCATAACTTAGTATTTTGAGCCAGAGACAGTACTAGAGAGAGTGGCGTTATTAGGGACTTGGGTTTGTCTAAAGTGGACATTACTTGGGTTGGCCAGAGAGAGTTAAAGTAGCATAAACTGCTGCCTTTGGTTGAAAGCATTGTAGATTGCCAACATCCAGGCCTCATGTTTGTGCACTGTGGTGGTAATGACCTGGGCACAGTTACGGCGGTAGGACTGGAAATCCTAAAGGAGAATACTTTTTCTTAATTAATTGTACTTTTCCCTCACTCTGCCTTGATGTCCCCCAACATATGCCAATGGCAGAAATGGAAGTAGTCAAATGAATTCTGTCCACAGATAGAAAAGTAAGGAAACATGTGAATAAAACTTTTTCTGCATTCCTCAGGTACCATAGCATTGGTTTAATCTACAACAACAATTTATGCTTTGACATGGAGGATATATAGAAAAGTGATGGAGTTCACTTCACAAAGAAAGGCAGTCCTTCTTCTTCTTGTCTTGTTCCTGTAGGGATCTGAGGTAGTATGCAGCTCTGCCAGTTTTATCCTTGCTCCTGGGGGTGGAAAGCAGGGGGGCCTCATCCAATTACGTGCAGGCCACCACCCTCTTGCGTGACCACATCCTGGCAAATGTGGCAAAAATCAATCTCAGGGAGCAAAATTCTCCTAAAATTCAAAATGGCAAACATTCCATTACAGAAGTTAGTTCTGGCTGAGCCCACCCTCTGGTGTGGTTATGTTTTCCTTGGCACACCTCTTTCCAGCCCTCTTTCAATTTAATCAGGGGGCATCTGTCTATCTCGGTTTGCAGCAAATGGGGGCGGTACAGTTTCTGTCCCCAAAATCCTTCCCTCCTTTGAAGACCAATTTGGCTACCTTCCCCATCCTGTTCCATCATTTGCTGAGGCAGATATCCTCCCACCGGATGCTCCCTTTGTGTCAGCCCAGGCCGCTTCACACCTTAATGAGACAGCTTGGGTCAGGCTGCCAGGAGCTGACCAATCCGAGAAGGTCACTACAGAGCTGAAGATGGTAACATTTAGGAAGAGTTCTAAACCTCTTTCTAGGTACAGGTTATATTAAATTCAACAGTGGCAAGTTGTTGGATTTCGCATAACTCTTAATTTGATGCTAAACATGCCATATGCAGCTCCTTTCTATGGAAAATAAGACTTCATTATTTTAAAATAAAGTCTCCCTATGTTAGTCTATAGAGCTCATTCACTACAATGGGGGAAAATAAATAGCTGTTTTTCCCTCACCAGGACTTATAAAAAATCGTTTATAAAGTCCTTGCTTACAGTTACACTGCACCCAATCGTGGGGGCACCTAGGGCACACCCTAGGGATGACCTAAATGTGAAATAAGGTAGCTTTCGAATTTGGAAGTACTTTTAATTCCAAAGTCGAATTTGGGGTTAACTTTATCTTAAAAGCAGCCAGCAAGACAGGCATGCCTTTACAATGACAATGGGCACCACAGCAGTGTACCTGTGGGTGCACTAACTATGCTGGGGTCCATAAACCTACATGACATACCATATACTAGGGACTTATAGGTAGGTTGATAGAGCCAATTATAATTAGCCTAATTTGCATAATCTATTTTACACAGAGCACTGGCCTCGGGACTGGTTAGCATTCCCCCTGGCATAGTCAAGAGTCAGTACCACAAGTATCTTTCCAAAAAGTTTGAAGATGACAGGGCAAAAAGGAGGACTTTCCTACAACAGGCAAGTAAAAAACACTTTTTCTATAGAAACTAGCCCCTAACTATAACTACCTAGTGGCAACCGTATATATATATATATATATATATATATATATATATATATATATATGTATATATATATATGTATATATATATATATAAAAAAGCACAACTTTCATGTAGCAAAAAAACATATCAAGATAAATCTTGTAAGTATGTTCCTGTTAGAAAGAGAGAGAGATCTGCATTTTGTGGTAATTTTCCCATGAAATTTAGATCCTCATTTTGTGGTAATTTTTCCATGATATTGAGCAGAGGGTTTACATGTCTGCTGCAAAGAACAGATCTGTAGTTTATGGCAATAGCTGATTTGATTAGTAAAGCATGCCAGTATCAGCGCTTTAAAACAAATCAAATGTATGTAAGAGGGGGGCATTGGAGAGATGATGGGCCTTTTTTCTGGGTGGTAGTGAGGAAATACAAGGAGGAGGTCATGGGATGGGAGCGCCACAAATGATTGTCGCACTGGACGCCATCAGAGCTAAAACTGTGATGATGGGCATGTGTTATGGTGAAGTAAAAGTGTGTCTTTTTTTATTTTTCAGTGTCTTTGGAGAACGTGCTGATTGAGGGAAGAAGCAAAGGTAAAGTGACTAATGTTATTTGCAGTCCCACAAATCACTCACACACACATCCACCAGCAATCTTGTGAACAACATATCTGCCTTCTATGTAGGCTAGTGTTTTAGAAAGACATTTTAGCCAGTTGCAGAGATGGCATCTCATTGGATTACTGCTGCTCAAGCCCTAACTTGGGTTATGGAGGACAGCTCGGAGTCAGGATCAAAGTCAGTGACAGCAGATCCTGAGACAGCATCTGAAGGAGAGGACAGTGGAACAGAATCTGGAAGAGATTTTTCTGTCAGCAGAGTCCTGTCTGATGACTACTCTTCCAGTTATTCTGTGGGAGATGATGAGGACAGTCTTGCTGTCCATTCACAAGTACAGTGTATGCAGCAGGAAAACAGTATCAAATTAGCCAAACCCAGAGAGCAGGCTAGTGTGGTGGCAAGCACAGACAGAGTGCTCTCTTGCCAGCCCACCAATTTAGTTCAGAACCAAATCCCACCTTTTACTGGTGATGCTGGATGTAAAGTCAATATGGCCAAATTTTTGTCAATTCACTACGTCCTTCTCTTTTTGGATGTTGACTTCCTTCTGCAAACAGCACCGCAAACAAATTTGTGTGCTGAACAATTTCTGAGGAAGCAGGGAGGAACTCTAGGGCCCCATTCTAGGACACACCAGTGGACTCCTGTTAGAAATGGGGTCTTTGTTTGGCAGTCAGGTTACCCCCTGTCCAAGCAAGGACCCTCACTCTAGTCAGGGTAAGTCACTCACAATCCAAATTATACCGTGCCACCCACTGGTAGCTTGGCACTGAGCAGTCAGGCTTAACTTGGAAGGGAATGTGTAAAGTATGTGTGCAATAAATCATGCAATAACACAGTACAGCACCGCAAAAATACACCACACAGTGTTTAGAAAAATATATAATATTTATCTGGATAACTGCAGGTCAAAACAATTAAAATGCAATAGGTATATCTTGAGATATCACTAGAAAAGTGATTTAAAGGCTCTCATTACAACCCTGGCGGTCAGAGATAAAGCGGCGGTAATACCGCCAACAGGGCAGCGGTAAAAAAAATTGAACTATGACCACGGCAGCAACTGCCAACACAGACAGCCACTTTAACACTCTGACCGCCACGGCGGTAGCAACAAGCACTGCGGCGGTAACTGTCAACAGCCAGGCGGAAGACAAAGTACCACCCACAGTATTACGAAACACCAATCTGCCACCTTTTCTGGGGCAGTACCAACGCTATCAAGAGCACGGCGGAAACAATACACAGAAGGGAAACGACTCACCTCTGGAGACTCAAGGAAGAACCATTGACGCCATGGAGCCCGAACTACAGGTGTTGCCCAGGCTGGTCTACCTCCTCCCACACCAGGAAACCAACACCAATGAAGATGACCACAGTGTGTACCGCCCCTAGCACACAGGGGAGGGGGGAGCAAAAAGAGAGTGACACACACATGCAACACGCAACACCCCCACCATCAACACCATACACACAAACAGATGCAGTAACATTACATATTCACCCCGTACCCCTCAGGAATAATGCAAGGACAAAAGGAAGTGATTGAAGTGAATGTAATAGGATCAAAATCCTGAAAAACATCCTCAAATTATATACAGTGTTTACAGATTCACAAATGGAGGGACAATGCCCAGTTCATAATGTCCGTGGGCCACAGGGCCATATCACATAGGCCAAGGCCCCACTTGTCTCCTGCCTCAATACGGAGAGAACACTGCTGGGGCATCAGGGGATGGGGAGTGGGGAGGCACCTCATCCAGAAGATGGGACAACAAAACTGGTCCTGGAGGGGGCTACATGCCCTGTGCGATTTCCTGGGGAGTGCAAAGCCACAGTCTCTCAAGTGGGTGGTTTGCCTACTGCTTGGTCCTGGGGAGTGCAAGGCCACAGTCTCTCAAGTGGGTGGTTCGCCCACTGCTTGGTGCTGGGGAGTGCAAGGCCACAGTCTCTCAAGTGGGTGGTTTGCCCACTGCTTGGTCCTGGGGAGTGCAAGGTCACAGTCTCTTTAGTAGGTGGCTACTTCCACTGGTTCTGGAGGGGATATTGTGCCCAGTGTGCTTCATCCTGGCAAGGAGGGGGTGAGTGGATGCCTTCTTCCACTGGTTACGGAGGGGACCTTGCGCTCAGTGATGCAGATCTTGGGGAGTGCAAGGTCACAGTCTCTCACCTCGGTGTCAGACCCATGAGATTTGCAGTGGGCAGAATGCGTGACACTCCATGGAGGATGGACTACAGTCCATTCACCAGCGGCGACGGCTGCACAGTGGTGGCAGTGCCGGTGCTGGTATCGGTGCTGTCAGTGTTGGGGGGAGGCTCCAGCCCTTCCCCTGCAGCCTTGGATGGCTGCCCACTGGGGCTGCTGCTGCTGTCAGTGATGCTGGTGGTGGTGCTGTCAGCGGTGGGGGGAGGCTCCAGCCCTTCCCCTGCAGCCTCGGACGGCTGCCCACTGGGGCTGCTGCTAGTGATGCTGGTGGTGGTGCTGTCAGTGGTGGGGGGAGGATCCAGCCATTCCCCTGCATCCTTGGACTGCTGCCCACTGGGGCTGCTGCCAGTGATGTTGGTGGCGGTGCTGGTGGTGGTGTTGTTGGCGGTGCTGTCAGTGGGGATGGGGGCTCTAGCCCTTCCTTTGCAGCCTTGGACGGCTGAAATGCCATGATTGGTGTTGGGGGCCAGATTCAGCTCCAGCACCAGGCCTACTATCCTTCCTGCTTGCAGTTGCCGGCCCTTTGTCCTTGGCCTTGGCAGCTGGTGGTCCCCTCTTGCCCTTGGCAGATGGTGGTCCCTCCTTGCCCTTGGCAGCTATTGGCCCCTTTTTGCCCTTGGCAGCTGGTGGTCCCTCCTTGCCCTTGGCAGCTGGTGGTCCCTTCTTGCCCTTGGCAGCTGGAGCAGGCACACTTGCAATGCTGATGGGTGTCTCCTTGGAGCTCTCACACAGCAGTAGCTGCCGAAACTACAGTGGCAGTGGCCTGGGTGGCTGAGGTGCTGGCCTGGGTTCTGCCCACCCTGGCCCGAAGTGAAGGATGAGGGGAGGGGCAGGGAAGAGGTCAAGGGTGGAGAGGAAATGATTCTTAGGGACACTGGGGCAGGAAGAGGGTGAAGGTTTGGGATTGGAGGAAGAAGGAGTGGTAGTTGGAGGTGTCTGTCTGCTGTGTTTGGGTGCAGGTGCGTGGGCTGGATGCTGTTGTGAGGTGAATGGCTTTTGGGTGTCTGAGTGCTTGCTACTTTGGGAGGAAGGGGCACAGACACAGTGGGAGAGGACACAGGGGACATGTGCATGGATGTGGGGGTTGTGACTGCCAGCGAGGGCTGTGTAATGATAGGCGTGTTGGTGATGGAGGTTGTGGATGAGGATGTAGTGCATGTACGTGGGAGTGGAGACGCTACTGGAAGGGAGGTGGACGAGGAGGAGGAGGGGGACCGAGTGGAGGCAGTGGATGTTGGCGTGTCTGCAACTGGATGGTGTTTGTGTGAGTGCCTATGTGATGATGCGTGTGCTTGTGTTTGCCTGAGCCACTCCTGTGTGTTGTCTTGGGTGCATGCTGGTCTGATGGTGTGCCTTGGATAGGTTGGGGTTGAGCGGAATGGGACTGGGTAGAGGAAGTTGGAGGAGGGAGCTTAGAGACAGGAACAATGGCTGACATCAGGGAGGAGGCCAGAGCCTGGAATGATCTCTGTTGGGCTGCCACACCAGAGAGAATGCCATCCAGGAATGCATTTGTTTGTTGCAAATGTCCTGCCATCACCTGGATGGCATTCACTATGGTTGACTGCCCAACAGAGATGGATTGCAGGAGGTCAATAGACTCCTCACTCAGGGCAGCAGGGCTGACTGGGGCAAGGTCTGAGGTGTCTGGAGCGAAGGAGTTGCCCACTCTCTTGGCTGAGGGGCTGCTGGGAGGACGGTGCTGCTACGGGAGTGGTGGCTGACCTGTAATTGGGGTGGTCACAGAGGTGTCTGCCACCACCAAGAAGCGTCCATCGGAGGAGGTATTACTTTCAGAACTGTCATCTCCAGTCTCTGCCGTGGTGCTCCCTTCACCCTCCGTCTCACTGGTGCCCTCACCATTGGTGGATTCGGCCTCATGGGCCATGTGGGATGCAGCTCCCTCTGTCACCGGTGCCTCTGATTCTCCGCCAGATGATGCTAATGCACATAAGGACAGGGTGACATAACAAAAAGGGGGAAGAAGAGACAGAGGATACCCTTGGTCAATGCCAGCAATAACACCACCGTTGGCATGCACATCACCGTACAGCCCCATGCACTAGGCAATGCACTACCAGTCACGATGCAAGTCACCAGGCCATGGAGAATAATGCCTAACGCCATTAGCAGCATACCAGAGACCCACTGATCCCTGCTTAGTAGTGGATGCCCACTAGCATATTTGGGGGGGAGTGCTACAGCTCTTGCCCAACATGGAACCTACCCTGCAATGTCCAACCTGGCCTAGGGACACCCACAGGCCCACATCCCCCACCAAGAGAACACCCACCAGGCGCCATTTGCAGAATTGGTAAATGTACTCAACCCCTTGTGGCTGCTGTGATTGCCTGAAGCGCCCATCCAATTCCGGATAGGCCACCGACAGTATGTGGACCTTCAGGAGGGTCAGGGATTGACAGGCACCCCTTACACGTTGGGAGGCAATCCCTAGCTCATCCACTGCCATCGTCCTTGCCCAGCGTCCCAGGTCCTCCCACCGTTTGTTAGAGTGAGTGCTTCACCTGTCGTAGACCCCCAGGGTCCGCACATCCTTGACGATGGCACACCATATACCCTTTTTCTGATGGGCGCTGACCTGCAGAAAAAAGAACATATAAGAAGGGATCAGTCCTACTGTCCGGCCTGTTACACCGACCCACCATATCTCTCCTATCGCCTTGAGCACATACATTGACCACATACATGCAGCACTCTGCATAGGACCCCGCAACCACCACCGCCTTACACAATGCCTTCTCACACAGCACTCCATGCATTCATTCCCCATGCATCACGCACACAGTGTACACACCTGTTGGTCTGGAGGCCCATAAAGCAATCGGTGCTGGGGTAGGATCCCATCCACCAGTCTCTCCAACTCTGCAGCGGTGAAGGAAGGGGCCCTTTCCCCAGAGACTCGAGCCATGGTCGCTTCCAGACACAGGTCACAGCAGCTCTTGCAGTGTAGGTCCTCTCCTGTTGAAGCTCAGGTAGCAAGTGAGTGAACAGATAAAAAATTTCGGTCATGTCCACGGCGGTGCGTACCATCACTGCCGGCGTACATCACCATTGTATACTGTACCCCATAGTGCCCAATGATAACCAATGAGCAGTTGCACAGCGGTCCTCCACCGCCTCCCGCATCGACGCACAACGTAAGCGGAATGACCTCATTTCCACCTGTCCCTCCACACAGGACAAGCGTCCGCCATTTCAGGGGGGTACAGGCCATGGCACATAACTGCATCACAGCAGACATAAGCACATTTAGGGACTACACCTAAACATACTGTTTCTGTCACAACATGTAAAACATGCGAAACTGGACAAAGGGAAGGGTAGTGACCACTCCCCTGTCCATCACCACCCCAGGGGTGGTGCCCAGAGCTCCTCCAGTGTGTTCCAGACCTCTGCCATCTTGAATGCAGAGGTGTGAGGGCACAATGGAGGCCTCTGAGTGGCCAGGTGCTTACTTAACTAGGTGGCCAATCCTACTCTGAGGGCTATTTAGGGTGTCTCCTTTGGGCTTCTCTTCAGATAACGAATGCAAGAGCTCACCAGAGTTCCTCCGGATCTCCCTCTTCGACTTCTGCCAAGGATCCACCATTGACTGCTCCAGGACGCCTGAAAAACTGCAACAAAGTAGCAAGAAGACTACCAGCAACATTGTAGCACCTAATTCTGCCGGCTTTCTCGACTGTTTCCTGGTGGTGCATGCTCTGGGAGCTGTCTGCCTTCACCCTGCATTGGAAGACAAGAAGAAATCTCCTGTGGGTCAACAGAATCTTCCCCCTGCTAATGCAGGCACCAAACATCTGTGCAGCGGTCCTCTGGGTCCCCTCTCATCGTGACAAGCATGGTCCCTGGAACACAGGAGCTGGATCCAAGTGATCCCGACAGTCCAGTGGTCCATCTGTCCAAATTTTGTGGAAGTAAGTCCTTCCCTCCCACGCCAGACAGTAATCCTGTATACTGCGTGAACTACAGCTCCTAGGGCTTCTGTGCACCTTTGCAAGGAATCCTTTCTGCACAGCACATCCCAGGTCCCCAGCACTCTGTCCTGCATTGCTCAACCCGCTGAGTTGACCACCGGCTCCGTGGGACTCCCCTTTGTAGCGTTGAGACAACTGCTGTACTTAGTTCACTTGAACCCATGTTCAAGTGCTTCTGTGGGTGCTGTATGCTTCTGTGTGGGCTCTTTGTATTGCTGAGTGCCCTCTCTGTCTCCTCCTCCAAGGGGTTACCTCCTGGTCCTTCCTGGGCCCGGGCAGAACACATTTTCTTCAACTGTGACCTTTGCAGCTACCAAGGCTTGTTTGTGTTTTTTCTGCATGTAAACAACTCTGCATCCTCCAGCACTCCGTGGGACATCTTCTGTGCAAAGGAGAAGTTTCTGGCATCTTCCGTTGTTGCAGAATCTTCAGCTTCCTCCACCCAGAGGCAGCCATTTTGCACCTTCATCCGGGGATTAGTGGGCTCCTGCCCCCACTGGACACTTTCGTGACTCTTGGACTTGGTCCCCTTCCTTTTCAGGTCCTCAGGTCCAGGAATCCTTCTTCAGTGCTTTGCAGTTAGTTGTTGTCTTTGCAGATTCTCCTATCACGACTTTAGTGTGTTTCTGGTAAAGTTGGGTCACTTTACTCCTACTTTTCAGGGTCTTGGGGTGGGGTATCTTGGACACCCTTAGTGTTTTCTTACACTCCCAGCGACTCTCTACACTCTGCACTAGGCCTGGGGTCCCTAAGTGGTTCGCATTCCACTTTCTTAGTATATGGTTTGTGTTGCCCCTAGGCCTATTGCATCCTATTGTATTCTACAGTGTTTGCACTACTTTCTAACTGTTTACTTACCTGATTTTGGTTTGTGTGTATATTTTGTGTATTTTACTTACCTCCTAAGGGAGTATATCCTCTGAGATATTTTTGGCACATTATCACTAAAATAAAGTACCTTTATTTTTAGTAAGTCTGAGTATTGTGATTCTTATGATATAGAGGGTCATTCTGACCCTGGCGGCCGGTGGCCGCCAGGGCCACCGACCACGGGAGCACCGCCGACAGGCTGGCGGTGCTCCAATGAGCATTCTGACCGCGGCGGTTCAGCCGCGGTCAGAAGCGGAAAGTCAGCGGTCTCCCGCTGACTTTCCGCTGCTCATTGGAATCCTCCATGGCTGCGGAGCGCGCTCTGCAGCCATGAGGATTCTGACCCCCCCTAACGCCATCCAGTTCATGGCGGGAAAGCCGCCATGAACAGGATGGCGGTAGGGGGGGTCGCGGGGCCCCTGGGGGCCCCTGCCGTGCCCATGCCAATGGCATGGGCATGGCAGGGGCCCCCGTAAGAGGGCCCCAAAATGTATTTCACTGTCTGCCTTGCAGACAGTGAAATACGCAACGGGTGCAGTAGCACCCGTCGCACCTTCCCACTCCGCCGGCTCGATTACGAGCCGGCATCCTCGTGGGAAGGTCGTTTTCCCCTGGGCTGGCGGGCGGTTTAACTGGAACCGCCCGCCAGCCCAGGGGAAAACTCGTAATACCCGCCGCGGTCTTTTGACCGCGGCGCGGTAATTTGGAGGGCGGGATCCTGGCGGGCGGCCTCCGCCGCCCGCCAGGGTCATAATGAGGCCATAGTGTTATGTGATATAAGTGGTATGGTAGGAGCTTTGCTTGTCTCCTAGTTCAGCCTAAGCTGCTCTGCTATAGCTACCTCTATCAGCCTAAGCTGCTAGAACACTACTAATCTACTAATAAGGGATAACTGGACTTGGCACAAGGTATAAGTACCATCAAGTACCCACTATAAGCCAGGCCAGCCTCCTACACAACTTGCAATGCAATTTACTCTGAGGATATTTATGAAAATAACCTGCTGCTCACTGTTTTGCCCCCTAGATTACAACCGCTGAGGATGAATAGGAAATGGAGACATACCCCCATGTACAGGCCCCTGGTGGACTTGACCGCAATGGACGGCAGGCACATTATCCTCACCTATAGACTGGACAGGGCCACAGTCCAAGAGCTGTGTGCCCAATTGGCGCCAGACCTGATCTCAGCTATCCATCAGCCCACTGGGATCCTCCCTCTTGCCCTCTTGTTCAAGTGCTATCAGTGCTATGTTTCTTGGCATCTGGCTCCTTCCAAATGACAGTGGCCATGGCAGCAGGGATGTCACAGCCAATGTTCTCAATAGTGCTGAAAAGATTGTTGTCTGTCCTGATGAGAAACATGTGCAGCTACATCGTTTGCCCCCAGTGAAAGCTGACTTCTATGCAATGGGACATATCACCAACATCTTTGAAGCAATTGATGGTACACATATTGCATTTGTCCCCCCCAGGAGAAATGAACAGGTGTTCAGAAATCAAAAGAGGTTTCACTTGATGAATGTGCAGATAGGGTGTCTGGCGGACCAGTACATCTCCCATGTGAATGCAAAGTATCCTGGGTCTGTGCATAATGCCTTTATCCTGAGGAATAGCAGCATCCCATATGTGATGGCTCAACTCCAGTGGCACTGGGTATGGCTAATAGGTGAGCCCATGGTCCCCACCCTGTATATGTTGGTATATGGGTGTGGGCCTGGCCCTAAGGGTGAGTGTGTGGCTAACAGGTATCCCTCGATATTTGCAGGTGACTCTGGTTACCCAAACCTCTCATGGCTACTGGCCCCAGTGAGGAATGCCAGGACAAGGGCAGAGGAACGTTACAGTGAGACACTTGGGTGAACAAGAAGAATTATTGAGCGCACCTTTGGCCTCATGAAGGTCAGGTTCAGGTGCCTCCATCTGACAGGTGGATCCCTGTGCTTCTCACCAAAGAAGGTGTGCCAGATCACCGTGGCATGTTGCATGTTGCACAACCTTGCCTTGAGACGCCAGGTGCCCTGTTCTGCAGGAGGATAGGGCTGGTGATGGGTGTGTGGCAGCAGTGGAGCCTGTGGACAGTGACGAAGAGGAGGCAGAGGATGAGAATGTGGACAACAGAACAACTATCATTCAACAGTACTTCCAATGACACACAGGTAAGAAACTGTAACTTCACCTTCCATTGCTGTTTTGTGTAGCGAATCTTCTCTGGCAGGCTGCTGTTCCCACTACTATGGCCACTTACTGTACCCTTTGACATGTCCATTCACAGATATTTGTGCCCTACTCTGGCTGCTGGTGTATTGACTGCAGCACATTACCGGTCATATCTATGTATACATAACTGTACAGTCTAATTGCAATGTCTACAGATTGTTAAACAAATACATCCTTAAATCATTTGACGTACTCAATACTTGTATTTTTTCAAAGGGTGTTTATTTAGGTGCTGAGAAGTAAATGGGGATGTGCAATGGCCTTGGGTGATGGTGTGGAAAAGTCCAGGATAGAGTCCAGTCTATTGGTATCACAGGAGCATTGTCCAATGGCGCATAGGAAGGAGAGCAGTGACAGTTCAAGGTGGACAGGGTAACAGAGTGGGACACAAGGGTGACAGTCTTATTTCCTGGCGGGGGTCTTGGCAATGTTCTCTGGGTTCTGCCTGGATCGCAGGGACAGTTTGCGGGGTGGTTCTCCTTCTGCAGGGGGTGGGGTCCTGGTGGTCTGTTGTTCCTGTGGTGGGGCCTCCTGTCCACTAGCGTTGGCGGAGATGGAAGGCTGTTCATCGCTTTGGCTAGTGTCAGGGGCCCATTGGTGTGCCACTGCCTCCCTCATGGTGTTGGCTATGTCAGCCAGCACCCCCGCAATGGTGGCCAGGGTGTTGTTTATGTCCTTCAAGTCCTCCCTGATCCCCAGGTTCTGTCCCTCCTGCAGCCGCTGGGTCTCCTGCAACTTGTTCAGTATCTGGGCCATCGTCTCCTGGGAATGGTGGTATGCTCCCAGGATCCCTGCAAGTGCCTTTTGGAGAGTCGGTTCCCTGGGCCTGTCCTCCCTCTGTCGCACAGTAGTCCTCCCAACTTCCCTGTAGTCCTGCACCTCTGTCCCCTGAACTGTGTGTCCACTGACAATGACCCCAGGTCCTTGCTCGTCCAGTGTTTGTGGGGTGTCCTGGAGGTCCCTGTAGTGGTGGACACACTGCTGATTGATGTGTCCTGGGGGCAGTGGTATGGGCCAGCTGGGTGGGTGCTGTGGTGGTGTTTCCTGAGGGGGAGGGTCGGTGGTGGTGTGGGACTGTGCCTGGGTAACCAACTGTCTGGGGGTCCCTGATGGGCCAGGTTGGCTATCCTGACCCAGGTGTACAGAGCTGCTGTCATTACTGTGGGCCTCTTCTGTGGGGGTACCGGATGTTGCTGGCACCTCCTCTCTGGTGACGTTGTGTGGGGGACCTGTGGGGATGTAAATTCAGTGTTATAGATTCTGCGTGTGCCATCTTGTGCATGGGTATGTTGCCCTCTAGAGTTGATATTGCCATGGCAGATTAGCCTTAGTGTGATTTGTTGTTTGGTGGACTAGGTGGTTATCTCTAGTGTGCCTGCAGTGGTGATGGTTGTCCATTCAGGTCTGTGATTGGTGTCCATACATTGGTGGTGCATGCAGGGCTTGGTATTGGGATAAGTGGAGAGTGATGGTGGGGAGTATGTGAGGTGGTGGTGTTATGGAGGTGAGGGTAGGGTTGAGGGCTCATGATGGCATGCAGGTAGGGGGGGTGATAGTAATAGATATTTCACTTACCAGAGTCCAGTCCCCCTGCTACTCCTGCCAGGCTCTCCGGATGCAGTATTGCCAAGACTTGCTCCTCCCATTTTGTTAGTTGTGGGGGAGGAGGTGGGGGTCCACCACCAGTCCTCTGTACAGCTATCTGGTGTCTTGCTGCCATGGAATGCACCCTCCTCCGTAGGTCGTTCCGCCTCTTCCTGAGGTCATCCCTTGTTCTGGGGTGCTGTCCCATGGCGTTGACCCTGTCTATGATTGTCCGCCATAGCTCCATCTTCCTGGCAATGGATGTCTGCTGCACCTGTGATCCAAATAGCTGGGGCTCTATCCGGATGATTTCCTCCACCATGACCCTTAGCTCTTCCTCTGAGCTCAAGGGGTGTCTTTGTAGTGCCATGGGTGTAGTGTGAGTGGTGTGTGTGAGGGTGTGTGGGGTGATGTGTTGGGGTGTGTGCAGTGAGGTGCATGGATGGTGTATAGGTAATGGTGCTCTGTGGCTCTGGTTCTGTGGGTGCTCTCGTGTGTCTCTTTCTCAGTTGTAAATGTTTTTGAGTCGTAAAGGGTTGGGGGAAATACGTGTGTGTGTTTTATAGTGGTGTGAGTGTGTGGGTGTAGTGTGTGTATGTGTGTCAGGTGTGTGTAGTTTGAATTGTCCAATGTGGTGTTGTTTTGTATGTGTTTGTGTATTTTGAGCGCGGCAGTATGTACCGCCAATGGTTTACCGCGGTTGAATATCCGCCGCGGTGATTCGTGGTTCATAATGCTGTGGGTGCAACGGTGTGGGTTTTGGAACCGCCAGTTTATCACCAACCTTTGGGCTGGCGGACTTGTGTGTGTGCCTTTATAGTGACGGAATTCTATATGCGGGTCATAATACTGGTAGCTGTATACCGCCGCGGTCACGGTATTTTTGCGGTGGTCAGCATGGCAGTAAGTGGCACTTACCGCCGGGGTCATAATGACCCCCAAAGTGTCTTAAATCTTTTAAAAGCAATCAAAGTCTCTTTAAAGCACAAAGTACCTGGTTCGCGTGCAAATCTCCACAAAGAACCGCAGAGGAGGAGATGTGTGGAAACAAAGGAGTGTGCATCGATTTCTTAGGTGGCACACAGCGATGCGTCATTTAGTTTTCATGTAGGGACGGCTCTATGTCGATTTCCGGCGATCGGTCGTGGAATCTCTGCTGGTTGTGGGTTTTTTCGGACGTCCCGGGGATGATGCGTGGATTTCCTGAGCTGGCAGGATGAAGTCACAGGAGCTGTGTCGATTCGGTGGGCGTTGCATCGAATTTTCTACTGCACGGCAGCCACTGTGTCAATTCCTCTCTGGAAGTCAGGCTGCCTTGTTCCGGCTCGGCTGGGCATCGATCGGGTGGGCATGCGTAGAATTTCTGGTCGGCACACTGCATCGCATCGATCTTCTCGATGCGAAGTCGGGCTGCATCGTTCTGGTTTGGCATGCAGTGAATTTGTCACCGCGGTGTAGGATGTGTGTCGTTTCTGGCAGGCAGGCCATCGAATTTTGCAGCACAAAGAGTCCTTCTTGTAAAGATGAAGTCTTTTTGGTCCTGAAACTTCAGGGAACAGGAGGCAAGCTCTATCCAAGCCCTTGGTGAGCACTTCTTCACCTCAGCCACAGAACAGCAAGGCCACAGGACAACAGCAAGGCAGCAGTCCTTCACAGAAAGCAGGCAGGTGAGTCCTTTGGGCAGCCAGGCAGTTCTTCTTTGCAGGATGCAGGTTCTGGTTCAGGTGTCTTCTCCAGGAAGTGTCAGTATTGGTAGGGGCAGAGGCCCTGTATGAATACCCAAATGTGCCTTTGAAGTGGGGTATACTTCAAAGAGTGGCTTAGAAGTGCACAAGGTCCCCCTTCAGTTCAATCCTGTCTATCTTTGTGTGAGGGCAGGCTACTGTCCTTTGACAAGCAAGTGTCAGGCCCTCCACCCTCCCAGCCCAGGAAGACCCATTCAAAATGCATATTTATGCAAGTGAGGCATAGTATACTGTGTTTGGGATGTGTCTGAGTGAATGCACAAGGGATCTGTCAACTAAACCCAGCCAGACGTGGATTGTAGGGCACAGAAGGATTTAAGGGTAGAGAAATGCTCTCTTTCTAAAAGTGCCATTTCTAAAATAGTAATATTTCGAACTTCACCAGTCAGCAGGATTTTGTATCACCATTCTGGCCGTACTAAATATGACCTTCCTACTCCTTTCAGATCAGCAGCTACCACTCAAACAATATATGAGGGCAGCCCCAAAATTAGCCTATGAAGGGAGCAGGCCTCACAGCAGTGTAAAATGAATTTAGGAGTTTTACACTACCAGGACATGTAAACTACACAGGTACATGCCCTGCCTTTTGCCTACACAGCACCCTGCCCTACGGGTTACCTAAGGCATAACTTAGGGGTGACCTATATGTAGAAAAAGGGGAGTTTTATGCTTGCCAAGCACTTTTAAATGCCAAGTCGAATTGGCAGTGATACTGCACACACAGGCCTTGCAATGGCAGGCCTGAGACAAGGTTAAGGAGCTACTTAAGTGGGTGGCACAATCAGTGTTGCAGGCCCACTAGTAGCCTTTAATCTACAGGCCCTCGGCACACGTAGTGCACTTTACTAGGGACTTATAAGTAAATTAAATAATCCAATTGGGTATGAGCCAATGTTACCATGTTTAAAGGGAGAGAGCATATGCACTTTAGCACTGGTTAGCAGTGGTAAAGTGCACAGAGTCTTAAAACCAGCAAAAACAGTATCTAAAAAGTGGAGGGAGGCAGGCAAAAAGTTAGGGGTAACCACCCTAAGGCTGTCAGGTCTAACAACTCCCATTTTATTGAAAATATTTTCGGTTTTGAGCTCAAAATATGGCTATGTAGTAGCCAACTTTACAGTCCTGCTAGTCAACTCTCATGGTTTGAGTAACCCCCATCTTCACACAATACATGAGCAGAGATTGTTTTTTGCTATTAAAGCACATGCTGCATTTCAATTACAATTCTGCTGCATTGTCCCGGGACCATCTAGACCCTGACAAGTTATTCAAAATTCCACCTCTTGTGGAAAATTTGTTAGCCAGGATCCAAGAGATTTATACTCCTGGAAAGAATATAGCAGTTGATCAATCCTTTATTCTGTACAGAGGGCGACTGCTGTTCAGGCAGCTCATTGTGAGCAAAATAGTTCTCTATAGCATCAAGCTGTACATGCTGTGTGGGAGCTCTACTGGCTATGTGTACAACTTGAAAGTCAATACGGGAAGAACTCCACACTAAATCCTGTAGTTTTCCATTCCGCGATAGGGATGACAGGAAAGATTGTATGGGAGCCTGCCTAGCCACTCCTTCACAAAGGTTTTAACCTTTATGTGGACAACTTCTTTACAGGAGTAGAGCTGTTCAGTGATCTCTACAAACCTAACACTGTGGCCTGTAGTACAGTTTGTTGTTACCATAAAGAATTCACACAGGAGCTTGTTTGCAAGAAGCTCCAGAAATCCCAGAGAACTGCATTGTGTTCCAATAAACTGCTCGCTGTCAAGTTCTACGATAGGCATTATGAATAGGGGCTCACTACAGTTCATGATAAGAGCACTTCCCCGTCAAGGTTGGGGTCAGATGGCTGAAGTCCTCAAGCCCACCTGTTTACTTGATTACAAGTACATGGGTGTAGTGGACAAGAATGACCAGGTTCTTCCACCATATAATGGGCCTCATTCTGAGGCTGGCGGGCACCGCCAAATGGCCGCTCCGCGGTCGAAAGACCGCGGAGGCCATTCTGGTTTTCCCGCTGGGCTGGTGGGCGACCGCCAGAAGGCCGCCCACCAGCCCAGCGGGAAACCCCTTCCCACGAGGAAGCCGGCTCCGAATGGAGCCGGCGGAGTGGGAAGGTGCGACGGGTGCAGTTGCACCCGTCGCGAATTTCAGTGTCTGCACAGCAGACACTGAAATTCTTTGTGGGGCCCTCTTACGGGGGCCCCACAACACCCCATACCGCCATCCTGTTCCTGGCGGGTGAACCGCCAGGAACAGGATGGCGGTATGGGGTGTCGGAATCCCCATGGCCCATGGAGGATTCCGTCGGGCAGCGGAAAACCGGCGGGAGACCGCCGGTTTTCCTCTTCTGACCGCGGCCAAACCGCCGTGGTCAGAATGCCCTGCGGGGCACCGCCAGGCTGTTGGCGGTGCTCCCACATCCCCGGCTCCGGCGGTCCTTGACCGCCGGGGTCGGAATGACACCCAATGTGAGTTGTAAAACTCACACTTAGTACAAGAAGCTATTAACCCACCTGATCCAGATAGCAACATATGATGCAAACAAAGTCACTCATGCTATGGATGAGAGCATCATGACTCTTGCAAGTGTCTTGCAAGAGTGATCAAGAAGGGAAAAAGGTAAACATAGTACACACAAAATACACAATGAAAGTGCAGTGTAGCTCTGAAAATATATTTTTCAAGTAACATTTTGAACTGTATTTTTTGTGTTTTTTTTAAATGTTTACAATCTTTGGATTAAAAAAAAAAACGAAAAACAGATGGACCAAAAACATGTGTATATTGTTTGACCTGGCCCTTTTTGCTGGGCTATCCCCAAACTTTTTGCCTTCTTTCTTCTATTTTTCTGACCTGCTTTTGTTGGCTTTAGGAATCTGGACACTTTACAAATGCTAACCAGTGCTAAAGTTCCTATGCTCCTTTTCTATAAGGTATTGGTGATTGGTTTATCCATGATGAACATATCGGATTTCCCAAGAAGTCCCTAGGATAGTATACCAGGTGTGCACAGGGTCGCAAATCAAATGCTACTGGTGGGCCTGCAGCACTGATTTTGCCACTAACATGAGTAGCCCTGCAAACATGCCTCAGGCCTGCCATTGCAGAGTCTGTGTGTATAGAATTAAACTGCCATGTCGACCTGGCAAGTGCACCTACTTGCCAGGCTCAAACCTTCCCCTTTATTACCTATAAGCCACCCCTAAGATAGGCCCAAGGCAGAACCATGGGCAGGGTGCATTGTATTTAAAAGGTCATTGAATCATCAATTAATTTTGTAAAGCGCGGCTACTCACCATGAGGGTCTCAAGACACTGGGGGAGGGAGGGGAGGGACCTCATCCTAAGAGACACATCTTGAGGTTCTTCCTGAAGATGCTGAGTGATGGGCTTTGTCTGAGGTGCAGGGGGAGGTTGTTCCAGCTCTTTGCTGCAGTATAGGTGAAGGATTGTTCTGCAGCAGTGGTTTTGTGGATGCGAGGGATGGTTGCCAGGGCCATCTGGGTGGAGCAGAGGGATCTGACGGGAGTGTTGAAGGAGATGCAGCAGTTCAGGTAGGTAGAGGCAGGTCCTGCATTGTGTATGGCCTTGTACATGTGAGTAGAAGCTTGAAGGTGATTTGCTTCTTGACCTGTAGACAGTGGAGGGTCCTCAGGTGTTGGGAGATGTGTTCTCAGCGAGGGATGCCGAGAATGAGTCTGGCGGCCGCGTTCTGGATGAGTTGTTGCTTTTTGATTTTTCTAATTGAGGTGTCGGCATACAGAGTGTTGCCATAGTCGAGCTTGGTAGTGAATAAGGTGTGGGTGACTGTCCTGCGACAGTCTGCTGGGGTCGATCTGAAGTTCTTCTGAAGCTTGCGAAGTGTGTGGCAGCAGGAAGAGGTGACAGAGTTTACCTGGTGAGTCATGGATAGGGAGGAGTCAAGGATGATTCCTAAGTTGCGACATGCTCAGTTGGTTCAGGGAAGGGCGCTGAGCGATATGGGCCACCAGTAGTCGTCCCAAGCTGAGGTGACATTTCCAAAGATGATGAGCTCAAACTTATCAGAGTAGAGCTTAAGGCAACTTTATCCCATCCAGGTGGTGACAGCTTCCATTCCTGATTAGAAGTTATTTGTGGCTGTGTCCGGGTCTTCAAAGAGGGAAATGATGAGTTGTGTGCCATTGGTTCATACCATGGCTTCTGACGATGGCAGCGAAGGGGGCCATGTATTCGTTGAACAGTGTGCGACTCAGTGAAGATCCTTGGGGGACTCAGCAGTTGACTCCTGTGGGTCTGGAAGTGTAGAGGGGAGTTTGGCCCTTTGCGTCCTCCTGGAGAGGAAGGAGTGGATCCATTCCAGGTCTCTTCCATGGATTCCTATGTAATGGAGTCTGGTGCTGTGGGAGACTGTGTTGAATGCTGCTGAGAGGTCGAGGAGTATGAATGCTGCGGTGTGGCCGCAATCTAGGAGTAATCGGATATCGTTGGTGGCTGTCAGGAGGGCTGTCTCCATGCTGTGGTTGCTGCAGAAGCCAGATTGAGATGTCCAGGGAGCTGTTGCCCTTTATGAAATTTCATAGTTGTGCGTTGATTACTTTCTCCAGAACGTTGGAGGGGTAGGGTAGCAGTGAGATGGGCAGGAAATTCTTCATTTCTGATGGGTCAGTCAAAGGTTTCTTCAGGAAACCGTGTATTTTGGTGTGTTTCAAGTCCTCGGGGAAGGTGCCCATGTTGATGGGGCAGTTGATTATGCTCCAGAGCTCGGGGGCGATGGATGCACTGGCTCTAATGTATATGTGTTGCGGGCAGGGGTCCGAGGGGGCTCCAGAGTGGGTGCTATTCATGATGTTGACTGTTTCCTCTGTGATGAGCATAGACCAGCTGTGGATGGTCTGGGTGGGTTCTGAGGAGTAGGTCGGTCACAAGTTCCTGTGCCTGGATTTTCCAGGAGGAAGCTGTCATAGATATCCTAGATCTTGTGTCGGAAAAAGGAGGCGAGTTTGTCACAGAGGTCCTGTGATGGGGACCAGAGGGGGGATCTGTGAATATGTTGATGACTGAGAAGAGTTCCTTAGAGTTGTTTGTGGAGGAGTTGATGTGCTCCCGGAGCGCATCCTTCCTTGCGTTCTTGATTTTTCGACGGTGGTTGGCGGTTGCTGCTCTAAATGAGGCAAGGTCTTCACTGGTTTGCCTGTTTCTCAATTTTTTCACTAAACATCTGTGGGTACGCTTTGATTCTTGGAGTTCATGGTGAACCAGCTGACTTTCTTACGTACTTGTTTGGCTGATGTCAGGTGGAGAGGGGCTAGAGTGTCAGCTCATTCAGTGATCCATAAGTTGAGATTGCGTGCTGCTGTGTTGGCGTCGTCGGAGGGAGGAGGGAGGGATTTAGTGATCGATGAGGTGAGTTGCTCATTGGTGATTTAATTCCATTTCCTGTGGGGGGGTCCTGGAGGTGTGGGTGCGGCTGCTGTGTGCAGTGATTGTGAAGTGTATCCAGCAGTGGTCGGTCCAGTCTTGGCTAGAGATGGTCTCGAAGGTGATTCGGTTGCTTGAGGTGAATGGGGGTCCAGTTTGTATCCTGCAATGTGTGTGGGTGAGGAGACAAGCTGTCTGAGGCCGAGGGTGGCGAGGTTGTTGGGTAGTGCAGTGGTGTTTAAGTGGGCAAGGTCCTTGAGGTGTAAATTCAGGTCACTGAGGAGGAAGTAGTCAACTGATGCCAGGGCCTGAGGGGTAGCGATATCTACAGCATCATCTCTAAAAGCTATGCGGAGGCAGGGTGGCCTGTACACCAGTGTGCCGTGGATGGTGGGGTTGGAGTGGACCAGGAAGTGAAGGTGTTCGATGGTGGTGCATTGTTCTTCTGGGATGGCCTTGACACATGGGGCCAGATGTATGAAGGCATTTTGCATTCGCAAACGGTGCGAATGCCCGTTTGCGAATGCAAAATGCCTTTTCAGAATGCATGAAATACATTCTGAACACAATTTTAAGGAATCATTAAAATAGCGATTCCTTAAAATTGCGACCCTGTTTAGTGAGTCGCAAATTGCGACTCTCTAAATTAGAAATAGCAAATAAGGATTCCTTATTTGCGATTTCTTAGCACATGGATGAAGCAATTCCTAAATGCGATTTTGGCATTTAGGAATCGCTAATTACCACCAAGTTGAACTTGGTGATAACCATGTGCAAAATTAAAAAATGCATTTAAAGTGCATTTTTAAATTGTACATGTAAAGCACACATGCCCTTTTGGCATGTGTGCACCTTACATGTCCCCCCCAATTTTTTTGGGGTGCAGCAGAGGGGTCCTTAGCCCCCCAGCACCCTGGGGTTTTGCATTTCCAAAATTGCGATTTCTAGTTCAGAAATTGCAATTTTGGAAATGCAAAACATTTGCAGATATGGGCCAACAGGCCCATATGTGCGAATGGGGCCGGTATCGCAATTTGCGATTCAGTAACAGCATTTGCGATTTTTAAGAAATTGCTCTTACCGATTCGCGAATGTGATACATGGCACTTTGCGAGTCGGAAATAGCGATTTCTTAAAAATCGCTATTTCCGAATCGCAAAGGGCCGTGATGATATATCTGGCCTGTAGTGAGGACTTGTGAGGATTTGTGTACAATGGCGAGTCCTCCACCCAGACAGGAGGGCCGGTCCCTCCTTAGGATGCTGTAAACATCGGGAATGACGATGGCTATGTCTGGTCCAGAGGTGGGGTTGGTCCAGGTCTCGGTAAGGAAGGCGATGGCCGGTCGGGCGGTGTCGATCAAACCCTAGAGTTCAACTGCATGTTTGTGAGGGAGCAGATGTTCTGAAGCAGGCAATTGATGGGGTTGTGGAGGTTGTTGGTATCTTTGTGTGCGGAGAGTACCTGCAGCTTGTTGAGGCTTGTGCTGAAGTTGCAGTTCCTGCAGGTGAAAGGTTCATGGGTGTCCTTTGGGGAGATGGTGTAGCAGCTGCTGAGACATCCGGTGTTAAAGCAGAGGAGGGTCTCAGAGTCATAACAGAGGCAGTCCAGGGGGTGGTTTAACGGAGATCCAGGGCTCCTGGCGTTGGGCGCAGTCCAGGCGCAGATGGGCTTGCCTTTGGCGTGCCAGCTGCACGGCTGTAGTGCAGCCGCGTTTAAGAAGGGGAGGGGCAGGGGGAGCGGTCAGCAGGGTGGTGGGAGGGCAGGAAATGTGCTTCATGGGGAGGGGGGTAGAGGAAAGAGGGGAGAAAGAAGAAAGGAAAAGAAACAAACAAGAGAAAAAGGCACAAAAAGCAAGAGTGAAAGAATGACAGAGAGAAATACTTACTTGTGATGGCCACTAGACCACCAGGGATGAAGTTCAGGGTTGAGCATTGGGGCCTCGAACTGAGAGTCAGGAGTCTCCAAGTTCATCCCAGCAAAAGGCAGAGGCAGCAGCAGTAGCAGCAAGAGGAGCTGGGGAGGGCAGCAGACGCCGACCAGGAGGTCAGTGCAGTTGCCCTCTCACAGTGCTGTGGCCACCAATAAGAAGGGGAAGGGGGTGGAGGGAGCAGTCAGCTGGGAGGTGGGATGGCGGGAAAGCTGCTTCGTGGGGAGGGGGTAGAGGAATGAGGGGAGAAAGGAAAAGGAAAAATGATAGAAAAAAGAAAAAAAGGGCAGAATAAGCAAGAGTGAAAGAGCGACAGAGAGAAATACTTACTTGTGATATCCACTAGACCACCAGGGATGAGGCGCAGGGACGAGCCTGCGGGTGGAGGAGGGCCTCAAACTGAGAGTCAGGAGACTCTCAGTTCATCCCACAAAAGGCAGAGGCAGGAGCAGCCAGAGGAGCTGGGGAGGACAGCAGACGCTGACCAGGAGGTCAGTGCAGTTGCCTTCTAACAGTGCTGCAGCTGCCATTAAGAAGGGGAGGGGGTGGGAGGAGTGGTCAGCTGGGAGTTGGGAGGGCAGGAAAGGTGCTTTGCAGGGGGTAGAGGAAAGAGGGGAGAAACGAAAAGGAAAAACAAGAGAAAAAAGGAACAAAAAACAAGGGTGAAAGAGGGACAGAGAGAAATACTTACTTGTGATTGCCACTAGACCACCAGGGATGATGCACAGGGATGAGCCTGTGGGTGGAGGAGGGCCTCAAACTGAGAGTCAAAAGGCAGAGGCAGCAGCAGCCAGAGGAGATGGAGAGGGCAGCAGACACTGAATGGGAGGTAGGACATGTACTGATGTGTTTTACATGTCCTGATAGTGAAATACTGCTAAATTCCTTTTTTTTTTTATTGCAAGGACTATTTCTCCCAATACATAGGGTAACATGGGAATTACCTTCAAATATCTTTGAAGTGTAGGTTCCCATTGGGAACAGATAGAGATAAGAGATAGGGGTCTCTAAACTCACAATTTAAAAATGCATGTTTTGGTGAAGTTGGTTTTTGAATTGTAAGTTTCAAAATGCCACTTTATTGATCCCAGGGCCTGCACATTTCGGTATAAACCTAGTGACCATTTCTATATTAGTCTAGTGAACATTTTTGTTTTGTGTATTTTTTATATAATCTTCAGATTGCATGTATATTGTAACCCAGAAGGAATATACAATGTTACTACTTCAACGCATTTACAAAATGGAGAATAGAAAAAACACAAAAGGATCAAACTGCAGAGTATTTTTTCATGTCCTCAAAATTTGGTATCTATGACTCATCTCCTTGCACATTGCCTGTTCCCAGCATCTGAGGGTAAATGATGACTCTGTCGCGTAGGCTCTCATTATCCTAATGAGACTACTGGATTTGGGTGGCAGAATCACTTGCACTGTGGGGGACTGAGTCTGAACGCACTACAAGTGACACCTGTCGGCCTAATCCAGGTTTCGTTCCTGCTAACTAGCAGTGCCTCATCTCCACCCAAGAGTAAGGATGATTAGGCAACTGAGACCATGACACAATTTACTTCTCAGGGATATCGTGGTCATTCAGATCTCATCCGTTTCTCTCAGTTATATTAGTCTCACATATACAAGGACAATCAGATGCAGGATATAGAGTCCAATAAGGTTCTATTGAAATAACTGCATCTTCAATAATAAGGCATGCAATGCAATAACTAGCACAATGAAGCATAACAGAATTAAAATGGTGACAAGGGAATTAAAGCATTAAAAAAAGCTACCATATAGTCACTAGAATCGTTAAAAATAGTTCCTACCTAGGCTATGTTAGAGCACAGCATGTTAGGCTCCAATTCTGCCCTTTAGGTTCCCCTGGGAAGGCGTCATCCCTCATACCTGAGCAAGAGGCCTGTAGTCTACATAAGCAGCTGCAGCGAAGCATTCTGCAATCAGCATACAGTTGTGGTAATCTGGCTGGAGTCTCCCTCTAACGTACATGGGTCCAAGTAGTGTTTTTTATAGTAAAAGAGCTAATGTTCCAAAAAAGGATCCCCACGTAAGAATATGTATGTTTCTATGAGTACTAGAGACAAAGCGTTACCACGTTTGCTGGCATTCTATCTTTCTGCAGACTTGAGAAAAGCACAGAGTGGAAGAAATTTCTTCTTTAAGAACGCAGTGCTGGTCTAAGCAAAGAACAGCTAGATAGAGAAAATAAAACAAGACCACAAATGTGGCTATTGTTAAAATAATAAAACAAAGCTGAATAAAATATGACTAGGTTAAAGTGCACAGCGGCAGGCCTAGTTTGCTAAAATAACGTGAATGAAGCTATAACTAAAATGGCTACACAACAACTCAACCCCCCAGCTCCAAGTCTTAAGCTACGTGAGAGGCTTCCTATTTAAACTGCACCCACGGTGTCTCTCATCACTTGGCTTTAAGGTCCTCACCTGTGAGATTCTGGCTCCCGATCGACTTGCAGTCTTCTGAAATCTGCTCCTGTTTCCAGGTTCCCTGCACCCTTCCTTCGGACTAAGTCCTCTTGAGGTGGAGATCCTGCAAAGTAAAAGAAAGATAAAAGAGGAAGCATGTGAAAGTAAGAACATAAATGCACCCTATACCTCTGGTCAGTGATTATTACGTGATTGACAAAGTCAAGTGAAAGGTTGCCAGAACTTAACACAAGCCGCCTCACTTTCGCAAAGAAGAGCTCAGCAGAGATAGTATCGCAAACATGGCTCGTTAACTCTTTCAGGGGGCAATACTTAAAGGGGTTACAAAGCCAAATGTGCTGAACTAGTGTGTGCTAATTACATAAAGCGGTGTAGAGAAAATAGTGAAAACAGATGAAAACACTGAGTATTGTTTCTTGGCACTGTGACATTTGTTTACTTGAAACTGATAGCAATGCAGGTTATCAAGTTATTTGAAACATAGCGACGTTTTCAACCCGAGTGACATCTGTGCTGGAATAGGTGGTTAGGAACTTTTCTGAATATAGATACTTAACTTATTATGGAACTTTGGCTCCACCTTGCACTCTGTGAATTGTGTCATAAGAAAATAGAAATAAAGAACTTTATAATAAAAGTATTGTGTGATTAGAACATAGCTGCTACATCTGCTAAAAGAAACAGAATACAATACTATTGGTGTGTAATTGGTCAATGATTAATCTCTAAAAGAAACATATACTAGGGAGGTAGTAGAGCAAATTAATGCTCAGGGTTAATACCATTTTTGTCTTTTGCCTAGTGTCCTTTACTCAGAAATCAAGATGGGATCCATCCCACTAGCAGCGCTGCAGAGTTAAGATGTCTCAGGACCAGCTGTCTTGCATCCTTTCTTCCCATCTCCCTATTCCCTCCCCCAAACCCCTCTGGACTATTTGCTCACTGTTTGTAACTACAGCCATGAAGGTTTTGTCTTTAGCGGTTTGGGTTTCACTCTTCTTTCCTGTGGAAACCTGGATTTCAGGTGAGTGATTCAGGCCTGTTACTGTCCTTATACAAAGCTGTCTCCAACCCCCTGGACTGAGTGTGGGGCAGGGGCAGGGAAGGCAGGGTTTGGTGCACTACAAAGACTTCTCTTTGAAGTTTACCTACTTCAAAGACAGAAATTGTTAAAACGACTGGACCACTGATACCATACAGTTAGGATCCTTCTGGACTGAGGAAATTTTTAAAGGAAAAAAGAGCTGAACGCTGTAAGAGGGGCTGCCACTCTGCCTGTTGCTTTGTTATGCGGGCCTACTGCTTGATGCTTCTGTCCTGGGAGTGAAAGAACTTGACTTGGCTTCCTACATCCTGCTTCCAATGGTTCTCCATGGGCTTTAGCTGAACTTGCCTCCTGTTAAGAAGTCTCAGGGTCATCAACAACTTCACATGCCAGTCCCTGGGATCTCTTGCTGAGAGTCCTAACTTGCTAAGTGGTGCCAAATCCAGTTCCTCCAGCACCTGTGGCCCTGTGATGTGATTGCGACACTACGAAGTGTAGGAGGCTGGCCTGGCTTATACGGGGTACCTGATAGTACTTACACCTTGTGCCAGGTCCAGTTATCCCTTATTAGTAGTGTTCTAGCTGCTTAGGCTGATAGAGGTAGCTATAGCAGAGCAGCTTAGGCTGAACTAGGAGACATGCAAAGCTCCTACCATAACACTTATATCATATAGGTACTATATCATACGAAAGACAAAACTTGGAGTTACTAAAAATAAAGGTACTTTATTTTAGTGACAATGTGCCAAAAAAATCTCAGAGGATATAGGTGGTCATTACAACCCTGGCGGACGGTGTTAAAGAGGCGGAAAGACCATCAACAGGCCGACGGTAAAAAGTTTGGAATTACGACTGTGGCGGAAACCGCCAACAAAGACAGCCACTTTAACACTCCGACCGCCACGGCGGTACAAACAAACACCGCGGTGGTCACCGCCAACAGACAGGCGGAGGACAATGTACCGCCCACACTATTATGACAGGCCAATCTACCACCTTTTCCGGGGTGGATTCACCGCGGATAAAAACAAGGCGGAAACAGGAATTTCAAAGGAAAAACGCTCACCTCTACACACTCCACGAGAAACGAGGACACCATGGAGCCGGAACTCCATATTCTTCCTGCGATAGTCTTCCTGCTCCTCTTCCAGGAGCACCAACGCCGGCAGCGAAGACCACAGTGAGTACTGCACCTACGACACAGGGGAGGTGGGAGGCAAAAAACAGGGACACACACACGCAACACCCCCACCCTAGCGACCCTTGACCCAAGGGTAGGTCGCTCCCCCTGCCGCTGCAGCTCCTCCAGCTCCTCCAGGTTCCTGAGTTCCTGAGACCCACCTCACAGTAAGTACCCCCCACCTCCCAGCCCCTTGCTCTGCCCCGCGCTACTCACCCTCTCTCCTGCTCCTGCTTCTTTTCTTCTTTTCTTCTTCTCTGTTCTTCCTCCTCGCTCCTCGTCGGTAATCTTCTTCTGTACTCTTCTTATCTCCGTCTTCTCTCTCCTTCTCTCTTCTTCTGTGTGCTTCTCAGCCTCTCCTGTCGCCTCTCTTCTTCCTCATCTTCTTCTGTGGTCTTCTGCCCTCTGTTCTTCGTTTTCTGTATCTTCTTCTGTGTTCTTCTGTGTTCTTCTGTGTTCTTCCGGTCTTCCTTTCTTCTGTTCTTCTGTTCTTCTGTTCTTCTGTTCTTCCGGTCTTCTGGTCTTCTGGTCTTCTGTCTTCTGCCTTCGGCTCTTCTGCCTCCTCCGTCTTCTTCTCCTTGCGCCTGCCCTCCTGCTCCTGCCTCATCCCCCTCCCTCACTCGCATCCCCCTCTCTATCTCCCCTATCTAACCCGTTCACTATCTACCTCCCTCACTCCTCCTATCTACCTATCTCTCTATCTCTCTATCCCACTATCTAACTCCCTCACTCTCCACCTCCTCCTATCTTCCTATCTCGCTATCTATTTCTCTATCTATCGATTTCTCTATCTATCTATTTTCTCTATCTATTTCTCTATCTCTCCCCCCCTCCCGCCACCCCCTCTATTACCTATCTTCCTATCCTCTCACTCTACCTCTCACCCTCACCCACCTCTACAACCCCCCCTCCCCTATCTTCACAACCCTACTCCTATCTTTCTCCCTAATCTCCTAAACCTCCTAACACTCACCCCCCTCCACCCTTAAACCCCCCTCCCCCAGCTCTTCTCACTCTACCTGTCCCCCCCTCCCTCGCGCTTTCCCGCCGCGACCTCCTGCACGCCCCCGCCCCCCAGCTCCCATTTGCCCCCAGCTGACCCCTCCCCCCCACCTCATATGGCGGTGGCTGCGCGACTGCGCCGCTGGCGCGCCGGAGGCGCGCCACAGGCAAGCCCGTCTGCGCCCGTCCGCGCCTGGCCCGCGCCCAGCGCCACAACCCCTGGTCCCCAGCTCTCCCAAGCCCCGCTGATCCGCTACGACCCCACCACCCTCCACGCCCTCAACCCAGGACGCTCCAACACCTGCTTCCAAGCTCACCCCAAACGCACCCATGGACCCTTCGCCTGCAACTCCTGCTAACGCATCTTCCACCACGCAACTACCACGACCACAAGCCCACGCGCCATCAACCACCTCAAGTGCATCCTAGTCAACGCTCGCTCCATCCACAAACACGCCGTTGAACTCTGGGACCTCCTGGACTCCACAGCACCGGACGTCGCCTTCATCACGGAGACCTGGATGAACGCCTCCTCTGCTCCAGACATCGCCACCGCCATCCCTGAAGGCTACAAGATCTCCATGAAAGACCGCACCAACCAAGCAGGAGGAGGTATCGCCATCGTCTTCAAAGACTCCATCAGCGTCACCACCTCCACCGAAGACACCCCTCTCGCCGCTGAACACCTGCATTTTCAGATTCGCACTGACCCGAGGACCACCCTCAGAGGATCCCTCGTCTACCGTCCTCCCCGACCACGCGCCCCTTTCAGCGACGCCATCGCCAACTTCATCTCCCCGCACGCCCTTGCCTCACCGGACTACATTCTCCTAGGCGACCTCAACTTCCATCTGGAACAAAACAACGACCCCAACACCACCACCCTGCTCGACAACCTCGCCAACCTCGGCCTCAAACAACTGGTGAACACCGCCACCCACATCGCCGGACACACGCTCGACCCTATCTTCTCCGCCAGCAAACACGTCTTCTTCAGCCACACCTCCGCCCTACACTGGACCGACCACAGCTGCGTCCACTTCACATTCCGACGCGAGACCCGCCACCTCCGCACTCAACCCATCCCTCGTCGACAGTGGAACAAGATCCCTGAAGAGCAACTCCTCTCCGCACTCGCCGCCAACCAATCCACCCTCACCACCGACCCCAACGACGCAGCCCTCAACCTCACAAACTGGATCTCCAACTGCCCAGACAACCTTGCTCCCCTCAAACGCATGCATCGACAGACCAACACCAAAAAACCTCTCTGGTTCTCTGACACCCTCAAAGAATCTAAGAAAACTTGTCGCGCCCTTGAGAAAGCCTGGCGCAAGGACCACACCGCTGACAACATGACCGCCCTCAAGAACGCTACCCGCGAACACCACCACCTCATCCGCGCTGCCAAAAGGAACTTTTTCACCGACAGACTGGACAAAAACAGCCACAACAGCAGAGAACTCTTCAGCATCGTCAACGAGTTCTCCAACCCCAGCGCCAACGCCAACGCCGTCACGCCCTCACAGGATTTGAGCGAATCCCTCGCCACTTTCTTCCATCGCAAGATCAGCGACCTCCACGACAGCTTCGGACACCAGACCCAACCAAACACCACCGAACCCGCATCCCCGGCCATCACCCTCAACAACTGGACCCACATCAACACGGAAGAATCCAAATCCATCATGAACTCTATCCATTCCGGCGCCCCTTCGGACCCCTGCCCGCACTTCATCTTTAACAAAGCCGACGACATCATCGCCCCGCACCTCCAGACCGTCATCAACTCTTCTTTTTCTTCTGCTACCTTCCCCGAATGCTGGAAACACGCCGAAGTCAACGCCCTACTAAAGAAACCTACGGCTGACCCGAGCGACCTGAAAAACTTCCGCCCCATCTCTCTTCTGCCTTTCCCAGCCAAAGTAATAGAGAAGACCGTCAACAAACAGCTGACCACCTTCCTGGAAGACAACAACCTGCTCGACCCCTCACAAACCGGATTCCGAACCAACCACAGCACTGAAACCGCCCTCATCTCAGTCACTGACGACATCAGAACCCTGATGGACAACGGTGAAACAGTCGCCCTCATTCTTCTCGACCTCTCAGCTGCCTTTGACACCGTCTGTCACCGCACCCTAATCACCCGCCTCCGCTCCACCGGGATCCAAGGCCAGGCCCTGGACTGGATCGCCTCCTTCCTCGCAAACCATTCCCAAAGAGTTTACCTCCCTCCGTTTCGCTCAGAACCCACCAAGATCATCTGCGGCGTACCTCAAGGCTCATCGCTCAGCCCGACACTCTTCAATGTCTACATGAGCCCCCTCGCCAACATCGTACGCAAGCACGACATCATCATCACCTCCTACGCCGACGACACCCAACTTATACTCTCCCTCACCAAGGACCCCGCCAGCGCCAAGACCAACCTACAAGAGGGTATGAAGGATGTCGCAGATTGGATGAGGCTCAGTCGCCTAAAGCTGAACTCTGAAAAAACGGAAGTCCTCATCCTCGGCAACACCCCGTCCGCCTGGGACGACTCCTGGTGGCCCACGGGCCTCGGCACTGCACCGACCCCCACAGACCACGCCCGCAACCTCGGCTTCATCTTGGACCCTCTTCTCACCATGACCAAGCAAGTCAACGCCGTGTCCTCCGCCTGCTTCCTCACCCTCCGCATGCTCCGCAAGATCTTCCGCTGGATCCCCGCCAACACCAGAAAAACCATGACCCACGCCCTCGTCACGAGCCGCCTGGACTACGGCAACACCCTCTACGCCGGGACCACAGCCAAACTCCAAAATCGCCTGCAACGCATTCAAAACGCCTCGGCCCGCCTCATCCTCGACGTACCCCGCAACAGCCACATCTCCGCACACCTGAGACACCTGCATTGGCTCCCAGTCAGCAAAAGGATCACCTTCCGACTTCTCACCCATGCACACAAAGCCCTCCACGACAAGGGACCGGAATACCTCAACAGACGCCTCAGCTTCTACGTCCCCACCCGCCTCCTCCGCTCCTCTGGCCTCGCACTCGCTGCTGTCCCTCGCATTCGCCGCTCCACGGCGGGTGGGAGATCTTTCTCCTTCCTGGCGGCCAAGACCTGGAACTCCCTCCCCACCAGCCTCAGGACCACCCAGGACCACTCCGCTTTCCGGAGACTCCTAAAGACCTGGCTGTTCGAGCAGCGATAACCCCCCTTTTTCCCCTAGCGCCTTGAGACCCGCACGGGTGAGTAGCGCACTTTATAAATGTTAATGATTTGATTTGATTTAACCCACTACAACACACACACCAATGCATATCTAAACATTACAGTTACACCCCCCAAGCCTCCCGGAAGAATGCAAAGACAAATGGAAATGAGTGTAACTATTGTAATATATCAAAATTCAGTAAGCAAATATATACATATATACACTATTTACAAATTATAAACCAAGATTAGTGGTCCAGGTATTGCACCATTCATAGTCCGTGGACCACTGGGACCAAAATGCATGGGCGAGGCCCACACACGATACCAGATCAAAACAGAGAACACTGCAGGGGCATCAGATAGAAATACAACAGTCACCTCAGGGGGAAGGGAAGGGGGGCACCTCAGCCGGATGAGTGCACAACGCCAGATCCACGAGGGGGCTCCATGCCCATTGATGTATCCTGGGGAGTGCAGACACAGTATCTCAAGTCTCTACGGTGGGTGGTTTGCCCACTGCCATATCCTGGGAGTGCAAAGCCACAGTCTCTCAAGTCTCTCCAGTGGGTGGTTTGCCCACTGATCAATCCTGGGGAGTGCAAAGCCACAGTCTCTCAAGTCTCTCCAGTGGGTGGTTTGCCCACTGCATTATCCTGGGAAGTGCAAAGCCACAGTCTCTCAAATCTCTCCAGTGGGTGGTTTGCCCACTACATTATCCTGGGGAGTGCAAAGCCACAGTCTCTCAAGTCTCTACAGTGGGTGATTTGCCCACTGCATTATCCTGGGGAGTGCAAAGCCACAGTCTCTCAAGTCTCTCCAGTGGGTGGTTTGCCCACTGCATTATCCTGGGGAGTGCAAAGCCACAGTCTCTCAAGTGGATGCCTTTCTCCACTGGTTCTGGAGGGGGCTTTGTGGCCAGAGTGCTTCATCCTGCCAAGGACAGACGGAGTGGATGTGATACTCCACTGGTTCTGGAGGGGGCTTTGTGCCCAGAGTGCTTCATCCTGCCAAGGACAGACGGAGTGGATGTGATACTCCACTGGCTCTGGAGGGGGACTGGTGCCCAGAGTGCTTCATCCTGCCAAGGACTGAGGTAGTGGATGCATGTCTCCACTGGTTCTGGAGGGGGCTTTGTGCCCAGAGTGCTTCATCCTGCCAAGGACTGAGGTATTGGATGCATGTCTCCACTGGTTCTGGAGGGGGCTTTGTGCCCAGAGTGCTTCATCCTGCCAAGGACTGAGGTAGTGGATGTGATACTCCACTGGTTCTGGAGGGGGCTTTGTGCCCAGAGTGCTTCATCCTGCCAAGGACTGAGGTAGTGGATGTGATACTCCACTGGTTCTGGAGGGGGACTGGTGCCCAGAGTGCTTCATCCTGCCAAGGACAGACGGAGTGGATGTGATACTCCACTGGCTCTGGAGGAGGACTGGTGCCCAGAGTGCTTCATCCTGCCAAGGACTGAGGTAGTGAATGCATGTCTCCACTGGTTCTGGAGGGGGCTTTGTGCCCAGAGTTCTTCATCCTGCCAAGGACTGAGGTAGTGGATGTGATACTCCACTGGTTCTGGAGGGGGACTGGTGCCCAGAGTGTTTCATCCTGCCAAGGACTGAGGTAGTGGATGTGATACTCCACTGGTTCTGGAGGGGGCTTTGTGCCCAGAGTGCTTCATCCTGCCAAGGACTGAGGTAGTGGATGCATGTCTCCACTGGTTCTGGAGGGGGCTTTGTGCCCAGAGTGCTTCATCCTGCCAAGGACAGACGGAGTGGATGTGATACTCCACTGGCTTTGTGCCCAGAGTGCTTCATCCTGCCAAGGACTGAGGTAGTGGATGCATGTCTCCACTAGTTCTGGAGGGGGCTTTGTGCCCAGAGTGCTTCATCCTGCCAAGGACAGATGGAGTGGATGTGATACTCCACTGGATCTGGAGGGGGCTTTGTGCCCAAAGTGCTTCATCCTGCCAAGGGCTGAGGTAGTGGATGCATGTCTCCACTGGTTCTGGAGGGGGCTTTGTGCCCAGAGTGCTTCATCCTGTCTAGGACAGACGGAGTGGATGTGATACTCCACTGGTTCTGGAGGGGGACTGGTGCCCAGAGTGCATCACTCACCCCGTGACAATCCCTGTTGCGTCAGTGCCCCTGCCGCTCATGGGCTAGCGGTGCTTGATTAGGCGGTGCTTGCCCTGTTCAGCGGTGCTTGACTTGGCGGTCCTTGCCCTGTTCAGCGGTGCTTGAGTTGGCGGTCTTTGACCTGTTCAGCGGTACTTGCCCTGTTCAGCGGTGCTTGAGTTGGCAGTCCTTGACCTGTTCAGCGGTGCTTGCCCTGTTCAGCGGTGCTTGAGTTGGCGGTCCTTGCCCTGTTCAGCGGTGCTTTCCCTGTTCAGCGGTGCATGAGTTGGCGGTCCTTGTCCTGTTCAGCGGTCATTGCCCTGTTCAGCGGTGCTTGAGTTGGCGGTCCTTGCCCTGTTCAGCGGTGCCTGCCCTGTTCAGCGGTGCTTGACTTGGCGGTCCTTGCCCTGTTCAGCAGTGCTTGAGTTGGTGGTCCTTGACCTGTTCAGCGGTCCTTGCCCTGTTCAGCGGTGCTTGAGTTGGTGGTCCTTGACCTGTTCAGCAGTGCTTGCCCTGTTCTGCAGTGCTTGAGTTGGCAGTCCTTGCCCTGTTCAGCGGTGCTTGCCCTGTTTAGCGGTGCTTGAGTTGGCGGTCCTTGACCTGTTCAGCGGTCCTTGCCCTGTTCAGTGGTGCTTGACTTGGCGGTCCTTGCCCTGTTCAGCGGTGCTTGCCCTGTTCAGCGGTGCTTGACTTGGCGGTCCTTGCCCTGTTCAGCAGTGCTTGAGTTGGAGGTCCTTGACCTGTTCAGCTGTCCTTGCCCTGTTCAGCGGTGCTTGAGTTGGCGGTCCTTGCCCTTTTCAGCGGTGCTTGCCCTGTTCAGCGGTGCCTGACTTGGCAGTCCTTGCCCTGTTCAGCGGTGCTTGAGTTGGTGGTCCTTGACCTGTTCAGCGGTCCTTGCCCTGTTCAGCGGTGCTTGAGTTGGTGGTCCTTGACCTGTTCAGCAGTGCTTGCCCTGTTCTGCAGTGCTTGAGTTGGCAGTCCTTGCCCTGTTCAGCGGTGCTTGCCCTGTTTAGCGGTGCTTGAGTTGGCGGTCCTTGACCTGTTCAGCGGTCCTTGCCCTGTTCAGTGGTGCTTGACTTGGCGGTCCTTGCCTTGTTCAGCGGTGCTTGCCCTGTTCAGCGGTGCTTGACTTGGCGGTCCTTGCCCTGTTCAGCAGTGCTTGAGTTGGCGGTCCTTGACCTGTTCAGCTGTCCTTGCCCTGTTCAGCGGTGCTTGAGTTGGCGGTCCTTGCCCTTTTCAGCGGTGCTTGCCCTGTTCAGCGGTGCTTGACTTGGCGGTCCTTGCCCTGTTCAGCGGTGCTTGAGTTGGCGGTCCTTGCCCTGTTCAGCGGTGCTTGCCCTGTTCAGCAGTGATTGAGTTGGCGGTCCTTGCCCTGTTCAGCGGTGCTTGCCCTGTTCAGCGGTGCTTGACTTGGGGGTCCTTGCCCTGTTCAGCTGTGCTTGCCCTGTTCAGCGGAGCTTGAGTTGGCGGTCCTTGACCTGTTCAGCGGTGCTTGCCCTGTTCAGCGGTGCTTGACTTGGCGGTCCTTCATTGCCCAGCTGGGCTGGGGCTGGCGGTCCTTCATTGGGCAGCTGGGCTGGGGCTGGGGCTGGCGGTCCTTCATTGGGCTGCTGGGCTGTGGCTGGCGGGGCCCTCCTGGGCAGCTGGGCTGTGGCTGGCGGGGCCCTCCTGGGCAGCGACAATGGGGCTGGCGGGGCCCTCCTGGGCAGCGACAATGGGGCTGGTAGGGGCGTCATGGGCAGCTGGGCTGTGGCTGGCGGGCCCTCCTGGGCAGCGACGATGGGGCTGGCGGGGGCCTCCTGGGCAGCGACGATGGGGCTGGCGGTGGCCTCCTGGGCAGCGGGGATGATGGTGGTCTTCTCCGCCATGCTGCTCCTCCCAGACTTGCCGGCTTTCTTCTGGCCCTTCCCCACCTTGGGAGGAGTCACAGCTGAGTCCACACTCCCCCCGGGACCCCTGGATGCGGCTTGGGTGGCTGGAGTCTTCCCCCTCTCCCGCCGGGCACTGGCCAACTTCTGGTGCTTCACAGGGGGGACTGGCTGTGCTGTGGCTCCGTTCCACACTGGCTGTCCTGGTGGCTGGTGCACTCCACATACCTGTGACAACGGTCCCGTAGATTTTGTGACTGAGGTGCTAGTTCGAGACCTATGAGTTGCATGGGGGTTGTGGGAAATAGGTTAAGGGTGGACAGGAAAAGTTGTTTGGAGACACTGGGACGGGTAGCTGGAGGGGGTTTGGGAGTGGAGGAAGAGGTGGTGGTTGTAGGAAGTGTAAGTTTTGTGGTTTTGGGTGCAGGTGCATGCGCTGGAGGCTGTTGTGAGGTGGCTGTATGTTGGGTGGGTGTGTGCCTGCGTTTGTGTATCTTCGGAGGGGGCGTCACAGACACACTGGGAGAGGACACAGGGGACGTGTGAATGGTAGTGGGGGTGGTGACTGCACGTGAGCAGGGTGTGCTGGTGGGTGTGCTGGTGCGGGACGTAGTGGCTGTAGAGGTAGTGCATGCAGGTGTGAGTGTAGACGAGACTGGGAGGGAGGAGGGAGACGACGAGGAGGGGGACACTGTGGCGACAGTGGATGTTGGTGTGTCTGTATGTGTGTGATGCTTGCGTGAGTGCCTGTGGGATGTGTGGTGCTTATGTTTGCCTGAGCTTCCCCTGTGTGTTGAGGTGTGTGCAGGCTGGCCTGATGGTGTGCTTGGGATAGGCAGCGGTACAGGGGATTGGGTCTGGGTGGAGGAAGTTGGAGGGGGGAGGCTAGACACAGGGTCAATGGCTGCCATCAGTGCTGAGGCCAGAGTTTGAAAGGTTCGGTGAAGGGCAGCCTGACCAGAATGAATGCCCTCCAGGAATGCATTGGATTGTTGGTCAATGGCCTCCTCACTGAGGGCAGCAGAGGTGACAGGTGCAGGGGCTGTGGTGATGCCCACCCTCCTGGGTGAGCGGGCACGGGGCGAAGGCTGAGGGGTTGCTGGGAGGGCGGCGCTGGTAGGGGGGGTGGCGGCTGTACCTGTAGAAGTGGGGGGCACAGATGTTGCCGCCACCACAAGGGAGCTCCCATCAGAGGACGAGTCTGTGTCGCTGGTTTCAGCTCATGTCACCGCCGTGGTGCTCCCCTCGCCCTCCGTCCCACTGGTGTATTCAGAGTCTGTAGTGTGGCACTCCATGGCCATGTGGGATGCAGCTCCCTCGTACTCCGGTGCCACTGCTCCTCCGCCTGATGAGGCTAATGCACAGAAGAACAGGGAGACAGCAAAAAGGGGGGGGGGAACAGAAGAAAGACATGTTGAGTGCATGGCTTACCGCTACCGTTGGCAGACAAGACAGACACAGAAGCCCCCTGCACTACGTCGCGCTGTTGGGCTCTACAGTGCAATTCCTGGGAAATGGCCTACAAGGATATGGACGACATATGCACACATAGATGACACAGGTGCATGAATAGCTGTAGTTGGCACTCTACAGAGGTGGGGTTGAGGGCCACAGGGCCATGCCTTACGAAGGGGCCTAGCCTACGGAACTCGCCCTGGCCTAGGGAAACCCACAGCCCTCCTCCCCCACCCAGACAACTCCACTGCGCGCAAAGTCAGCTGAATGAGAGTGTACTCACCCCCTTGTGTCTGCTGTGATGCCCTCAAGCGCCCATCCAACTCCGGTTAGGCCACCGCCATGATCCAGAACATCAGGGGGGTCATGGTTCAACGGGCACGCCTCCCACGTTGGGAGGCCATCCCCAGCTGAGCCTCCGCCGTCTTCTTGCTCCAGCGGCGAATGTCCTCCCATCTTTTCCGGCAGTGGGTGCTCAGTCTGTAGTGGACCCCCAGGGTCCGGACGACCTTGGCGATGGCACGCCAAATATCCTTCTTCTGGTGGGTGCTGACCTACATGAAATGTACAGGGGAAGAAGAGAAGTCATTACCAACTGCGCTGTCAAAGTGAGTGGCCCCCATGCCTACCCTTGCCATGTGGCACATGCACCCACCGTCTTTCATTCACTCAGAACTCTGCCCCCTTCCTTCTTACAACCAGCCCTCTCCACACAAGCATAGCCCATACAACATGCTCCCTGTGTACTTACCTGTTGGTCTGGAGGACCGTAGAGTAGCGTGTACTGGGGGAGGACCCCATTGACGAGCTTTTCCAACTCCTCCGATGTGTAGGCAGGGGCCCTTGTCTCTTCCAGACCGAGGTCACAGCAGCACTTGCAGTATAGGTCCTCTCGTGTCGAAGATCAGGTATCGAGTGATTCAAGAAATAGAAAATGGCGGTCACGTCCGCGGAGGTCACGTCCGCAGCGGTGCGTACCATCACTGCCGGCGTACATCGTCATTGGCTCCTGGGACCCATAGGGTCCAATGTTAACCAATGCAGCATTGCGCCGCGGTCTTCGACCGCCTACCGCGACGGTGTACAACGCCAGCACAGTTACCTCACATCCCATTGTCCCACTTTAGAGGTCAGGCAGCCGCCATTTCAGGGGCCCACATGACCTAATTACCAACTGCGTCACACATACCTAGGCCTACTCTCAACACACATACAGGCCACATTTTGTGATTGAATGGTGTTCTGTGTAGACTGTGGGTACATACCTCTGAGTTGTTTGACTCTTTGCTCGCTGTTGTCCTTCATAGGCACCGTCCGCTGGGACATGTGAGGAGATGGTGGAATCCTCTGGTGTACCGACCGCTGGTGGACCTGTCGACAATGGAGTAAAGAAATTTGACAATCACCTACAGGTTTGACTGTGCCACAATCCAGGAACTGTGTACACAGTTGGAGCCTGACCTGATGTCTGCAATCCGCCATCCCACAGAAATTCCCCCTCAAGTGCAGGTGCTATCAGTGCTCCATTTCCTTGCTAGTTGGTCTCCTCAAACAACTGTGGCCATGGCATCAGGGATGTCCCAGCCTATGTTTTCCAACGTATTGTCCAGAGTGTTGTCTGCCCTGCTGAAACACATGCGGAGCTACATTGTTTTCCCTCAGGTGGAGGATTTGCCTACAGTGAAAGGTGACTTCTATGCCCTTGGACATATCCCCAACATCATAGGTGCCATTGATGGGATCCATGTGGCTTTTGTCCCCCCCCCACAGGAGTGAACAGGTGTACAGGAACCGGAAGAGTTATCATTCCATGAATGTACAGATGGTATGTTTGGCAGACCAGTACATCTCCCATGTGAATGCCATGTTTCCTGGCTCAATGCATGACGCCTACATCATGCGGAATAGCAGCATCCCTTATGTGATGGGTCAACTCCAGAGGCACCGTGTGTGGCTATTAGGTGACTCTGGTTACCCCAACCTGTCATGGCTACTGACCCCGGTGAAGAATCCCAGGACAAGGGCAGAGGAACGCTACAATGATGCCCATGGGCGAACTAGGGAGGTGATCGAGCGGACCTTCGGCCTCCTGAAGGCCAGGTTCAGGTGCCTCCATATGACAGGTGGATCCCTATTCTACTCACCAAAGAAGGTGTGCCAGATCATCGTGGCCTGCTGTATGCTTCATAAATTGGCTTTGCGACTACAGGTGCCTTTTCTGCAGGAGGATGTTCCAGATGACGGTGTTGTTGCAGCTGTGAAACCTGTGGACAGTGATGAGGAGGAAGCAGAGGAAGAAGACATGCAGAACAGGGACTCAGTCATCCAGCAATATTTCCAGTGAAACACAGGTGAGAATACATTCCTGCCTACTACATGTACTTTAACTCATCTACCTCTGTCCTGTTTGTCGTTTTCACCCAGTGTATGGTCACTGAGTTGTCACTTTCCCTTACGGTTTCACGGGTGTGGGTCACAACGTGTGTCATCTGCTTAGATTCCTCAGGGACTAGAGCTGTGTTACATAGGTATGTTAACATTACTATTCCTTAACATTTTGTCACTGTAATTGCAAATACACTATTTCGAAATCACACACAGACTCCTGATCTTTTGGTGCTTTAGGTGTGTTTATTTAAATACAAAATATTGGAGGGGGAAGTTAAATGGTGAGGGGTGATGGCGGAGGAATGCCCATGGCAGAGTCCAGTCTATTAGTCTCACAGGTGCATTGTCCATATGGGCATAGGAAGTGGAGCTGGGGCAGTTTCAATATGGACAGGGTGACAAAGTGGGACAGTGGGATGACAATCAGGGTGGTCTCATTTCTTGGCGGGGTCTTTGCATCGTGCTCTGTCTTGTTCCTGGATCTCAGGGACTGTTTGCAGGGTGGTTCTCCCTCTGCAGGGGGTGGGGTGCTGGTGTGGTGGTCCTGTGGTGGGGCATCCTGCCCACTAGCACCGGCGGAGGTGGTGGGCAGTTCATCGTCCATGCTAGTGTCAGGGGCCCCTTGTAGTGCCACAGTGTCCCTCCTGTTGTTGAGGACTTCCTTCAGCACCCCTACGATGGTGCCCAGGGTGGAATTGATGGATCTGAGTTCCTCCCTGAACCCCAAATACTGTTCCTCCTGCATGCGCTGGGTCTCCTGAAGCTTGGCCAGTACCGTTGCCATCGTCTCCTGGGAGTAGTGGCATGCTCCCATGATGAAGGAGAGGGCCTCGTGGAGAGTGGGTTCCCTTGGCCTGTCCACCCTCTGTCGCACAGCAGCCCTCCCAGTTCCCCTGTGTTCCTGTGCCTCCGTCCCCTGGACCGTGTGCCTACTGCCACTGCCCCCAGGTCCCTGTTGTTGTTGGGGTGGTGGGTTATCCTGGGTTCCCTGTAGTGGTGGACACACAGCTGATTGACGTGTCCTGGGGACAGAGGTATGGGCCCGCTGGGTGGGTGCTCTGCTGGTGTTTCCAGAGGGGGGAAGGTCTGTGGTGGCCTGTGCCTGTGTGAGGGGAACTGACTGTCCCGAGGCCCACGATGGTTTGGGCTGGTCATCTAGATCCAGGTGGACAGAGGTGCTGTTATCACTGTGGGTCTCTTCTGTGGGTGGAGTGGAGATGTCTGGAACCTCCTGTCTGATGACGTTGGGTAGTGGTCCTGCAGGGGTGGAAAGGCATGAATATTGCATCTGTGTGTGGCATGGTGTGCAATGGGTGGGTGAGCGTGTACCCCAGTGCTGGCATTCCTGTGTGGGGGCTTGTATGATGATGGTTTAGGGGGGTGTATGGGTATGTGCAGTGGGCATGCTTTAGTGATGGGTGTCCATGCGTTGGTGTTGCATGCAGGGCTTGGTGTTGGGATGGGTGGTTTGTGATCTTGGTACATTTGTGAGGAGTTGGAGTGATAGGGGTGGGGGCAAGGGTTGGGGGTATGTGATAGCATGCAGGTAGGGTGGGGGATATGGTAGTTAAAGGTTTGACTTACCAGAGTCCATTCCTCCACCGACTCCTGCGAGGCCCTCAGGATGCAGAATCGCCAAGACCTGCTCCTCCCATGTTGTTAGTTGTGGGGGAGGAGGTGTAGGTCTGCCGCCAGTCCGCTGAACCGCCTGGTGGTGTCTTGAGACCACGGTACGCACCTTCCCCTGTAGGTCATTCCACCTCTTCCTGATGTCCTCCCGATTTCTTGTGTTTTGTCCCACTGCGTTGACCCTGTCGACTATTCTTCGCTATAGCTCCATCTCCCTTGCAATTGAGGTGTGCTGCACCTGTGCTCTAAATAGCTGTGGCTCTACCCGGACGATTTTCTCCACCATGACCCTTAGCTCCTCCACCGAGAACCTGGGGTGTCTTTGCCGTGCCATGGGGTGGTGTAGGTGATGTGTGGTGTGTGTGGTGATAAGTGTGGTGATATGTAGTGGTGTGTGGTGTTTTGTGCGTGGAAGTTGTGTGGGTGATGGTGTTGTGTGCCTGTGGATGCTAGTTTGTTGATGGTGGTGTCTCTCTGTGTGCTTCTTTCTCAATTATTGTCGTAGGGGTTTGTGGGTGATGTGGGTGTGTGTTTTATATTGCATTGGGTGTGTGGGAGTGGTGTGTGTATGTGTATCAGGTGTGTGTATTTCGAATTGTCCAATGTGGTAGTGTTTTGTAAATGTGTGTGTATTTTGAGCGCAGTGGTGTGTACCACCAATGGAATACCGCGGTTGAAAGACCGCCGCGTGGATTCGTGTGTCGTGATAGTGTGGGCGTATTTCTGTTGGCGTGATGGTGGAGGGTTTTTTTTCGCCAGTTTTTCACTGACCTTTGGTGTGGCGGACTTGTGTGGATGTCTGAGTTTTGTCGGATTCCGAGATGTGGGTCATAATAGCTGTGGTGGAATTCCGCGGCCGCGGCGGTGTGTTGGCGGTCTTCTGCACGGCGGTAAGCGGCTTTTACCGCCAATGTTGTAATGACCCCATATATCTTCTTCTTCTGCCTCCTGTTCCTGACTGTCCACAGGCTCCACAGCTGCCACAAGACCAGCATCAGCCCATACTCATGCAGAAAAGGCACCTGGCGTTGCAAAGCCAGGTTGTGCAACATACAGCATGCCACGATTATCTGGCACACCTTCTTTGGTGAGTAGTATAGGGAGCCGCCTGTCAGATGGAGGCACCGGAATCTGGCATTCAGTAGGCTGAAGGTGTGCTCTATCATCCTCCTAGTTCGCCCATGTGCCTCATTGTAGCGCTCCTCTGCCCTCCTGCAAGGATTCCTCACTGGGGTCAGTAGCCATGACAGTTAGAGTTAACCAGAGTCACCTGCAAATATCGAGGGACAACTGTTAGACATCCTCCAAACAGTATGAAATCTCCCAAACCCAGACACCTATTTAAACTGTGTGGGGACCTTGGGCTCACAGATTAGCCACACACGGTGCTTCTGGAGTTGCCCCATCACATAAGGGATACTGCTATTCCTCAAAATGTAAGCGTCATGCACTGAGCCAAGATACTTGCCATTCACATGGGAGATGTACTGGTCTGCCAAACACACCTTCTGCACATTCACAGAATTGTAGCTTTTGCGGTTTCTGTACACCTGTTCATTTCTCCGCGGGGGGGGGACAAATGCCACATGTGTACCATCAATGGCACAATTTATGTTGGGGATATGTCCCAGGGCATAAAAGTCACCTTTCACTGTGGGCAGATCCTCCACCTGAGGGAAAACGATGTAGCTGCGCATGTGTTTCAGCAGGGCAGATAACACTCTGGACAACATATTAGAGAGCATTGGCTGTGAAATCCCTGATGCCATGGCCACTGTTGCTTGAAATGACCCACTTGCCAGGAAATGGAGCACTGACAGGACCTGCACTAGAGGAGGGATTCCTGTGGGATGGCGGATAGCTGACATCGGGTCTGGTTCCAACTGGCCACACACTTCCTGGATTGTGGCATGATCAATTCTTTAAGTGATAATGATGTGTCTGTCTTCCATTGTCGACAGGTCCACCAGGTGTTAGAGAGCACTGGCTGTGACATCCCTGATGCCATGGCAACTGTTGCTTGAAAGGACCCACTTGCCAGGAAATGGAGCACTGACAGGACCTGCACTAGAGGGGGGATTCCTGTGGGATGGCGGATAGCTGACACCTGCCCCAGCGGATGTGCCCTATGGAGGAGAAGGGTGAGCAGAGGGTCATACACCACATAGGTTTCACAAGGCTGTTTAGGACAATCGTGAAATTATCTCTGTGTGCCTTTGTCTGTCTGTATTCCTGGCCAAAAAAGCTGTGACACAGTTAGTTGGCCTGCCATGTGGACCCCTGAAATGGCAGCTGCCTGACCTGTAAGGAGGGATAAGGGGAAATGAGGTAAGTGAGCTGGCGTTGTGCAGTGTCGCGGTAGGCGGTCGATAACCGCTGCGCAATTCAGCATTGGTTATCATTGGGCCCTATGGGTTCCAGGAGCCAATGAGGATGTATGCCCGTGGTTACGGTACGCACCGCCGCAGACGCGACCGCCATTTTCTATCTGTTCCCTCATTTGATACCTGAACTTCAAGAGGAGAGGACCCACACTGCAAGTGCTGCTGTGACCTGCGTCTGGAAGCAACAATGGCTACAGTGTCTGGGGAAAGGGCCCCTGCCTTCACTGCGGAGGAGTTGGAGAAACTGGTGGATGGGGTCCTCCCCCAGTGCACACTACTCTACAGTCCTCCAGAAAAACAGGTGAGTGAACCGTGTGCATGGTGGATGGGACATGATTGTATGAAGTGTCGTGGATGGAAGAGACGGGGGGACAAGCCAGCATGTGAGGATGGTGAGTGTATGTCTTCCTGGGACAGGGTGGGAGGTTTGTGGGCAATGTGTGAGAAGAACTGTACGGGGGAGTAACATACTTTTTTACTTCACTATTACTCTAGGTCAGCACCCACCAGAAGAAAGGTATTTGTTGTGCCATCGCCAAGGGAGTGCGGACCCTGGGGGTCTACCATAGATGGAGCACCCAATGCTGGAAATGATGGGAGGACCTGCGCTGCTGGAGCAAGAAGACGGCGGAGGCACAGCTGGGGATGGCCTCCCAATGTGGAAGGGGTGCCGGTCACACCATGAACCCCCTGATGTACCGGATCCTGGCCATGGCATATCCTGAGTAGGATGGGTGCTTGAGGGCATCACAGCAACCACAAGGGGTGAGTACACTCTCATTCGTCTGACTCTGCGCACTTGACGAGGTGTCTGGGTGGGGGAGGTAGGCTGTGGGTTCCCCTAGGTCAGGGCAGACGTGCAAAGGTAGACCCATTGATTTGCAGGCTCAGTCCCACTCCAACACCAAAGGTGGTATTTGCCCTCTACACCTAGTCAGGCTCCTATGGGTTCCAGCTGTGCATGAAATGGGTCTATACAGAGCCCCCCATGATTATGTGCTTTTCCCCTGAACTATTAGTGCATGGCTTAGTACATACGGGTTGCTCCCTGTGTGTTGTGTCCTCCAACGGTAGTGGTGTTGCAGGCATTGACCATGTGTCTCCTCTGTCTTTCCCCCCCTTTTTGTTTTGTCACCCTGTCGTTGTGTGCATTAGCATCATCTAGCAGAGGAGCATTGGCACCGGAGCAGGAGGGAGCTGCAACCCACATGGCCCTGGAGGGTGAGTTTATGGAGTCAGAAGGCACCAGTGGGACGGAGGGCGAGGGGAGCTCCACGACGGGAACAGGAGCAGACACCAGCGACAGCGACTCCTCCTCTGATGGGATCTCCCTTGAGGTGGCGGGCACCTCTGTGCCCACTGGAACACCAGGTACAGCCGCCACCCCCCCCCCTACCAGCACTGCCCTCACAGCAGCCCCACAACGAGTTTCCCGTGCCCACTCACCCAGGAGGGTGGGCATGTCCTTCGCCCCAGGCACCTCAGGCCCCACCCCAGTCAACCCTGCTACCCTCAGTAAGGAGGCTATTGACCTCCTGAGATCCCTCACTGTTGGGCAATCAACCATTTTGAATGCCATCCAGGGTGTTGAGAGGCATTTCCAGCAAACAAATGCATACCTGGCAGGCATTCATTCTGGCGTGGAGGCCCAACAGAGAGCATTTCAGGCTCTGGCCTCAGCAATGATGGCAGCCATTGTCCCTGTGTCCAGCCTCCCCCCTCCATCTTCCTCCACCCAGACCCAATCCCCTGTACCTTAGCCTATCCTAAGCACACCATCGGACCAGCATGCACATTCATCAGTACACAAGAGTGGACATGGCAAACATAAGCACCACACATCCCACAGGCACTCACACAAGAACCATCCCAATGCAGACACACCAACATCCACTGCCTCCACTGTGTCCCCCTCCTCCACGTCCTCCTCCTCCCTCCCTGTCTCGTCTCCACTCACACCTGCATGCACTACATCTTCATCCACTACCTCCATCACCACCACGCCCATCACCACACACCGCTCACGTGCAATCACCACCCCCACTACCGTTCACACATCCCCTGTGTCCTCTCTCAGTGTGTCTGCGAGCCCTCCAAACTACACAAACGCAGGCACACACCCACCCTACAGCCACCCACCTCACAACAGCCTCCGGTCCATGCACCTTCACCCAAATTCATCAGACGTACACCTCCTACAACCACTACATCTTCCTCCACTCCCAAACCCCCTCCATCTTCCCGTCCCAGTGTGTCTAAGAAACTCTTCCTGGCTAATATTGACCTCTTCCCTACACCTCCCCCCTGTCTTTTGGCTAGGGCCAGGATGTCCAGGTCCTAGCCAACACCTCAGCCACCAAATCGTCCAGCACTGTGGTCTTAGCAAGTCCAGTCACATCGCTGTAGGAAAGTACCATCTTGCCTGGCATTTTACCCCCATTTTTCACTGTATATATGTTGTTTTAGTTGTATGTGTCACTGGGACCCTCCCAGCCAGGGCCCCAGTGCTCATAAGTGTGCCTGAATGTGTTACCTGTGTTATGACTAACTGTCTCACTGAGGCTCTGCTAATCAGAACCTCAGTGGTTATGCTCTCTCATTTCTTTCAAATTGTCACTAACAGGCTAGTGACCAATTTTACCAATTTACATTGGCTTACTGGAACACCCTTATAATTCCCTAGTATATGATACTGAGATACCCAGGGTATTGGGGTTCCAGGAGATCCCTATGGGCTGCAGCATTTCTTTTGCCACCCATAGGGAGCTCTGACAATTCTTACACAGGCCTGCCACTGCAGCCTGAGTGAAATAACGTCCACGTTATTTCACAGCCATTTTACACTGCACTTAAGTAACTTATAAGTCACCTATATGTCTAACCTTTACCTGGTAAAGGTTGGGTGCTAAGTTACTTAGTGTGTGGGCACCCTGGCACTAGCCAAGGTGCCCCCACATTGTTCAGGGCCAATTCTCCCGACTTTGTGAGTGCGGGGACACCATTACACGCGTGCACTACATATAGGTCACTACCTATGTGTAGCTTCACAATGGTAACTCCGAATATGGCCATGTAACATGTCTACGATCATGGAATTTCCCCCTCTATGCTATCCTGGCATTGTTGGTGCAATCCCATGATCCCACGGGTCTCTAGCACAGACCCTGGCACTGCCAAACTGCCTTTCCCGGGGTTTCACTGCAGTTGCTGCTGCTGCCAAACCCTAAGGCAGGCTTCTGCCCTCCTGGGGTCCAGCCAGGCCTGGCCCAGGATGGCAGAACAAAGGACTTCCTCTGAGAGAGGGTGTTACACCCCCTCCCTTTGGAAAATGGTGTGAAGGCAGGGGAGGAGTAGCCTCCCCCAGCCTCTGGAAATGCTTTCATGGCAAACACATGGTGCCCATTTCTGCATAAGCCAGTCTACACCGGTTCAGGGACCCCTCAGCCCTGCTCTGGCGCGAAACTGGACAAAGGCAAGGGGAGTGACCACTCCCCTGACCTGCACCTCCCCTGGGAGGTGCCCAGAGCTCCTCCAGTGTGCTCCAAACCTTCCATCTTGGAAACAGAGGTGCTGCTGGCACACTGGACTGCTCTGAGTGGCCAGGGCCAGCAGGTGACGTCAGAGACTCCTTCTGATAGGCTCCTTCAGATGTTGCTAGCCTATCTTCTCTCCTAAGTAGCCAAACCCTCTTTTCTGGCTATTTAGGGTCTCTGCTTTGGGGATTTCCTTAGATAACGAATGCAAGAGCTCATCCGAGTTCCTCTGCATCTCTCTCTTGACCTTCTGTCAAGGAATCGACTGCTGACCGTGCTGGAAGCCTGCAAAACTGCAACAAAGTAGCGAAGACGACTACTGCAACTCTGTAACGCTGATCCTGCCGCCTTCTCGACTGTTTTCCTGGTGGTGCATGCTGTGGGGGTAGTCTGCCTCCTCTCTGCACTAGAAGCTCCGAAGAAATCTCCCGTGGGTCGACGGAATCGTCCCCCTGCAACCGCAGGCACCAAAGAACTGCATCACCGGTACCCTGGGTCTCCTCTCAGCATGACGTGCGAGGTCCCTTGAATCCAGCAACTCTGTCCAAGTGACTCCCACAGTCCAGTGACTCTTCAGTCCAAGTTTGGTGGAGGTAAGTCCTTGCCTCCCCACGCCACACTGCATTGCTGGGAACTGCGACTTTTGCAGCTACTCCGGCCTCTGTGCACTTCCAGCAGAAATCCTTTGTGCACAGTCCAGCCTGGGTCCACGGCACTCTAACCTGCATTGCACGACCTCCTAAGTTGTCCTCCGGCGGCGTGGGACTCCTTTGTGCAACTTCGGGTGAGCACCGTTTCACTCCACTTCGTAGTGCCTGTTCTGGCACTTCTGCGGGTGCTGCCTGCTTCTGAGAGGGCTCCTTGTCTTGCTCGACGCCCCCTCTGTCCCCAGATGCAATTGGCGACATCCTGGTCCCTCCTGGGCCACAGCAGCATCCAAATACCCTAACCGCACGACTGCAGCTAGCAAGGCTTGTTTGCGGTCTTTCTTCAGGAAAACACATCTGTACAACTCTCCACGGCGTGAGGGATCCGTCCTCCAAAGGGGAAGTTCCTAGCCCTTGTCGTTCCTGCAGAATCTTCAGCTTCTACTGTCCAGTAGCAGCTTCTTTGCACCCACAGCTGGCATTTCCTGGGCATCTGCCCATCTCCGACTTGCTTGTGACTTTTGGACTTGGTCCCCTTGTTCCACAGGTACCCTCGTTTGGAAATCCATCGTTGTTGCATTGCTGATTTGTGTCTTTCCTGCAGAATTCCCCTATCACGACTTCTATGTCCTTTGGTGAACTTTAGTGCACTTTGCACTCACTTTTCAGGGTCTTGGGGTGGGCTATTTTTCTAACCCTAACTGTTTTCTTACAGTCCCAGCGACCCTCTACGAGGTCACATAGGTTTGGGGTCCATTCGTGGTTCGCATTCCACTTTTGGAGTATATGGTTTGTGTTGCCCCTATCCCTATGTGTCCCCATTGCATCCTATTGTAACTATACATTGTTTGCACTGTTTTCTAATACTATTACTGCATATTTTGGTATTGTGTACATATATCTTGCGTATATTTGCTATCCTCATACTGAGGGTACTCACTGAGATACTTTTGGCATATTGTCATAAAAATAAAGTACCTTTATTTTTAGTATATCTGTGTATTGTGTTTTCTTATGATATTGTGCATATGACACTAGTGGTACTGTAGGAGCTTCACTCGTCTCCTAGTTCAGCCTAAGCTGCTCTGCTAAGCTACCATTATCTATCAGCCTAAGCTGCTAGACACCCTATACACTAATAAGGGATAACTGGGCCTGGTGCAAGGTGCAAGTACCCCTAGGTACTCACTACAAGCCAGTCCAGCCTCCTACAATCGCGGGCGGCACCCATCAGGGCTGCCAGTGTGCCACCTAGGGAGGCCAAGGATCAGCCCATTCCGCCACCTGCCAAGGTGAAGAAGATGCCCATATGCTGTAGGGAGAAGCTGCACCAACCACCCATCAAGAACTCCTCCAAGCCAAAAGGGGACAGTGCCAAGGGACCAGCAGTGACATCAAAGGTGGGGAAGGGACACAAGGCGAAGGGCAAGTCAGGACAGGGCACTGAGCCTCTGGCTGAGGGACCAGAGTCACCCCTTCTGGCAACCAGAAAAGCAACCTCTACGGCAGTGGACGCTGCCACCTGCACCGCCACCTGCACCGCCACTTGCACGTCTTCTGCCTCAGCAACAGTCCCCAGGATCATCCCCATTGGGCAGCCAACCAAGGCTGCAGGAGACGTCCTGCTGTGTCCCTCCACAGGTGCTGACACATTCACAACCGCCAGCATCTCCACCACAGTCACCGCCGCAACCACAGCCATCAGCCCTGCGACTTGCTCACACAGTGCCACCTCAGCTGACATTTCTATCATGCCCAGTGGGCAGCAGTCCGAGGCTGCAGGAGACGTCCTGGACCCTGCACAGAGTACATGAGGCACGACACCCAGCACTGTTTGTACCTGCAGGTGGCAGGCGAAGTCGCAGCAGGGTGGAGTCTCTGCCTCCATGGAGTATCATGCTGCCTGTTCCCAGGCAATCTAGTGGCACACACACCCAGGTGAGGGAATGGGACCTGCCACACTGCATGTGAAGCACTCTGGGCCCAATGCCCCCTCCAGAACCAGTTGAAAAAAACATACACAACCCCAGTCCTTGGCAGGATGAAGCACTCTGGGCACAATTCCCCCTCCAGAACCAGTGGAGAAAAGCATCCACTCCCCCAGTCCTTGGCAGGATAAAGCACTCTGGGCACAATGCCCCCTCAAGAACCAGTGGAGAAATGCATCCACTACCCCAGTCCTTGGCAGGATGAAGCACTCTGGGCACAATGCCCCCTCCAGAACCACTTGAGAGACTGTGGCTTTGCACTCCCCAGTATACAGCAGTGGGCAAACCACCCACTGGGGAGACTTGTGAGACTGTGGCTTTGCACTCCCCAGGATACAGCAGTGGGCAAACCACCCCCTGGAGAGATTTGAGAGACTGTGGCTTTATACTACCCAGGATACATCAGTGGCCAAACCACCCACTGGAGAGACTTGTGAGACTGTGGCTTTGCACTCCACAGGATACAGCAGTGGGCAAACCACCCACTGGAGAGACTTGTGAGACTGTGGCTTTGCACTCCCCAGGATAGAGCAGTGGGCAATCCAACTCCGGGTAGGCCACCGCCAGGATCCAGAACATCAGGGGGGCCATCCCCAGCTGAGTCTCCACAGTCTTCTTGCTCCAGCAGCTAATGTCCTCCCATCTTTTACGGCAGTGGGTTTTCCGTCTGTGGTAGACCCCCAGGGTCCGTACGTCCTTGGCGATGGCACGCCAAATATCTTTTTTCTGGTGGGCGCTGACACACATGAAATGTACAGGGGAAAAAGAGTAGTTATTACCAACTGCACCGTCAAAGTGATTGCCCCCCATCCCTACCCTTGCCATGATGCACATGCACTCACCGTTGTTTCATGCACGCCTCAATCTCCCCCACCCCATCTTTCATCCATCCCACTCCACACAGTCATGGCCCATACAGCATGCTCACAGTGTATTTACCTGTTTGTCTGGAGGACCGTAGAGTAGCGTGTACTGGGGGAGGACCCCATCGACGAGCTTCTCCAACTCCTCCGATGTGAAGGCAGGGGCCCTTTCCCCAGACACTCGAGCCATTGTCTCTTCCAGACCGAGGTCACAGCAGCACTTGCAGTGTAGGTCCTCTCCTGTCAAAGATCAGGGCCCATATTTATACTTTTTGATGCAAAACTGCGCCAACGCAGTTTTGCGTCAAAAAAATTAGCGCCGGCTAACGCCATTCTGAAGCGCCATGCGGGCGCCGTATTTATTGAATGACGTTAGCCGGCGTTAGCCGCCGGCGCTGTCTGGTGTGCGTTAAAAAAAACGACGTACACCAGGCAGCGCCGGCGTAGGGGGAAAATGGCGTATGGGCGTCCACAAATGGTGCAAGTCAGGCTGAGGCAAAAAAATCGCCACAACCCGATTTTCGCCATTTTTTAACGACGCCCATCCCCCATTGAAATGACTCCTGTCTTAGCAAAGACAGGAGTCATGCCCCCTTGCCCAATGGCCATGCCCAGGGGACTTCTGTCCCCTGGGCATGGTCATTGGGCATAGTGGCATGTAGGGGGGCACAAATCAGGCCCCCCTATGCCACAAAAAAAATATATATATATATACTTACCTGGACTTACCTTAATGTCCCTGGGGTGGGTCCCTCCATCCTTGGGTGTCCTCCTGGGGTGGGCAAGGGTGGCAGGGGGTGTCCCTGGGGGCAGGGGAGGGCACCTCTGGGCTCATTCTGAGCCCACAGGTCCCTTAACGCCTGCCCTGACCCAGGCGCTAAATTCCGGCGCTAATGCGGGTTTTTTAGACCCGCCCACTCCCGGGCGTCATTTTTGCCCGGGAGTATAAATCCGACACATATGCATCGGAGTAATTTTTTAAGACGGGACCGCCTACCTTGCATATCATTAACGCAAGGAAGGTGTTCACGCAAAAAAATGACGCTAACTCCATGAACTTTGGCGCTAGACGCGTCTAACGCCAATGTATAAATATGGAGTTAGTTTTGCGTCAAATTTGCGTCGAAAAAAACGACGCAAATTCGGCGCAAACAGAGTATAAATATGCCCCCAGGTATCAAGTGATTGAACAGATAGAAAATGGCGGTCACGTCCGCGGCCGTGCGTACCGTCACAGCCGGCGCACATCGTCATTGGCTCCTGGGACCCATAGGGTCCAATGTTAACCAATCCAGCATTGCGCCGCGGTCTTCGACCGCCTACCGCGACGGTGTACAACGCCAGCGCAGTTACCTCACATCCCATTGTCCCACTTTAGAGGTCAGGCAGGCACCATTTCAGGGGCCCACATGGCTTCATTTCCAACTGCGTCACACATACCTAGGCCTAGACTCAACACACATACAGGCCACCTTTTGTGTATGATTGGTGTTCTGTGTAAACTATGGGTACGTACCTCTGAGCTGATTGACTCTGTGCTCGCTGTTGTCCTTCATAGGCACCGTCCGCTGGGACATGTGAGGAGATGGTGGCATCCTGCGGTGTACCGACTGTTGGTGGACCTGTCGACAATGGAGGAGCGACATGTCATAATCACATACAGGCTTGACCGTGCCACAATCCAGGAACTGTGTACCCAGTTGGAGCCAGACCTCATGTCAGCAATCCGCCATCCCACAGGAATCCCCCTTCAAGTGCAGGTGCTGTCAGTGCTCCATTTCCTAGCAAGTGGGTCATTTCAAACAACAGTGGCCATAGCATCAGGGATGTCCCAGTCTATGTTCTCAAACGTGATGTCCAGAGTGTTGTCTACCCTTCTGAAACACATGCGGAGCTACATCGTGTTCCCTCAGGTGGAGGATTTGCCTACAGTGAAAGGTGATTTCTGTGCCCTGGGACATATCCCCAACATTATAGGTGCCATTGATGGGACACATGTGACTTTGGTCCTCCCCCACAGGAGTGAACAGGTGTACAGAAACCAGAAGAGTTATCATTCTATGAATGTACAGATGGTATGTTTGGCAGACCAGTACATCTCCCATGTGAATGCCAAGTTCCCTGGCTCAGTGCATGACGCCTACATCCTGAGGAAAAGCAGCATCCCTTATGTGATGGGTCAACTCTAGAGGCACTTTGTGTGGCTATTAGGTGAGCACCTGGAAGCAAGACAGTGGGAATGGTTGTTTGGGTCTGGGGTTACTATACAGGTTAGTGTGTGTCTAATACTTGTCCATCGCCATTTGCAGGTGACTCTGGTTACCCCAACCTGTCATGGCTACTGACCCCAGTGAGGAATCCCAGGACAAGGGCAGAGGAACGCTACAATGAGGCCCATGGGCGAACTAGGAGGGTGATCGAGCGGACCTTCGGCCTCCTGAAGGCCAGGTTCCGGTGCCTCCATATGACAGGTGGATCCCTATTCTACTCACCAAAGAAGGTGTGCCAGATCATCGTGGCCTGCTGTATGCTTCATGACTTGGCATTGCGACAACAGGTGCCTTTTCTGCAGGAGGATGGTCCAGATGGCGGTGTTGTTGCAGCTGTGGAGCCTGTGGATAGTGAAGATGAGGAAGCAGAGGACGAAGACGTGAACAACAGGGACTCAGTGATCCAGCAATATTTCCAGTGAGACACAGGTAAGAGTACAGACCTGCCTACTACATGTACTTAAACACTACTACCTCTCTACTGTCTGTCGTTTTCACCCAGTGTATGGTCACTGAGTTGTCACTTTCCCGTACGATTTCACAGTTGTGGGTCCCACTGTGTGACATCTGCTTTGATTCCTCATGGACTTGAACTGTGTGACATAGGTATGTTGACATTACAATTGAATGAGCATTTTGTCACTGTAATTGCTAATACACTATTTCGAAATAACAGACAGACTGTAGACTGTATTGTGTTTTAAGTGTATTTATTTAAGGAAGGAGTGATGAAAACACATACATAGACACACTTGTCATCATTTGTGCAAGGCAATGTTCATTAAGGTGTTTCTACAATAACTGCTACCTGACAGATATACATGTGCATCACAATGAGGGAACAGAGTATTTCATGTGTGCTACAATACTAAATGGACAGAGGCCTAGGTGCTTCATGTGGCTAGTAGGGCCAGCATTGTGAGTATTAATTAATTGTAGATGCGTAGGTGAAGGCAAAATGTCTGCCCACTTTTATTCTGCCCTTTTGTTGTGGAAGTGACCTCATACCGCTAGCGGTTGACATCACAGCGTAAGGCGGTGTTTACCGCTGTTCGCACCCTCATTGGTTAACATGGATGCCAATGAGGAATTCTGGTGTATCATGATCGCCTCCGGCGGTGACGGTGCACACCGCCGTGGAACGTATGCGCATTCGTCATCGTTTGATCACTTGACTCCCTGATCTCGTGCGGACAGGTACTCCACTCTGTGTACTGCTGTGGCCTGCCTCTGGCTATGGATGTGCCACGTGTTGCAGGGGAAAGGGCCCCGGCCTTCACCCAGGAAGAACTGGAGAAGCTAGTGGACGGGGTCCTGCCCCTGTACGCAAAACTGTACGGACGGCTAGAGGTACAGGTGAGTCTGGGTTTCGGGGTCACTGTGTGTGTAATGGATGGTGTTGATTGCACATATGTTTGCACATCTGAGCCAGCATGGGCCATGGTGCATGGCATGCTGCGTGCGACTGTCCTGTATGTCTGAGAGGACTGTCCGTCCTATAGTGGACGAATAGCCAGCTGTTCCTATCGTATAAGACCCTGACCTCTGTGTTCCATTTCTGTGTCTACCTTTTAGGTCAGCGCCCACCAGAAGAGGGCACATTGGCATGCCATTGCCAAGGAGGTATGGACATTGGGAGTCTACAACTGGCGGAGCACCCACTGAAGAAAGAGGTGGGAGGACCTGCGACGCTGGGCGTGAAAGATCCGTGAAGCCCAGCTGGGGAAGTCCTCCCAATGTGGAAGGGGTACACGTCAGGCACTGACCCCCCTCATGCGACGGATCCTGGCGGTGGCGTACCCAGACCTGGATGGGCGCTTGAAGGCCGCACAGCAGTCACAAGGGGGTGATTACTCATTGACCATACTTCCATCTGGAAGGATGTCTGTGTGTGCAATAGGGATGATGCTGCTTAGAGGCAGGGAATTTGTCTGGTGTCCATCTACTGTATGTTCCCCAAAGAGTGTAGGGGTGTCTCTGTCAGGTTTCACCTACTTCTGCTCCTTAGGTTTATCAGGGGATGGGTGTAGAGCAGTATTCTGGCCAGTAGTCAGGGGCATGGCCATGGGCATAGTGAACGGTGCTGCCTGTTGGGTGTGTCTTATGGGTGGGTGTATGTCTGGCCATTATGTACCAGCATTTAGCTATCTACAAGTGTCTCTCCTGTTGTGTCTCCCCATCCCTGTTTTCTTGTGTTGGTTTGGTACAGCACCAACATCAGGCGAGGGAGCTGAGGCACCGGCACGTGGGGAGTCAGCAGCCCACGGATCCTCAGAGGTAGAGACAATCGACGCCCAGGGGACCAGTGTGTGGGAGGGCGAGAGGACTTCCACGGGGCAGGCTACTACCACAGGAGGTAGTAACTCCAAGACCTCCTCCGATGGGGGCCCCCCACGGTGGCGGACCCTAGTGCACACACCACTACCGTGACATCTTCCGCCACCCCCCATTCCATCACCGCCCTCCCCTCTGCTCCCCACCAAGTTGCCCGTGCCCGCCCACCCAGAAAGGTGGGAGTGTGGGAGTCTCCTTCACCCCAGGCACCTCCTCCCCTGGCCCAGTCAGCCCTACTGCCCTCACAGAGGAGGATATTGACCTCCTGAGAACCATCTCTGTAGGGCAGACAACCATCGTCAATGCGATCCAGGGGCTAGCATCAGAGGTGCAGCAGACAAATTCCTATCTGGATGTCATTCACGGTGCAGTGTCTGTCCTACAGAGATCTTTTCAGCCTCTGGCCTCCTCTTGGATGGCAGCCAGTTTCCCTGGCCATTCCGTCCCCCCTCCAACCTCCTTTACCCCTTCCAGCACCCCACTTCCTTCACCCGTCCAAAGCACACATTCATACACACTGTCAAGCATATCAACACACAAGAAGCACACTTCAAAACACAAGCACCACACCTCCCACCACAAGCATTCACACAGCCGACAGACACATGCACACACAACAACATCCACTTCCCCCAGTATGCACACCTCTTCCGCCTCCCTGTCTGTGCCCTCTACATCCACACCCTCATGCACTGCACCTTTACTCACTGTTGCTGCTCCTCTTCCTGCACTCACCACAATAGCAGACAGCCATACATGCACCCTATACACCACACCTGCACTCACCTCCTCTACTATAGTTGACACATGCAGCACACTCACCAGACTTGCAGACACCCACACAACATACATCCACACTAGTTGTCTGTCTTCTCCCACTGTGTCCACCCCGCCACCTCCCAAAACACACAAACGCACCAAGACACCCACCCATCAGACATCAACCACACCACAGCATACTGAGCAGTCACCTGCACCCACTACACACACCACTACACCACATACATCCACACCCTCTGCCTCCACTTCCACGCCCTCATCCACGCCTACCCCAATTGCTCCAGAGAAACTTTTCCTCTCCCGTGCTGACCTCTTCCAACCCACTGGCCCACCCCGTCTTGTCCCCAAAGGTGCTCACCTCCTTGCCCTTTCTGCTCCTTCCACCTCACAGCCCACCGCTGTCTGCCCTTCACATTCCCGTGCCCCTTCCCCAGATAAGAAAAAGGCCCAGTCAGAGCCTAGGCCATCCAGCTCCACCCGAGCCAAACAGCCCCCACCCCCTTTAAAGGAGAAGCCCACCCCCCTCAACCTTCTCAATGAAAGTCAAAGGCCCACCATAGTTAAAAATCCCCACACCCTGTCCCCTTCCGTCAGGTGCCTGGATGCAAATATGGTGCCCCATTATGTGGAGTACCAAGCACTTGTGGGATCAGGTTGGGCCGGTTGTGGCCCATGACAATTGTCACGATATGGACTGGCCATTGGCCCTGTTTAGACTGTCTGGCTCTGTGAGCTTGTGATTAAAATTTCTGTGTGGTCTGTGTTTGGGTTGCACGCCATTGAACCCTGGTCATTTGTTTCATTTTTTATGCGTGTGGGGCTTTTGTATGCACTATGGTCAAGTTGGATTAGCCTTGTGTCGTGTAAGTACCTCTTGCTGTGGGGTGTATGACTTGTGCTGCTGTGAAGGGTTGGGGGGTGTAGCAGGGCGGGTGGAGTGGGTGGTTATGTAACTGTGCCCTTTCCTCCCTTGTTTCTTAGGTTGAAGTACTTACCGTCGATGTCTTCGTCAGCGGTCTCGGTCGTGGAGGTATATGGCAAGGAGCAGGGCTGGCATGATATGCAGGTCTCTATCCATGGCTGCCGCAACGCGTTCTGTGGGACTCCGGTGCGTGGTTCCTTATATTTGGTTCATTTCCGCCTGGCTTTGTCTGGCGGTGGTTCCCGTCCCGGAACTGGCGGCAGAATGGTGGTTCATAATTTGATGTGCGGGTTGGGCCGTTCCGACGGCCTGAGGGTGGACTTTGCCGTCGTCGTCAGCACTCCTCTCCTGGCAGTGGGTGGTTCGCGGGATGCCTATGTTTAGTTTGGTTCATTATTTGGCGGTCCGGACCGCTCCTCTGTTGGTGGTTTCTACCGCCACAGCTGGCGGAATGGAACGGACCGTCATGTGGCCTATGTCAGTGACCCCCAATTATGGATTCAGGCTGCAGAATTGCCTCCAACATGTCATTCAAGGGAGTGGATGGTGTCTGGGTGGATGGTCTTCAACCAGTGCTCTTTGTCTCTTACAGCCTGGTTGGTAACCTCTTCCTTGCATGTGTTCGTAAATCATACCAGCGCTTGCGTGTATCTTCAATGGAGCACCCCACCACGCTCACCGCGCTGATCTTCGCCTTGATGTCACTCCATAATTTATGCTTCTCTCTCTCTGGGACATGGAGTGAGTTTTTACCAAAGAGCTTGTCATGGATCCTCACCATCCATTCAGTGAGCACCTCCAGTTCCTGCTCACGGAACTTCAGCTTCCTCTTTCTTCCTCCAGCATGCTTGGCATTCCCCTCAGTGGCCAGGGTGTTTTTTGGTCTGGACTGACAATCCTGACAGGCTCCCTGAGGCTCAGCTCACTAAGCCTGCCTCCTCCTATGGCTCAGGCTTCTAGAAACAGCATGGACTCACCCACTCCCTGGTTGTGAGGTCCTCAAGCTGCTCCAGAATGCACAAATCACAAATTGAGATTACCAAAAAGCGATTCGCTATTTTGCTGAATTGCTATTTGGTAATCGCTATTTGTGATTGTGAGTTTTAGGTAATAGTATAACATTATGCGATTACTTTGGTATTTCACTTTTAGCGAATTCCAAAAAGCGATTCGATAAAAATTGAAATGTGGTAATTGCTTTATATATATGGCCCCAAATCACACTTGGCCAGATCTATCAACGTTCCATTTTGCATTTCCCAAATAGCAAATTTTAGATAATAGCTATTTAGGAAATGCAAAATGGAATACAACTAAGTAGTGATTTCCTAATAGTGATTCCTACAGAGTCACAATCATTATTAGGGAATTGCAGTTAAGAAATGCGACTCAAATTCGTTCCTATGGGCCCTCAGGCTCATTGGTGCGAATGGTTTTGCATCTCCTAATTTGCGATTCCTGTTGGAATGTGGATTATTGGTAAGGGCAGGTAAGTACCTACAGTTAGCTATAGGCCAATAACCTCCACTTAGGTCCAGTTAGGTCTCAATAAATTACACCCAGCTCAGCCCTTGGTAGCTTTGCAATGAGTGTCAAGGCTTAACTGAGGAGACAAGTGTGTAAAGCATTTAGTAAATCACAAAACAGTGAATATGAAAATCACAAAACACAATATAAATCCAGCAACAATTTATAAAAATAGATTATATTTTGATCTTTAACATGACACCAATATTAATAAAATTGGATAAAGGGAACCTGAGATATTAATTTTTAAAGAATTAATGTTTAATAGCACATAGAAGCAACTAGCACTCAAAGGGTTAAAAAATGGTCGCACTGGGCAGGGACAAAGTCCAGAGTTCAGGCAACCCACGAGGTTACACTCTTACACTTACTTTCAGATATGTTTATTGATTCAGGAAAGTAGTTTACAGCACCAGCCAAGGGTTCAGAGGCTCTGGTTTGCCTCTTGGGGTCTGAGGTTACAGCTCCCACAATGCACCTCTTCAACTTATGGAGTTGCTCCTAACATCTCCAAACTTCTGAATCTTCTCCCAGAGGTCCTTTTTGGGTTCTTGAAGTGTCCACAACTTGATCCAAGGTTCCAGAAGCACTGACTTGCTCCTTGGGGGCTGGGACTACAATACCCAGAATGCACCTTGTCAGAATCCTCAAATGACCACTGGACACTGGTCAGCTGGGCTCTGCTTGCAGAACTTGATGCACGGGACTCTGCACAACTCCTTTGTACTTGTAGCATAAAGGGAGACCCTTTTTGAAGCAGTAGAAGACAGGCAAAATCCTTTTAATGCAGAAGCCCAACTGTGCAGCTGGTGCAGTCCTTCATAGCGCATTTTCCAGGTGCAGGTCCGGGGTCCAGCAGGGCAGTCATTCTTTGTATTTGTCTTGTTCCTTGTAGGGATATGAGGTGTGGGTACAGCTCTGCCATATTTATCCTTGCAACTGCGGTGGAAATCAGGGGGCTTGACTGTCCAATCACAGGCAGACTCCTTCCCCCTTTGAATACTACTTCCTGGGAAATGTGGCAAAATAAATCCCAAGGAGGAACATTCTTCAAAAATCCAACATGGCTGAAAGTGACTTTTGGAGGTTAGATCTGGCTGAGCCTGCCCACTGGTGTGGCTAAAAATCCTAAATACACCCCTCTCCTGCCCTCTCCTAATCTAATCAACAGGGCATCTAATTGTCTTGAATTGCAGGAATTAGGGGAGGCCCTGAGCTGCGCTCCAAATGTCCTTCACTGCCTTTGAAGACCAGTTTGGCTGCTCTCCCCCATCCTTCTTCACCATCTGCTGAGGTAGATCTCTTCCCTCTGGCATATTCTTTGTGTTCAGCGCAGACCACTTCACACCTCCTCAAGGCAGCCTGGACAGGCTACCAGAGGCTGGCCAATTAGAGAAGGGCACTACAGAGCTGAAGTTAACAACTTTCAGGTAGAGTTTTAAAACCTTTTATCTGAACTAGTTATATTAAATCTAACATTTGCAAGCTGTGGGATTCATTATAACAATTAATTTGATACCAAACTCAAGGTATCTGGCACTTAAGGGGATGGTGGTAATTAAAATAAAGTCCCTCCATTTTAGCCTATGGAGGCCATTCACTACAGTGAGAGAAAAATGAATGTAGCTGTTTTACCTCACCAGGGCTTATAAAACAATTTTTATAAAGTCCATACTTATAGTTACATGGCACCCAACCCGAGGGGCACATAGGGCACACCTTAGGTATGACGTATATGTAAAACTAAGGTAGTTTAAGTCTTTGGAAGTACTTTTAATTCCAAAGTCGAATTTTCATATAACTTTAGTTTAAAAGCAGCCAGCAAGGCAGACCTGCCTTTAAAATGACACTGGGCACCTCAGCAGTGCACCTATGGGAGCACTACCTATGATGGGTTCCCTAAACCTACATGCCCTACCATATACTATGGGCATATAGGTAGGTTGGTACTGCCAATTATAGTTAGCCTAATTTGCATAATAACTTTGCACAGAGCGCAGGCTCTGGCACTGGTTAGCAGCACCCAGGGCACCATCAGAGTCAGGAAAACAACAGCAAAAAGTGAAAAATGGGGGCAAAAAGTTAGAGGACTTCTCCAATCAGCCCAGGTTTCTCACACAAGACCCCCCAGCCCACACAGCCAGGAGACTGAGCCCATCCCTGGGAGAGTTTTCTGGGCTTGTCAGGAGAGGATACAATGTGGAAAACTGACTGTACTTTTTTCATGGCCTACTCTGCCTTACATCCTCCTATCAGGGTCGCTCCCTCTGGGGAGGGCTAGCATCACAGATGCAATGCTGCATCTGGAATGCTAGCCCCTGGATGGCATTCACAATGGTTGTCTGCCCTACAGAGATTGTCTTCGGGAGGCTAATAGCCTCCTCCGTGAGGGCAGCAGGGTTGTCTGGGGTGGGGGATGAGGTGCTTGGGGCGAAGGAGATGCCCACCCTCCTGGGTTAGAGGGCAACTCAGTGGGAAACAACTGGGAGGGCGGTGATGGCATGGGGATGGCAGAAGATGGTATAGAATGGGTGTGTCCAGTAGGGTCTGCCACCATCAGGGAGCTCCCATCGGAGGAGGTATTAGAGTCACTATCTCCAGTGGAAGTTGCCTCCCCGTGGAACTCCCCTCGCCCTCCAAACTAGTCCCCTTGGTGTCCGTCGAGTCTGCCTCCTTGGAACAGTGGGCTGCTGTATTCCCACTCGCCGGTGCCACTGCTCCCTTGCCAGATGATGCTGATGTACACAAAGGACACAAGAGCACAGGGGTGGAGAGACAAAACAAGGGAGAACTTTGTCAAAACCTGAATATATGTGCATCTCTGGCTCACACACACTCCCATCCAGGTCACACACTTACACGCAGCACAAACAACACACGTTATGATTTTGCCCCTGACTAGTGGTCATAACCCCAGAATACATTTCACAACCCACATGAAACATAGACCTGATATACTGTGTGAAGTACACCCATCAGAGACTATGCCCAGCCAATGCACTTACAAGTCCATGAGGCCACAAAGCATACCAGATGGAAGAAAGGGTACCCCCATGGGCCTATAGAGACTGCCCAAACTAGCCCTCATATCACCCCATGGACTTTGAGGGAGCAGGACTGCAGGAACACACCTGTCCAAGTGCCTGGCAATAGAATGCATATATACCACAGCACCAACATCCATCAAAGCAGTATCACAACAGTGTTGGTACTCACCCCCTTGTGCTGCTGTGCTGCCTTCAAGTGCCCATCCAAATCTGAATAGGCCACCACCAGAATGCAGGCCATTAGGGGGCTCAGGGTCCGAAGGGCACCCCTTCCTTATTGGGAGGCCTTCCGCAGCTGGGCCTCTCCGGTCTTCCTGGTCCAGTGCCTCAGGTACTCCCACCGCTTCCTGCAGTCGGTGCTCTGCTGGTTGTAGACCCCCAGGGTGCACACCTCCTTGGCGATGGCTTGCCACAACCCTTTCTTTTGGTGGGCGCTGACCTGCATGGGACTCACAGTACAAAAAAGCAGATGCCAGTATCTGTGCATTGAATACAGAAGACATGTCATTCCCTATGGAATGGCCATTGTTGAAAGGCATGTTTTCAACTCACATACAGTACATGCCAGACAGTCTGCGGCTGGGCAGTTACACATCGAACCCACATGCATACAGGCATCTGCCACAATCACACACATCAAAGGATGACAGATGGCAACTCACCTGCTCCTCTGGTCGCCCATACAACTTGGCATACAGGGGTAGGACCCTGTCCTCCAGCTTCTCCAGCTTCTCTGCGGTGAAGGCAGGGGCCCGTTCCCCTGTAACCTGCACCATCTCAGGGATCTGAGTCAGGACACAGCAGCACACGCAGTGGAATACTACCCTGCACGGGAATCAGGAGCCAAGTGTCTGACAAAATGAAATAGCTACTGCGGCGGTGTGCTTCGTCACCGCCAGTAATGATCATGATTGGCCCAGGTTCCCCATTGACAACCATGTAATCCAATGATCGGGTGCACGGCAGTGAACAGCGCCTTCCGCCATGACAACTAACGTTAGCGGAATGAAGTCACTTTCCCTCTATCATACCTGGATGGCAGGATGCTGCCATTTTGCTACCACCACATCATCATAGCCTGGCCAGGGGCTTATCCATGGCCTCAAAATCTCCGCCCTTCGTTGCTTGCTGACGTGAGTCTATGATCCTCACATGTACCCATCTTTGGAAGTGTGTCCACACTGGGATGCCATTATGACAGAGATAACTCAGCACACATTTCCCTGACAGGGTACTTCATACTTTGCGTTTGTGTGTTTTACCTATGTGTCGCACTTACAAAAATACAGTGACATCATGGGATTCAAGTGAAAGTTGACACTCAGATTGTGTTATTTACTCCCCGATACGTACAGACCATTGAGGCGAGGGAGGGCCCCATCTGCATACAGACCCCTGGTTGTTCTGGAAACTATGGAGAAACGTCACATAATTATCACCTATAGACACAATAGAGCTACTATCCATGACCTCTGTGCATTAATGGATCTTGTACTGAAATAGGCAAATCGAAATCAGCATGCCATCCCTACATCTGTGCAAGTGCTATCTGCACTCCATTTTTTGGCTACGGGCTCATTTCAAGTGACAGTGGGCATGGGTGCAGGGGTCTCACAGCCGATGTTCAGCCTCATCCTTTTAAAATTCCTGGATGCCTACATTCAACACTTGCAAACATATGTCCAGTTTCCCCAAAGGACTGAACTTCCTGCCATCAAATCTGGATTTTATTAATTTGCTAATATCCCCCATGTGATAGGTGCCATTGATGGACCCACATAGCGCTCATATTCCCAAGAGTGAATGAACAGGTGTACAGGAATCGGAAGAACTCTCTCTCCATGAATGTACGATTGGTGTGTACTGCTGACCAGTACATATCACACGTCAGTGACTGGTTCCCAGGCTCAGTCAATGATTCCTTTGTCCTGAGAAACAGCAGTGTACCACACATGATGGAACAACTACAAGGGGTCAGAGGACGGCTCATAGATGAGTGTGTATGACACTGGATCAGTACATAGCTGACCGCCAGACTATATGCAAGTAAAGTCAGTTTGTTAAGGTCCTGTTTCACCTACTTTTGCAGGCGATACTGGCTAACCCAACTTGCAATGGCTCCTGACACCTGTGAGGAATCCAAGGACAGATGCAGTGGGGAATTATAATGAGGCGCATGGACGTACTAGGAGGGTGATTGAGCACACTACAGGTCTCCCGAAGGGTTGATTTTGTTGCCTCCATCTCTCTGGGGGATCCCTGTGCTATGTCCCTGACAAGGTGTGTAAGATAGTGGTGCCTGCTGCATGCTGCACAACTTGGCTGTGGGGAAAGATATCCCTCTTCTGGAAGAGGAGGGTGCTGTCCAACCAGCCCAGAAACCTCAAAGAGGGGATGAGAGTGATGGCACGGAAGAAGAGAGGGAAGATCTCAACTCCAGGACCCCGCTAATCCACCTATACTTCCAGTGACTCTAAGGTACTGTTCAATAATGCTGATGTATTCACTGCATAGTTTCAGTCTGACTCACGTAATTGCTAATGTGGTGTCTATAGTCAGTGACAATGCTAACTGATGACTGAATACCCAATGTTATGTACAGTGTGACATACTTTAGACACTACAGTCCGTTGGATCCCCTCTTGCAATAAAGGTATGATTATGAAATTGACTGGCTAATGCATACACACTCACAATTCATATCTCATATTGATGAGTGGCATACGATTTGAGTGCAAAGGTGTATTTATTGAATGGCAAAATATACATAAGTGGTGAGACAGTGAAAGGGAAGGGGCACATGGTGCACATACATACTCAGGTACTTATGCTCAGCTGTTGGAAGCACTGGGTTTCGGTCCATGTGGGCATTGGAAGATGGTGTGATGGCAGTGGCATGTCAACAAGGTAGCACAGTGGCACACAAGGGAGACTGTTCAGGGCAGAGACACTTCCTAGCGCTGGGCTTTGTCTTGGCTGGTGTTTCAGTTGCATGTCTGGTTCTGAGGGCACGTTTGTGAAGCTGGAGCTGGGCTGCAGGGATAGGGGTGCTGGTTTCATGTGTGTCCTCTGCCAGTGCCACCAGTCCAGTAGCTGCTGGCGATGTAGGGGGCGGGGCAGTGTCCTGGCTAGTGGTCGGGGCTTGCAGGTTGGTGGAGGACTCAGGCTGGCTGTGGTACTGGTGCTGCAGCACCCCTGCAATGGAGGCCATGGTGGCATTGAGTTGTTTCAATTGCTCCATGGCCTAAAGGTGGTGTGCTACCTGCAGCCTCTGATTCTGCTCCAAGATTGCCAGGATCTGGCACATCCTGTCCTTGGCATGGTGGTATGCTCCCAGGACCTCAGATAACACCTCCTGGGCTGCTGAATCCATCTTTGGCCACCCCCCTGGGCCACCGATGCCCTCCCACTGGCCCTAGCCCCATGTGTCTGTGTCTCCTGCACAGGTCTGGCAGTCCCACTTGCAGTTGGTCCTTCATCATCCTGCCTGTTGGTGGGTGGAGACTCTGGCCTCTGTAAATGTAGGCTGCCAGTCTGTGCCCGGGAGACACTGGTGTGTGATTGTTGGGCCAGGGCTAATGATGGTGGCAGGGTGGTAGGGCTATCAGTGGTATCCTGGGTGGGGCTGCTGGAGGTTGACAGTCCAGGAGTGTGTGATGGGCCAGGGAGTTCCTCTATTTCCAGTCATCCTTCTGCACTCTCCTGAGTGGACCCTCTGTCTTCAGGTGGGACGCTGGCACTCCTTGGCATTTTCATCTGGGTAGCATGGGTGGATAGTGCCTGTGTGGGGGGGAATGGACATGTGGGTGTCAGTAACTTTTTCGGAAATTGCTGCACTGCTTAGCCCTATTTGATGGTTATATTCCTCTGTCATGGCATGCAAGGTCCCTTTGTGTACATTTCTTTTCATTTTACGTGGAGGTGGAAGTGAATTGTGGGTGCTGTAATCCCACTGAGAATCCAGGGGTAGGTGACTGTGTAGAGGCGGCTGGATGGAGGTCTTTGTGTGGCATAGTGGGCATGCAGGGGAGTTGGATGTGGGTGTTGTGGACTGGGAAGGGGATGGGGTCCTGGTGGTAGTGAGAGGGTTGGGGTGATACATGTATTATAGGTGGGGTGACTGTTAAGGTATTGTAGTTGACTTACCCGAGTCCAGTCCTCCTGTGAGTCCAGTAAGGCCATCCGGGTGCAGGATAGCCAGGACCTTCTCCTCCCAGTTGGTGTATTCAGGGGGGGAGGAAGGGGGTGAGGACCGCCATCAGTCTTCCTTACAGCGATGTTGTGCCTGGATGCCATTGACCGAACTTTACCATGCAGGTCATTCCATCTCTTCTGGACGACATCCCTTGTGCGTGGATGGTTTCCCAGTGCATTGATCTTGTTGACAATCCTCTGCCATAGCTCCATCTTCCTGGCCATTGATGTTTGCTGCACCTCTGCTCCGAATAGTTGGACTCGACCCTGAGTATTTCATCCATCATGGTCCTTTGCTCCCTATCTGTGTAGCAGGGGTGCTTAGGCGGTGCCATGGTGTGTGTTGTGTTGTGGGTGTATTGGTGAAGTACTGTTGTGTGGTTGTGCATGTAGCTTGTAAAGGTGTTTGGGGTTTATATGTGTTTTGGTGGTGTATTTGTGTGTGAGACTTGTGTGATGTTGGGTTCAGTGTATGCCTGTTGTGTTGTCAATCTCTGTCATGCTATTGGTGATGCAAAGGATTGGGGGGTATGTGTGTGAGTGTTTTATAGTGTTGTGGATGTGTGTCGGGTGTGTAGGTTTCAAAGTTGCCAATGTGTGCTTTTTTTGTTGGTGGGTCCCATTCCTGCCTGTGGCGGTCAGTACCGCCAATGGTTGTTGACATTTACTATCTGCCATGCTGATTTGTGCTTCATTATCTGGTGGGCAGAGGATTTGTCTGCATGGTGGTGGCAGGGTGGGGTGGACTGCCTTTCCGCCATTGTAGGCACTGGTGGTGGGTGGAGGTTGCAGGATTTTTGGAGATTTTACTTTTTGGCATCATTATTCGGCGGTATGCAGTCTACCACCACTGGTGGTCTTCTGATCACCGTTGCCACAGCGGTCCGCAGTGATTACTGCCAAGTTCATAATGAGGGCCTAAGTCCGAAAGTACAATTTTGACTGAGTCCTCCCACTTGCTGTAGCAGAGCAGGGATCCATTGCAGTTGCAGCTGGCCTTAAACTTTGATATGGGACCAGATATCCCAAGTGGCGCTTTTAGTTTCAGTGCACTAAAGAACATTAATTCTTTACAAATATATATTTCTGGTTCCCTTTATCTGATTTTACTCGTTTTGGTGTCAAATTAAAGATACAAATATTTCCTATTTTTATAATTTGGATTTGAATTTGTGAACTGTTTCCTGTGTTTTATTTTATTACTGTTTCATGATACTCGAATGCTTTACACACTTTGGTGGTCATTATGACATTGGCAGTGACTATTAAAGTGGCGGTAATACCGCCAACAGCCTGGCGATAATTACCGCCAAATTATGACCATGGCGGTGATACCTCCCATAGACAGCCAATGTACCACACCAACCGCCAGGGCGTTAACACCACTGACCATAGCAGTAGCCACCTAAAGCCAGGTGGAAGTCAAAGTGCCGCCCACCATAGTATGACATAGCAAACTGCCAGGATTTGTGAGGCGGTACCAATGCCATCAAAAGCCTGCTAGAAAAACAGTACAGAAAACAGAAGTCTCACCATCAGGGACTCAAAGGACTCCGCAGCTACCATGGAAACGGAACTCCAAGTCTTCCCGATGCTCTACCTCTTCATGGCCATTCTGGAACACCAACGGTGATGAAGGCGATGACGGTGAGCACAGCCACCTAGCACACAGGGGACGATGAGAGGAAAAGGAGAGTGACACATACATGCATAACACACACCATTCATACACACACCATACACAGAACCACCGACAGAGTAAAATGACTGTCACCTGACCGGCTTGCCAAAATATTGCAAGGGCAACAATTCAAAAGTACGAACACTGTAACTTGCTACCAACAGCCACCGTAATGGATCACGAAATGAAAATGGAGGTGTCAGTGTCCAGATTGGGCCAATGGCCAGTCCAAAGTATCAAAGGGCCACATGGCCACAGGGCATAGTACATGGCCCAACTTGACTCCTGACAAAAATGTCAGACTCCACTGTTCAGGGCATAATGTTGGAAATGGTCAGGTACCTCAGGAGGAAGGGAGGTGGGGGGCACCTCAGCTTGAGGGGGTAACATACCCACTGGTTCTGGAGGGGGCTCCTTGCCCAACAGTCTCTGGAGGGGAGCGAAAGGCCACAGTCTCTGGAGTGGGTAATGTGCCCACTGTTTCTAGAGGGGGTTTCTTGCCCAACAGTCTCTGGAGGTGAGTGAAAGGCCACAGTCTCTGGAGTGGGTAAAATGTCCACTGGTTCTGGAGGGGGCTCCTTGCCCAACAGTCTCTGGAGGTGAGTGAAAGGCTACAGTCTCTGGAGTGGGTAACATGACCACTGGTTCTGGAGGGCGCTCCTTGCCCAACAGTCTCTGGAGGAGAGTGAAAGTCCACAGTCTCTGTAGTGGGGTATCATGCCCCTTGGTTCTGGAGGGGGCTCCTTGTCCAACAGTCTCAGGAGGGTGGACTAGATGCCTCCAGCTGGTGGAGGGGGCTCCTTGCCCTCTGCTGGTGGAGGGGGCTATTTGGATTCCACTGCTGGTTGTGGGGGCTCCTTGGGTTCCTCAGCTGGTTGTGGGGGCTCCTTTCCCTCTGTTGGTGGAGGGGGCTCTTTGGGTTCTACTGCTGGTTGTGGGGGCTCCTTGCATTCCTCTGCTGGTTGTGGGGGGTCCCTTCCCTCTGCTGTTGGTGGGTGCCCCTTGGCTTTCTTTGGTGGTGGAGGGATATCCTTGGCTTTCTTTGGTGGTGGAGGGGTATACTTGGCTTTCTTTGGTGGTGGAGGGGGATCCTTGTATTTCCTCTTGTGACAGGCCCCCTTGGCCTTTGTCATGTGACTTGTGTCCTTGCCTCCAGGTCTAGGAAATGCCTCCACTGACCCCGTCCTCTGTCCCTTAGGTTTCACCACCCTAGTCTTCCCTTTCTGAGGAAGAGGTGTGGAGTTACTTGGAGAGGCTGCTGTCACACTCAGGGGCCCCATTGTGCCAACAGCTGACTTTTTGGTGGGAGCAGTGGCAGACTGTTTTGCTGAGGTGCTGGACTGGGTCGTTGGGACTCTGCACTTAGGGGCAGGACGAGGGGAGTGGAGGGGGAGGGAAGAGATCAAGATGGCCAAGGAAAAGCTTCTTAGGGACATTGAGGCAGGATGTGGGAAGAGGTATGAGAGTGAATGTAGAGGGAGTTGTTCCAGGAGGTGTGCGTCTGCTGAACTTGGGTGCAGGTGCATGTGTGAGGTGGATGGCTGTTGGGTGTCTGATTGCGAGCGTTTGTGTCTCTTAGGGGGGCAGACAGGGTGGGAGAGGACAAACAGGACATGTGGAGGTATGTTGTGGAGGTGTCTGCAAGTGAGGTGGGTATGCTGCATGATGTGGTGACTGTTGATGCAGTGCATGCAGGTGTGAGTGTGGATGTGACTGTGAGGGAGGAGGAGGAGGAAGAGGGGGAGACAGTGGAGGCAGTGTATGTTGTTGTGTATGCAACTGTCTGTTGTTTGTGTGAGTGCTTGTGGTTTGAAGTTTGGTGCCTGTGTTTGTCTGTGTCACTCTTGTGTGATGTTTTGTGTGCATGCTTGTCTGTATGTGTGCATGGGATTGGTTGGGGTTGAGGAGACAGGGGGGTGGTAGTTGGAGGGGGGATGGTAGGACCAGGGACACTGGCTGCCATCAGATAGGAGGCCAGAGCCTAAAATGATCTCTGTAGGGCCAGCAACCCACCATGGATGCCCTCCAGGTAGGCATTGCTTTGCTGCACCTGGGATACGAGTCCCTGGATGGCATTCACTATGGTTGATTGCCCTACAGAGATGGATCTCAGGAGGTCAATAGCCTCCTGAATGAGGATAGCATGGCTCACCGGTGCAGGACCTGAGGTGCCTGGGGCAAAAGAGATGCCCACCATCCTGGTTGAGCGGGCACAGCCAACTCGGTGGGGATCTACTGGGAGCGCAGTGCTGGTATGGGAGTGACATCTGTACCTGTTGCTGGAGTGGTTCTAGAGGTGTCCACTACTACCAGGGAGCTCCCATCGGAGGAGGACTCAGAGTCAGTGTTGTCACCTTCTGTCCCCACCGTGGTGCTCCCCTAGCCCTCTTTCCCACTGGTCCCCTTGGCGTTGGTGGACTCTGCCTCCTGGGTCCCGTGGGCTTCAGCTCCCTCACTCGCTGGTGCCCCTGCTCCTTCGCCAGATGATGCAAATGCACACATGGACAGGATGACAGAAGAAAATAGAGGGGGAGAGAAAGGGAGCACTGGGTCAATTACAGCACCAACACCACAGATGGCATACACATTACTATCACACACAGGGATCAAGAATGACTACCATGCACCGCATTGGCATTCCACTTGCTAGGTACCACAGCAAGATGAGAGCCAACAACCGCCATCTGCACCCCTCATGAGACCTACTAAGCCCAGTCTGACATGTAATGCCACTTAGCTAGCTAACAAGATTTTGCCATTCACCCATTTACTGTGAGCTGGACTATGTAGCAATGTACGAGCTGGCATGAAGGGGCACCCACTTACTGAAACCCACCACCAGCATCCTATGCCAGGCAAAAAAGATGGGTGTTCCACACACTGTACTCACCCCTTTTGGCTTCTGTGCTGCCCTCAAGCGCCCATCTAGCTCTCGGTAGGCCACCACCAGTATGCGGGCCATCAGGGAGGTCAGGTTCCGACAAGCACCCCTCCTTCTTTGGGAAGCCATTCCCAGCTAGGCCTCTGCGGTCTTCCGGGCCCAGTGTCTCAGGTCCTCCCACCGTTTCCTGTAGTAGGTGCTCTCCCTGCTATAGATACCCAGGGTCCACACATCCTTGGCAATGGCACGCCACAATCGCTTCTTCTGATGGGCGCTGACCTGCAGAGGAAACAGAGACAGGAGGACACGGTTAACCATACAATCTGTCACACATATGGCCCACAAATACCATTTCCCCTCAAATGGCACACACATCACCTGGAGTCCTGCATGTATACTACCACCAACCATACCCCCCACCCAAATGACACACTAGCAGCATGCGCATATCTCCATGCAACCTTATTGCATGCATCATCCCCATGGTGTACTTACCTGTTGGTCTGGAGGCCCATACAGCTGTTCGTACAGGGGTAGGACACCATCCACCAGGCGCTCCAACTCTTCTGAAGTGAAGGCAGGGGACCTTTCCCCTGTCACACAGGCCACAGCAGGTTCCAGACTCAGGTCACAGCAGCACACACAGTGAATGTGTTGTCCTGTGGAAAGTCAGGAATCAAGTGAGGTTATAGTCAGAAAATGGTGTTCACTTCCACGGCAGTGTACACCGTCACCGCCGCTGGTGATCCTCATTGGACACTGTACTCCACAGCGCCCCATGTAAGCCAATGAGGAATAGCATGGCGGTGCATGACTGCCTTCCGCCGTGAAGCCCAACTCCAGCGGAGTTACATCACTTATACCTGTCCCTACATACAGGACAGGCGGTTGCCATTTTCTGGTGCAGTTCAACATTCTGAAATTGAAAACTGCATCATTGCTGTCAGTTGTACATACATTGTCATTTACATAGTTCAGTTACATACAAGTTCAATGTACACTGAAGTGGTGGTTCCATTGTTCAGTTTGTCACTCCCTTCTCACTCTTGTGTCCCTTATGTTCCTACCACTTTGAAGAAGTAGGAGGAGAAGGCAAGCCCTCACATGTACAGATGCCTTGTGGACTTGGCTGCACGGGAGGACAGGCACATTTTACTCACCTATAGCCTGGATAGGGCCACAATTACAGAGCTGTGTGCACAATTGGAGCCTGACCTGATATCTGCTATCTGTCAACCTACTGGGATTCCCCCTCTTGTGCAGGACCTATCAGTGCTCCATGTCCTGGCAACTGTCTCTTTCCAAGTGGGCTTGGCTGCGGGAATGTCACAGCCAATGTTCTCAATAGTGCTAGCAAGGGTTTTGGCTGCCCTGCTCAAACATATGTGCAGCTACATCGCTTTCCCCTAAGTGGATGGTTTGGCCAATGAGAAGGCTGGTTTCTATGCAATGGGACATATTCCAAATGTTATTGGGGCCATTGATGGAACACATATAGTATTTGCCCAGGAATTGGAAGAGTTTTCACTCGCTCAATGTGCAAATGGTGTGCCTAGGTGACCAGTACATCTCCCACGTCACTACCAAGTATACTGGGCCAGTGCATGACTCCTTCATCTTTGGGAATAGCAGCATCCCACATGTGATGGCTCAACTAATGCGGCACATGCCCTATGTCCTCACCCAATGCATGTCAGTGTATGGCTTCAGGAGTCCAACTCCATACCATTGTACAAGGCTAATGTTTGTCCCTCTCTTCTTGTGAGGTGACTCTGGCTACCGAAACCTGTTGAGGCTCTTGACCCCTGTAAGGAATGCCAGGACAGGGCTGAGAATAGGTATAATGATGCTCATGGGCGAACCAGGAGAATAATTGAGAGGACCTTCGGACCCCTGATGGCCAGGTTCAGATACCTCCATATGACAGCTGGATCCCTCTGATACTCCCCTGAGAAGGTCTACCAGATAAAAGTTGTATGCTGCATTTTGCACAACCTGGCCATCAGAAGGCATGTGCGCTATCTGCAGGAGGAGGAGGATGGAATTGCTCCTGAGGCAGCAGTGGACACTGAGGACAGTGAGGATGAGGAGGCAGAGGATGAGGATGTGGACAACAGGACATCAGCCATACGGCAATGCTTCCAATGACACACAGGTAAGACAGTGGAACTGACCATTCCTGTGATTATTTTTCATTTCTGTGTGGCTGCAGCAGTCACTTCCTTAGCATCCCAACTGACTGTCAGCTATGCCTTCCAATTTTGCAGAGGTTGGTTTGGTTACAACTGTGTACTGATGTGATGGCTACACACAACTCACTGTTTGTATGGAATCACAAAATTCAGGACAATTGCATATGATAAAACAGTTAAATGATTGCACATTTTTGTCACATAAAGCACTATCACTCAAGTTGTGTTCAAGGGTGTATATTGAAGTAAAAAATATAGAAGGAATAGTGCAATGGAATGGGGTGATGGTAGAGGATAGTCCAGGGTATTGGTCCAGTCTGTTTGTAGCGCATGTCCAATGTTCAAGGGGCCATAGGAAGGGGGGCAATGGCAGTTCAAAGTGGACAAGGTGACATAGTGGACATAAAGAGGACATTCAGGAGGGTCTCATTTTCTGGCAGTGGTATTGGTCTCTGGCATCTGTCTGGGTTGCAGGGAATGTTTGCTGGGTGGTTCACCTTGTGCAGGGGGAGGGGTGTTGGTGATCTGTGGATCAAGTGACTGGGCCACCTGTACACTAGCTGCAGCAGAGGGCTGTTCAGTTGAATGGCTAGTGGAACGGGCCGGCTGGTGTGATGTGTAGTCCCTCATGATGTTGGCCATATCACCCAGCACCTCTGCTATGGAGTCCATTGCGGTATTGAGGGCCTGCAATTCTTTCTTGATCTCCTGGTGGTGTTCCTCCTGAAGCCGTTGGTTCTCCTGCAAGATGTCTATCACCTGACCCATTTTTTCCTGGGATCGTTAAAAAGCCCCCCGACATTAGTGAGTTCCTCCTGGATAGTCGGTTCCCTGGGACTGTCCTCCCCTGGCGCACAGCTGTCTTCAGAGTGTCCCTAGCCCCTTGTGCCTGTGTCCCCTGAAAGGTGTTCCCACTACAACTAACCCCAGGACCCTGATTGTCTTGGCTGTGAGGTGTGGACTGGGCTCCCTATACAGGTGGGCACACTGCTAATTGACATGTCCTTGGTACAGAGGTGTGGGTACGCTGGGTGGCAGTTGTGGTATTGGATACTGAGGGGGAGGCTCTCTGGTGGACTTGGTGTGGGCTGGGGTATCCAACTGACTAGTGGTCCCTGATGGGCCAGGGAGTTCAACCAGATCCAGAAGTCCAGAGTTATTGACATCATTGGAGGCATCTTCTGGTGAGTGACACCGCCAGTCCTCTGGATGGGGAGCTGGTGCCTTGCTGCTATGGAATGTACCTTCCCCTGTAGGTCATTCCACCTCTTCCTGATTTTTTCGCTTGTTCTTGGGTACTGTCCAATGGCGTTTACCTGGTCCACGATTCCCCGCCATAGCTCCATCTTCCTTGCAATGGAGATTTGCTGTTCCTGTGCTCCAAACAGCTGTGGCTCTACCCTGACTATTTTCTCCACCATGATCCGCAAGTCCTCATCAGTGATATGGAAGTGCCTTTGTGGGGACATGGGTGTTGTGTGGTGTGTGTTGTGCAGTGGGTGTCGAGTAATGTGGTGGGGTGTGAGGTGCGTGATGGATGAATGGGTGTTTGTGGTGTGTGTGTAGATGTGTCTATGATTTGTGTGGCTATCTCTTGGCTATTTTCCGTCTCCGTAAAGGGTTGTGGATAGGTTAAGTGTGTGTTTTATAGTGCTGTTGGTGTGTGTGTGTGATGTGTGTGTCAGTGTCAGGTGTGTGTTTTTAGTTTTGGCCAGTGTTGTTTTGTCTTATATTTGGGTGGCCATTCTGACCGCGCTAGTGTGTACTACCAATGTCTTACCTCTGTTGAATGGCTTCTGTGGTGATCGGGGGTCATAATGTGGAGGGCGTTGTTTTGTTGGCATAACGGTATGGGTGTTCGTACCAACAATTTAACACTGACCTTTGGTCTGGCAGAAATGTGTTTGTGGCAGTAATATGGCAAACGGATGTTCGCCTCCGTGACGGAATATTTGGCGGCCGTCACCGCGGCAGTAAGCGGGATTTACTGCAAATGTCATAATGAGGGCCTTTGGGGGTCATTCCGACTCCTGCCGGCGGCGGTAACCGCACGCCCGGCGGGAGCCGCCGAATGACCGCACCGCGGTCAAATGACCGCGGCGGCCATTCTGGCTTTCCCGCTGGGCTGGCGGGCGACCGCCAGAAGGCTGCCCGCCGGCCAGCGGGAAAGCGCCTTCAACGAGGAAGCCGGCTCCGAATGGAGCCGGCGGAGTTGAAGGCGTGCGACGGGTGCAGTGGCACCCGTCGCGATTTTCAGTGTCTGCTTGGCAGACACTGAAAATCAATGTGGGGCCCTGTTAGGGGGCCCCTGCAGTGCCCATGCCATTGGCATGGGCACTGCAGGGGCCCCCAGGGGCCCCACGACACCCGTTACCGCCATCCTGTTCCTGGCGGTGAAAACCGCCAGGAACAGGATGGCGGTAAGGGGGTCGGAATCCCCATGGCGGCGCTGCAAGCAGCGCCGCCGTGGAGGATTCCCTGGGGCAGCGGGAAACCAGCGGGACACCGCCGGTTTCCTGTTTCTGACTGCGGCTGTACCGCCGCGGTCAGAATGCTCATGGAAGCACCGCCAGCCTGTTGGCGGTGCTTCCGCGGTCGTTGGCCCTGGCGGTCGGTGACCGCCAGGGTCAGAATGACCCCCTTTGTCTTCTAAGTTAAGCCTTGTTACTCATTGCCAAGCTACCAAGGGTTGAGCTGAGTTTAATTGATTGAGACCTAACTGAACCCAGTGGGGGTTAGTGGCCTATTGCTAAGTATAAGTACTTACCTGCCCTTGCCAATAATCCAGTTTCCAACAATCTGCCACAAATTTTTCACAAAACACTGATCTGGTATTGAAGCTATCACTGCTGGCCTTGGTTTCCAGTGCCATCACAGTTCGCAATCGGAGCCCTTTGTTATGTAGAATTCTTTGGCTCCGAATAGGATCCATACATGTATGATGTATTCACTAGAGTAGATTGTAAGGAAAGCTTGGTTTAGAATGTTCACAGGTACATGCAGAAGATCAGAGGTATGTAATTTAGAGCACCATGTGTGGCATAGTCATTGACAGGTACCATGGCTTGGGAGGATACTACAGCTGGTGACAAGATGGGGGATAAGTAACTCTCTGAGAGTTTGCCATTATCCAAGCAAACTGCTCATGTGTGCCACGTTTGTTGCTATTGAAGTACGGAATCAATGATACATTCAAGTGGAGTCAAAGCGCAACTCCAGCCAATATAGTGCATTTGAAGATAAGGAAAGCTTCTATGCATCATTGGTCAAGAAGCTATAAACAAGACCATACATAAAGGTACTGCCCTTCCATGCAGGATAGAATTGTGCACTACATGGAGTGATAACCCTGAAGGGGGATGTAATCAGGATTACAAAACACCACCAAAGATAATCATAACTTGCTAAATAACACTGCAAACAGATCTGCTGCAACGCAGATATCAACCAAGTGTGAAAAGAGAGACTGAAATATGAAGCCTTAAGTACATGGAAGCTTTCCTGAACTGATTGCTGAGGGTGGCTCCAAGAGAAGGGCCTGCAAGTCCTGGTCCATCTGGCCTATTGTGCTCCAACCCTCATAGTCTGTGTTCTCACAGTTTGGGTTACTTTGGTCTTTCTTTTCCTATTAGTGCAATTAATACTGCAGCAATTGATCTTGGCCCTGTTGATCCAGGTTCTCCTTTTGTGCATTCTCCTGAGCTTAATCAGTTGGGTGCTGGTCATCCTAGAAACACTGTTTTGCCCCATTGGTCTTTTAGATTCCAGTTACCTTTCATATATCCGATCCTCCTCATCCTAGCCCTCCTGCCTGTAATGACTGCAATGCCCCACTTGCCCAGGTCCCCTAGGCCCTGATCTCAATGTCCTTCTTAGTCATGTATCCAGTCCTTCTGGTCATTATCCTGTTAGTTCACCTAGTCTTCCTTCACTGTCCTTGGTACTGCCCCCCAGGACTTCCTAGTCCCTGTCCTGCCTTTGCTGATCTCCTGGTAGTACTAGCCATTATGTTCTGATCGTCATACTCCTCTTGAAGCTGTTCCTTTTACTCCTATCTTAATTCTCTTGACCTTTGATGTCATGGTTCTACAATAATTTCTTCTGTCAACCACAGATCATTCTGGCCTTTCTAGTTCTGATGTGCCTTGTCTTCTGATTTATACTAGCCCTGTTCTTCCCGGTTTGTCGGTTCTTCATTTCCATGTACTCCTGCACCTAGTCATTGGGATCCTGGGTCTCCTGTTTCACAGGCTCCCAGTCCTAGACCTTTTTATCCACCTCAATCTAATTCTTGTCCATTTGTCTTCCTGGTTCTGCTCCAATGGTTTACCAAGTCCTCTGATTTGCCTGTTCCTAATCCTTCTGCTCCTTGTTCACCTGGTCCATGTGGTCCTAGTTTAATTTCAAGTACTCCTTTGGCTGGTCCTCATGTTATGTGCTAGTCCTACTGGCCTTAGTTTCCTAGTTTCCTAGCTTTTCTAGTCTCTGAGTCCTCCAGACCATTCTAGCCCTACAATTCCTCCGGGCTTCCTGGTTTGGTTGTTCTAACTTGTTTTTGTCTATCTGACCCTATCCCCTTCATCACAGTCCTCCTAGTAATAATCCTCCTGGATCTGATCTTCCTTATCCTTTTGATATCGGTCCTCCCAGTACACATGTTCCGGGTCACCCTGGCTCATATAGTACTTGTCACCCCTACTAAAGATTCCCCTGACTTTGATGCTTATGGACCATCAGATGCTGGTTCTACGGGTCTTGGGACTCCTGGTCCTTTACATCCCTCCTCGTCATTCAAATTTGGATCTGTAGGTCCTGCTAGGGCTGGTCCTTTGTGGTCATAGGCGGTCATTCTGACCCTGGCGGTCAAAGACCGCCAGGGCGGAGGACCGCGGGAGCACCGCCGACAGGCCGGCGGTGCTCCAATGGGGATTCCGACCGCGGCGGTAAAGCCGCGGTCGGACCGGCAACACTGGCGGGCTCCCGCCAGTGTACCGCCGCCCCATTGAATCCTCCAAGGCGGCGCAGCTTGCTGCGCCGCCGAGGGGATTCCGACCCCCCCTACTACCATCCAGATCCCGGCGGTAGGGGGGGTCGCGGGGCCCCTGGGGGCCCCTGCAGTGCCCATGCCACTGGCTGCGCAGACAGTGAAATACGCGACGGGTGCAACTGCACCCGTCGCACAGCTTCCACTCCGCCGGCTCGATTCCGAGCCGGCTTCATCGTGGAAGCCTCTTTCCCGCTGGGCTGGCGGGCGGCCTGAAGGCGACCGCCCGCCAGCCCAGCGGGAAAGTCAGAATTACCGCCGCGGTCTTTCGACCGCGGAACGGTAACCTGACGGCGGGACTTTGGCGGGCGGCCTCCGCCGCCCGCCAAGGTCAGAATGAGGGCCATAGTCTCCTAGGTCCAGCTCCAGTTCTTTTTGGCCACCTTCAAGCTCCTAGATTTGATTTATGTGGTCTTGGCCCTCTTATCTCTGAGCCTTCTTTTCATTGATGCCCTGACTCTGGTCCCCTTTATTCTGTCTACCTGGGTTGGCTATCTTTTTCCTTCTGGTCCTGGTCAGTTTCCTCAGGCCCTCCTTGTCAGAATGTCCCAGGGTATTCTGTTACCTCTACCTCTGATCCTTCTGTTCCTTCAGGCCCTTGTCCATTGGGTGCAGATCCCCCTTTTCTACATCTTCCTGGCCCTCCTGATCTTTCTAACCCTGGCCCAGGTACCCTTAGTTCTGTTTTAACTTGTCCTTTTCCTACCAGCTATTTTTTCAAAGTCCTCTCTGCTATTGGTAACCCTGGGGTTCGTGGATTAGGTCTCTCTGGGCCTGATTCTTCTTTTACTGTTCCTCGTGGCTCTGGTTGACCAATCTCTCCTTGTGGCCAACCGTCAGGTCCTTATTCCCCTACTCTTCATCATCATACTCCTATTGGCCCTACTCCTTCCTTCTCCTCTACAATGACTTTAGTCAGTCATAGCCTCCAAGCCTAGCACTTAGAATTTTTTGGCTTCTTGATTTACTTTGCTGAGATACCACTTTCAAGGGCAGAAATGAGGGCTCAGTATAGAAGTGCCTTGACCACTCAAAATACTACTTAGCTTTAAAAAGCAAAACTAATATTTCCAAAAAGGTAATTGTGACTGGAGAGGCCCTTCAGGGAACCAATAGGCACCTGTGGCTAAAACCCACTCTGCTGGGTGAATGGTATGAAAAAAGGTGTTTTTATTCATAGGTAGCTGAGTGAACTCCTAAATTACCCAGATGCATTACTTACCTGTCACTTTCCCATTCCATAAAGGCCTCATTACTGTGTCTTTCTTGATTTACCTCCTGCAATTGCACCACACCACTGTGGTCCCAAGCATCAATTTGCTACAGGATTTGTCCCTCCATCTAGGGTCAGATACCACTTGTCTTTCTACATTCTCTGTTTGCTGCTGCTTGTTAACTGCTGATGTGTTACCAAATCTGAAATAATAAGTGAGCAACCACAATCCCTCTTAAAAAGAAGCCTAAAACTAACACTAGGTCTTCCATAGGAAGCCCTGGAGAGACCAGCCCTCAAAAACCATGAAAAGGTGGATTGTGAACATCACAAAAGAAGAATTCTCATGAGTGAATAAAACATTTATATAGCATGCTTTAAAACCGCACTAATTATTTTTGCAGAAAGCCAAATTCTCCTCGAATGCAGCACAAAATATCTGCCTGCCATATCTTGAAGCTCCTGAAACATAAGATTGATTCCTATAGATCTTATTTGAACATTACAATAATATTAATGTTTTATTTAAAATGAATTTTACTTTTTTTTCTTCTTTAACAGGCTTCATGCACTTACCTTTGTACAACCTGCTGCATATTTGCATCCATACCAACATTTTATTAGAGGAAAGTGGAAGATTTAAAAAAACATAATTGGGGGAATGCATTTCTCCTATTGACTTATCTTGAAGCAGAGGCAATTTCAGGCATGAAACAACAGAAATAAAGTCATTTTTGGCTTTAAAAATCAGAAGTCTCCCACCAGAATCACGTCTATTGGCATGTATGCATTTGTAAACACACTTACTTTCAAATGCTTTGCACATGTTGCATCCCCATTACAAGATGGCCATCACCCTGGAATTCTTTTTTGCTTTATGACTGGTTAAATAAAGACCCCCTTCACACTATTTATCTGGCAGCTTTTCAAATTGTACATCATCTCTACTATATAGCATCCTGCAGGCTAAAAAGCTGAGAATATGTACCATTTTTCTGGCATTCTAAGTAGCAGAGTGTATGTACTATTTTACCAGCCCCTTAGTAAATAGCAGAGATTATAAACTATTTGGCCAGTGGCCAGATGAATTGCCACATCCTTAGTGTTATAGCATGCTACTCTTAAAATAGCAGTGTGTTAATGCCAGTTATGTCTGGTAATGGCAATGGCTTTCATTCTGATTTATGTTGAAACAGATGATGATGTATACACCACCAAGCTTCCTCTCTTTCCACAGACTCTCCAACCTGCTCATTTCACACAGTTGATAAGTGTATTCTATGTTACATGTTAATGAACTTGGCCACTTTGTATTGTGCCCCTCTACTGAATATTAATACCTTGTGATTATTTCCTTGCTTCACCATACTATAAAACACTTCCTTCTATGAAAACAAGGTTAGGATTGTGAGCAGACTTTTGCGCATATGTGTGAACGAAGGAGTATTTGAATCAAGATAAACAAGGTTGAGGGAAACATTGAAATTGTGATGTCCAGTGTGTGTATGTGTGTGTGTAGATATATATATATATATATATATATATATATATACTGTTCACCAAAGTTAATCCCCGTAATGCGGCCGCTTCAACACAGCGGTCCTGGTCGGGCACAGGGGACGCCCAAACTTATAATACCACAAAGCTCCTTGCTCGTTCCAAAGAGAACCAGGACGCCTCCATATACTGTTTCAAGGAAAGGAGCAAGGAGCTTTGTGGTACTATATATATATATATATATATATATATAGATAGATATATATATATATTAAGAATACAGTAGTCCAGGTTTACTAATGTTTCACACAACACAGTGCAGGAACCAACTTTTGCTGCTCTATGTTTAGCAATAAGGAAAACAATGCGTAGGGACATATCTACTAAGATTGGTCTGGTGCTAACGTCATGCCCTCTGCTGGCTCAAAACCGGACTGCCTTGCAAAACGCAAAGGCCCTCATTACGAGTCTGGTGGTCTAAAGACTGCCAGACTTGTGGTGGCAGTCCGACCGCCCAGGAGCCAGCAGTGAAGACCACCAGATTACAAGTGTGGCGGTTTGGCCACTTTCCTGTTCCTACCCTCAGTGCATTCGGACCACCGGGCCAGAGATCGGCATCTCTGACCCGGTGGTCCACCAAAGACCGCTAGCGGTATTACGAGTCCCCTTTCTGCCAGGGGTTTTGTGGCAGTATTACCGCCATGAAATCCCTTTGTGAAAGGCTACCGGCGACAGGAATTTGCATTCCTGTTGCCAGTAGAGGACTCCCCCACCTCCCCACCTACACAAGTGACCCCCTTCCCTTACAAGATTCCCACCCCCACCCTCTGAACCTCACAATTACCCCCAACCCGCTCCCAGTAGTAACCCTCCCACACCCCCACATACATGTACTTACCCCACCTCGATCCCAGTACTAACCCCCACCCTCCCGCATACACACACGCACCCACAGACATGCACACCCTGACACTCACTCACATTCACAACACCCTTACACACACACACACACACGCAACCCCCGAATCCATACAAACACACATGCACTCACTACATTTACCACATTGACACGCATACACACTCCATCCCCCACTCACCTCCATTCCTCAACTTACATACCCACACAACCCCCACCCCTGTCTACATGTATGCACACACGCACCACGACCCAGCATTCACATTCTCCCACACACGCATCGCCATCACCACATTTACACACAGACACACACGCACGCACACAAACACTCCCCCTCCCTCCCCCATTCATGACACCCATACACAAACTCAGAGACATCCATTAACACACCTCACCCCTCTCCCCTTGGGAAGGACACTTACCTCATCCGACGAGGTGCTCCTGCAGGTTGTAATACGGTTGGCTGAGTCCTTTTGGCAAGGCCGGCGGTGGAACCGCCGACTGCCAGCACGACTACTAGTGACTTTCTCCCTAAAGAATGGCAGAAAGCTGCCAGCAGTTGAAATATGGCAGTCTGAAGTCCACCAGCACTGGCAGTCTAGTGACGGCTTTGGCGGTCTTGGAAAAAGATCGCCAAAGTCACAATGAAGGCCATAGTATTGGAGCAGAAGTGAATGTGTGCTGTGTAGCAAAGACCACCATACCATTCAAGTACAAATACCTCTGCCTTGGCAAAATCAGAAGAATCTCACACATTGAATGTGGGCTATGCAGTGCAACCCACATGCAATATGTGTTTTTTGTCAATGCACACATTTCTGCTTGTTATTGCCTGCATCGAGAAGGCATTAGTTTTTTAAAGTCCAGTCTGGCTACCTTAGAAGATTGGACTTTGTGTCACAACCAATGGGTGTTTGTGTTGATCCTGCCACAGAAAATCCCCTTTGAGGCAAATGGATACAAAGCAGCGCAAAAGTGTTTTTTGCAAAAATGCACCTTCTAGCCCAAAGTACATCTTGCAATGGGTAGTAAATGCCATTGTTAGACTTTCAGTCACTTTGCGCCGGTGTAAAGCGTTAACAAATTTGGGCCTGCATGATGACTCTCAGTGATGTGAAATGTGCGACAATTTGTGCTTGTGTAGGTGCTGGCCAGTGATAAATGCAAGATAACATTGTCAATATGCAAGATTGTTTCATTGAAGTGAAAAAAATGCATGTATGTTCTGCCACCCAGTGGTTCAATGGGATTTTGTGGGAAAAACTGGAACATCAATTTTTCAATCAATCCTGCTACAAAACATCGAGTACCTCAGTCTCACAAATAGTGCATTTCATTCTGACTGCAATTAGTTTTTTACTTTATTTTTTTAAACAAGGTCTGGGTGACTAACAGAAATGTGTTACACATGTTTTGTTAAATCTTAGACGTTTGAGATTAAATAAATACAAGCAGCAGTTTATGAGAGAAAAGATAATAGTTTTAGTGCTTTCTGATTTAAGTCAAGGCTTGCTCAGCAAAGCCAGGTTAAACTTGCCAAATGCGTCACAAGTCTGACGATTGCCCTGTTTCTTTCTGGGATGGTTTCCGATAATGTGTACACCAGAAGCAATTATTATTCAATGCAGGCTGATTTTCAAAGGAAAAAACCCTTTGAATTACTGCCATCGTTGAGGCATCAGCTTATACTTATGGGTATCTGCGTTTGTGACAATTCGGCATGATTAAAAATGGACTAACTACACAGCCGCAAAGTAAAGTGTTTTAAGGTTCCTTAAACCTTCAAATTAATAGAGATATCAATTGCAGAGATCAGCACCAATACATCGTTTTTGCTAAATTTCCATAAGGATATCATTCAGCAATCATATCTCGAAAAGATACCCACGTTGGAAGCATTGCAGACCTCTCTCATTCACGACATGCCGACTCCAGGGAAATGATATGCACGAAACTTTGCACCATTCTACACTCATATATGATTGTACACGCATCCAGGTACTTTTCTTTCATAGTGTTTAGAGGGAAACCCCACTGGAAAGCGTTTTATTTTTTCCTAAATAATTCTAGAAAGTGAGGGTTTTCCAAGGAGTCTGGAGAGTTAGAATGAGTAGTCAGGCCGAAGTCCGGCTAGACTTAAACATGGATTTTCCACCTAAGGATGCACCTGATTTTGATGTAGTTGAACGACTCATTGAAAATGTCTTACAAGAACGCAGCACCAAAGTTTGGAATAGAATATACATTTCGGCGCATTCTGATGGGTTGACTGGGCAGCCTGATTATCAATAAATGATTTCAAGGAATTAGAATCAAGGTTGTGATGGCCTTTTGCAACTTTTAACCAAGTACCAGTGCTAAAAGAAGGACTTTACAAATCTTGACATTGTGGTCCCGCTTTACAAAGCTATGTCAGTGTGTATGCATAACTTTTTCACAAGTGTAGAATAACTTTGCTAATCAGAAAACGTGTGTTTCCAGTCCTAGGAGCGGTACTCAACTCTTTTCGTTCAGTACATTTTCTACCAAAGGTAGAGTTGGTGATGCTGATCGAGAATGCTATAAAAATTAAGGAAGTCCAGGCAAATATTCGTTTGTAATTTTTCGCAAAGGGCTTCGAGACTCATCTCTACCAGCGATTTAATCTCTCATTTGCTCAAGAGGAGTAAAATCTGTTTAACAAGGGCAGTTAGAAGTGAACAATCCTATTGTTGACAGGAGAACGAATGTCTCCAAGGAAAAAATATTTTCCCCATTTACAAAATACAAAAAAGTCCTAAAGAACAAGAACAAAAGACATGTGGGTGGAGTTCGTGCAGTGAACCGTTGAATACGTAATTATTCAATACTTGTAATAGTGAAATCCAAACAAAAATCACAAATGTCATTCATGTATGGAGGAAACCCACATTAGCACATTTCTGCGAGAAAGTGAATCATTAATTGGGGTGGATGGTGGTTCACCACAAGTAATAAGGTTACTATGTTGTTAGATACAGTTAAATGTTTCAGTTATTTAAATCTGATCTGAGCTCTATCCTTGGTTGCTATGTCAGAGACACGAGAAGCTTAACTTATCAAAATGTGTAATGGAAGTTTGCCATTGAGTAGTTCATGAGCTACTTGTAGGCCTTCTGTTGTCTGTAAGAAGCTCTCCAGTGTGCAGCCCAGCCTACAAATTAGGAAGCTTTAGCTTGGCTAAATTAGCATGTAAAAACCAAAATTAAAAAGTGTGTATTCAAGGTGAAAATGTGTGTATTTTCATAATTCATTATTTGCAACATATAAAACTGATATGTACATATTCAAGGTGTATTCAAAGAGACAAAATCTATGTAAATGTGTGTAATTTTAGAAATCATAATTTACAATATTTAAAGGTGATACTTAAGTGATAAATTAGGTTACATTCAGAAGATTTATTACTATATTATTATTGTGGTGACTCCTGGTATTGCATCTATGACTGCAGTAGTCATTCCAAATCATCAAAGCCTTTTTCATATTACTGCTGGCATCCCAGGGACAACCAATGTGGTCTTGTCTATTGTAATGAATATTAGAACACTAATAATATTAATAGCTTGGGATGACTTTTGTGGAACAAAATGTAGCTATCATTACTGAAAAGGTTGGAGACCACTGGTATAAAGCAATTAAAAGGACCAACATGGAAATGTAAGTCAAGAAAACACATACAACAGCAACAGCATGGGCCATACATCTAGAGGGAGTAGCTGCAAGGTATACACAACAAAATGGACACATGCACACTCAAATGCAAACAAATAAAGGTAGCACAATTGAACACCCTCCATGTCTGGACAAAAAAACTCAAGCTTCCACACATGAGACGAATGTACAATCTACATCAGGGAGACAAGTCTACCACTACACATGCTGACATTGGGTGACACAAGATAAAGTACTTACCATACCAAACATAACACAAAGCAATGACACCACAATTTCATTGACACCCACATATCCATACAGTCAACATCTACCTTTGTCTTGGGTGACCCCAGCACTGCCCACAATGTCAGATATTGCAAACAGCAGCAAATGGATAAGCAAGCAGGCTGAAACACACACAACTGTGTAAGCAGGCCAACCTCTAGATGGCATTCATAATGGCAGCCTGAACCAGAGAGATACTTCTCTGGAAGTCAAAAGCCTTCTCACTTGGGGCAGCAGGGGTAACAGGAGCTTAGGTGGAGAAGCCTGTGGCAAAGGAGACACCCACTCTTTGGGTTAAGCCGGCGCGGCCAACTGGGTGGGGAGCAAGAGGGAGAGTGGCAATAGAACTGGGGGTGGCAGACAAACATGGTACGCAAACCATGGGGTGGCAGACAAACAGGGTCCACCACAAATACAGAGTGGCCACTGGAGGAAAAATCCAGTGATGATGATGTAGATTTGGTCTCCTCCGTGACACTCCCCTCACCCTCTGGGCCACTGGGTCCCTCGTTGTCAGTGGTGTCTTGACCCGAGGTCCCATGGCCAGATGTTTTCCCACTTGGTTATGGCCTGTCTCCTTAGCTTGCCTGGGCTGATGCTGCATATACAAAGAGAAACAGGGTCGCCACATGTCCTTGATCACACTTGAATAACAGCTGTGATTAGCAAACATTACCATGATGTCAAGTAGGCCCCAGCAACAAACTCCACCTAAGTGGCCCCTACGTGTATCATACCATATACATGCATGTCATCTGAACTGTCAACAGTTGTCCACCTGAAAATCAGGATTTCAGACAACTACAATTGCATAGCTGAAGTTGTGCAATTACAGTAACGGTTGAACAAGTGGGAGACTACATCACCTTCAATGCTTTGCCTCATGGAGAATACATCACTTACTTATTGTCATACAATAGTAGGCCAATGCCAACTTCATTCCCATAGATCCCAAACAAGGTCATGCAGCCATTTATTTGTTACATACACAATAACACAACAATTAGAAATTAAGGGCCAGATGTAGCAAAGGGTTTTACCCATTCAGTGTCTATGGGAAATTTGTTGGTACATATGGCCCTAAGCTCCCAGAACATGCCATGGTGCTGACAAAAGTATGCTATGAATGAATTAATAATTTATTGTACAGGCAGTAAAATACAATTCAATTAAAATAAAAAGAAGTACAATCCATAGCACATTTGCAATCAAGTGTTAAATACGTGGTAAAAACACTCCAAAATTTAAATGCACATACCACAATAAGAAACATTCCTACATAATAATATAAAACCATTAATAAAAATTAGGCCTGACTGCCACAACCCAGAACCCCACATGATGCATGATAAACAGAGGGGCTCACAATACTCAAAGCCCTAAAGTGCTTTAGTGCGTTGAATGATCATTAAGTTAGATACCAATGAGGATTGCAGCCCAAGGTGCAACATTAAAGCTCAGCAACCGCGCAAATTGCTAAAAACCAACGAGGCAAGAGTGGGAGAAAAATCCAAACATGCGCGCAGTGCCCCTAAATTTGGTTTGGGTGATTTTAATAAATTTGGTCAGTATCACATTCAGCATTGAATTCGCAAGATCCAGGGACTTAATAATGGCCTGTCAACAGGAACGAATTCCTAATTCCTTCCACTGACCCCGAAGCAAAGATCTACGTTCCTTAAGTAGAGTTCAATTGATTTTTTTGGGTTACCACAACCCCTGGACATCACCCCTCTCCTGGAGTCCACTGCCATAAGGGTAAATGTTTAAAAAAAAATCCTCAAGGCCATATAGGCCTCCTTCAAACAAAACCCATAAGAACAAGAGAAGTATCTAGATTGAGTGCCTGGCTTAAAGGAATTGATTACCGACCAGACATGCTTACCTTTAGCAAGGAGGGAGCGATCTGAATGGTATAAGTGTAACTTTATGATCTTTTTAACACCCATTTTAAACAAGTAATGGGGGGGGGTTGCCTACCCAGAGGCCATTGGCTTCCAATCACCGTTTACATTCAACCAGAAAATGGAGCTGGGACCCCTTTGTTTTTGACACAATGGTTTCTTGCCACAAAACTGCCTCCAAGCTACCTTCCTTGGCCCAAAGCAGCATATGAAAAAGCTTCAGGAAGGCGCCAGCACCAACTGCCAGCTGATCTAGAAGCCCATATTCCAACCACACCTGCACCGGGGAAGCGAGATGCGATACATGGAAAACTCTATTAACCTGCATATTTAATAAACAAGAGCCTTTACCCAACAACATTTCCTAACCATAAAACAATGAGGGGATAATCTTTGCTTTCATAACTTCCATTAGAGCAAGAAGATTCGGCCCCTTTAGCACTTTGAATAATTTAGAGAAGTCCACATGCAACGCCACAGCTTTAAGTTCAATCTCCTTCTTATGCTTGACAAAGCTACCCATGGAGTCGTAATGCACCCCTAAGTATTTATAAGTCTGGTCTGAAACGAGATTACTATTCTTGTATTATCAACTGGGTCCCAAATGCTTTTTTTCTTCAGAAGGAGACCACTATAGTTTTGAGCAAGTTGACTTCTAATTGATTCAGAGGAGTATAAAATGCAAGTTGGTTAAGCAGCCGTTGAAGGCCAATCTTAGTATAACTGAACAATGCAAGATCATCAGCAAAAAGCAAGTGGCTCAGCCTAAGCCCACCAGTCTTGTGGGGATGAGAATTAACAGTGTCAAGAGACGGTGACAAATCTGCAATAAACAGATTAAAAATTAGGGTTGCAAGCACGCAACCCTGTTTCACACTACCACCCGTGAAAATGTTTCTAGAAAGAGAGCACCCATCACCGAACTGAAAACTGACCCAAGTATCCGTATGTAGTTCTATAATGGCACCCAGGAGAATTAAAGGAATACACAAGTTTTGTAGTTTGACCCACAGGCCACTCCGAGAGTTCTGGTCAAATGTTGGCTTGGAATCAACAAAACAGCAATGCAGCATAAAGCACGATAGAATCGCCATATCGAACAAATTAGAAAGGGGTAGTAGTTTCGTCAATGTGCCGGAAGCAGTGGAGAACCCTGTTTGAACAAAAGGGATTAACCCCTTTGATTCAGCCCAGGCACAAAGATCTTACACCAGAAGGCTGGCATAAAACTTGGCCTAATTGTCAAGCCGGGCTATCATCCTAAAATTAGCATCCTAAAAAACGCTTTTATATAGTGGATGAAGAATAACACCACGCCAGGACTCAGGAATTCTTGAGGTCAGAAGGCAACACTCAAACAGATGTGTGAGATGAACTGCCCAAAAGGAAGAATCATGTTTGAACAGCATCTGTGGAAAGCCATTGGGACCTGGGGCTCCATCTGGCTTTGCCCTTGAGATGATATGAAGGAAGCCTGATTAAAAAGAAGTCTTCTCTCCATGGGGGATAAGCGCAAACTCAGAGGATAGGGAGCAAGACTTGACCAGAGCAGCGGTGGTGCAACAATTTCCCATCCTGTTCACTTGCAGAGAAATGACTAATCAAATAGGATGTCCAAACTCCTTCAGAAATATTAACAGTCCAATACCCCTTGATTACTTTGTAGGTTATTAATACGGGAGCACATTTTTTAGAATTTGGATCCTTACTCGCACTTAAAAGTTTAGCCCAAAACTGATTGAGGTGATTCTGATGGTCATCATAAATAGCCTTCCTATAGTCTTTCTCAGTTCCTTATATCTAATTAATAGACACTCAGAATCAGGGCTCTTCCTAATTGCCCTTGCTATTCTGTTCCACTATTTCTTTAAACTCCTAGTTTCCCTAGAAATAGCAAAGGGCCAGAATGAGGTGCAATTACAAGCCGGTTGATGAAACCTTGATCATAGGAAGGAAGAAAATGTATCCCATATGTTAACTGGGGACAGACAACAAGATCCTTCAGGGTCAAAAAAATTAACGCATTCAACCAATATTCTGCCGCTAATGGAAGAGTTCCAATTTATCCGGTTTAGTGACTCGGAACAAAGGCCACCACCTATAGACCGCATGACATCATGAAAATGAAAACTAGATTTTATAGTTACAATCTGGGGACGGTGATCACTCTCACTCCGAGAGAAAATCAAAAACTTTAAAAAAAGGGGAAACAATTTGATGTTACAAATGGTGTAGTCCAAGTAGGAGGGGGATCATCCGTCCCATCTTGTCCAACAAGGAAGGGCATCATCGTGTGAACAGCCATTCAGAACATTAAAGCCCATGCTATTTAAATGCATTACTACGTAGTCTGCCAACGGACAGTGAGGGCAACCCCAGGGCCTCAGTTGTTCAGGGACTAAACTGGCGGTTACAAAGATCAGGGCGTTTAAGAATTTCTACAGTGTCCTGAAACAGGTTCGTATTAAAATCACCAGTTATAAGGTAATCAGCACACGGATATTCCCCAGCTAGATCATCCAGAATCTGCATCAGTCGAGACAGCCTCCCCCTTTTTTCCTTTGTTCCTGGAGCAATGTAAACATTAATTACTATGAGGATTTTCTGAGAGCTCCCATTCCTAAGCACAGTCCCCTGAAGCCAATTGTCATCCCAAACCAATGGCAAAATACACCCTTTTAGTTTAACAGTTAGATAGGTGGCCAACCCTCCCTTAGAACCAGCGATTCTTCCTCTTTCTATGAGCGGGTTTCCATATTTCTAAATACCCCAGCAATGGGCAACTGACCTCAGCCCAAGTTTCCTGAAGGGTGACTACATCATATCTAATGCACAACCCCATTATTATTCCATGAACATAGAGACAAACATCCAAACATTGGCTCTAATCCCCCCACCCGCAGGGGTCATTGGGGGCTCCTATACAAAAGAGCAGAGGGCAACCAATCACAATTGATTACCTTCTGGGAGCCTGAACCTGTGCTGCTAGTGCCACTGATGGAAGAGGTGCTGCCCAGAGCACTTTTCAAAATTGAAAAAGGCTTTGGTGCTATAGGAGCCATTTGACTTTGGGATTCAGATAACAGCACGGGATAGCCTGTCTCTTTGTAAGGAATAATTATAATACCCCAAGAGTGGAATATGTCTTTCTTGGCATGAATGGACTGAGCTATTGGAGCGGAGATTAATGAAACCAGGGTAGATTCCCCAGCTTGAGACCCCCTTGAATCAAGAAATTCAATAGATGCAGTATCCGTAGAACTAATATTGCGCAGTTCTGAAATGGCCTCAAAGAGTCGTGAGAAGTTCCCTCTCTTCAAAATATCGTGAGGGCCCTTGAACGATATTCTGTATAAACACACGTTTAGTGGTTGTACACTCCAATGAGGCCATTGAGGGATACAAAAAACACCTGGGCTGTAACTGTTCCACTGTGTTGAACAGGCCCGGAGGGACCCCAAGCCCCGGGGCTGGGGTGTCGAAAGGAGAAGTTTGGTAGCTTGATGGCAGGATTAAAGACTGGTTACAGTTACTATCAGAAGGCAACTTATAAGAAATAGAGGGACTGGAGCCCGAAACCTCACCATCAGTAATTCCATAGGCTGTTTTGGAGTTTAACAGAGTAACTGCAGTATGAATGAACATTTCACCCCCATCCCGGCGTGAGACAGTAGGATCAGACACACTGCCAATTTTGACTTCCTCTGCAGGAATCAAAGGATCCTTTGGGGGAAATTTAGTTTCCTGCAGAATAGTACTGGCCAAAGTGCCCTGCATACGCTCACTGGATGGAAAAAAGCCACCCTGAGTGACCATCAGAGGGTTAGTCAATGAAGTTTGATTAAGGACCACTTGCGACTGCAGCGGCTGCTGTGCCTCAAGTCGAGCCAACAGTTAAGCATTATTTGGGGACCCTTGGGTTGTTTCAGGAGCATTTTTTACCCTCTTACTCAATGGGTGCTGAACTACACGATCAGCTCCTAGAGACAATGAATGTGTTAAATCAGGTTGTAGTTCAATGCAAGGATAATGTGAGAGAACAGGCTCCATAGGATTGATTCTAGGCAGAAGGGAGTTGTTACGAACATAGTTGGCCAAAGTGTCATGTTCCAAGACTCCAGTAACAACAGGCCGGGGGATGTTGGTAATTGTTACACCCTTTGCTGGAAAAAATGGTCGTCCAATGTTTTTAATTTGTTTCCAAACCAAATCAGGATGGGACCTTGGATTCGGCTGGGGTACCGAAGGCACAAGAGCTGCAGAGAAACTATTAGAACCGAAGAACCGAAGAAAAGTAGGCAGAGATTATAAGCTTTTAATAATTGGGGAACAGCAGCATGTTGCTTGAACAAAATAAGAGCTTGTTTGGGCACTAATAATTAGCTGATTTAAATTTTCTATTTTGTCTTTAATCCCAGCTACATAAGTGGCCAATGTATTCAATGTATTCAACAAATCAACTTGGACATCCAGCTTATCAGGGTGATAGTTCAAAGCCAGCAAAGTGGATTTGAGGGTTTGCAAAAGCTGTGGCCAAGCGGAGCCACTTACAGCAGTCTTGGAGATAAGCACATAATTGGGTTCCACCTCGGCACCACCCGTAATTTCAGATTGAAGGCAAGAAAGATCAAGAAGCGATTGATCATTGAGCCCGCCCTTGTTGAATTCAATTTGAGAGCTTATGTCACTGGCCCCACGGGATGACCATGTCGGTAGCAATGGACGAATGCTGCCAGTTGGACTACTGGTTCATTGTGCTGTCAAGGGACTGGTTAGGGGAGGATACTTCCATCCTGTAGGCGATCTTGACACCTGGCGACCTGCCCATCCTGCTGATATGAAGCTGCTGGGGAAGCAGTTAAAGAAGTCATCCACTCTCTGGCATCAAAGGAATGGTCACTTTGGGTGATTGGAGAGAGCTTATGCTCCGATGGAATCGCAGTCGTCTGGCTCCTGTGACGCTAAATGGCTCACTTCATCCTTAGAAGCTCATTGAGGAGAGGCAAAGACCCCAGCCTCCGGGGAGATTGATGAGCACTGAGATTTCACAAAGATACCTGGTGAAGCAGGACGATTAATTAGTGCAGCTGTTGTCAGAAATCCAAACACTGCAGATGAGGCATCCATAACTACAGGCTCTGAGGTTCCCCCAAGACCTGATGCCAGCTTGATATCACCAACATTCGCCTCAGATTCCAGCTTAGGTTTCTTCTCAAAGTAGGCCAAAAGAGAGGACTCACAAGATTTCAAAGAGCTTAAGTGCAACAGATTAGTGGCAGGGAGGTGAGAGTTCAAAACTGCTGAGTTGGACAGATCAACAACCAATGAAGAAGAAGCCACTGTGATTGAATTAGGGGAAAGAGGGTAAGTCCACTCTTTGGCAGCAAATGTGAAGTGACGTTACACATGACATCACCGCAGCAGCTTTTGTTATGTTTTTGAGGATTAAGATGCTCCTTTCTTACTTTGCCAGACCTCATAGAGTAAACAATTCCCACACTTCTTCCTTCAAATTTGTGGAGATTTTGGCCAGAACATAATATAAATCAACCTGGGTAGATTCCTTAAAATAACGCTTTGTTGTTCTTGTATACTGATGTCAGAATGCTGCTTCAAAACGTGAAGGAGAAAGGAGAGCAGTAGAAGCCAAGTTTAAAGTGAGGGAGCAGGACGATGCAAGGCAGCACAGCCGTGACAAGCCGCACTAGCCTAACGCCAGCCGCCTCCATCAGAGACCGGTTACCTGCAGCCTGAGCTTCCGTCCACCACCACCCTCACTTGGTCCTGTTTTCAATGCCGCTGATCACTTGCGTTAAGCCTCATCATGCTAATCCAGTCCCTATAGGATCATCTAGAGCCAAGCCAAAGCGCTCAATGTCTGCAATCTGTAGTCCAGGGTGCATGTCCAAGTGCTCGACTGCGCCAAACCCGGGACCAGTCAGAAGCAATGCTCACATGGCCCCTCCAGGGGCCCTCCATCGCTGGAATGGCCAAAACTGCCAAAGACTGCCAAGAACTGCCCAGAACCAGGAAATGAGCTGAAACAGTCTAAGCCTGGCCACGGGGCTGGAGGGCCAGTGGGTCGGGGGCCAGGGGCTGAGGACTGGAGGAACAAGCTCAAAGCCCCTCGCCTGCTCGCTTGCCTGAACATGGAACTGCCCGGAGCCTAAAGAAAATGAGCAGAAACAGTCCAGAGCCTAGCCAGGGGGCTGGGGGGCCAGGGGCCCTGGGGGCTGGGGGCCAGAGAACCAAATTCAAAGCACCTCCCTCGCTTGCCTGAACACAGCAGCACAAAGCAGCATGGGACAGCTCGAACAATGCAGCCACTGTACTCCGCGACTACGCCCCCCCTCTGAACTCACACGCTCACGACATCCTGCATCCTGCATCTGATTCCGCACAGTGCACTGTCTATCCCGTTGGCGTTTTGCCCCTTGATATTCTGATACCATGATCGTGCTAATGCTGTTTCCTTTTTGTTTTACAATTCACCAAATCACAGAAATTTCAAATGCCTGCAGTGCGTGGAAAAATATTACCAGCAAGCATGTTTCCAGTCTTTGATGCTTGTTGATTTGTCGTGTTTTCTAGGAAATCACAAAAGAAGTTCCAAAAAATGCCAAAGGGATCCGAAGTCAAATGCAATGCTCATAAAGGAACTGCCAAGGAAGACTTGGTATGCTGAGGAATAATCAGGTAAGTGCTCCAGGCCGGTACGAACCGCCAACAAAACTGACAATAGTACAGTTGCCTTGAGAAGGTGACATGGAAATTCTCATGTCACACTGGAAACATATCTACAATGCAGATTTCACAGAGTGAAATTTGTCCCAATGGTATAATGGAGGTAGTAGCAATGTGGCTTTGATAGGCCAGGCATCTTTCATGGAAATGTACACTCTAGACATCATGTACTAATTGTCACGGAGATATGTCCCTGAAATCCATAACTGAATGCATCTGTAAGCCCCAGGGAAATAACCACTAATGTGTAGGACCCCTTACAATGAAACATTCTGATTGCATTAGTAGAAGCCATTAGTCTTTTGTATGTTGGAGAGACATGAAGATTTGCAAGTACCTGTAGAAGGCCCTCAACATGTTGGCAAAATAGAAGCTACATCACTATCTCTATTTTAGTCTTTCAACCCAGATGTCTGTGGATGAATGGTTGTACCCAAATGCATGTGATTTCAACAAAACTACAAAAGATTCCATGATGCATGCCAACAGTCAGGTAAAAAACCTTCCCCATTACACATGTGCAGTGCACTTTGCTACACAACACGTCATCAGTGCCCTGGAAATGCACATTGTGGCCTAAAAATCCAATTATTTACATCTTGTCCCTCATTCTTACTTCAGTTGTACATGCCACATGACGGCTGAGGGTTTGTGTGAGCCAATAATCAATGACAAACTCTTGTCTGTGGTACCACATGAAATGTACTCCCTTTGCAAATGTCCTATTTGAAACACAGGTGGGCATGCACATATATGTGAGGGAATACAGGAATCGCCCCATAAACACAGGTAGACTGTGCATGAAAGAGCAGCGTACACATTTGGTCAAAAGAAAAAGGGACACTTGCTATCATGTAGGCACAAGGAATGTTAGCAACAGTGATGACACACAATCATGTCCATGGACATTCACCACTTACCAAGGGAAAGTATTGAACTGTAGCTGCCCCAAAGATAAATGTATCCTTTGTCACATGTATGATGGGCATCTTCTCATTACAGACAGTAGTGAGGCACAAAAACTCGTCACACGCTGAAGACAAGTAGCCACTGGGTGGCAGATGCCGATATACTCATTTAACTGGACACATGACTGAGGACAGTTATCCATCACTTCCTTTATTTTGGCCTGTAACACTGAAGAGTAGTACAAACACTACAACATCAAGCAGTACTTGATTTATCAATGTACAGAGCCATATGACCCTGGAGAGAAAATTGTTTGTGGATTGTACCCAGTTGTATTCTTGGTCCCTGGGCCAATAGACAAGGCACATCAGTATGTTCCACATTACATATCTGCACAAACAGTCACTTATTTACTGTGTTACATATGGCACATCCCTAATCGTTAGGGGTAGATTTCAGAATCTAACACATTGACTTGACCATGTGACAGGCAGGCTTATGCCCTGTACTCAACACCTTGTGGCTGCTGTGCCCATCAAGGTCTACGCCACTGCTATGAAGCCTGACATTAAGGGGGTCATGATCTGATGTAAGTCCGCTCACGTCAGCTGGACCTACGTGATCTTCTGAGCACAGCACCTCAGGTCCTCCCACCTCTTGTGACAGTGGGCTCTCCGCCAGCTGTGGACTAGCAGGTTACACACATTTCGAACAATGGTTCTCCATATCTCCTTCTCATGTGCGTTTACCTGCACAAGTTTTAACACAAATGTTTGAGTCACACACATGTCAGAAAAACCATGCCAGAAATGTTCAATTTGTTAATACGCCACAAGAGTATCCATCTGCAGATTAACCCACTACCCTGCTCATGGCCGACAAAGACTAAGCAAGCCTACTCATATCAGGTAGCCCATGCTGAAGGGTAAACTCCTGAGGCTTGACTATACCAGCACATTTACAATCTGTGAGATTGACTCACTAGATATAGTCCTTACAGGCAACTGCCATAGTACAGACTTTATACTTACACTTAAGTGACAATGAAGGGGCTGGCATGGTGGGAACAGAAAGTGTCTTCCTTGTGCATTTGTGGACACGTGGCCTACCAAATGCAGACACGTGCCATTTCAAGGGGTGGATTCTGTGGTACGTACCTGTACCACAGAACACTCCTTTGGACATATGTGGTTATCCCACAGAGATGCCCTACAACATGCAAAGATATGCATTGTACAATTTCTGCTGTGTGACGGAACTACTGAGTCACATTTCATGGCTTCCCAGGAATCAACACACTGTCTGCATTGTGGACCTGTCATCAGTGCAATAAGCCTGTACAGGACATTGATATGACTTATGTGAAGATGACAACAGAGCTGTCTGAGTAAGGGACTTGTGATGAGTCAGAGACATGCATTGGAAATGATGCTAAATGCAAATATGGTTCAGTTCATGGATTAACCTCAATATCCATTCCTAATCTAGTCAAAGGACGAAGGCATTCAGGGCAGGTGTTCCAACTAGAGCCTCATATTGGCCACGTGACAGGATCTGCCGATGTACAGGGAGTGGGCACAGTGCCACAGTGACTCTAGACAGCATGGACCATACCCCATACTCGGAGATACATTTGACAGGCCCTGGTCCAAATTGTTCCTGGCCCCTAATTGTCAGAAGTGTTGCACGGGACACAGGTTGAGGGGCAAATAGCAGCCTGTGATGTTGAGGCAACTGGGCTGGGAGGTGATGTAGTGGCCACAGTGAAACTAACTGGGGCCACCTGCTCAGGTTGCCCAGATCCAGGCATCCAGGAGTGTCTTCTTCATTGAAGGCTTCATCCAGGGTGGTAGTTGCAGTCTGTTCTGTGGTCTTTGTGTGGCCAGCAACAGCTCCACCTGCTGATGTAAAACATACAAAGTTGCTGGTTTTATTGTAACATCTACCTCCAACGGTTTAATGTTAGTGTAAGCAGAGACCTTGTACAAAGTTAAGTTACAGTTAATCCTAGTGGGAAATAAGCATGGCATTGGGTGTATTGGCATGCCATGTGCAAAGCATGGCAATTCATTTTGACTCAAGCTGCTGCTGAAATGTGCAGATCATTAGCACTCAGCAGGATGGCCTGAAAATATCATCTTGCCACCAGTGCAGGCAAAACAGTGGCTAGACAAGATATGACACGCCCATTCATAGGCCTAGTTGAGTGTGATACAGGCAGACCCCGGACTTTGTCAGTATGTGCACAGCGAAGTGTGAATGTATCTGCTGTCAATACCAATCTAGTAATGCATCTTGAGGCCTTATGAATACTTGCTATACACAGTGGTTAAGGTGTAATTCCTGTCCTCCAATATTTCATCTTGGGTTAGCAAGTCAATATGGACTTATGTTGACAGATACATATGTGATGTGGGCATGATCTTTGATTGATCAGCCCTGGTGAATATACTTAATTTGATAGTTGACAAACAAGGGTATTTGGATAAATGGCCACTCTGCTGGAGTTTGGAGTCAGAGTTATAGGGCCTATTGGGCTTTGCAGTCGTGTCACTCCGTCTACTTCCCAGCACTTAGTAAATTTTATCCTCCCAGGTGAGATCACTTCAATTGAGACTTGCCAAACAGGGGTATGTGGACAAGTGAACACTAGTCCGATGTTTGGAGTCAAAGAAACAGTGCCTCCTGAGAGTTGCAGTCAGGTTATTCCCTCTACTTCACACACTTGACAAATAGTATCCTCCCGGGTGAGTACACTTCATTGTGATTAACCAACAAGTGGTATTTGGACAAGAGAACACTGGGCTGGTGAGTGGAGTAACAGTAACAGAGCCCCCCGGCCTCAGCTGTCATGTCACTCACTGGACTACAAACACTATTCAAATGTGATCTGACCAGGTGAGTACACTTCATTTGTGGTTTACCAAACAATGGTATTTGGACAAGAGAACACTGGGCTGGTTGTTGGATTTACAGACACATGGCCCTTCTGGCCTTAGCAGTCAGGTCACTCCCTCTACTTCCCACACTTGACAACTTTTATCCTACCAGGTGAGTGAAGTTTATGTGTTATTTGCCAAACAGGGGTATGTTGACAAGGGAACACTGGTCTGGTGTTTGGAGTTGCCAAAACAGTACCTCCTGGGAGTTGCAGTCAGGTAACTCACTGTACTCTACATACTATAGATATGTTGGGTATTACATATCTGTATGCAGACTGCATTTTGGTTTGGGCATAAATTTACCTTTTGAGATATACCATGAGTCCTGTTATAGTTTCTTTATATTGAAAGACTTACAGGCTCCATTTCAACCTATGTCATGTGCTGGGCCATGGTAGCTGTACTGTTGGGTCCAACAGTGCAGATTGATGGTCTGTAGACTCAGATAATCTGGGTATTGAATGTTGTTGGGTTACATGAGCAAGACAGTGTGTAAAGGTAAGCTGTGAGCATGCATGGCATTGCAATTTGGTGACATATTTAGTGTTGTAACTTACCAGGTCCACTCCCCCAGGTTTTCCTGTCAAGCCCCTCAGGATCCAGGATGGCTAAAACCTTCTCCTCCCAGGGAGCAGACCTTGCCCCTGAGGCCGTTCCACCTCTTCCTGATGTCCTCTTTTATGCACAGAGTGGTGCCTACAGCATTGACTCTGTTGACTATCCTGTCCTACATTTTGAGTTTCCTACTAAAAGGAGTGTGCTGGACTTGTGCTCCAAACAACTGTGGCTCTACTCCTATGATTTCATCCACCATGACTCCTAACTTATCTTCTGAAAAATGTAGATTTTTCGCCGTGACATGGTGGAACAAAATAATAGGTGACAATGATTTACTAAACAAGGGAGGTGCAAAAGAGTGTGAATCAACAAAAGTGAGTGCAGGGTGTTCTATGGAATGGTGAAAATTAAAGGTGCATAATCTATGAAGTGTTTTTGTAATAAGGTGTTCTGGCTTCTGTGTTTTGCGTTGAAAATGCAAAGGAGTGAGGTCTGTCAAGGGCTGTGTTTTATAGTGTCATTTGCAGGTGTGTCCACTGTGGCAATGTGTGTCAGCTGTACTGTTTTCATATTCATCCAATGTGCAGTTGTCTATTACTTCGCTATCTTTGAACCGCCGTGCTTCGGACAACCATTGGCTGAACTCCAAGAAGGGTCCCTCACAGGGACTGAGTGTTTGTAATATGCTCTGTGGCTTGCTATTGGCCTCTCAGCGCTGGAGGTCTGGCCGCCTATTTCAAAGCCACCGCACTGGTGATGGTCTGCATTTTATGCTTGGTGGTCGGCGGATCTGCCTGTTTAACTCATAATAGGGCAGTCTGAAAGACCGCCAGCATGGCGGTCTTTTCAGGATCACCTACCTGGTGGTCTGATGGTCCGACCGCCAAACTCATAATGAGGCCCTTAGTTTTTTTGCCCAGGAATTCAAAATCCTTCAGTGATGCGTGGCAACAGACTGTATCCGAAGAGGTCTTTATGACTTCAGGTAGGCATTCGATGAGATCTCTGTAAGGCCGGTGTTTTTTGTAGGAAAATCTCAGAGCGACCTTTCTTGTATGATCACCCTGGATTTTTGACTTTTTGCTGAAAACTACTTTTGCTTGTTGTAGAACTCTGCACACTTTACCCATATTAGTAGTTAAGTACTTATGCTCCCCCTTTTAACACGGTCAAATTGGCATAACCTTAATTGACATATTTCAGTTACATGTAAGACTGTAGCATGTGGTACAAAGTGTACCTAGGGCCTATAAGTTAAATGTCACTACTGGACTGCAGAACTTAATCGGACCTCCACTACAGTGGCAATGTAAACATGTATTCAAACCCACCATTGTAGCCTGACTAAAGCAGTTTAAAAATTGCAATTCGACCTGTCAAAATAAACCCTTGGACAGGATCAAACCTTCCTTTTAAATAGCAATGAGCCATGCTTAAATAGGCCCTTAAGGCAGGGTGCATGGTATTTAAAAATAGGATATGTAGAAAATTAACATTAAAGATGTCATCACAGTGACTGGCACCTAACAGCTATCTTCACTATAGCAAGTCCAGCTTCTGCGTAGAGAAACACTGAAATGCAATGTTAAATTTAATAATGCTATCTTCGCCTTGAAAGTAATTAGAAATTTAATTCTTGAACTATTTATAATATGTTTATTAGAAGCTCAATTCACTAGAAAAGTCTGATTTAACATACATTTTAAGGAAAAGGAATTTTTTGAAAGTTTCTGTTTCCCTGCCTAAAACATCTGTAGGCATCTTTCCATTAGCAATCAACCTAATCCCTTTAAGTGCCCAAACTAAACCCTCTGAGTGTGAATACTCCCAAAGTAGAGATGATGACTAGGTGTGGGGAGGTGGACAGGAACCTAATTTTCTTCAGGGGGGCCTTCCTTTGATAACGTCTTTATAGGCCCCTTCCCTTTTTTCCCCAGTCAGCCAAGCTCCACTCTAAGTGGGGAGTACGCTGACCATTGAACTGGTTTGAAGTGACCACAAAGGTGCTAATTTCCATGGCCAGACCTCTTAGGCAAAGTGGAAAATGGTTTCACCATCCTGGAATTAGGCAGAGAGTGGTAGGAGTATTCTAGGCTCGAATAAAGTGAGTGTGAATAAAGAATTCTTGACCAAGAGAAAGCACCAAAAGTATCTGTCCAGTAAGGGACCTTCATTTGGAATTAGATTAAAATGGTAACCTCTCAAAGCTTTTTCCAATAATAAGCAATGTTTTCACCTGGATCTTGTAAAATGGCTACCAGACCTTCTAGAGTCCTCTCCAGCTTCAGCTGCTTTGTTCGCTGATTTTTTTTTACTTTCATTTTTTAGTCTAAGGGCCTGATTTATAGTTTGGAGGAAGAGTTTACTCTATCACAAACGTGATGATATCCCATCCTCTGTATTGCGATCCATTTTTCCCTGTGGAAATTATAATACAGCAGACAGGATATCCATCATGTTTGTGACAGAGTAACCTATCTGCCAAACTCTAAATCCGGCCCTAAGTCATGAGGCAAAACTTCTGAATAGGTCCAATCTGGTTTCTGTACCTGTCTCACACATCATCCCAGTCGGCCTCAAATCACATGCAGGCCCTAGTCCACCTTCACCAGTTGACTGCAGTTGACATGTTTTTATTGTTCTATTTTTATCAAAAACGTAAAAAATTATTTTCTGCGATACCCCTTATTCAATTTTTGTTGATTTGGACATTTAGGCCCTCATTATGACAGTGGCGGTAAAAACTGCCTAAGGCCACGGTGACGGCCACCAAAAGACCGTCGCTGTGGCTACCAGCCAACTGCCATATTATGACCGTAGCCGGAATTCCGCCAGAAGGATGGCGGAATTCCAGCTACGGTCATGGTGGCGGGCAGGGTAAGGTGGCACTGCTGCCAGCAGAAGCGCCACACCAGTAGACCGCCGCAGACTGTATCATAATCCATTGTTGCTGGCAGCAGTGCCCCGTCCAGTCTCCTGCCAGAGGACCCCCTGACATCAGGTAAGTCGGATGCTCCAACAGGGGAGGGGGTGGAGGGGTATTTTGTGTGTGTGTGGGGGTTTGTGTATATCTGTGTGTGCACGTTGTGTTTGGTATGTGTGTGCATGTGAGGATGTGTGAGTACGTGAATTGTGTGTTGTGTGAATGCGTGTGTGCTTGTATGTATGTCAGTGTGTGTGGATGTGTGTGTGAATGGATTTATGCATGCGTGACTGAATGTGGGTATGAATGTGTGTATGATGGTGCATGGATGTGTGTGTATGTCGGGGTCTGGAGTGGGAGGGGGAGGATGGGGGAGGACTTTGGGGAGGTGGGCGGGGAAGAACCCTATCAGTGACAGGGAAGGGACCCTGTCACTGATAGTGCCTACCACCATGGTTTTCGTGGTGGTAAGGAAGCCACGAAAACCATGGTAGGCGGGGTCATAATCCCACGGGTGGGACAGTGACAGCCGCCTGGCTGGAGACTCTAGTTTCCAGCCTGGCAGCTGTTACCACCCTGGCGGACGGAGTGGTACATTCGTGGTTTGGCTTGAGCCAAACTGCCAATGTCATATTTTGGGGAAAGGTACCACCAGCCTTTTGGCAGTACTTTTCTCCAAAATACCTCCATCCGCCAGGGTCATAATGAGGGCCTTAATTTGTTAAAATGCACTCTATTTTTCTAAATTGGTTTGAGATTTTTTTTAGGTTTTGTTTTGACTCTAATGATGTATGGCAATTCATAAATGCTTTATGTATTGCTTCTCAATGAAGTCTCTCCACTGTAACTTCCAAGGACAGTTAGGTGACTTTAGTGGTTCACCCTGGTTAGAAATTGGGTCTCTAGTTGGCAGAGGTATGTACCCTGTCCAAGTAGGGACAACAATCCTAGTCATGGTAATTCACAACACAATCCAAATTATCCTGTGCTCACCCTATAGTAGCTTGACACAGAGAAGGCAGGCTTAACTTACAAGGCAATATGTAAAGTATTTGTGCAATAAATCATAGAGTAGCACAGTGAAAACACCACTCATGTTTAGCAAAATAAATAGTATTTATCTGAATAAAATAAGATCCAAATGAAAAAAATAATTCAACATGAGCAAGTCGAGATGTAACTTTTTAAAGGTTTAAAGGAGTCTCAATTCTTAAGAATCAGTGGTTGTATCCTTGTAACACACAGTACGTGGGATGCACCAGAAATAACGACGCACGGGTGCCATAAAGGAGGAGCAGCATTGAAAAATAAGGCAATGTGTCAGATTTTCTGTTGCGGCATAGACAATACACTTTTTCTTTCCATGCTGCATCGTGATGTGCTGATATCTCCGAGCGCAGCCTTGGTTTTGCATTGCGATGCGGGGATATTTTGACGTCCAGGGATGATGTTTTGGAAATCCTTGATGTGCTGTTTAGAAGGAGCAGGCACTGTGTCGATTCTGTCGGCCATGCAGTGAATTTTAAGCCACGAGGCAGGTGCTCTGTCGATTTCTGGAGGTGTTGCGTCGATTTTCCGACGAACAGGGATTTTCTTCTTTGGGATGAAGTGTTTGTGGCACTGAGACTTCAGAACAGGAGGCAAGCTCAATCCAATCCCTTGGAAAGCACTTGTGGGGAAGGCAATGTCCTTCCAGCAGAGTCAGAGGCCAGCAGGTAGCAGGGCTACAGCAGGGCAGCAGTCCTTCTCAGCAAAGCAGTCTAGATAAGTCCTTTGAGCAGCTAGACAGTCCCTCTGACAGAGTCCAGGTGTAGATCCAGAAGTGTCTGATTTGGTGGGGTCAGAGCTCAGTATGCATACCCTAAAGTGCATTTGACGTGGGGGAAACTACAAAAAGTGGTATTGAAGTGCACAAGTTCTCCCTTCAGCCCAGTCCTGTCTGCCAGGATCCCCGTGAGGGGTTATCAGTCCTTTGTGGTGAGGGCAGGCCACTGACCTTGGAAGTGTAAGTGAGAGCCCCTCCACCCTTCCTGCCCAGGGAGACCCATTCAGTATGCAGATGAATGTGTTTATGGATGTCTGGGTGGAATGCACAAGGGGAGCTGTCAGCTAGCACAGACTTAACATGGATTGGGGACAGGCTGTAAGGCACAAATGACAGTAGATGAAGAGAAATATTCAATTTCTAAAAGTGGCATTTCTAAAATAGTAATATTAAATCCAACTTCACCAGTAAGCAGGAGTGTCTATTGCCTTTCTGGCCATACTAAACATGACAGTGCTACTAATTCCAGATTAGAATCTATCACTAAAAAGTATTTGAAGGCAGATCTAATGCTAGTCTATGAGAGGAGCAGGCCTCACAGTAGTGGAAAATGAATCTGCGAGTTTTTCACTACCAGGACATATAAAACACATAAGTACCTGGCCTGCCTTTTGCTTAAATAGCATCCTGCCCTATGAGTTACCTAGGGCCTACCTTAAGGGTGACATATGTGGAAAAGGGGAGTTTAAGACTTGGCAAGTAGTTTTAAATGCCAAGTCGAAGTGGCAGTGAAACTGTACACACAGGCCCTGTAATAGCAGGCCTTAAGCATGCTTAAGGGACTACTTATGTGGGTGGCACAATCACTGCTGCAGACCCACTAGTGGTATTTAATTTACAGGCCCTGTGCACCTCTAGTGCATTTTACTAGGCACTAACAAGTACATTAAATATGCCAATTGGGTAAGAACTAATGTTACCATGTTTAGGAGTGAGAACACATGCCCTTTAGCACTGGTAAGGAGTGGTAAAGTGTGCAGAGTCCTAAATTCAGAAAAAACAGGGTCAGAAAATGGAGGGAGGCAGGCAAAAAGTTTGGTTGTGGCCACCTGAAGGCTGTCAGGCCTAACATCCCTGATAAGAATTTTGATAAGTATTGTGTTTATTACTTAAGATGGGTCATCATCTCCTTAACTAATAACCTAGTTTCTCCAAACTTCACATTTCAAACTCAGGGTAGCTGGCTTTGATACATTTGGCACCTTAGTCCAATAAAAATTTCTACTTTTGGACTTAGGGCCTAATTACATGTTTGGCATCCTGTGACCTCCATGTTGGCAGTGGCTGTCCAACCACCAATGGTCTGGCCGAGCAGACTGCCATATTACACGTTTGGCAGTCGTAGAAACAGAAGACTGTCAGCAGTCCACCAACACCGCCAGCCAACACAGACCGGCACAGTAACCTGGAAGCACAAACAGGTTGACGGAGCCTATGTTTCCGCTGGACTCATTACGAGGTTGCACACCGCCAATGCGACCATTGTGGTCCAATCACCAGGGAGAAGCAGGCAAAAATGGACAGTATAAAGACAGACACTCATCCATAGACAGCGTTGGGAGCTGCCATGGAGCCCTTTGCCAACATCATGCCACTGCTGATTCTCGCCAAAAGACAATGAAATCAACGCTGCCATGGATGACAGCAACTGTAAGTACACACACATACCTGTATCAATAACCTGAAAAACAGCTTGTAACATTGGCAAACACATCATAGGGGGAAATGCCCTGGGCAGCAGGTACATGTCTCAAACCACACACACTCATTGACATGCAGCAACACAACACCTCACAATAGGAACACTTTGGCCAGCACACTCACACTGCACTGCAACAATACACAAATATACACGGCGATACAGCTCAGGCACAGGGACACTGAAGGCTACATATCATTGTCATACACAGCAACAACAACACACCTACAGCACATATACAAATACAACTTACACACTTATAATCAACAGTGGCCAGGACTGATCAACAAACAACAAACATATCTTTCGATGTGGCATTGAATACATATAAAGTCACCATGCAACGGACGCACACATCACACATCAATGGAAGCACAAAGGCATACACAATAGACAGAGAGACAAATAGACAAAATAACCAAACAAACACATTCTAATCATACCTGCACAGTTGGTATGGGACCATCAGAAGCATACATGGAAGGAAGCTGCAGTGGGACACATGTCATGTTGAACAGGTCCCTAAACAACATGCGAACTGAAAATTGCCCTACATGGATATCAGGGAGAAACAATAACAAAACCAATTGTCATGCACACCTACATAATGGGGCAGGGCAAGACATCAAAGCACATACAACTACTACACCATGGGGCATACCTCTACACAAACTAGCTGCAAGGGACACACATGTAAATGGATATATGCACACTCAAATGATAAGCACCCTAGCATAACTAAACACCCTTGATGAAGAATGAAGAATGTACACATCACATGTATGCAATAGCCATATTGAAGGGACAAGTCTAACACCATACATGCCCACATTGGTCAATACAAAAATAAATACCTACCATACCAAAAAAGTACACAATTCCATGAGAGCAACATTGGATATACACACACATACCTAACACATGACACACCCTTCCCCTGGGAGACAGCAGCACATCACACAAACTCACATATTGCAGACAACAGCACACGGAGTAGCAAGCAGGCACAAACACATAAATCTGGGATCATGCAACCAAAGCCACTAAGGAACAACATAAAGCTAGAAAAGGAATTGCAGGACAAAGGTATACCCAATAAAATCAACTCTTTGGGTTGCATGCCAACAACAGTATGAGTAATAGCAATGACCAAAGGCCATTGGCCACTCCAATAAATATCCAAATCATGGCCCAGTGTTGTGCCCAAACTTGACTCCTGATTGCCATGTAACCTCCACAGTAAGGGGCATTGAGGAGACAGGCAGGCACCTCGGGGATTATCCGGGGATGGGTTGGGGTATTTGGATTTGCGAGGGGGGTTTGGGCAGTTTGGGCTTCTTGGGGGTATGGGTGTTTTCAGGGTGGCAGGGGAGGTGGAAGGGATGGCCTTAGAGATAGTTGAGAACCTTTTGAATGTGGTACAGGGGGAGGACAGGGATAAGGTATAGCTCAGAAAGGTAAAGGCATTTTGAAACACAGGGAGGGTCATCAGAAGGGGGTTGGGATTTGGAGGGTGAGGGAGTGGTTGTCTGACATGTAATTGCAGATGTCTTGGATGTCTTGGGTGTGTGCTGAGTGTCTGTTGGGTGGGTGAGTGAGGGCATTTATGTGTCTTGGGCTTGGGGTGGAGGTGTTGGGGATACTGTGGTGGGTGGGTATGTGTTGGGGTTGTGACTTCATGTATGGTGAATGTGCTGGGTGTAGGTCTGTCAGTAGTTGTGACTGTTATGGTTCTGTTTGTAGGTATGCTCGATGTCATGTGTGTGACGCTGGGTTGGTGGAGGTGTCAGGGAAAGTAGTGACTGTTGCTGTGTCTGCTGGTAGATGTTGTTTGTGTGCATGACATTGATGTGTCTTGTGGTGCTTGTGTATGTGTGCGCTACCTTTGTCCGTTGAGGTTGATGCCTGAGGATCTGTTTGTGTGCTTTGAGTAGGTAGGGAAAGTGGGGACTTTGACTGGGAAGAGGGAGGTGAAGGGGGGATGGAAGGTGGGATGTGACTGTTTGTGTGCTTTGAGTAGGTAGGGAAAGTGGGGACTTTGACTGGGAAGAGGGAGGTGAAGGGGGGATGGAAGGTGGGATGTGACTTGTTGCCATCAGTGTGGAGACCAGAGCCTGAAAAGATCTCTGTAGGGCAGCTATTGCACCATGAATGCCTTCCAGAAATACATTAGTATGTGGTGGTTGACCTGCCAATCCCTGGATGGCATTCACAATGGTGGACTAACCCACAGAGATACTTCTCAGGAGGCAAATAGCCTCCTCACTGAGGGCAACAGGGTTAACAGAGGCTGGAGTGGATGTGCCTGGAGCAAAGGAGATATCCACCCTCTTGGGTGAGTGGGCATGGCTAACTGGGTGGGGAGCAAGAGAGAATGGGTGATAGAATGGGAGTGGTGGACAGGGATGATATGGGGGTCCCGATGGGTCCACCACAACTAGGGAGTAGCCACTGGAGGAGAAATCCAATTATGAGGATGTAGATCCCCTCTCCCCCATGGCACTCCTCTTGCCCTCCAGGTCACTAGGTCACTCTGTGTTGGTGGTGTCTTGACCCAAGGTCCTGTTGCAAGATGCTTCGCTGCTCAGCTGTGTCCCATCTCCTTCGTTTGCCGGTGCTGATGCTTCAAAAAGAAAGAGTAAAAAGGTCACGATATGTTCTGATAATACTTCATTCATAACTCTGAGTGACAAACAATATCATCAGGTAAAGTAGGCTTGAGGTAAAAACTTACATCTAAGTGATACATACATATGCCATAACATATGCTTGCATGCTATCTGGGTTTCCCAAAGTTACCCACAAAAAAATCAGTATGTCAGTCTACTACAATTGAATGGATGAAGTCTGGCAAACCCCACAGCCAAACTACAACTAGGTGACCTCTCCATCCCCAATGCTGTGGCACACGTAGCATCCTCCAGTTAACTTGTAGCCAACAAAAGTATCCTAAAGCAAAGTACATACCCATATTTCACACACAGGTTTGTGCACACATCCATTTTGCCCTGTCATGACGTACCAACAATTTGGGATGAAGCCAATGATATCCAGCTAACTCTGGAACAAAAGTGCAATATCCTAAAGTATTGTAAATAGAAATACATAATGGACACATGTCAACAATGTACAGATCTACAAGTGGCACTGTAACAATAGAATCAAGAAGTTACTATTGTTGTGTAGCCATTTTAGTTACAGCTCCATGCACGTTATTTTAACGCACTAGGCCGCTGTGCACTTTAACCTAGATATATTTTATTCAGCTTCGCATTGTTATTTTCACAATAATCATTTTTACGGTCTTGTTTTATTTTCATCTATCTAACTGTTTTTGCCTAGCCCAGCACTGTGTTCTCAAACAAGACATTCTTGATTACTCTGTGCTTCATTCAAGGCTAGAGTTTGGTACATTTCCGGTGAACATGGTAGAAGTTTAGTCTCCAACATTCATAGAAAATACACATCCTTACGTAGGGGCATTTTCTCAGAACATCAGCTGTGTTATTATAAAAACACTTCCTAGTCCCATTACACGTTAGAGGGAGATTCCAGCCAGGGAACCAGGACTGTATGCTGATTGCTGAATGCTTCGCTACATATGCTAACACAGACTACAGGCCTTTGCTCAGGTATGAGGGTTGATGTCTTCCCGGTGGAACCTGAAAGTCAGAATTAGAGCTTAACATGCTGTGCTCAAATTATGAATTAGAGAGGAAATAATCCATTGATTATAGTGACAATATGATAGCGTTGTTTTTATGCTTCACTCTTCTCATCACAATTCTAATACGGTCATGTTGTGTCGTCCTGGTATTGCAGCTCACGCTTTGCTATCTAAGATGCAGTCGTTTTATTAAACTCATTATTAAAACATATACTGCCTCTGTTTGTTGTTTATATATCAAACTGAATTATAAATGAGAGAACCGGAAGCGACCTGAGTGACCACGACTTCCCTGAGAAGCCTAAATATGTCATGTGCTCGGCTGCCCAATCATCACTATCCCCTGGTAGAGATGAGACACAGCTAGTTGGCCGGAGCAAAACCTGGATTTAGAGTGACAGGTGTCAACCGCAGTGGGTTAGACTCAGTCTCCCATATCGTGGACGATTCTGCTACTCGAAATCAAGTAGTCTCATTAGAAGAATGAGAGCCTACGCGACATGGCGCAGCCAACGTTTGGTCAGGCTCTAATTTTCGGGTCCTCCGAAGTATCTCTGTCTCATTATATACAATGACACCTCAATACTGTATGCAGAGACGTCCGTGGTACTGAGGATTTCCACCACAGCTGCGTAGGCTATCCTCCTGCAGCTGGAGGTTGTTCAAGCTTGAACTTTAAAAGGAAAGCCCTATTTGGTGTGCCTTCTCTGAACTCATAGTGTCACTATCATGACGAATCCACAGCAGGTACAAATAGCAGTTATTATGAGACAACCTCTGACTGCACATTTATTAGCACATGGCCTAACAGCCCAGGGGGGTCCAGTCACATTTGTGGTGGATGCCCATGCAGCTTATAGAACACAACTTTTCTATTCTTGGGTCACATTTCCAGCAGTTCATGGGAACACAAATACATTTCACCAATATACACCTGCGTATGCGCCTGGACAATACAGAGCATACGCATATTTAGAAATACCTCTATCTTATCAAGAACATAATAATTGGCTTGATGGCACCCTACCCCCACACAATATTACCAGTAACGTGATGTCCACTAAGTAATGACGGTCCTATCTGGCCTTTATTGGCCACCTATACACCACATCCTGCAGTTGCAAATCAAGCAGTAGCTAAGGTTCGTCGTTTATATATTGAATTAACCCCTTCGCTGACAGGCCTTTTCCCCCTCCTGTGCCGAGCCTTTTTTTGGCTATTTGGAGCAGTTCACGCTTAGGCCCTCATAACTTTTTGTTCACATAAGCTACCCACGCCAAATTTGCGTCCTTTTTTTCCAACGTCCTAGGGATTCTAGAGGTACCCAGACTTTGTGGGTTCCCCAGAAGGAGGCCAAGAAATTTGCCAAAATACAATAAAAATTTCGTTTTTTTAAAAAAAATGGGAAAAAGGGGCTGCAGAAGAAGTCTTGTGCTTTTTTCCCTGAAAAGGGCATCAACAAAAGGGTTTGCGGTGCTAAAATCACCAGCTTCCCAGCTTTCAGGAACAGGCAGACTTGAATCAGAAAACCCAATTTTTCAACACAATTTTTGCATTTTACTGGGACATACCCCATTTTTATGATTTTTTGTGCTTTTAGCCTCCTTCCAGTCAGTGACAGAAAGGGGCATGAAACCAACGCTGGATCCCAGAAACCGCAACATTTCTGAAAAGTAGACAAATTCTGAATTCAGCAAGGGGTAATTTGTGTAGGTCCTACAAGGGTTTCCTACAGAAAATAACAACTGAAAAAGAAATATATTGAAATTGAGGTAAAAAAACATCAATTTTTCTCTACGTTTTACTCTGTAACTTTTTTCTGCAATGTCAGATTTTCGAAAGCAATATACTGTTACGTCTGCTGGACTCTTCTGGTTGCGGGGATATATAGGGCTTGTAGGTTCATCAAGAACTCTAGGTACCCAGAGCCAATAAATGACCTGCACCCTGCAGTGGGTTTTCATTCTATGCCGGGTATACAGCAATTCATTTGCTGAAATATAAAGAGTAAAAAATAGCTATCAAGAAAACCTTTGTGTTTCCAAAATGGGCACAAGATAAGGTGTTGAGAAGCAGTGGTTATTTGCACATCTCTGAATTCCGGGGTGCCCATAGTAGCATGTGAAGTACAGGGCATTTCTCAAATAGACGTCTTTTTTACACACTGTCTTACATTTGGAAGGGAAAAATGTAGAGAAAGACAAGGGGCAATAACACTTGTTTTGCTATTCTATGTTCCCCCACGTCTCCCGATAAAAATGATACCTCACTTGTGTGGGTAGGCCTAGCGCCCGCGACAGGATATGCCCCAAAACACAACGTGGACACATCACAGAAAACAGAGCTGTTTTTAGCAAAGTGCCTACCTGTAGATTTTGGCCTCTAGCTCAGCCGGCACCTAGGGAAACCTACCAAACCTGTGCATTTCTGAAAACTAGAGACCTAGGGGAATCCACGATGGGGTGACTTGTGGGGCTCTGACCAGGTTCTGTTACCCAGAATCCTTTGCAAACCTCACATTTTGGCTAAAAAAACACATTTTCCTCACATTTCGGTGACAGAAAGTTCTGGAATCTGAGAGGAGCCACAAATTTCCTTCCACCCAGCGCTCCGCCAAGTCTCCCGATAAAATTGGTACCTCACTTGTGTGGGTAGGCCTAGCGCCCGCGACAAGATATGCCCCAAAACACAACGTGGACACATCACAGAAAACAGAGCTGTTTTTAGCAAAGTGCCTACCTGTAGATTTTGGCCTCTAGCTGAGCCGGCACCTAGGGAAACCTACCAAACCTGTGCCTTTTTTTAAAACTAGAGACCTAGGGGAATCCAGGATGGGGTGACTTGTGTGGCTCGGACCAGGTTCTGTTACCCAGAATCCTTTGCAAACCTCAAAATTTGGCTAAAAAAACACATGTTCCTCACATTTCTGAGGCAGAAAGTTAAGGAATCTGAGAGGAGCCACAAATTTCCTTCCACCCAGCGTTCCCCCAAGTCTCCCGATAAAAATGATACCTCACTTGTGTGGGTAGGCCTAGCGGCCGTGACAGGACACGCCCCAAAACGCAACGTGGACACGTCCCATTTTTTTAAAGAAAACAGAGCTGTTTTTTGCAAAGTGCCTACCTGTAGATTTTGGCCTCTAGCTCAGCCGGCACCTAGGGAAACCTACCAAACCTGTGCCTTTCTGAAAACTAGAGACCTAGGGGAATCCAAGATGGGGTGACTTGTGTGGCTCGGACCAGGTTCTGTTACCCAGAATCCTTTGCAAACCTCAAAATTTGGCTAAAAAAACACATGTTCCTCACATTTCTGTGGCAGAAAGTTCTGGAATCTGAGAGGAGCCACAAATTTCCTTCCACCCAGATTCCCCCAAGTCTCCCGATAAAAATGATACCTCAATTGTGTGGGTAGGCCTAGCGTCCGCGACAGGAAACGCCCCAAAGTGCAATGTGGACACATCCAAATTTTTGAAAGAAAACAGAGGTGTTTTTTGCAAAGTGCCTACCTGTAGATTTTGGCCTCTAGCTCAGCCGGCACCTAGGGAAACCTACCAAACCTGTGCATTTCTGAAAACTAGAGACCTAGGGGAATCCAAGATGGGGTGACTTGTGTGGCTCGGACCAGGTTCTGTTACCCAGAATCCTTTGCAAACCTCAAAATTTGGCTAAAAAAACACATGTTCCTCACATTTCTGTGGCAGAAAGTTCTGGAATCTGAGAGGAGCCACAAATTTCCTTCCACCCAGCGTTCCCCCAAGTCTCCCGATAAAAATGATACCTCACTTGTGTGGGTAGGCCTAGCGCCCGCGACAGGAAACGCCCCAAAGCGCAACGTGGACACATCCAAATTTTTGAAAGAAAACAGAGGTGTTTTTTGCAAAGTGCCTACCTGTAGATTTTGGCCTCTAGCTCAGCCGGCACCTAGGGAAACCTTCCAAACCTGTGCATTTTTTAAAACTAGAGACCTAGGGGAATCCAAGATGGGGTGACTTGTGGGGCTCTGACCAGGTTCTGTTACCCAGAATCCTTTGCAAACCTCAAATTTTGGCTAAAAAAACACATTTTCCTCACATTTCGGTGACAGAAAGTTCTGGAATCTGAGAGGAGCCACAAATTTCCTTCCACCCAGCGCTCCGCCCAGTCTCCCGATAAAAATGGTACCTCACTTGTGTGGGTAGGCCTAGCGCCCGCGACAGGATATGCCCCAAAACACAACATGGACACATCACAGAAAACAGAGCTGTTTTTTGCAAAGTGCCTACCTGTAGATTTTGGCCTCTAGCTGAGCCGGCACCTAGGGAAACCTACCAAAGCTGTGCATTTCTGAAAACTAGAGACCTAGGGGAATCCAAGATGGGGTGACTTGTGTGGCTCGGATCAGGTTCTGTTACCCAGAATCCTTTGCAAACCTCAAAATTTGGCTGATAAAACACATGTTTCTCACATTTCTGTGGCAGAAAGTTAAGGAATCTGAGAGGAGCCACAAATTTCCTTCCACCCAGCGTTCCCCCAAGTCTCCCGATAAAAATGATACCTCACTTGTGTGGGTAGGCCTAGCGGCCGTGACAGGACACGCCCCAAAACGCAACGTGGACACATCCCATTTTTTTAAAGAAAACAGAGCTGTTTTTTGCAAAGTGCCTACCTGTAGATTTTGGCCTCTAGCTCAGCCGGCACCTAGGGAAACCTACCAAACCTGTGCATTTCTGAAAACTAGAGACCTAGGGGAATCCAAGATGGGGTGACTTGTGTGGCTCGGACCAGGTTCTGTTACCCAGAATCCTTTGCAAACCTCAAAATTTGGCTAAAAAAACACATGTTCCTCACATTTCAGTGGCAGAAAGTTCTGGAATCTGAGAGGAGCCACAAATTTCCTTCCACCCAGCGTTCCCCCAAGTCTCCCGATAAAAATGATACCTCACTTGTGTGGGTAGGCCTAGCGCCCGCGACAGGAAACGCCCCAAAGCGCAACGTGGACACATCCAAATTTTTGAAAGAAAACAGAGGTGTTTTTTGCAAAGTGCCTACCTGTAGATTTTGGCCTCTAGCTCAGCCGGCACCTAGGGAAACCTGCCAAACCTGTGCATTTTTTAAAACTAGAGACCTAGAGGAATCCAAGATGGGGTGACTTGTGGGGCTCTGACCAGGTTCTGTTACCCAGAATCCTTTGCAAACCTCAAATTTTGGCTAAAAAAACACATTTTCCTCACATTTCGGTGACAGAAAGTTCTGGAATCTGAGAGGAGCCACAAATTTCCTTCCACCCAGCGCTCCGCCCAGTCTCCCGATAAAAATGGTACCTCACTTGTGTGGGTAGGCCTAGCGCCCGCGACAGGATATGCCCCAAAACACAACGTGGACACATCACAGAAAACAGAGCTGTTTTTAGCAAAGTGTCTACCTGTAGATTTTGGCCTCTAGCTGAGCCGGCACCTAGGGAAACCTACCAAAGCTGTGCATTTCTGAAAACTAGAGACCTAGGGGAATCCAAGATGGGGTGACTTGTGTGGCTCGGACCAGGTTCTGTTACCCAGAATCCTTTGCAAACCTCAAAATTTGGCTGATAAAACACATGTTCCTCACATTTCTGTGGCAGAAAGTTAAGGAATCTGAGAGGAGCCACAAATTTCCTTCCACCCAGCGTTCCCCCAAGTCTCCCGAAAAAAATGATACCTCACTTGTGTGGGTAGGCCTAGCGGCCGCGACAGAACACGCCCCAAAACGCAACATGGACACATCCCATTTTTTTAAAGAAAACAGAGCTGTTTTTTGCAAAGTGCCTACCTGTAGATTTTGGCCTCTAGCTCAGCCGGCACCTAGGGAAACCTACCAAACCTGTGCATTTCTGAAAACTAGAGACCTAGGGGAATCCAAGATGGGGTGACTTGTGTGGCTCGGACCAGGTTCTGTTACCCAGAATCCTTTGCAAACCTCAAAATTTGGCTAAAAAAACACATGTTCCTCACATTTCTGTGGCAGAAAGTTCTGGATTCTGTGAGGAGCCACAAATTTCTTTCCACCCAGATTCTCCCAAGTCTCCCGATAAAAATGATACCTCACTTGTGTGGGTAGGCCTAGCGCCCGCGACAGGAGACGCTCCAAAGCGCAACGTTGACACATCCAAATTTTTTAAAGAAAACAGAGGTATTTTTTGCAAAGTGTCTACCTGTAGATTTTGGCCTCTAACTCAGCCGGCACCTAGGGAAACCTACCAAACCTGTGCATTTCTGAAAACTAGAGACCTAGGGGAATCCAAGATGGGGTGACTTGCGTGGCTCGGACCAGGTTCTGTTATCCAGAATCCTTTGCAAACCTCAAAATTTGGCTAAAAAAACACATGTTCCTCACATTTCTGTGGCAGAAAGTTCTGGAATCTGAGAGGAGCCACAAATTTCCTTCCACCCAGCGTTCCCCTAAGTCTCCCGATAAAAATGATACCTCACTTGTGTTGGTAGGCCTAGCGCCCGCGACAGGAAACGCCCCAAAGCGCAACGTGGACACATCCAAATTTTTGAAAGAAAACAGAGGTGTTTTTTGCAAAGTGCCTACCTGTAGATTTTGGCCTCTAGCTCAGCCGGCACCTAGGGAAACATACCAAACCTGTGCATTTTTGAAAACTAGAGACCTAGGGGAATCCAAGATGGGGTGACTTGTGGGGCTCTGACCAGGTTCTGTTACCCAGAATCCTTTGCAAACCTCAAATTTTGGCTAAAAACACACATTTTCCTCACATTTAGGTGACAGAAAGTTCTGGAATCTGAGAGGAGCCACAAATTTCCTTCCACCCAGCGCTCCGCCAAGTCTCCCGATAAAAATGGTACCTCACTTGTGTGGGTAGGCCTAGCGCCCGCGACAGGATATGCCCCAAAACACAACGTGGACACATCACAGAAAACAGAGCTGTTTTTTGCAAAGTGCCTACCTGTAGATTTTGGCCTCTGGCTCAGCTGGCACCTAGGGAAACCTACCAAACCTGTGCATTTCTGAAAACTAGAGACCTAGGGGAATCCAAGATGGGGTGACTTGTGTGGCTCGGACCAGGTTCTGTTACCCAGAATCCTTTGCAAACCTCAAAATGTGGCTAAAAAAACACATGTTCCTCACATTTCTGTGGCAGAAAGTTCTGGAATCTGAGAGGAGCCACAAATTTCCTTCCACCCAGCGTTCCCCCAAGTCTCCCGATAAAAATGATACCTCACTTGTGTGGGTAGGCCTAGCGCCCGCGACAGGAGACGCTCCAAAGCGCAACGTGGACACATCCAAATTTTTGAAAGAAAACAGAGGTATTTTTTGCAAAGTGTCTACCTGTAGATTTTGGCCTCTAACTCAGCCGGCACCTAGGGAAACCTACCAAACCTGTGCATTTCTGCAAACTAGAGACCTAGGGAAATCCAAGATGGGGTGACTTGTGTGGCTCGGACCAGGTTCTGTTACCCAGAATCCTTTGCAAACCTCAAAATTTGGCTAAAAAAACACATGTTCCTCACATTTCTGTGGCAGAAAGTTCTGGAATCTGAGAGGAGCCACAAATTTCCTTCCACCCAGCGTTCCCGCAAGTCTCCCGATAAAAATGATACCTCACTTGTGTGGGTAGGCCTAGCGCTCGCGACAGAAATGGCCCAGAACACAACGTGGACACATCACATTTTTTCATAGAAAACAGTGCCTACCTGTGGATTTTGGCCTCTAGCTCAGCCGGCACCTGGGGAAACCTAGCAAACCAGCGCATTTTTAAAAACTAGAAACCGAGGGGAATCCAAGATGGGGTGATTTGCGGGGCTCTGACCAGGTTATGTTACCCAGAATCCTTTGCAAACATTAAAATTTGGCCAAAAAACACTTTTTCCTCTCATTTCGGTGACAGAAAGTTCTGGAATCTGAGAGGAGCCACAAATTTCCTTCCACCCAGCGTTCTCCTAAGTCTCTCGATAAAAATGGTACCTCACTTGTGTGGGTAGGCCTAGCGCCCACGAAAGGAAATGGCCCAAAACACAATGTGGACACAACATATTTTTTCACAGAAAACAGAGGTGTTTTTTGCAAAGTTCCTACCTGTGGATTTTGGCCTCTAGCTCAGCCATCCCCGGGGGGGGGGGGGGCAGAAATGCCCTAAAATAAATTTGACCCCCCACACCCCCAAACCCCCTCCGCCCGGGAGCGACCCTTGCCTACGGGGTCGGTCCCCCTACGTGACATTGGCGCCCAAAAACTAATCTCCGGTGCCTAGTGGTTTCTGCCCCCTTGGGGGCAGATTGACCTAAAAACGACCAATCTGCCCCCAAGGGGGGCAGAAATGGTCTAAATACAATTTGCCCCCCAGGGGAGCGACCCTTGCCTGATGGGTCGCTCCCCATCTCTAAAAAAACAAACAAACCAAAAAAAAAAAAAAAAAAAAAAATTGCCCTGGCGCCTAGAGGCAGATCGGCCTAATAATAGGCTCAGGGGGGGCAGAAATGGCCTAAAATAAATGTGCCCCCCCAACCCGCACTCCCCCCCCGGGAGCGACCCTTGCCTACGGGGTCGCTCCCCCTGCGTGACAATGGCGCCAAAAAACAAATCCCCGGTGCCTATTGGTTTCTGCCCCCTTGGGGGCAGATTGACCTAAAATCGACTAATATGCCCCCAAGGGGGGCAGAAATGGTCTAAATACAATTTGCCCCCCTGGGGAGCGACCCTTGCCTGATGGGTCGCTCCCCATCTCTAAAAAAAAATAAAAATAAATATATATATATATAATTTGCCCTGGCGCCTAGAGGTTCCCCCCCCCCGGTGGCAGATCGGCCTAATAATAGGCCGATCTGCCCCCAGGGGGGGCAGAAATGGCCTAAAATACATTTGCATCCCCAACCCCCCCCACCCCCCGGGAGCGACCCTTGCTTACAAGGTCGCTCCCCTTGCTTACAAGGTCGCTCCCCTTGCGTGACGCTCCCCATCTGTAAAACAAAAAAAACAAAAAAATCCCTGGTGCCTAGTGGTTTCTGCCCCCCTTGGGGGCAGATCAGCCTAATAAAAATAGGCTGATCTACCCCCCACGGGGGCAGAAATGGGCTAAAATAATTCCCCCCCCCAGGGAGCGACCCTTGCCTAAGGGGTCGCTCCCCTTGCGTGAAATTCACGCAAAAAAAAAAACTCCCTGGTGTCTAATGGTTTTTGCCCCCCTTGGGGGCAGATTGCCCTCATCAAAATAGGCCAATCTGCCCCCAAGGGGGGCAGAAATGGCCTAAATATAATTTGCCCCCTAGGGGAGCGACCCTTGCCTAAGGGGTCGCTCCCCACCTAAAAAAAAAAGAAAACATAAAAAAAAAAAATCCCTGGTGCCTAGAGGTTTCTGCCCCCCCCTGGGGCCTTCCCAAAAAAATGCCCCCCCGGGAGCGACCCTTGCCCAAGGGGTCGCTCCCTTTTGACATTATCAGTAAAATCCCTGGTGTCTAGTGGGGTTTCAAAAGCCGGATTGCAAGCAATCTGGCTTTTGAAACCCTGTGGGAGACTTCAAAGGGAAGGAAATACATTTCCTTCCCTTTGAAGCCCCTCCGGGCCTCCCCCATGGGATTGAAAGAAAAATGCTTTGCATTTCTCTTTCAATCGCGCTGGAAGCAGAGTTTCCAGCGTGATGGGAGAGACCCTGTGACTAATCAGCGCGCGCTCGCGCGCTGACGTCACTGGGGGGGTTGGAGGGGTTGGGTTGGAAGGGGAAGGGCTTCCCCTTCCATCCCTGACTTGAGGGGGTGGTGGGGAACCCCACAGAGGGAGCGAGAGCGTTCCCTCTGGGCTGTGTGCCGAGGACGTAGTGGTTACGTCCTCGGCACAGCAGCACTGTGCCGAAGGACGTAACCACTACGTCCTCGGCACAGAAGGGGTTAATATCAATAAATAGACCATTAGTACAATTTGTGACGCAAAGACTAAATACAAACCCAGCACGTGCTGCTCCAGCACGTCCACATGCAGCAACACCAGGTATAAATCCTGTGACTGTACATTCGATTATGGGTAAAGTACCCGCCAAACGAGAGTAAACTCCATTTGGGTTAGCACAGAAAATTAATGCACTGGAGGCAGTATTTCCCCAGTCGGGACCTCAGGATAAACATAGAATTTTAACAATGTGTTTGCCTTTTGGGATGGTGCCTACAGTAGATAGCTGTAATACCTGGGGCACAGTGTTTGCCGCGCTCTATGCAACCGCACATGGAACACCGACACTTGCCGATTTACCGGAGGTGTTGAAACAAATTCAAGATGAATACGGGGCTGCCCCAGCCCTAGATTTGGGGATGCTGTTGATGGGCAATTTTGCCACAGTATCCTCAATCATTTTAAGTAATCTTAAAGGGGAAGCGGTGGCGCTTGCTGTGCGCATGCAGCTTCGTGACGTTCCACAACAGGATCAGGAACAAGAGCTGCCTATAATAATAGCAGAGACCTATTCAAGTATTGGTCGAGATAGCTTAGGGGCCAGACCACAAAAATTACAAATTCAGGTTAAATCGAACAAAGATACCCCCAAGCAACCACCTGAGGGTAGTAAGAAACCCTAGGATAAAAAGCAACAAACTCCTAAAAAAGAGAGGGGAGAATCTCTGCGTATGGAGACCCCACAGAATAGGTTTAATCTCAGAAATATAGATAATATAAAAACGCCTGATAGATATCAATATACTGATACACGCCAATCTCATTCCTTTCAGGACTCATCGGAAAAAAGAAATGAGAGAGGTGGGCGAACAGAGCGAAGGACAGAGTACGTGAAACCAAGACAGGAATCACAAAGCTCTTCAGAGGTTCCTGTTAAAAAGGAATAGAAAACCGCCGAACAAAAACCACAATTTCAAAAGACAAAAGTGGCAGCAGTTGCAGTCCGACATGCCACTCAGGAAGAGGATCCTCTTGAAGAACAAGAATTGGGCTATAGCATTGCTAGACAGGGCGGCAGAGGTCACAACAGTTCGTCGGAATCTTCTAGAGCATCTGGAGGTGAAAGCAACTGATGACTTCATACAAGAAGAGACTGCGGACATGCGTGTCTCGACGCCTGATAGGGTGTACAAAGTAACGTTACAGTTAGAAGGAGACATTGAACGCATAATAGACGCAATCTTTTGGGATCACGTAGTAAAAGTATATTATGTCTTGTTGGCCGAACAAGATTGGCTACCTGACTTTGTCCGTACCTGCCAATATAGAGAAGAAATCATTAAGCCTTCTTTCTCGCCCCTTGTTCCAGAGGAACTCGCTGAATCCTATTCCATTGAATGGGCTTTAGCACAAGCACCCGCATTATAAAGAAATCACGTAGGATGGGATAAAGAATCCCCTTACCATGCAATTCCAAACAAAAGTGATCCTCAACCACAACCGCAGTATCCTATAAAACATGAAGCAAAAGCACCAGAGAAATTCTCACACAATTAGAGTACCAGGGTGTGATTGAACCCTGTGTCTCGCCAATGAATAACCCATTATTCCCCGTAGCTAAACCAGACCATTCATATAGAAAAGTCTTAGACTACCGACATTTAAACAGTCATACACGCACCTATGCTATCCAAAACATGCATAGCACAGCACTAATGAGCAACGTAGTGCATAAAAAATAAAAAACAACACTGGATATTTCCCCAAAAAAATTCTGCCAGAATATAGCGCCTGAGAGTAGAGATTTAACAAGCTTCAGTGCACTGGGCTCCCAGAAAAAATCCTGTTGTTTACCTCAGGGATATGAGAACAGCCCAGGACTGTTCGCAGCTCGTGTTACTGCAATTTTGCACAAGACTGACCCTGATGCATTATCCTTTGTAGATGACATCTATCTTACGGATGATGAATTGCTACAACATTTAAGACGGGTAGCCCGCATTGTTGTCGGATTTTGGTTACAAATTCAGCTTAAAAAAACAGAAATAGCCTTCCTCAGTGTCCTGTTACTAGGATATGAGCTGTCAAGTGAAGGGAGGGGCCTAGCACCACAATTCTTAGAGAAATGCACAGAAGTACAACACCAAATACGATTAAAAAACTCCAATCACTATTGGGTTTCCTAAATTTTGGCAGAATTTACATTCCAGATTATGCTACACGCATAAAGCCTTTATATGATTTAATACGTCCCGATTTTTCAAGTAAATTCTGGACAATTGAACATACACGTATTCTTCGAGAGTTGCAGACAGATATGCTTGCAGCACAACACTTACACACGAGGGACAACAAAACACATTTGGTCATTAGAGTGATAGCTGGGGCCATCGGTTTCACCTATGTGACATTTAATGAAGGTGAGACAGTCCCGATTGCATACAAATCACACTTATACTCAGTGGCAGAACAACGCTTTGCTCCTACTGAGAAAATTCTCACTGCTGTACAGATGGCTGTCATTAAAGAAAGACCTCTTGCCCAAGGAAAACGCATTATAGTCATTTCTCCGATCCCAGCCCTAGAGGCTGTTACAAAAGCTAGTGTTCCAAACACAACAGCATTACATCCACGTTGGATACAATGGGCTACGTCTCTGACAGCCACTGATGTAGACTACATTTTTGACCCAAAGTTACAAACTCAAGAGTTTTTACAATATGAAATAGAATACCCAGTTCCAGCAAATACATTGCCTATTGAACAATATCATAGAGTCACGTACACTGATGGCTCAGCACAACCTGCAATTGGAACTAAACATCAATATTCTGCTGATTGCGCAGTGGTAAGTGGCTACATGTAGGGTGATCAATTCTGTCCTCTACACACCTTTACACAAACCCTAGGGGATTGCACAGCACAATTGGCAGAACTAAAAGCTCTGCTGATGGCACTGGAACACACGGACCCTGCACAGCCTACACTGATTGTTTGTGATTTGTACTACTCTGTCCAGTCTTTTCATGAATACCTGCATTACTGGCGCCAGAATGGGTTCAGAGATTCCAAAGGCAACACCATTAAACACAGACTACTGTGGGGGAAAGTAGCTGACCTGAAAGAGACGCTAACAAATGTCCATGTTGTACACACACTTGGACACCAGCGCGTTAGAACACATGTTGCTGGAAAGACACTGGCTGATGAAGCTGCAAAGTCAGCAGTGGCAGTAGCCACTGTAGCTGCAGTGACTCACTCGAGTTCCTATCCGGATGCAGACATTTGGGCTGCCGTGAGAACTACGGCTGATGGTAAGCCCTATCCTAAAGGATTTCCTAATAAATATACCTATCGAATGGGGGATTGCCTGAACGCTGAAGTTAGAATACCAGGTGTAGGCGTAAGGGACATCCTCAACAAAGACATAAAACCAGGATTGATTAAAGCAGCGCATGAGGGGGTAGCATCTGCCCATGCTGGCGTGGCGGCTACGATTTAAATATTGCAGGCCCGTTACTGGTGGCCAGGTCTCTACAGAGAGACCAAGCGGTAGGTCCTTTGTTGTGACATCTATCAACAAATTAAAGTTTCCACTGACAAACGCCTGCCACAATTTCTAACAAACCATTACAATGTGTGTAATTGGACCACTGCGGTCCCCTTACACTGGATAGTGCATACAAGTATGCATTCTAGTCGCTGTTGATTCATGCTCCAGATTTATATGGGTATTGCCACAACGCTCGGCTGACGCTCGGACAGTTATTAAAGATGTGTGAGTCTTTATCGGTACATATGCAGTTGCGGCTTTCCATTCGGACCAGGGCCCTGCTTTCGCCTCAAGGGCATTCAGTGACCCCATGGCTTCGTAGGGGGTCCAACTCCAGTACTCGTCTCCATTTCATCCCGAGGGAAATAGTGTTGAGAAGCGATTAAACCGTGATTTAAGGTAATCCTTAACAGCCAGAGTCTTAGGTACGGGTCGTAGTTGGCTTAACCACCTGTATGGAGTCCAGAGAGGACTAAGTAATCTGCCTAGAAGGTCCTTGGGTGGTCGTACTTCATATGAGTGCCTGTTCAGAACTCAAATGTATGTTCCGGATCTTGATGGTCCTGGCGTGGAGGTAACAGAAACAACTTTTGACATAAATGAACGTGTCACTGTCTTACAGGAATTGCAATAGTTCTGTGATGATAATCTTTCTAACAGTGCCACCTCCATAGGAATTAAGGATGTGCCTGTAACATCTACCGGCTGGATTCCCAGAATTTGGGATCTTGTACGTGAGAAAGTTGCTGTGAAAAAGGAATTTGGCCCTTCTTATCGAGCACCAGTCCCTGTACTAGGGATACACAGTACCAGAACTGTAATTCTACCACCGTTGGCAGGTGCCAAAGAAAATCGTTTTGTCTCTATCGACAATGTCAAACTACACCATGTGGCCGATCCTGCACAGCCGACCAAAAGGAACATCCAGTAGTTCCTGAATCCCTCTCGCTACTGGTGAAGAAGTTCCTCTACAAGTTGTTTACACCAACACCGACACCTCTCCGAGCTTGGGGAGGGTGGAAGCTGATCTTGCATTAGTTCCACTAACGTCAACTAATTTAGAAACATTTGACCAAGTTAACTCAACTACAACACAAATGGATGGTGCTATCTATAATGTGCCACCGCAGGAAACACCAACTCCACCACTGACAACGGCTCTGCCATTTGCACGAACTGCCTCTGGCTATTTTGCCGACTTCAAAGATGACTTCTCAGATTCATTCACCTCTTCGGCAGCTGACTTGTCAGGTACACATAAGCAAACAAACCAGCTTAAAGAAATGTATTTTATTTTTCGATGGAACTATCTATGGCTTTCTTTGACTGTCTTAGCCTTTCTACTTTGGATTGGTTTTGTCATCACCTTTTTCTTATTAATACATGGTCACTTTCTTTCTGAAAGATCAACAGTTGAACTGGTGGAGGAGATTGTAAAGCCACATTTTTCATCGCATAAAGTCCGAAGAGACTTATCCTTTGTGAACATTTCTACAGTGCCAATTCCTGATGGGATTGTTTGGGACAAAGTAATGTTTGATATATATGGTCCAACTGATGTTTTTCGAATCCCGTATGTGTTCAAATTATCAATGAATGATACAGTAATACCAGGCATTGTTTCTGATGATTGGGATGTGAGGAAAGTTAATTCTATGATGACTGAATTGCAATACTATACTGTCTTTGAGAACGAAGATGTTTACCAATTTTAAGAAAATTATGGTGATATGTTTTGCTATAATTATTATGGGCACCATTTCATACATAGAGCGAGCAGCCCCAGAACTATTTTTAATTACGCGCAATGGGAACATTGCCCGACTCCAGCACAGGGGAGTTCTAAAACATATTCTGAAAAGTTTGCATATTTTTCTGGGCACAATCCAAGGAATGCTGAGTCATATTGTTTTAAAGTACCATCTACCAAGGATATACATATGTTAATGACCAATACGAAATTCATATATTCGGAATCCTTTGTTTCCCGGTTATCGATAGAAGGCTATGAATATTGGCTTAAATCAATTGTTCTGAAAAGTGTGTGGGGAACAAGAAATTGGCAAATTAAGGGAAACGAAGCCTTGTTTAGAGCATGCCTTATTCCTGTACAAATGATCTTTTTAAACGACACAGTACAACAGACAAGTTGTTTAGGCTTAGATAAAATTAGGGAATTAAACATGCCCAGTATGCCTGCCCCCACAAAGTTTTATAAATGGCAAAAATATACTAATGCAACTGAAAATGAGCTTGATGAGTGGGTCCAGAATGGTACATTGACACGTCCTGGTGGGTGGTTATTGTGGCCAATAGATACCAATGGGTGTCATCAACGTTTTATTAACTCCTCAGGGGTTTTAGGACGAGTAGGCCAGACCCTCGCTATTTATCATCAGAGCATACATGTATAATTACAACATACAGGCCCTCATTACAACCCTGGCGGTAAATGCCGCTTACCGCCGTGCAGAAAACCGCCAACATACTGCTGCTGCTGCAGAATTCCGTTACAGGTATTATGACCCACAGCTCGGAATCTGCCATAATACAGACACCCACACAAGTCTGCCACACCAAAGGTCAGTGATAAACTGGCGATAACAAAACCGACACCGTCACGCCAACAGGAATACTCCCACACTATCACGAACCACGAATCAATGTGGCGATCTTTCAACCACGGTATTCCATTGGCGGTACACACTGCTGTGCTCAAAATACACACAACCTTACAAAACACAACCACATTGGACAAATCGAAATACACACACCTGATACACATACACACACCACACCCACACACCCAATCCAATATAAAACACACACCAACATCACCCACAAATACTTACTACCAGAATTCTGAAACCACGCCAGAGAGAGACACACCTTAAACAACACCAGCATCCGCAGACACACAACACCATCACTAACACAACATCCATGCACCTCAAACAACACACAACAACACATCCCCTCACACATCACAACACACACCACCCCACACATCACCCACACCACATCATGGCACCTCAACTAAGGGTCATGGTGGAGGAAATCGTCCGGGTAGTGCCACAGCTATTCGGATTACAGGTGCAGCACACCTCCATTGCAAGGAAGATGGAGCTATGGTGCAGAATTGTCGACAGGGTCAACGCAGTGGGACAGCATCCAAGAACACGGAATGACATCAGGAAGCAGTGGAACGACCTACGGGGAAGGTGCGTTCCATGGTCTCAAGACACCAGATTGCTGTACAGAGGGCTGGGGGTGGACCGCCACCTCCTCCCCTACAACTAACAACATGGGAGGGGCAAGTCTTGGCAATACTGCATCCTGAGGGCCTCGCAGGAGTATCAGGAGGACTAGACTCTGGTAAGTCATATCTTTACTACTTTATCACCCACACCCTACCTGCATGCCATCACATACTCCCACCCTCACCCTCACCTCCATCACTCCAACACCTCACATATGCCCCACTATCACAACCCACCCATCCCAATACCAAGCCCTGCATGCCACACCAAAGCATGGACACCCATCACCAAAGCATGTCCACTACAGATACACACACAGGCCAGAAACCAAATATGACACAAGGACCAAGCCAAGAATGCAAGCACTGGAGTACAGGGTCACTCACCCATTGCACCCAGTGGCACACACAGATGCAATAATCATGCCTTTACACCCCTATAGAACCCCTACCCAACGTCACCAGACAGGAGGTACCAGACATATCCAGTCCCCCCACAGAAGAGACCCATAGTGATTACAGCAACTCTGCACAACTGGATCAAGATGACCAGCCCGGCCCATCAGGGACCTTGGGACAGTCGGTTCCCCTGACACAGTCACAAACCACCACAGAGCCTCCCCCTCAGGAAACACCACCACAGCACCCACCCAGTGGGCCCATACCTCTGTCCCCAGGACACATCAATCAGCAGTGTGTCCACCACTACAGGGAACCCAGGCAACCCCACAAACACAGGACGATCAGGGACCTGGGGGCAGTGGGCACACGTTTCAGGGGACAGAAGCACAGGAAAACAGGGAAGCTGGGAGGACTACTGTGTGACAGGGGGAGGACAGGCCCAGAGAACCCACTCTCCACAAGGCAATCTCCAACATCACGGGAGCTTACCATCATTCCCAGGAGACGATGGCAACAGTACTGGCCAAGTTTCAGGAGACCAAGCGGCAGCAGGAGGAACACTTTCTGGGGATCAGGGAGGAGCTGAAGTCCATTAACAACACCCTGATCACCATTGCGGGGGTGCTGCAAGACCTTGTCAACACCAGAATGGACACAGTGGCACAACAAGGGGCCCCTGACACTATCCTGGACAGCCCTCCAGCCCTCCACCTCTGCCAGCGCTAGTGGACATAAGGGAACCGCCACAGGAAAACGACATCAGCACCCCACCCCCTGCAGATGGAGAACCACCCCGCAAACTTTCCTTGAGATTTAGGAACAAGACAGAGAACATTGCCAAGACCCCCGCCAGGAAATGAGACCCCCACTGAATGTCACCCTTCTGTCCCACTTTGTCACCCTGTCCATTCTTCAACTGCCATTGCTCCACTTCCTATGCCCCTTTGGACAATGCACCTCTGAAACAAATAGACTGGACTCTACCGTGGACATTCCTCCACCATCCCCCCTGCCCATTTTACAAGCCCCTCCACTTATTTGCACAGAAATAAATACTCTTCAATCACAAAACAATCTGGAGTCAGTCTGTGCTTCAACAAACGTGTAATTGCAATAACCATGGAATATAGCAATGTCAATTTACTTGTGCACATATCGATGTAACACAGCTGTAGGCCTGGAGGAAATATAGCAGAGGGCACAAAGTGGGACCCACATCTGTGAAATGGAAAAGGCAAAATGACAAGTCAGGGTCCATATACAGAGTGAAAATGACAGGCTTATGCTAGCTCCAAGAACTGTATGAGATATGGGAGGCAGTGACATCTTCTTACCTGTGTCTCACTGGAAGTATTGCATGATTATGTTGTTTCTGTTGTCAAAATCCTCTTCTTCTGCCTCCTCTTCTTCACTGTCTACAGGCTCCACAGCTGCCACAAGACCACCATCTGGCCCATCCTCCTGCAGAAAAGGCACCTGGCATCGCAAAGCCAGGATGTGCAGCATACAGCAGGCCACGATGATCTGGCACACCTTCTTTGGTGAGTAGTAGAGAGAACCACCTGGGCTTCAGGAGGCCGAAGGTTTGTTAAATCACCCTCCTAGTTCGCCCATTTGCCTCATTGTAGCGTTCCTCTGCCCTTGTCTGGGGATTCCTCACTGGGGTTAGTAGCCATGACAGGTTGGGGTAACCAGAGTCACCTGCAAAAGTCGAGGGACAACGGTTAGATACACACTAACCCTTAGGGACAACCCCATCCCCAGACACTGATTCACACTGTATAGGGTCCATGGCCTCACCTAGTAGCCACACATGGTGCCTCTGGAGTTGCCCCATCACATAAGGGATGCTGCTATTCCTCAAAATGTAAGTGTCATGCACTGAGCCAGGAAACTTGGCAATCACATGGGAGATGTACTGGTCTGCCAAACACACTATCTGCACATTCATCGAATGGTAGCTCTTCTGGTTTCTGTACACCTGTTCACTCCTGCAGGGGGTACCAATGCCACATGTGTCCCATCACTGGCACCAATGATGTTAGAGAACATTGACTGATGCAATGCCCATTGTTGTTTGAAAGGAACCACTTGCCAGGAAATGGAGTACTGACAGGACCTGCACTAGAGGGGGTATCCCTGTGGGATGGCGGATAGCTGACATCAGGTAGAGCTCCAACTGGGCACACAGTTCCTGGATTGTTGCACGATCAAGTCTGTAGGTGACTATGATGTGTCTCTCTTTCATTGTTGACAGGTCCACCCGCAGCCTGTACACCAGAGGATGCCGCCATCTCATCACCTGCCCCATCAGACGTGCCCTATGGAGGAGAACAGCGAGCAGAGAGTCACCCAACACTGAGGTATCACAAAATGTCATTTGCCCACATTTATTAATCTGCAATGTGCCTGTAACTGTGTGTATTCCAGGCCTACATTGGTGTGATGCAGTTATTATTAATGCCATGTGGCACCCTGAAATGGCGGCTGCCTGGCCTGTAAGGTGGGACAAGGGGATATGAGGTAACTGAGCTGGCGTACTACACCGTCGCGGTGGGCGGTCGAAGACCGCGGAGCAATTCTGCATTAGTTAACATAGGGCCCTATGGGTCCGAGGAGACAATGACGATGTACGCCGGCGGTGACGGTCCGCACTGCCGCAGACGTGACTGCCATTTTCTGTCTGTGCACTCACTTGATACCTGACCTTCAACAGGACAGGACCTACACTGCAAGTGCTGCTGTGACCTGTGTCTGGAAGTGACGATGGCTACAGTGTCTGTGGAAAGGGCCCCTGCCTTCACTTCAGAGGAGTTGGAGAAACTAGTGGATGGGGTCCTCCCCCAGTACAAGCAACTGTACGGTCCTCCAGACAAACAGGTGAGTACACTGTGAGCATGCTGCATGGGCAATGCCTGTTTTGAGTGGTGTGGATGGAAGATACATGGGGGGCTGAGGCCTGCATGTGCAGGCGGTGAGTATATGTGCGTCAGGGCAAGGGTGGGAATGGGGTCCAATGAGTATGACGGTCCGGACGGCTCAATATTTTCATTTCCCCCTGTACTACTCCTCTAGTTCAGTGCCCACCAGAAGAAGGGTATTTGGCGTGCCATCGCCAAGGATGTCCGGACCCTGGGGGTCCACCACAGACGGAGCACCCACTGCGTGAAAGATGGGAGGACCTGCGCCGCTGGACCAAGAACACGTCGGAGGCCCAGCTGGGGATGGCCTCCCAACGCGGGAGGGGTGCCTGTCGCACCATGACCCCCCTGATGTTCCAGATCCTGGTGGTGGTGTATCCGGAGTTGGATGGGCGCTTGAGGGCATCACAGCAGCCACAAGGGGATGAGTACACTCTCATTCAGCTGACTCTGCGCGCATTACGAGGTATCTGGGTGGGGGAGGTGGGCAGTGGGTTCCACTAGGCCAGGGCGATCTTGGTAGGCAAGGTCCCTTGCGAGGCAGCCTATGTGGCATCCCAACCCCACTAGTGGTTAGAGCCATCTACACCTAGTCCGGCTCCTGTGACTTCCAGGTGTGCAGCAATCGGGCTTAGGTCTTGTACCCCATGGGCATGTGATTAATCTAGGAACTATAAGTGCATGGCGTAGTGCAGAGGGCTGCTGTGTCTGTTGTGTCCGCCAATGGTAGTGGTGTTGCATGCACTGAACATGTCTTTCTCCTATCTTCCCCCCCTTTTTGGGGTCTCCCTGTTCTTGTGTGTAATAGCATCATCAGGCGGAGGAGCATTGGCACTAGAGCAGGAGGGAGCTGCATTCCACTTGGCCCTGGAGGGTGAAGCAACGGAGTCTGAAGCCACCAGTGGGACAGAGGGCGAGGGGAGCTCCACAGCAGGGAAAGGAGCAGAGACCAGCGACAGCGACTCCTCCTCTGATGGGAGCTCCCTTGCGGTGTCGGGCCCCTTTGTGCCCACCGCATCAACAGGTACAGATGCCAACCCCCCTACCAGCACCGCCCTCCCAACAGCCCCTCAGCGTGTGTCCTGTGCCCGCTCACCCAGGAGGGTGGGCATCTTCGCCCCAGGCACCTCGGGCACTGCCCCAGTCAGCCCTGCTGCCCTCATTGAGGAGGCTATTGACCTCCTGAGATCCCTCACAGTTGGGCAGTTTACCATTCTGAATGCCATCCAGGGTGTTGAGAGGCATTTGCAACAAACAAATGCATACCTGGAGGGCATTCCTTCAGGCCAGGCAGCCCAACAAATACCATTTCAGGCTCTGGCCACAGCACTGATGGCAGCCATTGCCCCTGTGTCCAGCCTCCCTCCTCCAACCTCCTCCACCCAGACCCAATCCCCTGTACCTCAGCCTATCCCAAGCACACCATCAGACCAGCATGCACACACATCAACACACAAGGGAAGCTCAGGCAAACATAAGCACCACACATCCCACAGGCACTCACACAAGCATCATACTCATGCAGACATACCAACAGCCACTGCATCCACTGTGTCCCCCTCCTCCTTGTCTCCCTCCTCCCTCCCAGTCTCGTGTCCACTCACACCTGCATGCACTACATCGTCAGCCACTACCTCCATCACCAGCACAGCCACCACCACACCCCGCTCACGTGCACTCACCACGCCCACTACCATTCACACATCCCATGTGTCCTCTCCCAGTGAGTCTGTGAGCCCACCTCCCAAGGTACACAAACGAAGCCACACACCCACCCAACAGCCATCCACCTCACGACCTCCAGCCCATGCACCTTCACCCAAAGTCACCAAACGTACACCTCCGACAACCACTACCTTTTCCTCCACTCCCAAACCCCCTCCATCTACCCGTCCCAGTGTGTCCAAAAAACCTTTTCTGTCCAACCTTGACCTCTTCCCCTCACCTTCCCCACCCCTTCAGTCTCCTAGGGCCCGCCTTTCCAGGTCCCAACCCAACGCCTCAGCCACAACATCTGCGGGAACAGTGGTGCCCGTAGTAACCGGCTTCTGGAGTGCGCCAGGCAGCAGGGCAGCCAGTGTGCCAAGGAGCCAGACCACGGACAGCCCCCTACCTCAAAAGCACAAAATGTTGGCCAGTGCCCGGCGGGAGAGAGGCAAAACATCTTCCACCAAAGCCTCTCCCAGGGGTACAGTTGGGAGTGTGAAGACAGCTGCGCCACCATCCAAGGTGGGGAAGGGGCACAATAAAACAGGCAAGTCTGCAAAAACCTGCACGGCGGACAAGACCACCACCAGCACTGCTGAACAGGACACCGCCGCCACCAGCACCACTGAACAGGACACCGCCACAACAAGCACCGCTGCCAAGGACACCGCTACCACCAGCACTGCTGAACAGGACACCGCAGCCACCAGCACCGCTGAACAGGACACCGCCGCAACAAGCACCGCTGCCAAGGACACCGCCGCCACCAGCACCGCTGAACAGGACACTGCCGCAGCAACCACCCCTGCCAAGGACACCGCCACCACAAGCACCACTGCCAAGGACACCGTTGCCACCAGCACCGCAGGCCAGTGAGCGCCAAAGCTTCTGACACTACTGAGGCCGTCACAAGCAGGATGAAGCACTCTGGGCACGAAGCCCCCTCCAGAACCAGTGGAGTATCACATCCACTACCTCTGTCCTTGGCAGGTTGAAGCACTCTGGGCACAAGGACCCCTCCAGAACCAGTGGAGATTGACATCCGCTTGAGAGACTGTGGCTTTGCACTCCCCAGGATAAAGCAGTGGGCAAACCACCCACTGGAGAGACTTGAAAGACTGTGGATTTGCACTCCCCAGGATAAAGCAGTGGGCAAACCACCCACTGGAGAGACTTGAGAGACTGTGGCTTTGCGCTCCCCAGGATAAAGCAGTGGGCAAACCACCCACTGGAGAGACTTGAGAGACTGTGGCTTTGCGTTCCCCAGGATAAAGCAGTGGGCAAACCACCCACTGGAGAGACTTGAGAGACTGTGGTTTTGCACTCCCCAGGACAAAGCAGTGGGCAAACCACCCACTGGAGAGACTTGAGAAACTTTGGCTTTGCACTCCCCAGGATAAAACAGTGGTCAAACCACCCACTGGAGAGACTTGAGAGACTGTGGCTTTGCACTCCCCAGGATGCAGCAGTGGTCAAACCACCCACTGGAGAGACTTGTGAGACTGGCTTTGCACTCCCCAGGATTCAGCAGTGCGAAAACCACCCACTGGAGAGACTTGAGAGACTGTTGCTTTGCACTCCCCAGGATAAAGCAGTGGGCATGGAGCCCCCTCGTGGATCTGGTGCCGTACACTCATCCGGCTGAGGTGCCCCCCCTTCCTTTTCCCCTGAGGTGCCTGTTGTATTTCTATCTGATGCCCCAGCAGTGTTCCCTCCGTTTTGATCGGGTATTGAGTGTGGCCTCGCCCATGCATTTTGGGCCCTGTGGTCCACGGACTATGATGGTGGAATACCTTGGACTTGTATTCTTGGTGTATATATTTGTTTCTAGTGTAAATATATAGATATGTATATATTTTTGATTACTGTATTTGAATAGATTACAAACGTTCGACTCATTTCCTTTTGTCCTTGCATTCTTCCGCGGGGGTTGAGGGTTGCTAATGTAATGTATCAACATGTGCTTCTGTGTGTGTTGTAGTGGGTGAGGGTGGGGGTGGGAATGTTGCATGTTGCGTGTTGCGTTTGTGTGTCACTCTTTTTCACTCCCCCCTCCCTGTGTTGTAGGTGCATTACTTACGATGTAATTCGCCACCGTCTTTGTTGTTCCTGGTAGAGAAGCAGGAAGATAAAGGCTGGGAGTATCTGGAGCTCGGGATCCATGGCGTCCTGATTCCTCGCGGGGTGTGTAGAGGTGTGCGTTTTCCCTTCCAAGTCCTGTTTCCGCCGTGTTATTGTTCGCGGTGAATCCGCCCCGGAAAAGGTGGCGGATTGGCCTGTTGTAATACAGTGGGCGGAACCTTGTCTTCCGCCTGTCTGTTGGCGGTTACCACCGCGGTGGTTGTTTGCACCGCCTTGGTGGTCGGAGTGTTAAAGTGGCTGTCTATGTTGGCGGTTTCCGCCACGGTCGTGATTCCAAATTTTTACTGCCGGCCTGTTGGTGGATTTACCGCCGCTTTAACACCGACCGCCAGGGTTGTAATAACCACCATAGTCTCTTCTGCTATAGACATTATATAATCAGATATGTCTTCTTTACACCATGGACAGAGTCAGATCAGGTCCATTATGCAGTTGGGTTGGACACTTCAAACAATGAAGGCGGTTCGCGATCCATGGCAGCACATCAGTGCAAGGGAAATATTTTCTTCCTTTAATCTAATATGACAACAACAACTAATGGTTAAGAAGGATGCAACTTATGTCATGCTTAACATCGAGAAATTTTAAAAGTTGCCTTTTACTGTGGGCGAAACACCGTCTGCTGAGTGGTTAATACAGAGGGTTATTAATCTGCCTATTTCTACACTACAATTCACCTCCTGTTTAAAGCACATTCCGGTAGGTAGATATTAAAAGCTGGGAGATAGTTACATTCATGAGGTGGGGGAGCTTCTCTTCTTGTACAAATGCTTCAGTGGCATGAAAGAGGTCTTTCTTAGCGATAGTGAATGCGAGACTTCAGTCAGCCATTCAATGGTTTGTAAACAGCTATCCTTGCATGTGGCGTGTAAAGCCTCAGCTGCAAACTTGGCTTGATATCTAAAGGGAGTCCCAGTCCCCTTGATTAGACCTACGTTCCAGGTGCTTTCAAACAGCAGCTACGTCCTCCTCAATGGTGAAGTCTGTTGTGGCATGCGGGCCGTAATAGTTTACGTTGTTTCGGTCTCTAAGTTTGTTACATGCTGCGGGAACGTACTGTTTCCCCCCACTATATTTAAGGAGGTAGCTGATATTTAGCCTCACATTGCTATTTCAAACGTGAATTTTGACAAGTTAAGCAGACTCAAGGCTTTATTGTTTCAAAAGCATGTGGTCCTTACATCTGCTCGCAAGACCTATACACTGCAAGTGGCAAGGTCATCAGCAGAAATACAGTCCCTGTTAAATACAAACTTTCTGAGACACGAATATTTAATGCATCCAGTACAACTGGAATCACACATATTTTCAAAGCTGTTGGTTCTGGTTTCATTCACACCTTCTCCTCCATATTCGGTTCTATACCTTCAGCTATCCACTCAATTTTCGGTAGTATTTTGGGGGGATTTCCAATAACTTTGGCATTATTAGCTGGTATCTTGCTGTTGCTGTTGTTTATGTGCAATGGCTGTCCCGCCACAACGAGGAGAAATGGCGACGCATCCATCAGCGCAGCTGTGTCGTGAGCATATGATGCAGTATTTTGGAGCAACACTCCTGGAGCAATTGGAGTGTGGCTGGTCTTTGTCATTCAGACCGGTTTTGCATTGTGTGCAGCCTGGGTTTCGGTGCCTCTGGTGCCCTTTCAAACATGCACTAGAGGTCTGCCTTTCACAGCAGCGCTTGCCTGCAGTAGATGCTGACCTGTTGATGTTCTCGCTGAGGGTTCATTACCGGACATGCGCATTGAGGTTGCGTTTGCTGCGTGAAGCTAATTATGAGTTACCCTTCCTAGAGGAAGTTGTTCACAACTCATCAATGGACACTCCACGGGATGCGGCCTTGGTTGACACTGGGGCTAAGGAACATACCTACTCCTTGATCCTTTTTGGCGAGGACTTTGCAGTTTTGACATCTGCCGAAGTGGAAGATCTCCTGTTCTCCATGACTCATACCTAGTTTGGAACTTTTCTAAATTGACATGTCTTTCCAATTTGGTTATAAGTCACATGCTCATGTTTTAAATTGACACATAGGATGCTTGTGTGTCCTTTTAACTAGTCCAAATTGACTTGGTTTTTACATACATCTTAGGTTGAGCTTTTTAGCAATAAAATGTTAGCTTTGGCTTTGAACCACTTTCAACCTACAAGGGGAGGGTGTTGTGTAGCCATTTTAGTTATAGCTCCATGCACGTTATTTTAACACACTAGACTGCTGTGCATTTTAACCTAGATATATTTTATTTGGCTTCTCATTGTTATTTTTACAATAGTAATTTTCATGGTCTTGTTTTATTTTCATCTATCTAACTGTTTTTGCGTAGCCCAGCACTGTGTTCTCAAACAAGACATTCTTGATCATTCTGTGCTTCTTTCAAGGCTACCGTTTCGTACATTGCCACTGAACATGGTAGAAGTTTAGTCTCCAACATTCGTAGAAAATACACATCCTTACCTAGGGACATTTTCTCAGAACTTCAGCTATGTTATTATAAAAACACTTCCTAGTCCCATTACACGTTAGAGGGAGACTCCAGCCAGGGAACCCCGACTGTATGCTGATTGCTGAATGCTTCGCTACAGATGCTAACGTAGACTACAGGCCTTTGCTCAGGTATGAGGGTTGATGTCTTCCCGGGGGAACCTGAAAGGCAGAATTAGAGCTTAACATGCTGTGCTCAAATTATGATTTAGATAGGAACTAAGCCATTGATTATAGTGACAATATGATAGCATTGTTTTTATGCTTCACTCTTCTCGTCACAATTCTAATACTGTCATGTTGTGTCGTCCTGGTATTGCAGCTCAAGCTTTGCTATCTAAGATGCAGTTGTTTTATTAAACTCAATATTAAAACATATACTGTCTCTGTTTGTCATTTATATATGAAACTGAATTATAAATGAGAGAACCGGAAGCGACCTGAGTGACCACGACTTCCCTGAGAAGCCTAAGTATGTCATGCGCTCGGCTGCCCAATCATCACTATCCCCTGGTAGAGATGAGGCACTGCTAGTTGGCCGGAGCAAAACCCGGATTTAGAGCAACAGGAGTCACCCGCAGTGGCTTAGACTGAGTCTCCCACACCGTGGACAATTCTGCTGCTCAAAATCCAGTAGTCTCATTAGAATAATGAGAGCCTACACAACACTATCAGTGCCACACACAAAGGCCTTACATGTGTCAATGAAGGGAACACAGTTGATGTCAGCTTCAATATGTCATAGAGTAATGTCTCAAAGATACACACAAAAAAGAATCAGTAAGTCCTAGGATAGTCACCAATAATGTCTGATACCCATGGAAATGACAACATCTGAGTGTGTCAGTAGTACACATCTGTCCCTTGAATGTTGTAGAGGCACAGAACTCTCAACCACAAATAGAAGAACTCCAGCCTTTTTTCCAAAGAGAAGCATGATCACAATCCACATCTTGGACATGCCAAATATAGAAGCTACATGTGGATCAAACATGTGATGTCAACATCAATGCAAGACACTTCATAATGCATGACAACAGTCAGGGAACACTCCTCAATTAATAAATGTGTGCAGTAAACTCTTCAACCTGATGCCACATCAAGGGCATAGATAAACATAGATTTTTGCCAGAATCTTGGCCACCTGTCATATCCCTCATTGCTACAGCAGTTCTACATGCCAAATGACATGCCATGACACATGAAGGAATCTGTCAGACAATACACAATGACAACACAGTCCTGTCTTTGACACAGCATGGAATGTACCACCATTACCAATGTACCATTCCACTAACAGTTTTCCTAGCACATGTATGTGAGGGGATACAGACATCATACCATCAACTTGGCTAAGACATGCCTGAAATTTCTGATAATTAACGTTCCCCAAAGGGAAAAGGACATATGCTGACATGTAGACACAATGAATGTTGGCAACAGTCATTGGACATGATTCATGTCAATGAACATTCATCACTTACAAATAGAAAGTGTTTTGCTACATCTGCAAACCATTAGTCAGGTAAGCCATGTCACATATATGATGGGCACCAACACATCACAGACTGCAGTGAGACAGCAATACCCATAATATACTGAAGAAAACTTGCTTTTGGTTGTCAGATGTCTACATACACATATGCAGAGAAGAGTGATCCATAATCCAGGGGGAAGTGATTTTTGGCTCATAAATACCACCCACTACAACAACAAATAGTACATGAGTGAGGAGTAGACACACTCATTTTTGGACCTTGCAGAGTAAGTGGTTGGTGAATTACCCCATGGTTTGTACAAGGTCCCAGGTTCAGAAGGCAAGATACACCAGTAAGATACACATTACACATTAACATAAAGATTCTTCCAAATACTGTGTGACACATGGCTCATCCCTAATTATCAGGGAGAGCAGTCATTACTCAACACGATCATGTGGCAATGGTTCACGCTGGAATTATTTGTGCAATCACCCCCTTATGGCTGCTGTGCTGCCCTCAAATGCCCATCCAGGTCTGGGCAGGCAACCATCAGAATGCAGGACATTAGGGGGGTCATAGTCTGATGAGTATCCCACCCATGTTGGGGGGACAGCCCCAGCTGTGCCTCCGTGATCTTCCAGGCACAGCGTCTCAGGTCCTCCAACCTCTTTCCATATGGGGTGCTTTACCAGCTGTCAACCCCCCAGGGTCCATACCTTCTTGGCGATTGCTCTCCAAATTCTTTTTTTTGATGGGCGCTGACCTGCATGGATGCACAAACACAAGACAGGAAATGATGCCCCCAGATCACGTACAAAATGGCACAGTCACATACATGTTATTATACAGTGCAGCGAACAATCCGTTTAGCCCAAAATGCCCAACTGGAGCAAAGACCAATCACTGAATACATGAACAAGACTATAAATATTTCCCAGTCTGCAGACCAAACCACCACCCTGCTCAGTCCCTCCACTAACTAGGTTGGCCAACTGACATCTTGTGGGATATGCCCTGGCATTATGGCAGATTTAAAAAACTATGGGACACAACACAACTCTTCCGATGCCACAGTGACTGCAGCTCCATAGCCTTTGCTACACATTTTGGCACACTTGGGCAGAATCTAGCCTGTTAGAGGGAATATATGGTAAAGTACAGGGAAAAAAGTGGACATGAGAGCTACCTTCTCCTCTTTTGCACCATACAGCTGTCCGTATAGGGGAAGGACCTCCTCCACCAGCTTTTCCACCTCCTTCAAGGAGAAGGCAGAGGTCCTATTACCTGTTGGATGTGGCATGATTGCTCCCAGAGGTGGTACACAGCAGCTTAGGTCATGGAGGTCTTGTTGGTAGCAGTATCAGGAGTCAAGTGAGGGATTTTTCAAAACATGGCTGTCACGTCCACCATGTATGTGGCCGTCATCTCGGTGGACACAGCCATTGACTCAAGACCGCCACTGGCAACAATGTTAGCCTATGGCTGTGTCCGCCACGGTTGCAACCGCCTAATGCCATGACGACTTCCGCTGGCAGACGTGGGCATTTCCTATTGTCCAGAGGAGTAGGTCAGGCACCCATCATTTTGAAATCATTTTACATTGTATTTGACTAATAAAATTAGTCACAACTCTGAAAAATGGTCTAAACAACTGATGTTTTCTGGTCTTGTCCTGTCATATTTGTCCTACTTTCACAGCATTTTTGTACATTGCCATGCACATACAGCAAGTTTATATTGGCCAAGGAAACCGCCCGACATTATAAATTAGGGTACGTATGTCACATTCTGAGTAGCATGTTTCCTGTAAAAAGTTGTTGCTGCCCAGATAGATGATGTGTACACATTTGTGGTAAAGCAAATGTGTAATTCACAGTGGTAACGTGTACTGAGCATCAGGTCATCAAATAATGGCATGCCTTGTCACAGTATGTCAATAAAATGCATTACATATGTTCCAATAAATAAATTGTATGATGGCTATACTAATTTATTGTCATACATAGGTACCCAAAGAAGGAAAGGGTCAAACATCCTCCTGTCTAACGTCCACTGCAGACCTTCAGGGCATGGAAGATAGACGCATCACCCAAATTTACTGTCTGAATAGGCAAACAATTGTGGACTTCTGTTGTCAGTTGGAGCCAAATCTACCGCCTGATTTATGTTATGATAAAAACAAAAAAAAAACTAGTGCTGACTTTTAGGGAATTGAACAGATAGTAAAACAGGTCAAGAAATGTCAAGGGACGCAGTCCATAAGAATGAGATAATACTACAAATTGGAAATCAGCAGGAGGAACTAGACTGACTAAATGGAAAGAGCGACTCACTAAGTGGGCAGGATATGAGATTGCAGTCCTACTTGGAGAAGCAAGATGGGGAAGAGAATCAGTGGAAGAGGCCCGAGACTGTAAGCACTTAGTAGATTGTCTAGTTTAAATACAGCAGGACACTCCTCCCAATACAATAGCAACTGAGGACACATGAGGGACTGCACTTGGAAGCTATAGCACCTGTCACTTTAAGAGCAAAAACAGGTGAGGTTTTTGAATGGACCTGAATCACTGAAAAGAGAAGGACGGGGCATTACATGTGGATAAGGCAACTTAGGGTGCTCGGTGTAAACGAGGGGCATAGAGGATGGTAGATTGTTGTTGTTTGAAGATGGAGGGTTCAGGCTAAGCTTGAGTGTTACTGCCCTGTACGAAAAGACCACACAATGATGTACCCATATGGTGCAATATTCCTGAACCATGCGAGATGTGTTTGTATTAACTGAAAAAGTAATAAAATCTGTTTTTATAAAAAAGGAGGCAGTCTATACACAAGGAAGAAAAACAAAGTCAGTAGCCCACAAAAGTCCCCACTTAAGTGTACACTGTATTAAATTACAACAAATGGACAGATTAAGGTCTTGGCGGAGGGACATTTTGAATGAATATCCTATCTGTTGTATCTTGATCCCATTATATCCTATGGGGACAGTAATACATCGGATTAGCTATCATCATATTTGTGACAGCGTATTCCCTCTGCCAAGACCCTCAGTCATTCCCCTTAGATAGAGAGGTTTAAGGAATCATGTTCATGGCTTAAGGGCAAACGTTTCCCTCCACCTTTGCTTTTTTTTTACCAACAAAAACAAAGGAGGTCATTACAACCCTGGCGGATGGCGGAGAACCGGCGGTAAGACCGCCAACAGGCTGGCGGTCTTACCTTGGTGAATTATGACCATGGCGGATACCTCCATGGTCATCCGCCGGTTCTCCGTCCCGCCCGCCGGGCTGGAGACCTGGGTCTCCAGCCCTGCGGACGTCAGTATACGGCCAGCGGTATTTGGACCCGGCTTACCGCCGTGGATTTCCGGCGGTTTGAAACGCCATGAAATCCATGGCGGTAAGCACTATCAGTGCCAGGGAATTCCTTCCCTGGAACTGATAGGGGTCTCCCCCACCCCCACCCCGACTCCCTCCCCTACACCCCCCACCACCCCTGCCATCCCCCAAAGGTGGCAGGGCCCCCCTCCCCACCCCGACCCCCAACATCACATTACTCACACACACCCGACACGCATGCAGGCACCACCAACACACACACGCACACACCCCGACATACATGTCCACAGCCACACACACAGTCAGGCATGCACACCCACATTCAAACATACACGCACACATCCATACAGACATACCCACAGGCATACACGCACTCATTCCCATATACACAACACCCCCCACAAGCACACACGCACTCACACACCCCCTCTACATACACACACGCACACCCCCATGCACGCACACAACACACAACACCCCCCACCTCCCTCCCCTAACGGACGATCGACTTACCTTTTCCGTCGATCCTCCGGGAGGGGACGGGAGCCATGGGGGCAGCTCCGCCGCCACGCCAACAGAACACCGCCACGGCGAATCACAGGACGTGATTCGCTGGGCGGTGTTCTGTTGGCGGGGGGGTGGAGGTGGAGCAACCTCCACTTACCCGCCGCCCGCATGTATGGCTGTTGGCTGCTCTCCATCGGAATAACGACGGAGAGCAGCCAACAGTCATAATACGCTGAGCGGCAAACCGCCTGCACAGGCGGTCTTCCGCACGGCGGTCCCTCAGCGGTCTTGCAAAAAGACCGCCGAGGTCGTAATGACCCCCAAAGTCCTCCACAGACATGTAGGTCCAATGGTTGGCCATGGCAGAATTATAAAACTCATGGGAAGTATGAAACAGAGTGATAGTGGTGAAACAGGAATTAAAGGACAGAGGTATCGGACAGCAGGTGGTGTGGTGGGGAGGCAGATGTGAAGTTAGACTTTTTTTTTTATCAAGGAGGATATAAGGCCACATTACTTTTGGAACTGTTCAGTGACCATTTTGAGTTAGTTGTGCTAATAGTCCACCATTCATCATTGACAAGAATCTGTTCAACTACATAAATGCAAGAACCAAAGCAGCATCTGTGGAAAAAAATGATTACTAGCCATCCCCACACCTATAAACCCTTACCTCCGTTCCGAAACCCACTCTGGGTACCTGAATGTGGGCATAGATAAGGGCCAAGGTTTATAAGTAAGCCCCATCACAAGGTGATGTTGTGCAACATGCTACAACCATCTTGCACACAACTTCTGGTCTGTATCATCAACACATTTTAATCGCAACTTAAGAATCCCAATGTACGTTCAATATTGTCTCATGTACAGGTGTGTGCTTGATTGTACCTCTGTTGATGCATAGGATGTGAGGAGGTGGGGAGAGAGAGAATACCAGACATCACCTGCGACAAAGATATGTGAAATGTTTTCAAATGAACCTCTATTTTGCATGAAATACATCATGCCTACAAATATACAGTGTATGCAAGGATAATGTGTGTGTATTGCGTTCTTGTGATGATTGAGTATGTTAGTGATGGTGGCTGCACATGTAGCCTCTGTGGTATAGTTACATATCAATGAGCCACGTCCCTGGAGTCCCCAGCAATAGATGACTGTGAGAAGATACAGATGTCATGTATGCTTCTAGTAAAAACAGCATACACATTAGTGAAGCATCTCCTAGCATCACAGATAGTTTACATATTGATGGCATGCCATCCTTTTCTGTAGTGTAAACAAACTGTTGTGTGGTGAAATGGCTGAAGTGTCACGTAGTGCAGTTAGTCACACCTAGCAGAAGAAGAGACATGGGCCAAGGCTTCCAATTTCCTCACCACCCTTTTCATTTCCGTAAGTGAGTGTTCAATGATGATAAACTGGTGCACTCTTCTGTTGATGGATCTCAGAACCTGATGCAAGCATGGAGACTGGCTTGCCAGTGAAATGCCAATGTTGTCAGTGGTGACCCTGTAGAAAGAGTCGGTAGCCACGAAATAGCAATGTTAATAACAGTGATTGAGACAAAATAGTTTCAATAAACCACATCAAACAAAACATTAAAAATGTCTTTTGGTCTTTTTTGGCATTTTTTAGGCCACAAAACAAAGTACAGCCATAGATCAACCCATAAAAGACACTTGCTCTCCATCTGAAGAGCATACAGCCCCAGCAAGGAGTACTTAAAAAATATGATAAGATATCTTGGGCTCATGAATTCAATAACCCAGGAGACTTTGTTTTTAGTGTTGCTGGGTGTGGGGGGAGGGGGAGCTGCTGCATCCTCTTCACTATTTAGCCCTCCACAACATTAACAAAAATGCTTGATGGTGTTCCTGTGACTCTAGGGGCACCAGCATGATCCAAATATATGCCAAAAAATCCCTCACAGAGCATTACAGGGCACTCTTTCTTGAAGCAGTGGATATGAAATGAGTGGCTCCAGACATTCATTTAATATTATTATTGTATTTTTATTTTTCACAGGTGTTCTGGTCCCATCCAGACCCCCACATTTTATAATAAACTTGAGGCTGCAGGAGAACCCCATGACCCCCATGACACCTGCTGCCTTCCCAGCCTGCACCCATACTGTTCCAACTTGTGGGGGAGCCCCAAGGCCCCACATCCCCTGTCTTCTCCCCAGCCTGCATACATCTTAGGTGCCAGAGGGATCAGGCTTTGCTCCCACCTAGACAGAAGGAGCAAAAAACAAACCATCATGTAACATATTACTTGCACAACAAACTTTTTGGTATATATTTTTGAATGTCCCTGTAATTTAAGATATGTCAGCAGAACCACGTTACTGGTGAAAAAGAGAATTTTGGATCACAAGAGGGCCATCACAAATTTTGACCACAATTATCCTATAGCTAGACATTTTTTCAAGTTTTATGAGAATAAAAGTGATCTTTTGATATATTTTGGCATCGACAAAGTACCCAAAAGCATACTGGGTAGAAATCGTGAGAGAGCCTTGAGAGTGATGAAATCACAGTATATCATTAAACTCTAAGTTCCCTCTTGGCTTCAACAGTGAGAAATAACTGGCCATACACATTGGTGTTTAGATCATGCATGTGATCCCTTTATGTTTTTTCTTTATTTTGAGTTTTGCTCATTTGTTTTTATTCACCACGGTCATCACGGAAAGCACAGATTTTGTTCAAAGAGAATTGGGAGGATAAGTGGCACAGTGGGTTGGAGTTTGTATTTGATAAATTTGATATATATATATAAGAGCAGACCGAGTAGGTTATATATATAAAAATTATGGTTTCCAAAAGGTACTCCTGCCAGATATAGTTTACTGGGTATGATTAAATAAATGTCAATAGGTCTTTAAAAATATCGTATGACAATGTGGAGGATTGTTACCCATATATTATTTAATTCATTGCATTTGCCACACATGGGGTATTGCAAAGGAAGAGAGACATGCATATCAATAGGTTATTGGAAAACACTGTAGGATAATGTGGAGGATTATTCACTATATTATTATTATTTTTATTTTATTTTTTTGCCAAAATGTTTTTTTTTAATTGAATGTTTCTGTAAAAATTGTTCTCGAAAATATATTTGCTTGCCTTTATATTTGAAAACATTGGAACATAGAAGCGCTGATTTACTTGTGTATTGTTTGTTATAAATAAATGTGTCTACTTGTCTTTACTCTCTACCCCTCCTTTTCTCTTTTTTCTCTTTTTCTCTTTTGCACTTTAGAGAATATGTATAAATATTGAATGCACAGCCAACACTTTACATATGGGTTTCAGGAAGCTCCACAATTAGACTAGAAGATTTTGTATGAATGTTGGAAAATGGGTTATTGGTAGGGCAGGTAGGTACCTACACCTAGCAACAAGCCACAAACCTCCACGTAAGTACAGTTAGGTCTCAGTAAATTAATCCCAGCTCTACCCTTGGTAGCTTGGCATCGAGCGTCAAGGCTTAACTTAGGAGACAAAGTGTAAAGCATTCAAATATCACAAAACAGTAATTAAATAAAACACAGGAAACAGTTTAAAAATCCAAAACCAATTTATAAAAATAGCTTATATTTTTATCTTTAAAATGACACAAAAACGATTATAATCGGTTCAGGGGAACCGGAGATATGAATTTTTAAAGTATTATTATTTTCTAGCGCTTAGAAACAAAAAGCGCCAATCGGGTCATCTGGTTGCACCAGGACCGGGGCAAAGTCAAACTTTCAGGCCGACCGCGATGGAGCCCTGCTCGGCTACAAGTCGCGGGAGGCCTTGGTTAAAAAGTTACCTTCTGACTTAGTCTCTTTTTCGATGTTTTTCTTCCCCGGGACGAACCTGCCAGTTGGATCCGACCTCCTGGAGCCCTTGTCCGGATACGCGAAGTCGGTTTCCTCGGTGGTGATTTTTACCTTCGGACTTAGTCGTTTTTTCAAGATGAAAATCCTTCGACCGGGGTAAACCTGGATCTTGATCCGACGTCCGTGGAGCCCTTCTCGGATACGATGGCTGGAAGGTCCCGGTCAACTTTTTACGTTCGGACTTAGTCTCTTTTTCGGATGTTTTTCTTTACCGGGACGAACCACGAAGTCAGGCCGGGTCGCGGTTGAGGCAAGCCGGCTAGAATTTCTGCGTCGGGTCGGTCACTTTATGGAGCTTTTTTCCAAAATTTCTCCAATCTTTTCCAAACTTCTGGGGCTTCACCCAGATGTTCTTTTAAGGTTCTTTTGGGGTCCACAGCTCACCCCAAGGGTCCAGAAGTTCTGTGATGGTCCTTGGGAAGTGCGGACTTCAACTCCCAGAGTGCACCTGGCGCAAACTCCTTTTTGGCCACTGGACAGTGGTCAGCTGGTCACTTTTTCAGGAGTTGGTGCAGGGGACTCTGGTTAGCAATTTTTCACCTGTAGCAAACAGGGAGTCCCTCCTTGAACCAGTGGAAGTCAGGCAAAGTCCTTCTTGTGGTGAAGCCCAAGTGTGCAGCTGGTGCAGTCTTTCTGAGTGCAGGGTCCAGGTGCAGGCCAGGGGTCCAGCAGGGCAGTCCTTCTTCTCCTTGTAGTTCTTTCTTCTTGAAATTTGGTGGGGATCTGAGGCGTGGGTGCAGGTCTGCCAGTTTTATCCTTGCTCCTGGGTGAAAAGCAGGGGGGCCCTGGTTCTCCAATCAGGGACAGGGTCGTCCCCCTGTGATGACCACTTCCTGGGAAGTGTGGCAAAAATCCATCCCAGAAGGCAACAGTCTCTAAAAATCCAAAATGGATGAATCTGATTTTTGGAGGAGAGATCTGGCTGAGCCCACCCACTGGTGTGGCTAAAAATCATAAACACACCCCTCTCCTGCCCTCTCCTAATCTAATCAAGGGGGCACCTAGCTGTCTGGGGTTGCAGGATGTGGGGGTGTTGTTGGGTGCTCCAGATGTCCTTCTCTGCCTTTGAAGACCAGTTTGGCAGCCCTCCCCCTTCCTGCCTCACCATCTGCTGAGGGGAGATTCTCTCCCCCAAGCACATTCCTTTGTGTGAAGTCAGGCCACTTCACACCTCATTAAAGTAGCCTGGCAGAAGCTGCTGCAGGCTGGCCAATCAGAGCACAGCAGCAAAAACAATGCAGAGCTGAAATTGGCAACTTTTTAGGTAAAGTCTAAACTTTTTACCTGCACTAGTTATATTAAATCCAACAACTGGAAGTTGTGGGATTTATTATAACAATCAATTTGATACCAAATTCTTGGTATGTAACATTTAAGGAGACTTTAAAATTTTATATAAAGTCTGCCCATTCTAGCCTATGAAGGCCATTTACTTCAATGAGGGAAAAACAAATTTGGCTGTTTTTACCTCACCAGGGCTTATAAATCTATTTTTATAAAGTCCCTGCTTATAGTTACATGGCACCCAGCCCTAGGGGCACATAGGGCACACCTTAGGGGTGACTTATATGTAAAAATAAGGTAGTTTAAGACTTTGGAAGTACCTTTAATTCCAAAGTCGAATTTGCATATAACTTTAATTTAAAAGCAGCCAGCAAGGCAGGCTTGCTTTTAAAATGACACTGGGCACCTCAGCAATGCACCTAGGTGTGCACCACCTATGCTGTGGTCCCTAAACCTACATGCCCTACCATATACTAGGGACTTATAGGTAGGTTAACTTAGCCAATTATAATTAGCCTAATTTGCATATCCATTTTACACAGAGCACAGGCCCTGGGACTGGTTAGCAGTACCCAGGGCACATCAGAGTCAGGAAAACACCAGCATAAAGTGGAAAATGGGGGCAAAAAGTTAGGGGGCCTCTGCAATCAGCCCCAGTTTCTCACACAACCCCCCCCCAGCCCACACGCCCAGGAGACTCAGCCCAACCCTGGGAGAGTCTTCCTGGCTTGTTAGGCGAGGAAGACAGTGAAGAAAACTGGCTGTCCCTTTGCAGGGCCTACTCTGCCTTATATCCTCCTGTCAGGGTCACTCCCTCTGGGTAGTGAAGCCATCCCAACAGTAAAAGGACCCAACCCAAACTGAAACTTCCCTCTAGGGAGGTCTTCCTCCTCTCTCTCTGCCAACTTGGGTAGTGAGGTGCCCACCTCCCCTACTCCTAACTTTGCTAGGGCAAGACCTAGCTTACCCAAAGAGGTCACCCAACACTTGAGCAACCCCACCATGACCAACAGGGTCAGGGGGCCTACTTTGCTATTGGCCTTGGGGTCTGCCTCCCAGGCCAAGTACAGTGCTGCCAGGGAGGCTAGCACCCAGCAGAGGCTACTGACAGCTGTCAGTACCCAGAACCACACCCTAAGCTCTCCACTGACAGGTGGCTGAGCTGCTTTAGGGGCATCTTTGGGGTCCTGGCACCCCTCTTGCTGTCTAGAGTGGGGGGCTACCACCTCCTGTGGCAGACACCCTCCTTCCACTCTCCCTTCTGTCAGTGCAGGGGCAACACCTTGCATCTGGACAGCTGCCTGACTACTCAGGACTTCCTTGGGGTCAGGTGAGGCCTCACCAGTGCCAACTCTGGGCTCCCCCCCTACTGGGGCAGAAGGCCTTTGGCTCCTTGGAACTCTCTTTAAGAGTGGCCTACCCTTCCTTTTCTTCTTTCCTTTTCTTGGGGACCCCTGTCTCCTAACTGTAGGGACTGACTCCCCAGGACTTTGGGTTGGGGGGGCGCCCTGGGCGACCACCCCATCTGTGACCAGACTCACCTCTGGGAGGTCATTGCCCAGGATACAATCTAGGGGAAGGTCAGCACTGACTACCACCCTAATCCAGTCAAGGATACCCTCCCTCTCTAGGGGCACTATGGCTACAGGTTTGGAGGTGACCTCCCCTGTGGCTATCCTGACTTTCTTTGTCTTTCCTGGGACATACATGTCTGGGGTCACTAACCGGTCACTCACTACAGTGTGACTGGCACAGGTGTCTCTCAGGCCAGTGGTAGGGATCCCATTCACTTGAATGTGGTGGAAGTGCCTACTCCCACCCTCAGGGATCACCAGCTTACCATCTGGTCCTGTCTCCCAGCACAATGCTAGGAGGACTTCATCATCTGAGGAATCCTCCTCTATGGCTACACTGGACAGCCCAGTGCTAACCACTTTCTTTGGACAGGCTGCATCTCCTCTGAAGTGACCTGTCTGCTGACAGTCAAAGCAAGCCCTACTGTCCAAGAGCTTTTTTAACCCTGGGTCTCCCTGTCTCTGCATGTCAGATTGGGAGTGGGATTTACTCTCCTCCTTCTTAGGGTTCTGGGGTACAGAGGGAGTCTCTGTGGTGGGCTTACCACCTCCCTCCTTAGGTTTTTGGGGATCTGTCCCCCCCTTCTTGGAGTCTCCCCCCTGGGACTTGACAACCACCCTGGTTCTCAACCACTCATCAGCTGCCTCCCCTAGCTCTCTAGGGTTGGTCAGCTTAGAGTCCACTAGATGCTGGCGTAACCTTTCTTGGATACAATTGGTCAAGATGTGCTCTCTCATGATCAGATTGTATAACCCCTCATAAGTATTTACTTTGTTGCCAATAATCCAGCCCTCTAGTGCCTTTAGTGAGGTGTCCACAAAGTCAACCCAAGACTGGGTACTGACCTTCTGGGTGTCCCTGAACTTCATTCTATATTGCTCTGGGGTCAGACCAAACTTCTTGGCTAAGCACCTTTTCATACTAGGGTATGAATCTGCCTCCTCCCCCCTTAAGGTCAGAAGCCTATCCCTCCCTGAGTTGGGGACCAACTTCCACAAAAGGGAACCCCAGTATTGAGGCCTAACCCTTCTCATTTGGAGTGCCCTCTCAAAGGCCTCCAGCCACTTATCTATGTCATCCCCCTCTACATAAGCAGGGACCACCCCCTTGGGTAATCTGGGGCAAACTCCCCCACCCATGGACACCTCAGCTTCTTTATCGCTGCTTCCATCTCTTTTTTCTTGGTATGCCCACTTTTTCTTCTCTAGGGCCAGCTTCTCTGCTTCCAAAGCTATGTAGGCTAGCTGGGCTTCCAGCTCTCTTTCCCTGATGGATGGGTTCTCTCCTCCTGAAAGGACCCTCTTCCTACCACTAGCTTTGGGTCTGCCCCTAGTGACTGTATCCATTGAGGACCGTTCCTCCTCTCCCTCACTTGGGGTCTGATGCTTTCCCTCCCCTGAGTGGTTAGAGTTAGCATCTTCCTCTTTTTCTTCCTCCTCTGGAGCTTCCTCTGTCTCTACCTCTTGGGCCTCAGCCCATGCTGTCAGGGATTTAATCAGGATTTGCTTCCTGAGATCAGGGGTTGCAGGCAACCCCCTCTCAATACACAAACCCCTAAGCTGGACTACTGTCAGTGTGGGTAGGCTAGCCAGATCAAGCTCCATGGTTCCCTAGTTTTGTGTCAACAAAAACTTTTTGCAAAAATTGGTAACAAGAATTTAGAAAAATTACAAAAATTCAATAATTGAAATTAATCCAAATTAATTAAAAAAAAAAAAAAAAAAAAAAAATTAAAAACAATTTTTGCACTAGGACAATTTAAAGGATTTTTAATTTGTTTTATCTAAAACTGTAACGTGATATTGAACACAAGTACAGGATCCCGTCGCTGCTTCCAATTATGTTGTAAAATGGGTTATTGGTAGGGCGGGAAGGTACCTACACCTAGCAACAAGCCACAAACCTCCACGTAAGTACAGTTAGGTCTCAGTAAATTAATCCCAGCTCTACCCTTGGTAGCTTGGCATCGAGCGTCAAGGCTTAACTTAGGAGACAAAGTGTAAAGCATTCAAATATCACAAAACAGTAATTAAATAAAACACAGGAAACAGTTTAAAAATCCAAAACCAATTTATAAAAATAGCTTATATTTTTATCTTTAAAATGACACAAAAACGATTAAAATCGGTTCAGGGGAACCGGAGATATGAATTTTTAAAGTATTATTATTTTCTAGCGCTTAGAAACAAAAAGCGCCAATCGGGTCATCTGGTTGCACCAGGACCGGGGCAAAGTCAAACTTTCAGGCCGACCGCGATGGAGCCCTGCTCGGCTACAAGTCGCGGGAGGCCTCGGTTAAAAAGTTACCTTCTGACTTAGTCTCTTTTTCGATGTTTTTCTTCCCCGGGACGAACCTGCCAGTTGGATCCGACCTCCTGGAGCCCTTGTCCGGATACGCGAAGTCGGTTTCCTCAGTGGTGATTTTTACCTTCGGACTTAGTCCTTTTTTCGAGATGAAAATCCTTCGACCGGGGTAAACCTGGATCTTGATCCGACGTCCGTGGAGCCCTTCTCGGATACGATGGCTGGAAGGTCCCGGTCAACTTTTTACGTTTCGGACTTAGTCTCTTTTTCGGATGTTTTTCTTTACCGGGACGAACCACGAACTCAGGCCGGGTCGCGGTTGAGGCAAGCCGGCTAGAATTTCCGCGTCGGGTCGGTCACTTTATGGAGCTTTTTTCCAAAATTTCTCCAATCTTTTCCAAACTTCTGGGGCTTCACCCAGATGTTCTTTTAAGGTTCTTTTGGGGTCCACAGCTCACCCCAAGGGTCCAGAAGTTCTGTGATGGTCCTTGGGAAGTGCGGACTTCAACTCCCAGAGTGCACCTGGCGCAAACTCCTTTTTGGCCACTGGACAGTGGTCAGCTGGTCACTTTTTCAGGAGTTGGTGCAGGGGACTCTGGTTAGCAATTTTTCACCTGTAGCAAACAGGGAGTCCCTCCTTGAACCAGTGGAAGTCAGGCAAAGTCCTTCTTGTGGTGAAGCCCAAGTGTGCAGCTGGTGCAGTCTTTCTGAGTGCAGGGTCCAGGTGCAGGCCAGGGGTCCAGCAGGGCAGTCCTTCTTCTCCTTGTAGTTCTTTCTTCTTGAAATTTGGTGGGGATCTGAGGCGTGGGTGCAGGTCTGCCAGTTTTATCCTTGCTCCTGGGTGAAAAGCAGGGGGGCCCTGGTTCTCCAATCAGGGACAGGGTCGTCCCCCTGTGATGACCACTTCCTGGGAAGTGTGGCAAAAATCCATCCCAGAAGGCAACAGTCTCTAAAAATCCAAAATGGATGAATCTGATTTTTGGAGGAGAGATCTGGCTGAGCCCACCCACTGGTGTGGCTAAAAATCATAAACACACCCCTCTCCTGCCCTCTCCTAATCTAATCAAGGGGGCACCTAGCTGTCTGGGGTTGCAGGATGTGGGGGTGTTGTTGGGTGCTCCAGATGTCCTTCTCTGCCTTTGAAGACCAGTTTGGCAGCCCTCCCCCTTCCTGCCTCACCATCTGCTGAGGGGAGATTCTCTCCCCCAAGCACATTCCTTTGTGTGAAGTCAGGCCACTTCACACCTCATTAAAGTAGCCTGGCAGAAGCTGCTGCAGGCTGGCCAATCAGAGCACAGCAGCAAAAACAATGCAGAGCTGAAATTGGCAAATTTGTAGGTAAAGTCTAAACTTTTTACCTGCACTAGTTATATTAAATCCAACAACTGGAAGTTGTGGGATTTATTATAACAATCAATTTGATACCAAATTCTTGGTATGTAACATTTAAGGAGACTTTAAAATTTTAAATAAAGTCTGCCCATTCTAGCCTATGAAGGCCATTTACTTCAATGAGGGAAAAACGAATTTGGCTGTTTTTACCTCACCAGGGCTTATAAATCTATTTTTATAAAGTCCCTGCTTATAGTTACATGGCACCCAGCCCTAGGGGCACATAGGGCACACCTTAGGGGTGACTTATATGTAAAAATAAGGTAGTTTAAGACTTTGGAAGTACCTTTAATTCCAAAGTCGAATTTGCATATAACTTTAATTTAAAAGCAGCCAGCAAGGCAGGCTTGCTTTTAAAATGACACTGGGCACCTCAGCAATGCACCTAGGTGTGCACCACCTATGCTGTGGTCCCTAAACCTACATGCCCTACCATATACTAGGGACTTATAGGTAGGTTAACTTAGCCAATTATAATTAGCCTAATTTGCATATCCATTTTACACAGAGCACAGGCCCTGGGACTGGTTAGCAGTACCAAGGGCACCATCAGAGTCAGGAAAACACCAGCATAAAGTGGAAAATGGGGGCAAAAAGTTAGGGGGCCTCTGCAATCAGCCCCAGTTTCTCACAATGAAATTATATTGTTGATTAATCTATGTGTGTTTCTGTATACCAGATTATTATTGTGTGATATTATAATACTTATAAACTTTCAATATTTAGATTATCTATTGCATTGATATTTGATGTAATTTTCCTATTTGTTGGTATCAGTTATGTGCTGCGTACTACCCGATGTTTTTTCTATGTTCATTAACTTATGTTTTTTTTCATGGGAGCATGAAAGTACCCAGAAACTTGACAAATGCCAGAAAGGCTGTGATCAAAGACTCGTAGCTGGCCGAAACATGTTATTTTGAAGTAAATCCTTGTTACTTTCTACCTGAGTGAACGGTTTTCTTGAACAGTGTGCGGATAATATTTGCTGGTGCCCTCTTCCGGCCTATGCTCCACCCCCCATGGGTAATATATATATATATATATATATATATATACATATATATATACAGTATATATATATACATATGTACAAAACCAGAAATCAAAAAGCAGCACTTATAGTTAGAGTTATATCAAGTAACTTAACTTGCAGACTATGGTAACTATAACCCTCACCCCCACCATGCATACTTTTCTCTTCAATAGTTTGACTGCAAATGTGTCATCGATATTTTTAATGATGTTATAAAAGTTGTCATGAGTGCTGTAATATTTGGGGTGATTACCAGAGTATGGCAAGGGCGAAAGTTATAGTTACCCTATTCTGCGAGTAATAGTTATTTAAAATAACACTAACTATTAGTGATGAATTTCTCTGGTTTTGTGCGAGTAAATTCAGAACCTAACTATACCATCCCTGTAACCTTTGTTTTTTTAAGTGAACTTCTATACTTCCTTTAATTCTATTTCCTAACTATAACATCCCTGTAACCTTTGTTTTCAGCTAATTTCTATTTATAAATTAATTTTCATTACTATACGTTAATCCAATCACTTCTGAGTGATTCCTTTGGCCATGCAGGGCATGGGTTGGCTGTAGGCCCTGCAGACAACTCCCCTAGCCTCTAAACCCCATGTGCGCATGGCCTTTAGCCATGCACGTGGGATTTGACCACAGGGCCTGTCTCTCTGGGTGTGACAATAGGTATGAGAGGGTGTCTCTGGGTGTGAGAGTGGGTTTGAACATCTCTGTCTCAGTGTGAGAGTGGGTGTGAGAGGGTCAATGTGAGTGTGAGAGTGTCTGAGTATGAGAGTAAGTGTGAGAGGTTGTCTTTGGGTATGACAGTAGGTATGAGAGTGTCTCTGTGAATTGGGCATGTGAGTGTTTGTGTGGGTCTGTGAGTGTATGCATGAGAGTCTGAGTGCACTTGTGTCTGAGTGAGTCTGTGAGTGGGTGCATGAGTCAGTGGGTGTTTTGAGTGAGTTTCATGAGTCCCTGAGTGGGTCTGTGAGTTGGTATGTGAGTCTCTGAGTGGGTCTGTGAATGGGTCTGTGTCTCTGAGTGGTTCTTTGAGTGGGTATGTGAGTCTTTGAGTGAGTCTGTGAGTGGGTATGAGTCACTGTGTGGGACTGTAAGTACATGCATGAGTGTCTGACTGGGTCTGTGTGTGAGTGTGTAGGTGGGTCTTGGAGTGGATGAGGCAGTGGCTGAGTGAGTCTGTGAGATGGTGCATGAGTCTCTGAATTGTTCTGGGAATGGGTGCATGAGTGTGTAAGTGGGTCTGTGTGTGGCTGCATGAGTGTCTGTGTGTCTGTGAGTATATGCATTAGTATGTGAGTGGCCATTTCTTTAATTTGTTTTAGGCAGGGCTCATGACTTGATTGCGGCACTACACGGGGCCGTGCTGAGCGCCGCAATGAAGTCTCACCTCCAGGTGTGCTAAAAAAGGGTTTTGAGTTTTTTAAACTAATAAGGGGTCCCTCAGACACCCATTAAATACCCCCATGGAGTCAGAGTACCTCAATCCTGACACCTTCTATTCTTTTTACCCTCTAGTTTCATCCCTCTACACAATGCCCTAGTTCATAAAGTAGTGGGTGGAATTTCTGCACACATGCTGCCAACCAATCACAATACTGCTTCTGGTGTGAGGAACTGCAACACTCTCCACTGGAGTTGCAAAGGATCTGTGTCCCTATTTATGCAAATTTGGTTTCTACTTAATAACTAAAAAAAATACTGAATGAATTTACACAAAATCACCAAAAGGCTGCTTTTTTGGACCAACAGCAAGCTTTTTGCCAAACTTTGTGTTAATGCATCCCGCGGTTCGAGCTCTATTCCTTTAAAAAAATCCCTTTGGAAATTAACATTGAAAAAACACGTTTTGGGGCTCCCCCTTTTTCTTGGCCCCGCTTGACAGATCACCCTAAAATCTTTCCAGACAGCAACTGACCTGAGCGTCATATTTTCTTGAAAACGTTTGTGAAGATTCATCAACCAGTGTCAAAGATATAGGCAAGTAAATAAATATTCACTTAAAAAACCAAAGGTAACAGGAAAGTTATAGTTAGACTGATATGTTATATTTTAAAAGTACAGAACCATAGAAACTCATCTATTATAGTTAGAGTTATCTCAAGTAACTATAACTCATGTCCTAAGGTAAATATGACTCGCGCCACTGCCCTGCACAATTCTTTTTGTCAAAAACATTACTGCAAATATCACATTGACATTATCAATGATGTTATCAAATGTGTCATGAGTGGTGTAATTTGTGGGGTAGTTAGAAGTACACACCGAGGGAGCGATTTATAGTTACCTGAAATAACTCTAACCATAACAGGTGAATTTCAATAGTTTTGTACATTTAATACGTGAGCCTTACAATAAAGTCCCTGTGACCTTTGGTTTTTTAAGTGAATTTCTATATTTTTATAATTAGATTTCCCAACTGTAAAATCCCTGTAAATTATGTTTTTTGAGTGAATTTCTATGTTTTTTTAGTGTCAAGGAATTTTCATTACAATGCATTAATCCAATCACCAGCACGTATGGCTGGCGGTTGGCCGCAGTGCCTGCTCTATGGCGAGGCCCTGTGGAAAACCCCTATAACAACCCAATCCTGTGCTGCAAATGGCCTTTGGCCATGCACAGTGGGAGTTGGCTGTGGACTGTCTTTCTGGGTGTGAGAATAGGTGTGAAAGGGTGTATCTGGGTGTAAGAGTGGGGGTGAGAGTGGCTGTGAGAGTTTCTGTCTGGGTGTGAGAGTGGGTGCATCAGAGTCTTAGTGGGTGCATCAGTGTCTGTGTGGGCCTCTGAGGGTTTCAGTGGGTCTGTGAGTGGGTGTGTGAGAGTCTAAGTGGGTCTGGGAGTGAGTGTGTGAGTATCTGAGAGGGTCTGTGAGTGGGTGCATAAGGATCTGAGTGGGTCTGTGAGTGGGATAAAGAGATTGAAAAATATAAATTGAGAGAGAGAGAGAGAGAGAGAGAGAAAGAGAGAGAGAGTGAGTGAGAGAGATTAAATTGTTTAGGCTTTGATGAATGGTATACTTAGAGTGAGATATATATGGGTCAGTGTTAACTTGTATTAGTGACTATATAAAAGGGTTTGTATTTGTGTTAGCATCTATAAAAGTAAATTAGTGTGTGTTGGAGAGTAACTGTGGGTGAATGAGTGATTGTGTTATTAGTTGTGCAGGTGAATGAGTGGCTGTATAGTTATTTGTATGGGTGAATGAGTGTTTGAGTGGCTGAGTATATATGTGAGTAATGTGGTGTATCAGTGCCCATATGAGTGGATACGTGGGCAAGTTAGTGGATGTATACAAAAACAAGTGAAGATTTTATTAGCTGTGTAGGTGGATGTGTGGCTATTTGAGTAAGGTACTGCATGTGTTTCATGTTTGTGTTTTATGGTGTAGTTTAATGGGTGTGTGTATGGATATGTCAGTACTTGTGAGAGGGTGTGAGTGGGTGTAGGAGAGGTTTGAATCGGTATGTGAGTGAGGTGTGAGAGTCGTTAGGTGTATGATGTCATTTAAGATGTCAAGGTGATGTCATTAGTGATGTCACTGACCATGTCATGAGTGATATAATATGTGAGGTGATAAGCAGTGCTTTGAGGTGGCATAAGTTATTGCTAGGGCTGCTAACTATAACTCATGAATTTATCTGGTTTTGTGTGACTTAATTCAGTACTGAACTATAATGTCCCTTTAACCTTTAGTTTTTGCAGTGAATTTCTATGTTTAAAAAAAACAAATCTTTGTCCTAACTTCAAAGTCCTTCTAACCTCTGTTTTTTTCAGTTAAATTCTATGTTTTTTTTTTTATGGAGAGGAAGGCTGTCCACAGACTGCGGTACAGCAAGGCTTTGTAACCACCATTATTCATGAATTGTATCTTATATTAAAAGTGGGAAAAAAATAGATAGCTTTAAGTTTAGCCACAAAAGAAGGAACAGTAATAAAAAGTAGTGGAAAGAAATATGGAGGTTTATAAGAAATGGTACAAATAGTACTCAAAAGGAATAAAAAAGAGAACAATTAAAGAGATAATATAGTAAATATAGTAAAGAAATAACAAGGGAGTAGTCAGGATAAGGGTAAGAATTAAAAAAGGAAAAAAAAATAAGGTATGTAACACAGTAAACAAGTATTAATAATTAAAATGTAGCTATATTTACTGTAATATTTTTTTTCAGATTTTCTAGGATCCACGGATTCTCCACGGTACCGGAAAATGTGGACAGTCTTACTCTACTGTTTTTTTTTTCCAATCACATGATAGGGATGGGTCCGTGTATCCTGATCTGCAGATACTGCATTTCTTTAAAAACATTATTTTCAGTGTACATGGGCCACTGCTATTCATATTGGTATTAGGGTGCACCTATATGTAAGTATATATATAAGTTATCCTATAGTTCATTTACTTTTAAATGTGAAATTTTAAGTTTTGTCCAGAACCGCCGATCCACAAAGAGAACCACGGATCTACCCAATGTGAAAAACGAGGCTTACAATTTCATTGGCTGCATTTGGACCACACTTTATAACTGTTGCAGCCACACTCTACAGTACTCATTTTTAGATTGAATACTGTGCATGCAGTAGTGACATCTAGTCTCTCTGTTTGTTTTTGTGGTTTTGGAGATTTTGAACTTTCCTAGAATGGCTAGTGCACCTTCTGAAGCATATCAAGAAGAACATTCCAACATGGAATAGGAGGAGAGCAGAGCATCTCAGAGGAAGCAAAGTAAAGTGTGGGGATACTTCACAATTCCAGCTGGAGAAAAACAATTACAGTATAATTTGTCAAGTGCTCCATCTGTCACAAACAACTGTCCAAAGGAACCACCAAGAAATATTCACATTGCACCAGCTCAATGTGGAAGCATCTTCGTACTATCTACAAAATAATTTAAAGGAGGATGATGAGAGAGAGGGATACTGGAGAAGTTACCTCATCTTCAGCTACCGCAGAAGGACAGACAGCATCTACCATCACTGTCCCAATACTAAATATCTGGTTGATTCCAGAGTGGTGTGCTTCACATGCACCCCCGTACCATTTTCTTACCCACAAGGCTCTGCAAACCTCCAACTTTGCTGGAATTACACATTTTTCCCACATTTTTTGTGATGGAACCTTATGGAATCTGCAGGAATCCACAAACTTCCTACCACCCAGCATTGTCTCATCTATACATATAAAAATTCTGCTGCACTTGTCAGCCTAAATTGTTTTTTTTTTCAAACTGCCTTTTTGGACCCACTTTGGTACCCCCTCAATTTCAACATATTTTTGGCTCTTCCCTGTCACATGCACTTGGCCCACCTACTCAAGTGATTTATCATTTTAACCGGGAGACTGAGGGGAACGTTGGGTGGTAGGAACTTTTTCCCGGTGTGGTGATCCCACATAGAAATGTGGGGAAAATGTAATTTTTTTAGCTAAATTTCAGGTTTGCTAAGGATTCTGGGTAAGAAAACATTGTGGGATCCATGCAAGTCACACCTCCCTGGACTCCCTCGGGTGTCTAGTGTTCAGAAATGTCTGGGTTTGGTAGGTTTCCCTAGATGGCTACTGAGCCCAGGACTAAAAACCAGGTTTCCCCCCCACCAAACAGGTAGTTTTGTATTTGATAATTTTGATGTGTCCAGATAGTGTTTTGGGGCCTTTCCTTTCACAGGCAGTAGGCCTACCCACACAAGTGAGGTAACATTTTTATTGATAGACTTGGAGGAATGCTGGGTGTGAGGAAATTTGTGGCACCTCTCAGATTCCAGAACTTTGTGTCACCGAAATGTGAGGAAAAAGTGTTTTATTGGCCGAGTGTTGAGGTTTGCAAAGGATTCTGGGTAACAGAACCTGGTGAGAGCCCAACAAGTCACCCCATCTTGGATTCCCCTAGGTGTCTAGTTTTTAAAAATGGGGAGGTTTGGTAGGTTTCCCTAGGTGCCAGCTGAGCTAGAGGCCAAAATCCACAAATACGCACGTCAGATTTCAATGTAAATATGTGATGTGTCCATGTTGCGTTTCCTGTCACGAGCATTAGGCCTACCCATGCAAGTAAGGCACCATTTTTATCGGGAGACTTGGGGAAACACAGAATGGCAAAACAAGTGTTATTGCCCCTTTTCTTTCTCTAATTGTTTTCCTTCCAAATGTAAGAGAGTGTGGAAAAAAGATGTCTATTTGAGAAATGCCCTGTAATTCACATGCTAGTATGGGCACCCCAGATTTCAGAGATGTGCAAATAATCACTGCTTCTCCACACCTTACCTTGCGCCCATTTTGAAAATGCAAACGTTTTCTTGATACCTATTTTCCACTCTTTATATTTCAGCTGTATACCCGGTATTGAATGAACACCCATTGCAAGGTGCAGTTCATTTATTGGCTCTGAGTACCCAGGGTTCTTGATGAACCTACAAGCCCTATATATCCCTGCAACCAGAAGAGTTCAGCAGACTTATATTGCTTTGAAAAAATCTGACATCGCAGGAGAAAGTTACACAGTAAAACGTAGAGAAAAATGGCTGTTTTTTACACCTCAATTTCAATCTTGTTTATTTCAACTGTTATTTTCTGTGGGAAACCCTTGTAGGATCCACACAAATTACCCATTGCTGAATTTAGATTGTTGTCTACTTTTTAGACATGTTTAGCTTTCTGGGATCCAGCATTGGTTTCACACCCATTTCTCTCACTAACTGGAAGGAGGCTGAGAGCACAAGAAATAGTAAAAATTGGGAATGTCCCAATAAAATGCCAAAATTGTGTTGAAAAATGTGGTTTTCTGATTCAAGTCTGCCTGTTCAAGAAAGCTAAAAAGATGGTGATTTTAGCACCACAAACCTTTTGTTGATGGCATTTTCAGGGAACAAAAACAAAAGTCTTTCTTCTGCAGCCCTATTTTCCCATTTAAAAAAAAAAAAAATAATAATTATTGCTGTATTTTGGCTAATTTCTTTGTCTCCTTCAGGGGAACCCACAAAGTCTGGGTACCTGTAGATTCCCTAGGATGTTGAAAAAAAGGATGCAAATTTGGCGTGGGTTGCTTATGTGGACAAAAGTTATGAGGGCCTAAGTGTGAACTGCCCCAAACATCCCAAAAAAGGCTTGGTGCCTGAGGGGGAAGAGGCCTGGCAGCGAAGGGGATAATATATGCATCACTCTTTGCCTGGGTATATCAATGTATGCATCAGTATCTATCTGGGTGTGTCAATGTCTGGATTAGTATGTGCCTGCAGGCAAACATCACTAACAATGCGGTCAATACAACGCTATTCATTCACCACACTGCCATTACCACGCATATGCGTTTACTACGCATGCGTTTAGCACGCATGCCTTTATAACACATATGTGTGATAAGGGAAGAGAGAGCAGTCAGGGCGAAACAGGAAGGAGTAGCGACTAGAGGAGAGACAGGTAAGTGTGGCCAGGTTTGGGGGTGGACATTGGGTTAGTTTTTAGGACAGGGTGGGGAAGGTTTTGGGGTTCAGGGTTGGGGTGTCTCTGGTTGGGGTAGTTTTTGGGAAGGGGAGGTTTTAAGGTTTAAGGGGGGTTAGGGTCATTTTTAGGACCCTAAAATAGGTTTTAGGGTAGAGAGGGTTGGTTGGGGTAGTTTTTAGGACAGGGTAGGTTTTAGCGTTTAGGGCAGGGTCAGGGTAGTTTTAAGGACACAGTGGTAGGTTTTAAGACAGGACATGGTAACTTGTAGAGTTTAGGGTGAAGGCAGGGGTTGGCTATGTTTTAGGACAGGGTGGGGTAGGTATTAGGGCTCAGGGTGGGGCGCATGGTTGGGGTAATTTTCATGGCAGAGTGGGGTAGCTTTTAGGAGAGGGTGGGTTTTGCGGTTTAGTGGGAGGGATAGGGTAGTTTCTAGGACAGGGTGGGGTAGGTTTTAGGACAGGGCAGGGTAGCTTTATGGGTTTATGGTGGGAGCGCGAGGTCGGGGTTATTTTTAAGACCAGGCTGGGTTGGTTTTACGGTTTAACGCGGAGGGTCAACTAGTTGGGACAGAGTAGGCTAGTTTTCAGGACATGGTAGGTTTTAGGGTTTAGGGTGGGGGCTGAGGTAGTTTTTAGGACAGGGCAGAGTAGGTTTTAGGACAGGGCAGGGTAGCTTTTAGTATTTAGGGCAGGGAAGGGGTAGTTTTTAGAACAGGGCCGGGTAGGTAGGTTTTAGGGTTTTGGGCAAGGGATTGGAGTAGTTATTAGGACTGAGCAGGGCAGGTTTTAGGATAGGGAAGGGTAGCCTTTGGGGGTTAGATCAGGGATCGGTCAGTTTTTAGGACAGGTCAGGGTAGGTTTTAGGACAGGGCAGGGTACATTTTAGGGCTCAGGGTGGGGGAACTGGATATTTTTAGGTAAGAGCAGGGTAGGTTTTAGGTTTCAAGGTGGAGGCTGGTGTAGCACATAGGGAAGGGAGGGGTAGTTTTTAGGACATGGCAGGTTTTATGGTTTGGGTGCTCGGGTAGGTTTTAGGACAGGACAGAGAAGGTTTTAGGATTTAGGGAAGAAGTGAGGGTAGTTTTTAGGCCATGGTTTGGTAGCTTTTTAATACAGGGTAATTTTTAGGGTTTAGGGAGGGGTCAGGGTAGTTTTTTAGGACAGAGCTGGTAGGTTTTAGGACAGGGCATGGTAGCTTTTGGGGTTTAGACTGGGGTCGGGATAGTTTTGGGCAGGGTAAGTTAGATTTTAGGTTTCAGGGCAGGGGTCAGGGTCGGCGTAGTTTTTAGGACAGGGAGAGTTAGTTTTTGGGACAGGGTAGATTATACGATTTATTAATTTTTATAATAGGGTTAGGTAAGTTCTGGGACAGGGCAGGGTAGGATTTAGGGTTTGGGGTGGGGGGTCAGGGTCATTTTTAGGACAGGGCATGGTAGGATTTAGGGTTTAGGGCAGGGGTGGGGGGCTGGGATAGTTTTTAGGACAGGGTGGGGTTGTTTTAGGGCAGGGTAAATTTTAGGGTTTAGGGGGAAGTTAGGGGGTCAGGGTAGTTTTTAGGACAGGGAGGGATAGTTTTAAGAACAGGGTAGGTTTTATGGTTTAGGGCGAGGGTAAGGGTAGTTTTGAGGACCAGGTGGGGTAGGCTTTACGACAGAGCAGTGTAGCTTTTAGGTTTTAGGATTGGGCGGGGAGTTGGGGTAGTTTTTAAGGCAAGACATGGTACGTTTTAGGACAGGGCAAGGCAGGGTATCCTTTAGGGTCTAGGACAGAGGGAGAGGTAAGTTTTAGGACAGGGCAGGGTAGGTTGTAGGGCAGAGGCAGGGGTTTGGGGTAGTTTTTAGGACAGGGCGGGGTAGCTTTTAAGGTTTAGGATGGGTGGTCAGAGTAGTTCTTAGGAGAAGATGGGGTATGTTTTAGGTTTAAGGGCAGGGGTTTGGTATTTTTTAGGACAGGGAGGAGTTTTAGGAGAGGAGGGGTAGGTTCTAGGTTTTAGGGCGGGGGGTTTGGGTAGTTTGGGTAGTTTTTAGGACACACATGCATGTATCAGTGTATAGATGAGTGAGTCCCTGGATGTGTCAGGGTATCTACCAGTGTGTGCCTGGGAGTGTCAGTGTAGGCATTAGTGTCTGTGTGAGTATGTTAGTCTGTATGTCAGTATGTGTTGGGTGTATAACTATCTGGATAGGTATGTATCTGGGTATGTTAATGCATGCATCAGTGTTCAGGTGTCTCAGTGTATGCATTACTATCTATATTGGTTGTCACTGCCTGTATTAGTACATACCTGCATGTATCTTTGTATTATTGGGTGAGTCAGAGTACATACCAGTTTGTGCTAGGTGTGTTAGTGTATACTTTAGTGTCTGTCTGGGTGTGTTAGTGTGTATGTCAGTGTGTGCTTGGGTATGTGAGTGTAAGGATGAGTGTACACCTGGCTATGTTAGTATATGCATCACTGTTTTTCTGGGTGTGTCAGTGTATGAATCAGTGTTGTTTTGGCTGTGTTAGTATCTGATTTAATATGTACCTGCATGGGTCAGTGTATAGATCTATGTGTGCCTGGGTATGTCAGTGTATGCATCAGTGTGCCTGGGTGTGTTAGTGTCTGTATCAGTGTGTGCTTCGGTGTGATACTGTATGTATGAGTGTGTGCCTATGTGTGTTAGTGCATGTATCACTGTATGCCTGGGTGTGTTACTGTCAATGTTAGTGTGTGCTTATGTATGTTAGTGTATATAGCAGTGTCTGTTGGATATGTTAGAGTATGTATCAGTGTGTGCCTTAGTGTTTCATTGTATGCAATAGTGTTTGAATGGGTATTTAAGGTTATGCATGAGTGTTTCATGGGTGTGTCAGTCTATGAATATACATATGCTTGGGTGCATTTCCATTAGTGCATATTGGTGTATCAGATTAATTAACTAGCTCTAGTTGGATACATTTATGAATGGTCTATGAATGAAAAAAGATGTAACTGTTAGACATGGCATTCTTTGTTTGGTCTCCCATATCTTTTTGCCTCTGCTTCCTATGTTTTGACTGTGTGCTGGACTTTGTTTCTGCTGGTTTCGGCCTTCAGGGCACTTTAACACACCACTGCTGACCAGTGCTAAAGTGCAAGTGCAAGTGTTCTATGTGTAAATTGCATGTGTAATAATTGGCTTTTCCATGATTGGCATATATGATTTACTATCAAGTCACTGGTAAAGTACACTAGAGGTGCCCTGGGCCTGTAAATCAAATGTTACTAGTGGGCCTGCAGCACTGATTGTGCCACCCACATGAGTAGCCCTGTAAACATAGCTCAGACCTGCCACTGCAGTGTCTGTATATGCAGTTTTAAACTGCCAATTCTACATGGAAAGCGTATTCACATGCCAGGCCCAAATCATACCTTTTTGTACATGTAAGGCACTCCTAAGGTAGGCCCCATGTAGCCCTATGGGCAGGGTGCAGTATACACTAAGGCCCTCATTATGACATTGGCGGTAAGTCCCGCTCACCCCCATGCTGACTACCAACATACTGCCACTGCAGCGGTTTACCGCTACCCATATTATGACACACCCACAGCAATCCGTCACTATACAGACACACACATAAGTCCGCCAGCCCAAATGTCAGTGATTAAATGGAGGTACCAAAACCCACACCGTTATGCCAACAGAACTATGCCCACAGCATTATGATCCACGAATCACCTTGGCGGACATTCAACCGAGGTAAACCATTGGCGGTTCATATTGCTGCGCTCAAAATACACACACTAACAAAACAACATCACATTGGAAAATTTAAATAACGCACACCTGACACACACCACACCCACACACCCACACCACTATAAAACACATACACATTACCCACAACCCTTTACGACTCAAAAAAAGTGCCACTAGAGAGAGATACAGCAAGAGCACCCACATAACCAGAGCCACAGAACACCATCACCCATACACCATCCATGAACCTCATTGCACACACCCCAACACATCACCCTACACACTCTCACACACACCACTCACAGTACACCCATGGCACCACAAAGAAACCCCAGGTTCTCAGAGGATGAGCTAAAGGTCATGGTGGAGCAAATCATCCGGGTAGAGCCACAGCTATTCGGATCACAGGTCCAGCAGACATCCATTGCTAGGAAGATGGAGCTATGGCGGAGAATCGTGGACAGAGTCAATGTCGTGGGATAGCAACCCAGAACAAGGGATGACATCAGGAAGAGGTGGAACAACCTACAGGGGAAGGTGCGTTCCGTGGTTGCGAAACACCAGATAGCAGTACAGAGGACTGGTGGTGGACCCCCACTTCCTCCCCCACAACTAACAATATGGGAGGAGCAAGTCTTGACAATACTGCATCCTGTGGGCCTGGCAGGAGTAGCAAGAGGATAGGACTCTGGTAAGTCAAATCTCTATTACTATCACCCCTCTACCTTCATGCCATCACATACCCCCACCCTCACCCTCACCCCCATCACTCCACCACCTCACATATATCCCACCATCACAACCTACCCCTCCCACTACCAAGACCTGCATTCAACACCAATGCATGGATACCAATCACAGACCTGCATGGACACACAACACCAAAGCATGCACACTTGAGACAATCACCTATCCAACCAAATCACCACTCACACAAGCCTAAGCTATCTGCACACTGCATTTACATTCTCACAGGTCCCCCACACAACGTCACCGGAGAGGAGGTTCCAGCAACACACAGTCCCCACCTAAAGAGGCCCACAGTGATGACAGCAGCTCTGCACGCCTGGATCAGGATGACCAACCTGGCCCATCAGGGACCTCCGGACAGTCGGTTACCCAGGCATAGTCCCATACCACCACAGAGCCTCCCCCGTTAGGAAATACCACTACAGCACCCACCCAGAAGACCCATATCTCTGTCCCCAGGACAAGTCAATCAGCAGTGTGTTCATCACTACAGGGACCCCAGGCCACCCCACAAACACAGGACGATCAGGGACCTGTGGTCAGTGGGCACACAGGTCAGGGGACAGAGGCACAGGACAACAGGGCAGCTGGGAGGGCTACTGTGCGACAGGGGGAGGACAGGCCCAGGGAACCAACTCTCCAAAAGGCACTCACCAACATCCTGGGAGCATACCATCATTCCCAGGCGACAATGGGTCAGAAACTGGCCAAGTTGCAGGAGACTCAGCGGCTGAAGGAGGGACAGTACCTGGGAATTAGGGAGGACCTGAAGGACATCCACACCACCCTGTTCACCATTGCAGGGGTGCTGGCAGACATGGCTAATACCATGAGGGAGGCAGTGGCACACCAACGGGCCCCTGACACTAGCCACACCTATGAACAGCCCTCCACCTCCGCTGACGCTAGTGGACAGGAGGCCCCACCACAGGAACAATAGGCCACCAGCACCCACCCCCTGCAGAAGGAGAACCACACCGCAAACGGTCCCTGCGATCCAGGCGGAAGCCAGAGAACATTGCCAAGACCCCACCAGGAAATAAGACTCTCCTGATTGTCACCCTTGTGTCCCACTCTGTCACCCTGTCCACCTTGAACTGCCATTGCTCCACTTCCTATGCCCCCTTGGACAATGCATCTGTGATACAAATAGACTGGAAGTCTTACCTGGACTCTCCTCCACAACCCCACTCAGCCTATAGCAATGCCCAATCCACTTATTAGCACATAAATAAACATCCTTGTAAAAATACAAGTATTGGATCTGTCAAGTGATTGAATTATGTCTTCGTTTAACAATCTGTAGACATTGCATTTCAACTGTACAGTAATGTATACATAGGTATGACATGTAGTTTGCTGCAGTCAATACACCAGGAGCCAGAGTGGGGCACAGATATCTGTAAATCGACATGTACAGTAATTGGGCATAGTAGTGGGAATATCAACCTGCCAGCGAAAATTGACAATACAAAACTGCAATGGAAGGTGAAGTTACAGTGTCTTACCTGTGTGTCACTGGAAGTACTGTCGTATGATTGATGTTATATTGTCCACTTCCTCATCCTCTGCATCATCTTCGTCACTGTCCACAAGCTCCACCGCCACCACACGCCCATCTCCAGCCTCATCCTCCTGCAGAAAAGGCACCTGGTGACGTAAGGCAAGGTTGTGCAACATGCAACATGCCACAATGATCTGGCACACCTTCTTGGGTGAGTAGTACAAGAACCCACCTGTTAGATGGAGGCACCGAAACCTGGCCTTCAGGAGGCCAAAGGTTTGCTCTATAATTCTTCTTGTTCACCCATGTTCCTCATTGTAATGTTCCTCTGCCCTTGTCCTGTGATTCCTCACTGTGGTCATTTGCCATGAGAGGTTGGGGTAACCAGAGTAACCTGCAAATACCGAGGTATACCTGTTAGCCATACACTAACCCTTAGGGCCAACCCCATACACCAATATATACTGGGTGGGGACCATGGATTCACCTATTAGCCACACCCTGTGCCTCTGGAGTTGAGCCATCACATATGGGATGCTGCTATTCCTCAGGATAAAGGCATCATGCACAGACCCAGGACACTTTGCATTGACATGGGAGATGTACTGCACATTCACTGAGTGAAAGCTCTTTCGATTTCTGAACACCTGTTAATTTCTTCGGGGGGGTACAAATGCAATATGTGTATCATCAATTGCCCCAATGATGGTGGGGGTAATCCCCATTGCAGAGAAGTCAGCTTTCACAGTGTCCAAATCCTCCGCCTGGGGGAAGCAATGTAGCTGCGCATGTGTTTCATCAGGGCAGACAACACTCTGGTCAGCACTATTGAGAACATTGGCTGAGACATTCCTTCTGCCAAGCCCACTGTCACGTGGATGGAGCCAGTTGCCAAGAAATGGAACACAGATAGGACTTGCACAAGAGGGGGGATCCCAGTGGGGTGACGGATAGCAGAGATCAGGTCTGGCTCCAATTGGGCACACAGCTCTTGGATTGTGGTCCTGTCAAGCCTGTAGGTGAGGCTAATGTGCCTGACCTCCATTGTTGACAAGTCCACCAGGGGTCTGTACACGGGGGTATGTCTCCATCTCCTACTCATCCTCAGCAGTTGTAATCTAGGGGGCAAAACAATGAGCATCTGGTCAGTATTCAGCATTTCCAAAATGTACACTGCATTGCATGTTGTGACAGAAACAGTGTTTTGTTGTATAGGCCCAAATGGTGCCTATGTGTGCTGTGATGAAGTTAGGTGCCATGGCCTGCCCTCCCTGAAATGGCACACGCCTGTCCTCTCTGGATGGACATGTGGAAATGAGGTAATGCCGCTGACGTTGTGCGCCAATCCGGGAGGCAGTGGAGTACCGCTGTGCAACTCCTCATTGGTTGTCATTGGACCCTATGGGTTACGGTAGCCAATGGTGATGTACGCCAGCGGTGACATTACGCACCGCCGCAGATGTGACCGCCATTTTCTGTCTGTTCTCTCACTTGCTACCTGACCTTCAACAGGAGAGGACCTACACTGCACTGCATGTGCTGCTGTGACCTGTGTCTGGAACCAACCATGGCTCGTGTCACTGGCAAAAGGGCCCCTGCCTTCACCGCTGCGGAGTTGGAGAGAATGGGGGATGGGGTCCTACCCCAGTACCGAATGCTGTACGGGCCTCCATACCAACAGGTGAGTACACTGTGAGCACAATGCATGGGTCATGAATGCATGGAAAGCTGTATGTGAGGGCCTTGTGTAAGGGGGGGTGTTTGAAGGGTCCTGGGCAGCGTGCAGCATGTATGGTGGGCAATGTATGTGCATAAGGGGATGGGAGGGATTTGGTGGGCCAATAGTGTAACAGGCCGGACAGTATGACTGATGCCCTTTTTCTATGTGTATTTTCCTCTGTAGGTCAGTGCCCATCAGAAAAAGGGTATATGGCGTGCCATCGCCAAGGATGTGCAGACCCTGGGGGTCTATGGCAGGCGGAGTACCCACTGTAACAAACGGTGGGAGGACCTGAGACGCTGGGTACGGAAGACGGCAGAGGCCCAGCTGGGGATGGCCTCGCAATGAGGAAGGGGTGCCTGTCGAACCCTGACCCCCCTGATGTTCTGCATACTGGCGGTGGCCTATCTGGAGCTGGATGGGCACTTGAGGGCATCACAGCAGCCACAAGGGGGTGAGTACAGTTTCCCAATATACTACTTGCGCATGGTGAGATGGTCTCCGGATGGGTTATGTGGGCCTGTTGGTTCCCCTAGGCCAGGCTGGACATTGCAGGGTAGGTTCCATGTTGGGCAGGTGCTGATGAACTCCACCTCCAATCAACCTAGTGGGCATCAACTACTGGGCAGGGCTCTGTGGGTCTCTGGTATGCTACAATTGGTGTTAGGTTTTACTTTCCATGACATAGTGACTAGCATTGTGACTGGTAGTGCATTGCCTAGTGCATAGGGCTGCTCCATTTGTGTTGTGTACGGCAACGGTAGTGTTGTTGCTTTCAGTGACCAAGTGTATCCTCTGTCTCTTCCCCCTCTTTTTGTTTTGTCATCCTGTCCTTATGTGCATTAGCATCATCTGGCGGAGGAGCAGAGGCACCGGCGACGGAGGGAGCTGCATCCCACAGGACCCATGAGGCTGAATCCACCGACGGTGAGGGCAGCAGTGGGACAGAGGGCAAGGGGAGCGCCATGGCGGAGATAGCAGGGAACAGTTCTGAAAGTGATGCCTTCTCCGATGGAAGCTGTACTGGCACCACCCTCCCAGCAGCCCCTCGGCGAGTTTCCCGTGACCACTTACCCAGGAGGGTAGGCATCTCATTCGCCCTAGGCTCCTCAGGCCCTGCCCCAGTTAGCCCTGCTGCCCTGAGTGAGGAGGCTATTGACCTCCTGAGATCCATCTCTGTTGGGCAGTCAACCATAGTGAATGCCATCCAGGGGCTGGCAGGGCATTTGCAACAAACAAATGCATTCCTGGAAGGCATTCACTCTGCCATGGCGGCACAACAGAGATCATTCCAGGCTCTGGCCAACTCCCTGATGGCAGCCATTGTTCCTGTCTCTAGCCTCCCCCCTCCAACTTCCTCTGCCCAGTCCCATTCCCCTGAACCCTAACCTATCCCAAGCACACATTCAGACCAGCATGCACCCAAGACAACACACAGGAGTGGCTCAGGCAAACACAAACACCACACATCATCCCACAGCCACTCACACAAACACCATCCAGATGCAGACACACCAACATCCACTGCCTACACTGTGTCCCCTCCTCCTCTTCGTCCACCTCCCTCCCAGTAAGATCTCCACTCACACCTGCATGCACTACATCCACACCCACTGCCTCCATCACCATCACCATCACTCCTATCACTACACGCTCCTCACTTGCTGTCACCACCCCACATCCATGCACACGTCCCCTGTGTCCTCTCCCACTGTGTCTGTGCCCCCTCCCCACAAAGTACACAAACGCAAGCACTCAGACACCCAATAGCATCCAGCCCATGCACCTGCACCCAAACACAGCAGAGAGACTACTCCAGCATCCACCCCCTCTTCCTCCATTCCCAAACCTTCACCCTCTTCCTGCCCCAGTGTCTCTAACAAGCTTTTCCTCTCCGCTGTTTACCTCTTCCCTACCCCTCCTCCCCATCCTTCACATCGGGCCAGGGTGGGCAGAACCCAGGCTATCACCTCAGCCACCCAATCCATGACCACAGTAGTTTTGGCAGCTACTGCAGGTGTGAGAGGCTCCAAGGAACTGCCTGTACCATCTGCCAAGGGGAAGGGCAAGGATGAATCACCAGTTGCCAAGGGGAAGGGCAAGGATGTACCACCAGCTGCCAAGGGAAAGGGCAAGGATGTGCCACCAGCTGGCAAGGGCAAGGAGATACCACCAGCTGGCAAGGTCAAGGGTAAGGAGCCACCACCAGATGGCAAGGTGGTACCACCAGATGGCAAGGGCAAGGAGGCACCACCAGACTGCAAGGGCAAAGGGCCTCCCCTGCAGGCAAGAGGGATAGGAGGCCTGGTGCTGGGACTGACTCTGAGCCCCCAACACCAACCATGGCACTTCAGCCATCTGAGGCTGCAGAGAAAGGGCTGGAGCCTCCCCCCACCACTGCCTGCACCGCCACCAGCACCACTGCCAGCAGCAGTAGCCCCAGCGGGCAGCTATCCAAGGCTGCAGGGGAAGGGCTGGAGCCACCCCTCACCACTGGCAGCACCGACACCAGCACTGGCACCTGCACCTGCACAGCTAACTGCACCACCACCAGCACTGCCACCTGCACTGCCACTAGCACCACTGCCAGCAGCAGCAGCCCCAGTGGGCAGTCGTCCAAGGCTGCAGGGGAAGGACTGAAGCCACCACTGAGCATCCATCGCCGCCGGTGGGCAGTGTGTAGTCCTGCCTCCATGGGCTGAAATTCACCCTGACCACTGCAAATCGTGTGGGTCTGACACCCAGGTGAGTGACAGTGACCTTGCACTCCCCAAGGGCTGCATTACAGGGCACAAAGCCCCCTCCAGAACCAGTGGAAGAAGGCATCCACTCACTCTCTCCTTGTCAGGATGAAGCACACTGAGCTCAAATCCCCCTCCAGAACCAGTGGAATAAGCCACCCACGCACCCCCTCCTTACCAGGATGAAGCACACAGGGCACAAAGCCCCCTACAGAACCAGTGGAAGAAGGCATCCACTCACCCCCTCCTTGCCAGGAAGAAGCACACTGGGCACAAAGCCTCCTCCAGAACCAGTGGAAGAAGCCGTCCACTAGAGAGACTGTGGCCCTGCACTCCCCAGGACCAAGCAGTGGGCAAACCACCCACTGGAGAGACTGTGGCCTTGCACTCCCCAGGACCAAGTAGTGGGCAAACCACCCACTTGAGAGACTGTGGCTTTGCACTCCCCAGGACCAAGAAGTGGGCAAACCACTCACTAGAGAGACTGTGGCTTTGCACTCCCCAGGCTTTGCATTCCCCAGGACCAAGCAGTGGGTAAACCACCTACTTGAGAGACTGTGGCTTTGCACTCCCCAGGACCAAGCAGTGGGCAAACCACCCACTAGAGAGACTGTGGCTTTGCACTCCCCAGGACCAAGCAGTGGGCAAACCACCCACTTGAAAGACAGTGGCTTTGCACTCCCCAGAACCAAGCAGTGGGCATGTTGCCCCCTCTAGGACAAGCGGTGTTGTACCATCTTCCGGCTGAGGTGCCCACCCATTCCCCGTCCCCCTGAGGTGCCTGTGTATTTTTGACCTGATGCCTCAACAGTGTTCTCTCTGTGTTGATGCAGGAGTAAGGTGGAGCCTTGGCCTATGTGATTTGGCCCTGTGGCCCACGGACATTATGGAATGGGCAGTGTCCCTCCATTTGTATAGATGTAAATACTGATTTGATTTTTGAGGACGTATTTCTAGTATTTTATATTATTACACTCACTTCGATCACTTCCTTTTATCCTTGCATTATTCCTGTGAGGTACAGGGTGGATGTGTAATGTTGTTGCATCTGTTTGTGTGTATGGTGTTGGGGGTTGGGGTGGGGGTGTTATGTGTCACTCTCTTTTTCCTCCCCCCTCCCCGGTGTGCTAGGCAGCTGTACTCACTGCAGTCGTCATTGCCGGCGTTGGTATTCCTGGTGTAGGAGGAGGTAGACCAGCATGGGGAACACCTGCAGTTTGGGCTCCATGGCTGCTTGGTTCTTCACCTGAGTGTCTAGAGGTGAGCCATTTGACTTCTGAGATCTGTTTCCGCCGTGCTTTTGATGTCGTTGGTACCGCCCCGGAAAAGGTGGCGGATAGGCCTCTTGTAATACAGTGGGTGGTACATTGTCTTCCTCCTGGCAGTTGGCGGTTACCGCTGCGGTGCTTGTTGCTACCGCTGTGGCGGTCGGTGTGTTAAAGTGGCTGTCTGTGTGGGCGGTATCCGCTGTCGTCATAATTTCATATTTTACCGCCTGCTTGTTGGCGGTATTACCGCCGCTCTATCACCAACCGCCAGGGTCATAATGAGGGCCTAAATCTGGGGCATGTACTGGTGTGTGTTACATGTCCTGACAGTGAAATACTGCCTCATTCAGTTTTCACTGTTGCAAAGCCTGTCTCTCTCATTGGTTAACATGGGGGCTGCCTTTTAATATCTTTTAAGTGTGGTTTCTCTTTAAAAGCAGATAGAGATATGGAGTTTGGGGTCTCTGAACTCACATTTTAAAAATATATCTTTTGGTAAAGTTGTTTTTTTAGATTGTCAGTTTGAAAATGCCACTTTTAGAAAGTGGGCATTTTCTTGCTTAAACATTCTGTGTCTCTGTCTGCTTGTATATTCCATGTTGGGGTCAGACTGACCGTTAGGCTGTTGTGAATTCCCTGTAAACAGTGACACAAAGGGAGCTGGGGTGTAGCTTGCATATCCTGATGGGTCTCCTGGGCTAGAGAGGGAGGGAGGAGCTGACACATACACCTAAAAGGGCTGTGCCTGTCCTCACACAATGCAGTCTACAACCCCCTTGTTTGTGTCTGGGGCCAGGCCTGGGAAGGCAGGATCTTATGAACAACAGAGACTTTCCTTTAAAGTTTGCCTACTTCAAAGGCAGAAAGGGGTATAAGTAGGGGACCCAAAACCCCAGATTTTTAGATTATTTCTGGACTCAAGAGGAACCTATGTCAAGGAGAAGCGCTGAAGAGCTGGAGGAGGAGTACTGACCCTTTGCCAGTGACTATGCTTTGCTGGGTTGGCCTGCAGGTGCTTCTTCTGCCTGAAAGTGTCTCCAATGGCTTGGACTGAGCTTGACTCCTATTTTGAAGTTTCAGGGCAATCAAAGGCTTCCTCTGCCAGCTCCTGGACTCTCTGCTGAGACTCCTACCCTGCCAAGTGGTGCTCACACCAGTCCCTAGGCCCTTAAAAGGTGAAGCTGGTGGAACCAAGGTGTAAATCCATGCAAAGGAGCCATGCTGGAAAAAAATTAATGCACCACCTGCAGCATGGCTGTAAAAATGACTCATCACCTGCAGTGCGGCTGAGAAATCAACACACCACCTGCAACATGGCTAGGAAATTGATGCATCACCTGCATTGCAGCTGGCGAAACAAGAGAACACCCGCTTTCAGCTGCTGAAATTGTTTGCAACCCTCATGCAGTGCGGCTTCTCATCGCCATGCAGCCGGATTTCACATACATCATCGCTGGGCGTCAAGATCAATGTGAACCTGCCCAGTTCTGAGGTGCCTGTCCAGAAATCAATGTATCACTCTCTTGCAGGAGAGAAAAATGATGCATCACCTACCTGACTGGAAATGAACCAACGTACAGCCTCACTTACGAGTAAGGAATAGAAGAATTCTGACTTTTCCAATGCACGCAGCTTTTTTTTTTATGCAAACCAGGTACTTTGTGTAACATCAACGCATCCATTGTTTTCTTTGGAGTAAAACTCTTTTTAATTTAAAAATTCATAATTTTTCCTATGTGTGTTGGCTGTTTGTCGTTTCGGTCTTGTTTAATTTAGATAAATAGTGGCTATTTTTCTAGACTGGTGTGGTGTTCATTTTGTAGTGTTTTCACTCTATTACTGTGTGTGTTGGTACAAATACTTTACAAATTGTCTTTGAGATAAGCCTGACTGCTTGTGCCAAGCTACCAAGGGGGTGAGCAGGGGTTATCTTAAGCGTTTGTCTCCATTACCCTGACTAGAGTGAGGGTCCCTGCTTGGACAGAGTCTAAACTGACTGCCAACCAGAGACCCCACTTCTAACAGTTACCTACATTACTGCAATGAATAGGTACTTTATTCTGTGTAAAAAGAGAGAAAAGATAAATAGAAGTTAAAGTTTCATATAATTAATTTATTTATTAAATCTTCACAATCTGTAACAAAAAAGCTATTGTTTGTAACAAAACACAAGACACTTATATCATCATATAGCTTTTGTATCTTATTATTTAAGCATGGCATATTCCCTTGACTGTTTACAGCTTCTACACGTTTACACTATAAATAAAGTGTGTATAAATACACATTCTTGAACAGTGGGGGTGGAACAGTCGTATAGAATGTAAAAAAAAACATAAGTACATAGCACATTATTTCAAATTAACATTACCATGTATGTCACACACTACAAATATTCCCCAAACAGTTTTACCTGTACTTGTTAAATAATCTATTGTGCATATTAAAGTTCTGTAATATAATGTGTATGAATCATAGTGTAGGTGTAAAGGCATATAAAGACATCACCCTTTGTAGGCTACATGATGTAATAAAATCTGGTAATCTATGCTACAGGATTAGTGTATATGAGTGGTGTTATTTTTATAGTTTTACAGCTGTTCTTCTGTACATGAGTTTTGTAGTCTTCCTTTTTCTCTTCACTAGATCATTGTCCTGGTTTATACTTTGTGATCTATCTTTGTGGTTTAGGCCCAGATTTATACTTGCTTTGTGCTGAATTAATGCAATTTTCTTTACGCTAATTCCACGCAAACCTAACTCCAAATTTATACTTTGGCGCTAGACCCGTCTGGCGCCAAACTATTGAAGTTAAAGTCAATATTTGCTAGTGGCAAACTACCTTGTGCCAACGAGATGCAAGCTGGCATTCCCAGGCAAAAAAAATGACTCTAAGGCCAGGCCTTATTTATCCTCCCGTGCAAAAATGGTGCACGAGAGGAAAGTGGGCCTAAATAATAGTGCTAAGCTTGCTTATCACCATTATTTAAGGCATGGGTCAGGGCAGGCGTTAGGGGAACTATGGACCTATTTCTATGGTGGAACACCATGGAAACAGGCCACAGGTGGCCTCCCCAGGTCCCAGGCCCCAGTGACCCCCCCACCCACACCAGAGGGACAGGGAGGATGGGGAACCCTGTCCCAGGTAAGTATAGGTAAGTAGAGGTGAGTATTTTATAATTCTTTTTAAAGTGCCATTGGAGGTCCTGAAATGGGCCCCCATAAATGGCACTGGGTGCAGTGGCCATGCGCAGGGGACCCTTGTCTCCTGTGCTGGCCATTGGGGTAGTGGGCATTACTCCTGTCTTTTATAAGACAGGAGTCATGTGGTATGGTAGATTTAGCATCAGGAGATGATGCTAGGCTGGTTAGAGTCATCTTTTTTCACTCCAACCAGCATAAGATCATTTTTTGGTGCAAATCCCCCTCACCTATACTGTCACCCCCACCCAGCTAACGTAATTTTCCATGACGTTAGCCCACCCTTTGTGCCAGATTGCACCATTCCATAAACAAGATGCCAGGCAGGCATCTTTGAATGGCACTAGCCGGCAGTAAACTTTTTCACACAAAACTGGGTTAGCACAGTTTTGCGTGAAAAAGTATAAATATGGGCCTTAGTGCTATCTGTGTTTTTTCCTTGCAAGAGTAAGTCGATTTCAAGATTTATAATCTGTTATGAATGCATCACCATTGTAAGCCCTTATGATGTCTTAAATTGTTGTATTAAAAGTCCCAGAGGTGTACTATTCTACTTTTCCAGTAGTAATCCTTCTTAGAACTTTGGTTCACAAAAGAGAAGGTAGGAATTTGACAGTTTATAGGATAATCTCTGCTTGAATGTAAGATTGCTATCATTACACTCTGTCCATCCAGATCTATTTTTACAATAATGGTGTAATGTCTAGATGTAAGAGTTATGCCTTCATAAAAATAATGGGTATACAGGTAAATATCTGACCAGTAATAGAGGCTTGTCCAACTTTAACATTTGTAATTTGAGTTTCCAAATTTGTTCCATCTGCATTGCATCACAGTAGCATTAAGGTGATATACTTGCCAATTCTACTCATGTTCAAAGTTGATACAAGATCTGATTTATATTTTTTGCAGGTATTGTTCTAAGATGCACCTTTAAACAGTTTTTCAAAACTGACAGTTTTGCAGTCTGGTAGAGTTAAGTAGATAAATCATTCTGAATCTTTTTCAGTTTTTTTTTTAGAGAAAAGGAATGATTATCACAATCATCCTGCCATGAGTAACTTAGTCCAAATAGCTCATCAATAGGTACCATCTCTTCTTCTGAGATACCAAGTAGGACCATCAATAATTCTTGTGCATTGTTTTTTTTTTTGTGAAGTGTCTATATCCAGTGCACAGATCTGCACGATCTCTAATAGATGATGCAGACTATGTTTTTTTTCTATCATTGCACAAGTGTTCTAACAAGCTAGAGAGTGCTGAGCAAAGTATTTTATCCTTTTTATGCTTAATTGCATGAACCAGGGGAGGTCAATAGAATAGTGCATTGAAAACTACATTTGTATAGCAGTTGACTCCTATGGGTTTGAGAACTGGTAACCAACAATTCACTGATATTTTTTAATATGTTTTTCCCTAATACTTCTTTCTTCTCCTTTTTCCTCTTTTTCTCAGGAATGTCACTATCGCTCTTTCATTTCTGTAAGAGTCTAGGCTTTTCATAAACTGGATACTGTCCTATATGAGGAGCATACAGGCTTCTCAAATGGTTATACTTTATCACATCTGGAATCAACATTTACTTTACTGTCTTCAAACTCTATGAGATACAAACCAGACAAAGGTATAACCTGTGACAATGCTACATACAGCATGCCTTCTTTGAATATAGTGCCCCAAATGTTAATAAATGCTGCGTCTTGGTTTAAACTTTGAGACTTGTGTATTGTTGCGGAATATGCTAAAGACACAGGAAACTGCTTTCTGCAAACATAGAAGCCTTTTCCAAGTAAGAAACGGACAACAGATCGTTCTATCTGCTTTACACCTTCAATTTGATCAAACATTATTGCCAGGTATTCAACCTTGTGCCTGTTATTCCTTCTTTTTCCAGTTGAAGTAAGTATTCATTAAAATAGGAACATACCTGAAGAGTACACTTTAGACACACAATAGATTTTTGTTCTTGAATAAACTTATACATTAGATTTGCTGCAGATTTTTTTGTAGAGAATAAGACTCATATTTATGAAAAATGGAGCACAACTGTGCTAGTGCAGTTGTGTGTAATTTTTTTTAATATGAGCTAACGTCATTCCTTAACGTCATGCGAACGGCATGTGAAAATGGTTTTTAAGAGCAGGCAGTGGTCCCATGGACAACTGCCTACTCTTCAAAAATGAAAAGAAAACTTTTCATTTTTAAAAACATAGGACCTGATTTCTACTTTGGCGGAGGGGGTTAATCCATCCCAAATGTGACTGATATCCCGCCCGCTGTATTAAGAGTTCCATAGGATATAATGGACTCGTCATACGGCGGGCGGGATATCCATCACATTTGTGACGGATTAACGCCCTCCGCCAAAGTTATAATCAGGCCCATAGTGTTTTCCTTTAAGGAAAACCGGCTGCATTTAAAAAAAAAAGATTGCTTTATTGAAAATCAATCACAGACATGGTGGTCTGCTGAGCCCAACAGGCCACCATCCCTGTGATTGTAGCCATTCGCAATGGCTCCCGAATTGTGACCTACCTCATGAATACTAATGAGATACATCCATTTGTGAGCCCTTGCGAATCGCAGTATGAAACTCCTGGAGTTTCATACATTTCAATAGCGATTACTTAATTGTGTTTCGCTAAAAATCACAATTAGGTAATCGCTATTGTGAAGAATGATACATCTGGCCCTTGGTGCTGGGAATAAAACATATTTACGTAAAAATGATAATACAAGATAGAAAAATCATAAGCAAGTGAAATCCCAGCACTTTGACATGTGCAAATGGTGCAAAATGAGTAACCTTAGTCTGTAAAACAATGCCCAATGTATAATAACTAGGTGTCATGTAACTGTCTGTTGGGATAAGGACCCACTAAATATTATAGGCCCTAGCAGCCTGAATTTATGAATCATCTCAGACTAATATTTGTCATTGTATTCCTTCAATCTGTTGGTTGGTACCTAAAGAGTGATAATAAGGTGCTCAGTTGTACTCAGCCTAATTGGATGGGAACCTGTGAAGTGACCGGAACCCTAGCATCCCATCAGGTGCAAATGCTTGCAACATATCTTATCCTGGCACCCAGTTACCATTCATCTTCCCCCCTTTATTGGCCTGCAACGGCCTTAGTAAGCGAGCAGAATATTTCCAGGAACTGTATCAATCCAATATGCAGCATTGTGTTCCTTGGATCTAGTGACTCAACGAAAGCTGATCAACACAACCTGATCCCTAGGTTATAAAATTATTATTTTTTGTTCAGCATAACTCATTGTTGAGTGACCAAAGCAGGGCAGATACATATGATGTGCTGTAATGTTTCTTCTGCCTAACTCTGCTAGGTACTAAATCTCTGGAAAAGACTTCAACACGCTGTTTGCATGTTCGCAAGGTCTAGACTAACCCAAACAATTCCTCTAAACAAGCTAGCTGAACTCAACCTGGCACAACATTAAAAAAAACGTATCTCCCTGTGCAATAACATTCTCAAACGGAAACTGTACAATTTCTTGGTTAGAGATTTTTCTGCAAAAATCTCTTCCCACATTTCTTTATCTCTCTTTTCTCTGACTTGGTATCAATGACATAGTGAGCAACAGCAATGGAGTTCTCCACAACAAACTTTGGGACGAATTTAAGAAAAGTGGCACTGCATCCAATGCAACCTCACTTTACTTGTGCCCCCTTAAAACCACCATGTGCACACCGTATTTACATTTGACGCTAGTGGAGCAAAGTGCAAGGAGGCTCCTTAATTAAAATGGCTGCATCCTTTTAGTGCCTGCTTTCAGGTGCCAAAAACGGGGCAATGAAATCTTGTAGATTTAATTGCACAATTTTTGTGAGCCTCCTTGCTCCGGAACACCCCATTTGCATTCATTATGCATTGTGTATGCATAAAGTGGCGCAAAGTGTTACAAAGTTATGTAATAATGCATGCATTGTGCCACTTTGTAAATATGGCATGGGAAAAATGTCACCTTAGCGCCACCTTAATGTAAAACAAAATTACGATAGGGCAGCGCTAAAATGGTGCAAGGGGTTCTTAAATAGCCCCTGTATTTGCATATTTGCATTCCATAATTTGAGAATTACAGGGTTATAATCATTAATATATTTAAAAACATCTGGCCTTCTGAGATTATATTTATTTTTGGGTGATTTCTTTGTCAGTGTATGTCTGACTGCAGATGAAAAGCTGTTTACTCTTCCTTTGGAATTGATAGGCCTTGGAAATCCAAAAAGACATATTGTATAAAATGTACTTTACGTCTGTACCTTCGGTGGCAATAGTTGCACCATCTATGTGTTTGAAACCATAGAACTTCCTGTCTTAGCATTTTGTTATTATTCTCATCTGGGATGCTACATGTAAGATATTGTTCTATAAAAGACAGTGCACACTCATCATTATCAATTCAAAATGTTGGTGCATCGGATTATCAATAAGAGCATATGTACACAAGGAGCACCTCTTGCCTGGTACTTTTTCTCCCAAAAGTCTGTGACATGTCCAAGAGGAGGATTTATTTTATTGCATATATAACCAAGCATTGCTTGAATCATGTGATTGAAATGCCTACATACGTAAATGGGATCCAAAGAACAAAGTTCTTCTGCTGTCTTAAATGGGTATTCTTAATGTTGCAGTTTGCTTCTCTTAGACATTCAAGTAAATCATCCCATGCATACTCTGCTCAATTTAGTGTAATAAACCAAGTAGGTGGACCTAAGTTTGGAAGCATATGTTTAGGTTCTCCATGACTACTGTACTAGTATTCATTAGTCCCATGTTGACATGCCATCAAATATTTAAATAATACTCCAGATTTCTATTCTTACCTTGTATTTTATCAACAAAATCCATTGCAGAAAGATTTTGCAGATTAACTACCGTTTTAAGAATATGGTTGATAGCATAAAAGAGTACTGACAAGCCACTGTCAAAGAACAGATGGAATATATAGGAATTAAATTGACAAAACTTAGGATCCCCTGAATATTGTCTTGTTGACCTGTAATCACTTGCTGGTATTTGTACTAGTCGATCATCGTTGAAACCACCTACTCCTACGGGAAATAGCTGTGGAAAGCAACGAGCCTCTGAATGTTTTTCCCACACACTCACTGGAGCTGCTTTAGTTTGTTACATTTGAAACAGATCAATAGCATCCCCATCAACTTCTTTTGAATGAAGTGGATGAACCTAATGGGCTCATATTTATCATCTGACTTCTGCTTATCCACTTTTTTATTTTTCCACGTGATTGTAGGGCGTCATCATCAATACAAATTACATTTCCAATATTATGAACATTTTTGTAAAAAATATTATTTTCTTTCAAGTATATTGTGGCTTTTTTATTTTCTTCACATCCACTAATTCTTGTCAGATTTTTTACTTTTGATGGGCACTCCATTGATTAGAATAATGAGTGTTTGATCTACATTTTTTGCAACACCCACAGAGTTTACATTTTATAAAAAACATCTTAAAGTAAATACACAACTCTTCCTTTACGTTCATTCTGTGGCTCTGTTACTGGTAGTTTCCCTGTCTTCGGTTTCATTCGAATTATGGCTTGAAATGGGTGGGCAGTTTGTTTTAGAATTAATTCATACACATTTAATTGATCAAGTTCCGGTGGTATTTGGTACCCCACCCTGCCATAAAAACTACCCTGATCCCCGGCCCCCACCTTGAACCCTTAAACCTACCCCACCCTATCCTAAAAACTACCCTGACCCCCCACCCCAACTGAACCCTAAAACCTACCCCGCCCTGTCCTAAAAATTACCTGACCCCGCCTCAGCCTCGAAAACTTAAACCTACCCCACCCTGTCCTAAAAACTACCCCAAACCCGCACCCCGACCCGGAACCCTGAAAACTGCCCCACCCCCACTCTGAAGCTTGAAAACTACCCTACCCTTGACCTAAAACTATCCCAATCTGACCCCAAACCCCCACCCTGAACCCTATAAACTACCCTGCTCTGTCCTAATAACTACCCCGACTCCCCACCCCCACTCTGAGCGCTACAAACTACCTTGCCCTGTTCTAAAAACATACCGACCCCCCACCCTGAGCCCTAGGCAGGCACTTCCCATCCTGTCCTAAAACCTACTCCAACACCCTTCCCCCTCCCTAAACCCTAAAAGCTACCCACACTGTCCTAAAAAAATACCCTAACCTCTTGGCCCTACCCTCAACACTAAAACCTACCCCTCCCTGTCCTAAAAAAATACCCCAAACCCCTTGCCCTAAACTATAAAAGCTACCCCAATCCTTTCTTAAACTGCACCCACCCGCCCCAGCCCCACTTATCCGGCTGCTGTGTTCCTCTACCCCTACCCTAAAGCCTACCCCATCGTGTCCTAAAAACTACCCCACCCGTGCTCCAACTTGAAGCCTATAGCCTACCCCACCCTGTCCTAAATCCCCCCCTACCAGCCTCAGCCCTACTTAACCCAGCTGCTGTGTTCCTCGCCCAGTTGTTCCCGCTGTGTGTCTGAACCATGCATAAGCATTGCCTGAACAACACATTTGCGTGATTCAGGCAAATGCGTGGTTCAGGCATGCGTGGTAACGCTTGCGTGGTTACGACCTGCATGGCTCCGGATGCCTAGGACGTTTCCCACACTGCATCCCTTTTAATGTGCGATCTTGAACATTGACAGCAGCACACACATTGACAATGAAGGTACTTGAAATAACATAGCATTCATTTTGATATGTGAACTTGAACATTTAGCAATGGTGCATGTAATTGAAACAGAGTGAATTGTGCACATAATGTGGACAGAATATGAAATGTGGGCATGTGTTATTTGAGCTCAATCCTCGAGGAGTTATATTAACAAAGCAAAGAGTATTCCTGGTATAATATGAGAATCATAAGATTGAACATCTGCTATTAGAGATCTTATAAAACCACAATTTGCTCCTCATATGTTAATCCCATACAGGTACGAGTTGTCTATAGATGTTTAATGTGATAGGTTCTTCTCAGTTAGGTGAACCCAACACTAATTTATGTACTCCATTGTTCCAGGTCTGCCTCCCTGCAGAACCCTCCCTAACACCCTTCCCCTCATGTGAGCACTCAGATTCTCTGGTGGATATCTCTACAGAGTCAGTGCTGCCAGAAGGTAGACAATGGAGGGTACTGCTCCTTTGTTTATAGGTTTCTTTATTGTTATTTTTTCAGAATGCACAAAAATGCTATAATAAAGTGCAAAGTACCTCTCAAAGTACGTCAATTCAACAAAAAACTAGTCTAAATATGGTCCAAATAAATAATAACAAGACCATAAGAAAGAAATTAAAGAGAGAAATAGAAGAGCAAAATAAACCTGATAAGAAACAGATGAGCCATCACGCTTAGCCAGTACAGTTTAAGCAATACCCAATGTAATCCTCTCCCACGTAAAACATACTCCCAACAAACAAACAAAATAATTCCAGAGTCTAATCTTAAAATGGAAGCACTCCAAACTATCTCATTTAAATGGATAAAACAAGTAGCTCCATGCCAAAGGAAAACAGTCAGACAAAAGTCTCTAAAAAGGACTGCATTCATATGTAGTCAGCATGTAAAGCTCAGCTATTCATTCCTGATGTGTGGGCACATGTGCTGTGTGTAAAAAGTCTCAAAATGCAGATCTTTGCCACCATAAGAGCAGTCGCCAATAGAAAGTTGCATTATCCAAATCAACAAAGTCATGTAAGTGAGCCATTTTCCCTGACTCCTCAAACAGGATAAAACTAGTTGAAATTAATGTTTCCCATATATAACGCCAATATGTATCTAATCCAGGACATGACCAAAGTATGAAAACAAATCACATGCTATGCTAGAACATCTTCACCAAACTACATTGGGAACTAAATTAGCTTTACACAGTTTGAAAGGAGACCAGTACCAATTATGTAGAATTTTAAGATATGCAAACTTTAATTGCGCTTCTCTGAGCAAACGGTCATGGTACCTCAATATTTCTTTGCAGTCACCCTCTGAGTATTCAACTCTTGAATGCAAGTAAAGGTAGTCCACAGTCAGTGATGCTGAGAGATGAATCGGATCTCGCCCTAGTTTACCTCGCAAGCAATGGCACACTTGTCAATACTGCCAGAACTGTGATTGGGGAAAGGAAAGTTCTAATTTAAATGACTCAAAGGAGAGAAACAATTCCCTATCAAAGAGATCTGCAATTGATTTAATTCCCCATTTTTCCCATAGAGCCCATCTGATCAGCTTTTGATCTAGAGTAATTCCCTCATTGTTCCAAAGTGGCGCATCCTTATGAATTGTGCTATCTACTCTCACAAGTTAGTGCAAATCTTTGCAAGTAGCCCACATATCCCGTATGGTCACAGGACAAGGCAGGGCTGCTAAGACATGAGTATTGTACAAGATACCTACACCCACAGGAGTCTTAGCAATAGTCTGCTCCATGCTACTCAACGTGGCTGATCAGCACTAACAGCCAACAGATAAGCCAGTTGTGAAAATGTTGAGGCAAGTAGTAAAGCCACGTCAGGAAGGTGAAGACCGCCTGATCTGGAGTCCACTTACAGCAAGGTTGATTTAAGTTTTGGTTTCCTGTATGTCCAGATGAACATCTTTATGCTCTGATATTGAGCGAGAAGGGTACTCATGGGAATAATCAAGGTAAGCATTCCAAAAACATAGTTAAATCTGGGTGTTGTCACCATCTTAATCATCTGAACCATTCCTCTAAAAGAGAACTGTAAGGTAGACCAACTCACAATGTCCTGTTCCATCGTATTCTTCAATGCCTGAATGTTATCAACCACTTCTATTTATGAGCAGATACTTCAAACCTGAGGCTTTCCACATGAGACCTAAATTGTCCTGTATGGTTCTCTGATTTCTAGATGAGAGTGACACCTCCTCACACTTAGACCAATTTATTTTATACCAAGAGAAGACAGAAAAAGCCCTGATTAGAGTCATGATTTGGGAAACAAAGGAGCCTGACTCAAAGGAGTCAATAAGGTATCAACTCATTATAATAAGATCTCTCAAGCACCAACAGGCATTTTCACACCCTGAACTGGGAAGACTGACAGATTGCTGCTGCCAATTGTTCAAGTGCTATAAAGAACAACAAAGACAGCAGCAGGCAGCACTGACATGTGCCCGTAAGCGGTGAAAGGCCTTCGATAATGATCCCCACCTTCAATCTATGCAGAGGGGGCTTTGTATAACCACTGAATTTCAGACAAAATACCTGGACCTATTCATGTCACTGTTTAAGGTGTGATAAAAATGCCCCTACATAACCCAGTAACCCACTAGCCTTTTCGGTATCCAAAGACAGCAGAACCTTATTATCGGATTACGTACAGGCCAAATTACAGTGGACAAGAGACGTTTGCGATTATGAAAACATCCTGGTGCAAAACCAGCTTGAGAGCTATGCATCAAGTTAAGCAGAACTTTCTTGAGGCTAACTGCAAGGACCTTTGTGAGAATTTTCATGTCTGCAATGATGAGCAAATAGGACGTTAAATTGCATAATTAGTTGGATCTTTATCGGGCATCAAGATTAGACTGATGATCGCTCTATTAAACTCTGGTCGATAAGCATCACTCTCTAGCTCCTGAAACAGCTTAAAAAGAAGTGGCACCATCAACTCTATGTTGATCTTATAAAAATCTATTGGAAAACCATCATCTTCCAAAGCTTTATTATTGGGCATACACCTGACATCGTACAAGATCTTCTACTTTGTGATCCCCCCCCCAAGAAGCTATCTACCCTTGCAGACAAGTAAAGCAGACAAAGATCTCTTAAAAATCTTTCTCCAAAGTGGTGCTTCTGAGCTATAAAGGACTGAGAAGTGTGCAGAAGTTTCTATGATCTCCACAGGATGTGTGAGTAAACCTTGAGTTTTGCTGCAAATTTTTGGAAAAGCAGAATTCATCTCTCACTGGAGCAAATTAGCTGCAAAAAGCATGACTGCTTTTTCGCCCATAATGACACCACTTCAAACGAAGGAGGGCATATTCTACTTCCGTAGTAAAATGTGTATTAAGAACATATTTTGCTTTCTCTAACTGATGCAGGGAAGCTGTTGTGGGATGTTGCACTTACCTTTTAGTAAGATCACATACCTCCCTCTAAAGTCAAGTTTGTGTATCACTAATTTCCCCCTTGCAGATTGTTGAATCAAGCATAAGCATACCTCTCAAAGTGGCTTTTTCCATGCTGCCCATAACATCTGCACTGATGTTAGGGAGAATTCATTTTCTGATATGCATTGACGTAAATGGCTAATATGTTTTTGATTACTCTCCAGAGGGACGATAATGTGAGTTATTCAGTGTCCAATGCTTTCATGCAGGGGACACATGTCCCAGATCCATTTCCAAAACTGTTAAGGCATAATCAGAGATTCCCCTTGGTACAATACAACAATCACTCAGGAAGGCTAACAAAGAATGAAACATTTTTAAAAAGTATATCCAGGAATTGGTACTATGGACACAGGGATAAATGCATACTCTCTGTCTCTGGGGTGTGCCAAAACCATGATCAGTCATTACATCATTCAAGATTGCTCTCTCTCTAGCATCAGCTCTATCCATTGGACCAGAAATATTGAAATAAGAATCAAACTCTATATTCTAGTCTCCCCCAATAATTGTCTTGGAGGAACCAAACTCAGTTAACAGTTGGAAAACGTTTCCAAAAAAGGTGCCTGATCTTGACTGGAAGTGTACAGCGATCCCAAAATCAAAATCTGACCCATAATTTTAAATTTTATTAAGATGTAATGGCTCAATGGATCTGACCATGTTTTCAGGTCAATAACTGGTACAGATTTATGGAACAGGATGGCAACTCCAAACCGTTTCAAAGAGGACCGAGAATCATGAAAGTCAGAGGGCAGTATATTGCTACCAATAACACAACTTTCTCAATCTCTCCTTAATTTATTAGATTCAAGTACTGAAAGATGTATGTCTTGCAACAAGGCTACGTCTGGGCATTTCAGAGCAATGTAAGACAAACCTTCTTTCTGATAATGTATGCGTTAGACCATTAACATTAAGGGATAGTATGCACAGTCTTTTGGGCTGTGGCATTTAAGATGAAAATCAAGGATAGAATTGAGCTATTCATAGTGTGAAGGTGATGGACTAATATCAAATTGAGATAATACAGTTATAACAAGTACAAACCTATTAAATTGTGTTAAATTGGGTCTTTACAGTGGATATGCAAAAAACTGTGGAGGCACAAAGCACCAGGTATATATTAACATTTTTTAGAAGGCAAGAATACAGCAGTTTAAAACAAAACGTTTGAAAAATGAGGCTCCAAATATGAGAAGAGCAAGCTACTTCAAACAGGTGGATAAACCTCCCAACCCACTGCTGCCCCAACACCACCCCCAGAAATGCATTACAATTACAATTACATTGCAGAACTATTTTAAACCCTGCTCCACTCAACATCACCAAATCTGCACCGTTCTGGGAAATATGTAACTGTCATCTTCAACTAGTGAGTAAACTGAACAAAATAAAAAGACACTATGGGGGTCATTCCAAGCTTGGCGGGCGGCGGGAGCCGCCCGCCAAGCGGGAACCGCCAGAAGACCGTACCGCGGTCAAAAGACCGTACCGCGGTCAAAAGACCGTTTCCCACTGGGCTGGCGGGCGACCGCCAAAAGGCCGCCCGCCAGCCCAGTGGGAAACACCCTTCTACGAGGAGCCGGCGGAGTGGAAGGTGTGCGACGGGTGCAGTAGCACCCGTCGCAAATTTCAGTGTCTGCTAAGCAGACACTGAAATTCAAAGTGGGGCCCTCTTACGGGGGCCCCTGCAGTGCCCATGCCATTGGGCACCAGGGGCCCCACGACACCCCTCACCGCCATCCTGTTCCTGGTGGTCGAAACCGCCAGGAACAGGATGGCGGTGAGGGGGTCGGAATCCCACATGGCGGCGCAGCAAGCTGCGCCGCCATGGGGGATTCCTCAGGGCAGCGGAAAACCGGCGGGACACCGCCGGTTTTCCGTTTCTGACCGCGGCCATACCGCCGTGGTCAGAATGCCCTTAGGAGCACCGCCAGCCTGTTGGACCGCCGGGGTCGGAATCACCCCCTATAGCTTGCTTCTTTGGGAATGTCAAACACATACACAAACAGGTCCCTCCACATACTGCAAATATTCAAAAACAGAAGGAAAGAGAAGGTGGTGCCCCCCTACTAAATCACAGAGTTTCATGATTAAACTTTAGAATCTCTATTACGGTAACTACAAGTTCAACAAAGTTAACATCCATTTTAAAATGCAGGGCACTCAAAGGTTAATGGGGGAACCTTGGTGGCAAAACTGCTAGGTTTTGGGCAGCAGCACCACCATGTTTGGAGTGACTAAGTCAGCCCCTCACTGGATGGCCACCTAACCAGTTTCGGCCAGTTTGCAGCACCTCACCAAAACCTGAAAAGTGAGGGTGATTTGTGGCAGCCTAAACACATGAGACATTGACTTGTTTGGGACGTCGTGGTCGATAGACCATACCCTTTTCTCTCAGTTACACAATGTTCTCACACATGCAAAGACAGGGAGAGAGAAGCAGGACATGCATTTATTTAAATGACTGACCCTTATGCTAAAATATATGATCTGCAATTATTAGGAGGATGAAACATGGCACAGTGATAATTGTGAACGTTAGGGGGAAACAGATAAACAGTCCCACCATCCTGGAATGTTCCTGTGTCTAAGGATTCCTACCTACACCCTATTCTTTACATGAGAGCATAGCTATATTAGCCTGGTCTATCGTACCAGTCCTAGGGAAAGAGCCTCCACCGCATACATGAAAGATAGACCAGGGTATCGCCTGTTGGTTTGCTTGGCAATCCTCCTGGTTGTCTGGGAAGATGAGACCAAGATCAACAAAAGCTGCTGCAAAGTTGCACACAGCATCAGATGCCTTCACTGACTGGGATGTCCTCTGTAATCTTCTTTAGTCTGTGTGGTGTTTTTATAACCAAACATGCTGTGTTCTGAGAACGTGCCTGACATGATTGTGTGTTCATGACTCCCTACTCTTGTAGCAGCAATCCTAAGTAAACTTGTGATAGATAAGTATTGATCACAGCACAGAACAAAATGCATACAAAGTGCAGATAAATGTGGAACATGAACAAAATACATTTTCTAAGAATGGCAGCTGGTAAAGCGTAAAGGCAACAAGCCGAAAAGCTAGTCATGGTAAAATATAATAACATGAATAAAAGCAAATAAAGTGTGTGCATGTGGACCTTAAATGCACAGGCTATGGCCTAAAGGCTAAAATATGGGTGCCTAAACTAGGGACTAAAAGGTGGAACCAAGACAAGCTGTTGCTGCATGTGTGCCTGTACTGCAGCCTTACTGTTCTCATGTAGCTGGAAACCTGTCTATGCTTTTTGTACAGAGTTTGTGATCTCTTCTTTTTCTGCATGGTGTTTGTTAGCCAAGGCTCTAACACAGCCCCATGTGGTGCAGGGAGGCCCAAACTCTTTAGGGGGCCCCCAGTCATTTGAGCGACCCTCATTGAGCCTCAGGCCAGCTATGCAGAATATGGGAGACTTGGGGGCCTCTTTTCATATCCTGCAAGGCCCCACGATTTGTGTTATGCCAACGTTTAGTGATGAGGGAAATGTGCATTGGCTGAAGCCTAATTTATGTGTATTTAACAGGTAGGATGTATACTGGTGTGGTTTACATGTCCTGATAGTGAAATACTACCAAATTTGGTTGTCACTATTGCACCGCCTATCTTTCCCATAGGTTAACATGGGGACTGCCTTTAAATATCTTGCAGTTTCCCACTGTGAGCAGATAGAGACATTAAATTTCGGGGTCTCTGAACTCACAATTTAAAATTGCATCTTTTGGTAAAGTTGGTCTTTAGATTGTCAGTTTGAAATTACCAGTTTTAGAAAATGGGCATTTTTTGCACAACCATTCTGTGCTTGTCCCTGCTTGTGGAATCCATGTCTGGGTCAGACTGACATTTGGGCTGTTTGTGAATTCCCTCTAGACAGTGACACCAAGGGAGCTGAGGTGTGTTCTGCATATCCAGAGGAGTCTTCCTGGGCGAGTGTGGGAGGGAGGAGCTGACACCTGCACCTAAAAGGTCTCGGCCAGTCCTCATATAATGAAGTCTCCAACCCCCTCAAGTGTGTCTGGGGCCAGACCTGTGCAAAGCAGGATCTTGTGAACAACAGAGACTTTCCTTTGAAATTTGCCTACTTCACAGGCAGAAATGAGTATAAGTGGTGGACTGAAAACACCTGATGTTTAGAACACTTCTGGCTCAAGAGGAACCTTTGCCAAGGAAATCAGCCAAAGAGCTGGAGGAGAGTACTGCCCCTTTGCTGTGTATGCTTTGCTGGGTTAGCCTGCAGTTGCTGCTTCTGCCGTACAGAGGGAAAAGACTGGGCTTTAATGTGTATCCTGCTTGTGGAGATTCTCCAAGGGCTTGGACTGAGCTTGCCTCCAGTTAAGAAGTCTCAGGGACATCAAAGACTTAATTTGCCAGCACGTGACATTTCTTGTTGGGACCCCCTGACTTGCCAAGTGGTACCACATCCAGTCCCTGGCCCCCTGGAGGGAGAAGCTGACAAAACTAGAGAGAAAATTGATGCACGAGAGCCAAGTGTCAGAAAAATCGATGCAGCATCTGCACAGTGGCTGAAAAGAATTGCTGCAGCGCAGGTGAAATCCTCGCATTGCCAGCTCAGCGTGGGGTCATCACTGCCATGCAGCCAGAATTTCCATGCATCATCCCTGGGCATCAAAATCTTCAACATCACCGGACGAACCAAAGGCTGCCGGTCCGGAAACCGATGCATTGCTCACCTGCCGAAGAAAGAATCGATGTACAGCATTGCTTGCTTTTCCGATGCATGCTCGCCTCTTCAGCTTTATTTTTCATGCATACCAGGTACTTTGTGCTAAGGCAACACATCCATTGGTTTTCATGGATTAAGACTCATTCTATTTTAAAAATTCATATCTCTGATTGTGTATGTTGGTTGTTTGTCGTTTTGATCTTGTTTGATTTAGATAAATATTGGCTATTTTTCTAAACTGGTGTGGAGTCCTTCTGTGGTGTCTTACTGTGTGTGTTGGTGCGAATACTTTACTAATTGCCTCTGAGATAAGCCAGACTGCTTCTGCCATGTGACCAAGGGGTTATCTGAGCTGTGTATCTCCCTTACCCTAACTAGCGAAAGGGTTCCTGCTTGGACACGGTATAAACTGACTGCCAAATAGAAACTCAATTTCTAACAGTCTCTGACCACAACCCACTACTGGTAGGATTTGACTGTGTCCTGTTGAACTCTCCTGTCCCAATTTAGCACAGACAGCCCTCCCCACTGGAGGACTCTTCTTTCAGGGCTACTTTCATGACAAAATAGCTGACTACTTTGATCGATCAAGTCTCTGCCTATTCTAATGCCACAGAATGGGAAGCCTTTAAAGCCATCATTCAGGAGCATTGCATCAATGTTGTAGTGGGCATGAGGAAGACACCACAAACATCTCCAAGCACTCAAAGACACTCTGCTTCACCTATAGCACGAGGCTGTGTTTCACAAGGGTAACTCCTATCTTCTCTCCATAGCCCATGTCAAATATGATAAATTACTTGAGTGCATTAACTATGATGCTCATTCAGCTAAAACTGACTCCCTCCAACATAGTAGGGATGATTATTGGCAAGGCCTATCAAGCAAGAGTGCTTACACACTCCCATCTCTTCCATCCATCTTCATCCCAATCACTGTGTTAATGCAGCAGGAAATACACAATACTTTCCTTCACCATTATCATGTACCTTACAAACCTTTTCAGGGTTACCCTCTGTAGAAAGCTGGAAAAGAGGTAAACTTTGTAAAGTTTCCAAGAAAACCCCAGATGAATTACAGAGGCACAAGTGACATCCCAAATGCTCTCTTTTGTGGTAGTGTGGGTGAGCAGTTAGACACATCAGAGATAAGTGGTAAGCATGTAGTGCACACACAAAGGCAATAAGCGAGACACGTATTCAACAAAAAAATCCAGAATCAGTTTATAAAAATAACGCATACTTTTATAAAAATGTTGATACCAAGATTATTGGAGTTGACGGAACAATTTTTAAGTTATGAATGTTTACAGTTTCAACGGTTGACTGCAATTTTTGGAGCAGTAATGTTATCCTATGGGAGAAAAACATATACTTCTTATGGGTACTTAGCAGCGACTTACAAGAACCATCTTCTGGACTTAAGGTAAGTATGGGGAATGGTCCAAGACATCCCCAGCTTCAGGTGCCCTAATGTTGTTCTATGGAAAAGGAACAGACACTTCATACGGGTACTTAGCAACAACTTAAAAGACTTTTCTTCTAGACTTGACGTGAGTATGGAGCAAGGTCCAACACCACACCAACTGTTCACCTCTGGGAGCTCTCGGGTGTCCGGGTGCAGAGGAGTGTTACAGCATTAGGTGTCTCATTTTCTTCAATGGAGATCTGTCTGGGTAGAAAGAGGCTGCAAGCAGGTACTAGGCTGCCCGTCAGAAGGAACCCACAGGGGACTCGACCCTTGAGATCCTCTTGCATGTAGGACACCATTGTCCCACTTCTCCTCAGGTTGTGGTGCTAAGGTGCGGAGGTGTATTTTGGCATTGAGTTCTGTTGCAAGGGATACTTGCGGTTGGAGGGAGCCTGCAGAATGAGGCTTCAAGCACCACTGGGAAGTTCACATGAGGCAAACTCAAGGTGAACTTTGTCTCCAGAGGGCCTAGGAACTATGTTGACACCCTTGACTTACTTCACCTCAGGCTAGGTAGCTCACGTGTAGTGGTGATGTCTGGCATCACGTTTTAGCAGTCCTATGTCCCCACAGTTCTTTTGTTGCCAGAAGATGCAGGGAAGAAGATACTCTGCTCTGAGGGAGTTCTTGGTGATTTGCAAAGCATTGGCAGCTCTCTCCATTTCTTGGAGACTACAGCGGCCGGCAGGTCAGTTGCTCCTCAAGTGTTGGGTGCAGCAAGCTGACTGGCAGGGTTGACACCAAATCAGTCGTGCTACTCAGGTCTCCATCAGCAGGCTTCTTTGTCCACTCCTTCTTTTGTGTTCAGTGTAGATCTAAAGTCCTGGTATCAGGGGTTCCCCTAAATACTCAATTTAGGAGGCATTAAGGGGAGTGAAGGATAGTGGCCAATGGGATACTTACCCTCTGTGTCACTACACCTTCTAGATGACCACTTCCTTTGGGGAGTAGGCATGACCTTATCCCAGCATTCCAAATTCACCATACACAAGATGGTGATATTCCTAAGGCTGTGTTTGTTTCAGGCTGGTCACCCTAGGGGTGTGTCCAGCCTGGAAATGCAACACACATCCTACATAAATAATGTTCCCACCTGTTGAGGTGCCAGATGGGCCCTGGTGCAGTGAGGTCAGCAACTTCCTCTAAAGAAGGCCAGAATTGTATACCAAAGTCTGAGGGCTTCTGTGAGGCCTCCATCCTTGGAATGCAGATTTGCAGGTATGTAACTCTGGGTTCATGAATTAATAAATCCAATACTGGAATTAGTGAGGGTTTATTAATATGAGATGTTTGATACCAAACATCCCTGATTTCAGTGAAGCCACCATGTAGCTGGGGAAGTTGTACTGACCAGTGTCCAGCACAAGTATTTAGGCCTTCCTTACAACCCTGGCGGTAAATCCCGCTTACCGCCGTGCTGAAGGCTGGCAACATAATGTGGCTACGGCAGAAATCCGCTACAGGTATTACGACCCACATCTCGTAATCCACCACAATACAGACACCTACACAAGTCCGCCACACCAAAGGACGGTGATAAACTGGCGATAGCAAAACCCACACCGTCACGCCACAAGAATACGACCACACTATCACAACCCACGAATCAATGCGGCAGTCTATAAACCATGGTAAACCATTGGCAGTACACAACGCCGCGCTCAAAATACACACACACTTACAATACACAACCACATTGGACAATTCGAAATACACACACTTGATACACATACAGACACCACACCCACACACCCACACCACTACAAAACACACACCCACATTGCCCACAACCCCTTACAACGACATTTTTGGGAAGAAGCACAGAGAGAGAATAGCCAACACTACACCAGAATCCACAAGCACACCACAACGTAACTCATACAACATCCACGCACCTCAAAGAACACACACCAACACAACATTTCACACAGCACAATAAACATCACCTCACACATCACCCGCACCACGTCATGGCATCTCAAAGACATCCCAGGTTTTCTGAGGAGGAGCTCAGGGTCATGGTGGAGGAAATCATCCGGGTAGAGCAACATCTTTTCGGATCACAGGTGCAGCACACCTCCATTGCTAGGAAGATGGAGCTATGGCGGAGAATCGTCGACAGGGTGAACGCAGTCGGACAGCATCCTAGAACACAGGATGACATCAGGAAGAGGTGGAACGGCCTACGGGGGAAGGTGCATTCCGTGGTATCCAGACACCAGATTGCTGTACAGAGGACTGGCGGTGGACCCCTACCTCCTTCCCCGCAACTAACAAGTTGGAGGAGCAAGTCTTGGCAATACTGCATCCTGACGGCCTCGCAGGAGTAGCAGGAGGACTGGACTCGGGTAAGTCAAATCTTAATTACCATGTCTCCCCACCCCACCTGCATGCCATCACATACCCCCACCCTCTCCCTCACCCCCATCACTCCAACACCTCACATATGCCCCACTATCACAACCCACCAATCCCAATACCAAGCCCTGCATGCAACACCAAAGCATGGACACCCATTGCCAAAGCATGTCCAGTACAGACACCCACACAGACCCCAAAACACCAATCACACAATGGCAAACACAACAAGGCAAGCACAGGAGTAGAGGGTAACTCACCCAATGCACAAGATGGCACACACAGATACTGAAACTATGCATTTACACCCCAATAGGACCCATACCCAACGTCACCGGACAGGAGGTGCCAGACATATCCAGTCCCCCCACAGAAGAGGCCCACAGTGATGACAGCAGCTCGGCACGCCTGGATCAAGATGACCAGCCCAGCCCATCAGGGACCTCTGGACAGTCGGTTCCCCTGCCACTGTCACAAGCCACCACAGACTCTCCCCCTCAGGAAACACCACCACAGCAGCCACCCAGCGGGCCCATGCCACTGTCCCCAGGAGACGTCAGTCAGCAGTGTGTCCACCTGTACAGGGAACCCAGCCACACCTCATACCCAAGACAATCAGGGACCTATGGGCAGTGGCAGTGGGCAAATGGTTCAGGGGAAAGAGGCACAGAATAACAGGGAAGCTGCAAGGACTGCTGTGCGACATGTGGGGGACAGGCCCAGTGAACCCACTCTCCACGAGGCACTCTCCAACATCATGGGAGCATACCATAATTCCCAGGAGACCATAGCCATGGTACTGGCCAAGTTTCAGGAGACTCAGCGGCTGCAGGAGGAACACTACCTGGGTATCAGGGAGGACTTGAAGTCCATCAACACCACCCTGGTCACCTTTGCAGGGGTGCTGGCAGACCTGACCAACACCATGAGGGACACAGTGGCACACAAACGGGCCCCTGACACTAGCCTGGACAATGAACAGCCCTCCACCTCTGCCAGCGCTAGTGGACAGGAGGCCCCACCCCAGGAACTACAGGCTACCAGCACCCCAACCCCTGCAGAAGGAGAACCACCCCGAAAACAGTCCCTGAGATCCCGGAACAAGACAGAAAACATTGCCAAGACCCCCGCCCGGAAAAAGACCCTCCTGATTGTCACCCTTCTGTCCCACTTTGTCACCCTGTCCACCTTAAACTTCTGTTGCTCCACTTCCTACGCCCCCTTGGACAATGCACCTGTGAGACCAAGAAACTGAACTCTACCATGGACATTCATCTGCCATCACCCCAGCCCTTTGCACACCCTCTCCACTTATTGGCACAGAAATAAACACCCTTGAATCACAAATCAATCTGAAGTCAGTCTGTACTTTTTACAAAAGTGTAATTGCAACCTTTTGGAAATCTAGCAATGTCAATGTTCATGTTCACATACCATGGTTACACAGTTGTTGGGCAGCAGTAAACACAGCAGAGTACTGAAAGTGGGACCCAGATCTGTGAAATGGAAAGCCAAAGTGACATGTAGATGTCCATAAACAGAGATAAAAAGGCAGATTTATGCTATGTCCTACAGTAGCATGAGATGTGAGAAGCAGTGCCATCCTCTTACCTGTGTAACACTGGAAGTATTGCACAATGGTGTTGTTTTGGTTGTCTACATCTTCTTCTTCTGCCTCCTCTACTTCGCTGTCCACAGGCTCCACAGCTTCCACAAGACCAGCATCAGGCCCATCCTCCTGCAGAAAAGGCACCTGGCGTCGCAAAGCCAGGTTGTGCAACATACAACATGCCACGATTATCTAGCACACCTTCTTCGGTGAGTAAAATAGGGATCTACCTGTCATATGGAGGCACCGGAATCTGGCCTTCACGAGACCAAAGATGCGCTCTATTATCCTCCTAGTTCTCCCATGTGCCTCATTGTAGCGTTCCTCTGCCCTTGTCCTGGGATTCCGCACTGGGGTCAGTAGCCATGACAAGTTGGGGTAACCAGAGTCACCTGCAAATATCGAGGGACAACTGTTAGACATCCTCCAACCATTAGGGACTCTCCCATACCCAGACACCTATTTAAAGTGTGTGGGGACCTTGGGCTCACCTATTAGCCACAAACGGTGCCTCTGGAGTTGCCCCATCACATAAGGGATGCTGCTATTCCTCAAAATGTAAGCGTTATGCACTGAGCCAGGATACTTGGCATTCACATGGGAGATGTACTGGTCTGCCAAACACACTATCTGCACATTCATTGAATGGTAGTTTTTCCGCTTTCTGTACACCTGTTCATTCCTACGGGGGGACAAATGCCACATGTGTACCATCAGTTGCACCAATGATGTTGGGGATATGTCCCAGGGCATAGGAGTCACCTTTCATTTTGGGCAAATCCTCCACCTGAGGGAAAACCATGTAGCTGCACATGTGTTTCAGCAGGGCAGATAACACTCTGGACAACACGTTAGAGAACATTGGCTGTGACAGCACTGATGCCATGGCCACTGTTGTTTGAAAGGAGCCACTTGCCAGGAAATGGAGCACTGGCAGGACCTGCACTTGAGGGGGGATACCTGTGGGATGGCAGATAGCTGACATCACGTCTGGCTCAAATTGGGCACACAATTCCTGGATTGTGGCACAATCAAGTCTGTAAGTGATAAAGATGTGTCTGTCTTCCATTGTCGACAGGTCCACCAGGGGTCTGTACACCGGAGGATGACGCCATCTCCTCACCTACTCCAGCGGATGTGCCCTATGGAGGAGAAGGGTGAGCAGAGGGTCTTACACCACATAGGTTTCACTAGGCTGTTTAGCACAATCGTGAAATAATCTCTGTGTGCCTTGGTCTGTCCTTATTTCCGGCCAAAAGTGCTGAGACGCAGTTAGATGGCCTGCATATGGCCCCCTGAAATGGAGGATGCCTGACCTGTAAGGAGGGACAAGGGGAAATGAGGTAACTGCGCTGGCATTGTACAGCGTCGCCATAGGCGGTCAAAGCCCGTGCACAATTCAGCACTGGTTATCAGTGGGCCCTATGGGTTCCAGGAGCCAATGACGATGTACGCCGGCAGTGACGGTGCGCACCGCCGCAGACGTGACCGCCATTTTCTATCTGTTCCCTCACTTGATACCTGCCCTTCAACATCAGAGGACCTACACTGCAAGTGCTGCTGTGACCTGCGCCTGGAAGCGACAATGGCTACAGTGTCTGGAGAAAGGGCCCCTGCCTTCACTGCAGAGGAGTTGGTGAAACTGGTGGATGGAGTCCTCTTCCAGTACACGCAACTCTACGGTCCTCCAGACAAACAGGTGAGTAAACTGTCGCATGGTGGATGGCACATGATTGTATGGAGTGTCGTGGATGGAAGAGACAAGGGGGGACAGGCCAGCATGTGAGGATGGTGTGTGTCTATTTTCCTGGACCAGGGTGGGAGGTTTGTGGCCAATGTGTGAGCAGAACTGTACGGGGGAGTAACATCCATTTTTACTTCACTATTCCTCTAGGTCAGCGCCCACCAGAAGAAGAGTATTTGGCGTGCCATCGCCAAGGAACTGCGGACCCTGGGGGTCTACCATAGACAGAGCACCCACTGCCATAAAAGATGGGAGGACCTGCGCCGCTGGAGCAAGAAGATGGCGGAGGCCCAGCTGGGGATGTCCTCACAACGTGGAAGGGGTGCCCGTCGCACCATGACCCCCCTGATGTACCGGATCCTGGCGGTGGCATATCCTGAGTTGGATGGGCGCTTGAGGGCATCACAGCACCCACAATGAGGTGAGTACAGTCTCATTCAGCTGACTCTGTGCGCTTGACGATGTGTCTGGGTGGGGGAGGTGGGCTGTGGGTTCCACTAGGCCAGGGCAGAAGCACTAAGGTAGATCCATTGTTTTGCAGGCTTAGTGCCACTCCAATCCCAAAGGTGGTAGTTGCCCTCTACACCTAGTCAGGCTCCTATGGGTTCCAGCTGTGCATGAAATCGGTTTAGACAGAGTCCCCCATGGGCATGTGCTTTCCCCCTGCACTGTTAGTGCATGCGCTAGTGCATACGGCTGCTCCCTTTGTGTTGTGTCTGCCAACGTTAGTGGTGTTGCAGGCATTGACCATGTGTCTCATGTGTCTTCCCCCCCTTTTTGTTTTGTCACCCTGTCCTTGTGTGCATTAGCATCATCTGGCGGAGGAGCATTGGCACTTTAGCAGGAGGGAGCTGCAACCCACATGACCCAGGAGGGAGAATTTACGAAGTCTGAAGGCACCAGTGGGACGGAGGGCAAGGGGAGCTCCACGACGGGGACAGGAGCAGACACCAGCGACAGAGACTCCTCCTCTGAAGGGAGCTCCCTTGCGATGGCGGGCACCTCTATGCCCACCGCAACAACAGGTACACCCGCCACCCCCCCTACCAGCACCGCCCTCCCAGCAGCCACTCATCGCGTTTCCCGTGCCTGCTCACCCAGGAGGGTGGGCATCTCCTTTGCCCCAGGCACCTAAGGCCCTGCTCCAGTCAGCTCTGCTGCCCTCAGTAAGAAGGCTATTGAGACCCTGAGATCCCTCACTGTTTGGCAATCAACCATTTTGGATGCCATCCAGGGTGTTGAGAGGCATTTGCAGCAAACAAATGGATACCTAGAGGGCATTCATTCTGGTGTGGCGGCCCAACAGAGAGTATTTCAGGCTCTGGCCTCAGCACTGATGGCAGCCATTGTCCCTGTGTCCAGCCTCACCCCACCAACTTCCTCTACCCAGACCCAATCACCTCTACCTCAGCCTATCCCAAGCACACCACCGGACCAGCATGCACACTCACAACACACAAGAGTGGGCATGGCAAACATAAGCACCACACATCCCACAGGCACTCACACAAGCACCACACCCATGCAGACACACCAACATCCACTGCCTCCACTGTGTCCCCCTCCTCCACGTCCTCCTCCTCCCTCCTTGTCTTGTCTCCACTCACACCTGTATGCAATACATCCTCAGCCATTACCTCCATCTCCAGCACGCCCATCACCACACACCACTCACGTGCAATCACCACCCCCACTACCATGCTCACGTCCCCTGTGTCCTCTCCCAGTATGTCTGTGAGCCCTCCTCCCCAACTACACAAATGCTGGCACACACCCACCCAACAGACATCCATCTCACAACAGCCTCCGGCCCATGCACCTTCACCCAAATTCAGCAGACGTACACCTCCTACAACCACTACCTCTTCCTCCACTCCCAAACCCCCTCCATCTTCCCATCCCAGTGTGCCTAAGAAACTCTTTCTGGTTAACACTGACCTCTTCCCTACACCTCCCCCTCCGGTCCTTCCCCTAGGGCCAGGCTGTCCAGATCCCAGCCCAGCACCCCAGCCACCAAATCCTCCAGCACTGTGGTCTCAGCAAGTCCGGTCACATCATGGGCGGCACCCATCAGGGCTGCCAGTGTGCTACCTAGCAAGGCCAAGGATCAGCCCATTCCGCCTCCTGCCAAGGTGAGGAAGGTGCCCACAAGCCATAGGGAAAAGCCGCACCAACCACCCAGCAAGGGCTCCTCCAAGCCAAAAGGGGACAGTGCCATGGGACCAGCAACGACATTCACGGTAGGGAAGGGACACATGGCGAAGGGGAAGTCAGGACAGGGCACAGACCCTCCGGCTGAGGGACCAGAGTCACCCCTTCTGGCAACCAGAACAGCAACCTGTACGGCGGTGGACACCGCCACCTGCACGTTTGCTGCCTCTGCAACAGTCGCCAGCATCAACCCCAGTGGGCAGCCGTCAGAGGTTGCAGGATACGTCCTTCTGTCTCCCTCCACAGATGCTGACACATTCACCACCGGCAGTATCTCCGCCACAGACACCGCAGCAACCACCGCCACCAGCCCAGCGGCGTGTTCAGATAGTGCCACCACACCTGGCATGGCTAACATCCCCAGTGGGCGGCCGTCCAAGGCTGCAGGAGACATCCTGGACCCTGCACAGTGTACATGAGGCACGACACCCAGCACTGTTTATACCAGCAGGTGGCAGGCAAAGTCACAGCAGGGTGGAGTGTGTCTCTGCCTCCATGTTCCCAGGCAATCTCATGTCACACACACCCAGGTGAGGGAATGGGACCTGCCACACTGCATGTGAAGCACTCTGGGCAAAATGCCCCCTCCAGAACCAGTGGAGAAAAGCATCCACTCACACAGTCCTTGGCAGGATGAGGCACTCTGGGCACAATGCCCCCTCCAGAACCAGTGGAGAAAAGCATCCACTCACACAGTCCTTGGCAGGATGAGGCACTCTGGGCACAATGCCCCCTTCAGAACCAGTGGAGAAAAGCACCCACTCACACAGTTCTTGGCAGCATGAAGCACTCTGGGCACAATGCCCCCTCCAGAACCAGTGGAGAAAAGCATCCACTCACACAGTCCTTGACAGGATGAAGCACTCTGGGCACAATGCTCCCTCCAGAACCAGTGGAGAAAAACATCCACTTGAGAGACTGTGGCTTTAAACTCCCCAGGATAGAGCAGTGGGCAAACCACCCGCTTGAGAGACTTGAAGGACTGTGGCTTTGCACTCCCCAGGATAAAGCAGTGGGCAAACCACCCACTTGAGAGAGTTGAGAGACTGTGGCTTTGCTCTCCCCAGGATAAAGCAGTGGGCAAACCACACACTTGAGAGACTTGAGAGACTGTGGCTTTGCACTCCCCAGGATAAAGCAGTGGGAAAACCACCCACTTGTGAGACTTGAGATACTGTGGCTTTGCACTCACCAGGACCAAACTGTGGGCATGGAGCCCCCTTGTTGAGCAGTGGCGTCATCCATTCATCCTTCTGAGGTACCGTCCCTTCCCCTGCCCTTGAGGTGCCTGTTTATTTTCGATCTGATGCACCAGCAGTGTTCTCTCTGTTTTAGAGTCAGGTATCATGTGTGGGCTTCACCCATGCATTTTGGGACCACTGGTCCACGGACAATGATTGAAATTCTATCCAGACTTGTGTAGTTGCTGTACATATTTGTATATACTGATGATTTACATTTATCTTGGCCTATCTGATTTTTCAATGATTTACACTTGTTACAATCATTTTATTTTGTCCTTGCGTTCTTCCAGGGGGTAACGGGGTGTATATGTAATGCTGCTGCATGTGTTTGTGTGTATGTTGTTGTGGGTGAGGGTGGGGGTTGGGGTGTTGCGTGTGTGTGTGTTACTTTCTCTTTCCTCCCCCCCTCCCCTGTGTGCTAGGTGCAGTACTCACTGGGGTTGTCGCCTGCATCTTTGCTGCTCCTGGTAGAAGAGGAGGTAAACCAACATGGGTAGGACCTGTAACTCTGGCTCCATTGCGTCCTGGTTCCTCGTTGGGTGTCGAGAGGTGAGTGGTTTCCATTCCAAGTCCTGTTTCCGCTGTGCTTTTGATGGCGTTGGTACCACCCTGGAAAAGGTGGCGGATTGTTGCCTTGTAATACAGTGGGCGGTACATTGTGTTCCGCCTGTCTGTTGGCAGTTACCGCCGCAGTGTTTGTTTCTACCACCGTGGTGGTCGTAGTGTTAAAGTGGCTGTCTATATTGGCGGTTTCCGCCATGGTTGTGATTCCATTTTTTTTACCGCCGGTCTATTGGCTGTATTACCGCCGCTTTAAAACTGACTGTCAGGGTTGTAATGAGGGCCTTAATATGGCTTCCCTGCACACTTACTACGTCTGTGAATCGACAAAGACATAGCAGAGGAATATCTGCTCTTGCAGAAATTCCCACACCTATAATATAATGCACCCTGCCCTAGGGCTGTGAATCCTGCTGAAGGAGTGACTTATAAATATTCCATGCAGTGTTTTAGGGGAGATGGCACACAGGCTGCCTGCTGTGTTGTGATTTTAATTTTTGGAGAAACTTGTCACATAGCCTGGGATGGCAGGCTGCATTTGGTTTATGCAAGGTTCCTTAGAGTGGCACAAATTATGTTGCAGCTCTTATGGATCTTGTTTAGTAACTAGGCCTTAGATACCAGAGGTACCATTTATGGCACCATTTACTAGGGACTTAGAGAGGTGCTAAAGGGCCTGCCACTTGGAGATCAAGTGTTTAGGTGCCTTGTTTTGGGGAAGAAACATTGGCACTGGGGACCTGCATAGCAGTAACCCATTACAATTTCAGTCAAAGTTGCATCAAAAACTGGGCAGAAAGTGGGGTGGCACTACAACTTGAACTCAGCTTCCTATACCCTCTTGGTGAAAAAAATGGGCTGATTGCAGAGACCCACTAACATTTTGCACCAGTTTTCCACTTTTTGCAGGTGTTTTCCTGACTCTGATTGTGCCCTGGGTATTTCTATCCAGTCCCAGGGCCTGTGCTCTGTGTAAAATGAGTATGCAAATTAGACTAATTATAATTGGTTATGTCAACCTACCTATAAGTCCCTAGTATATGGTATGGCATGTAGGTTTAGGGACCCCAACATTGGTGGTGCACTCATAGGTGCACTGTTGAGGTGCCCAGTGTCGTTTTAAAGGCAGGCCTGCCTTGCTGGCTGTTTTAAACTATAGTTATATGCATATTTGGCTTTGGAATTAAAAGTACTTCCAAAACCTTAAACTACCTTATTTTTACATATGTCACCCCTAAGGTTTACCCTGGGTGCCCCCATGATTGGGTGCAGTGCAACTATAAGCAGGGACCTTATAACAATTGTTTTACAAGGCCTGGTGAGGTAAAATAGCCACATTTGTGTTTCCCTCACTGTAGCAAATGGGCTCCATAGGCGAAAATATAGAGACTTTATTTTAATTAATAAAATCCTCATAGGAGCCACATATTTTTAATTTGGTATCAAAATAATTGTTACAACTTGCCATTGTTGGATTTAATATAACTAGTTCAGGTAAAGAGTTTTAAAACTCTACCTGAAAGTTGCCAACTTCAGCTCTGTAGTGCCCTACTCTGATTGGTCAGCCTCTGGTAGCCTGGCCAGGCTACCTTGATGAGGTGTGAAGTCGCTGGGCTGAACACAAAAAACATTCCTGGGGGAAGAGATCTGCCTCAGCAGATGGTGAAACAGGATGGGTGGAGAGCCGCCAAACTGGTATCCAAAAGAGGGAAAAACATTTGGAAGAGCTCAGGACCTCCCCAATTTCCTTCACCCCCAGACTTTTAGGTGCTCTCTTGATTAGATTAGGAGAGGGATGGAGAGAAGTGTGTTAATAATGTTTAGCAACACCTGTGGGTGGAATCAGCTGGACCCTCCCCTTCAAAATTCAGTTTCTGCCATTTTGGATTTTTAAGGAATGTTGCTCCCTGGGATTGAATTTTGCCACACTTCCCAGGAAGTTGTCATCCAAGGGGTTAGTACCCTGCCTGTGAATGGACAGTTGCCCCCCTTGCTTTTCACCCCATGAGCAAGGATCCACTTGGCAGAGTGCATCCACACCTCAGATCCCTATAAGGAACATCATAAGAAGAAGGACTGCCCAGCTGGACCCCTGAACTGCACCTGGACACCGGACTGTGAAGGACTGCACTGGCTACACATTTGGGTTTTACCACTAGAAGGAGTTTGCCTGTCTTCAGATGGTTCAAGAAGGGACTCTCTGCTGGATACAGGTGAAAAATAGCTAACCAGAGTCCCCTGCATTAAAACCTGAAGAACTGACCAGCTGACTAGTGGCCATTTATGGATTTGAATGAGGTGCATTCTTGGAGTTGGAGTCCTAACCTTCAAGGAGCAACTCAGAGTTTATGGAACCTCGGGTTGAGCTGTGGACTCCTAAAGGACCTTCAAAGACCTTCTGGGAGAAGATCCTGAAGTTTGGAGAACTTTTGGAAAAAAGCCCAATAAAGGGACAGACTAGCTGCCGAGAGTCAAGCCGGCTTACGTCGACCACAACCCAGCCTGATTTGCAGGTTTGTCCTGCTGAAAAGCCCCAGACTTCCAGGATTCACTAGTGGCTCCTGGAAAGGCAATCTGACGACGTCGACTCGAAATTGGTTTGTCGTGGAGGGAGCCGCATCTCCAAGGAGGGCTTCTAGGATGTCAGATCAAGATTGAGCTTTTGGCCGGACAAAGATTTTCATCCTGAAAAAATATCAAAGTCCGAACATAGAATTCTTCACCAACGACTCCTGTGACGCGTATCCAGAGAGTGCTCCACAGAGGTCAGATAGGATTGGTGACTTTGTCCCGCTGAAGAAAATCTTCAAGAAACAGACAAAACCCGAAGGTAAACATTTGACCATGGCCTCCCGCTTGTTGTAGCCGAGCAGGACTCCATCGCAGTTGGCCTCGAACTTTGACTTTGCCTCGGTCCAGTGCGATCTGATGACCATATTGGCTCTTTAGTTTCTATTCACTAGAAATATTAATACTTTAAAAAATTATATCTCTGGTTCCCCTTATCTGATTTTAATTGTTCTGGTGTTCTGGTATTTTATAAATTGATGTTGGATTTTTGTTGTGTTATGTCTTTTACTTATTTACTGTTTTGTGATTTTTAAATGCTTTATACACTAGTCTCCTAAATTGCCAAGCTATCAAGGGTTGAGCTAGGTTTAATTTATTGAGACCTAACTGAAACTAGTGGGGGTTAATGGCCTATTGCTAAGTGTACATACTTACCGACCTTGTCAATAATCCCATTGTTTGTTTACTAATAGCAAAATACAACCAAAAATACATTATTATATTTCGGGTATTGATTCTCTTCTATCAAGGTATCAGGTGGGCATTTTGTTGTTTGCAAATTTGTTAAAAGTAGGAGCGCTGTTTTGTCCAAAAAACTCTGCTAGCCCGGCCTAACTCTGTTTAGTGCTTCCAAGATGGGCGCATTTAGGGGTACTCCGTGGGGCATGGAACTCGGATATCGCGGAATCACACAGAGTTTTTTTTTCAATTCCACCAAATTCCACTAAGCCATTCACTCTGCCAAGGCCTACTGTTCTCACAAAACACGTGTAGAATACCTTACATGGGCATGCGATCTTCAGGACATGTGTTCTCTGAGCCTTACCAGTCACCACCACTACATAAGATAAGATACATAAGTGTAGGAAGGTAGCCTCATTCTAGCCTTGTTATCCCCACTTATGGCCTGTTTGTGAGTATATGTCAGGGTGTTTTTACTGTCTCACTGGGATCCTGCTAGCCAGGACCACAGTGCTCATAGTGGAAACCCTATTTGTCAGTGTGTTGTATATGTCTCACTGGGACCCTGCTAGCCAGGACCCCAGTGCTCATAGTTTGTGGCCTAAATGTGTTCCCTGTGTGGTGCCTAACTGTGTCACTGAGGCTCTGCTAACCAGAACCTCAGTGCTTATACTCTCTCTGTCTTTTAAATTGTCACTGCAGACTAGTTACCATTTTTACAAATTCTGATTGGCACACTGGAACACCCTTATAATTCCCTAGTATATGGTACCTAGGTACCCAGGGTATTGGGGTTCCAGGAGATCGCTATGGGCTGCAGCATTTCTTTTGCCACCTATAGGGAGCTCAGACAATTCTTACACAACGTCCACGTTATTTCACAGCCATTTTACACTGCACTTAAGTAACTTATAAGTCACCTATATGACTAACCCTCACTTGGTGAAGGTTAGGTGCAAAGTTACTAAGTGTGAGGGCACCCTGGCACTAGCCAAGGTGCCCCCATATTGTTCAGGGCAATTTCCCCAGACTTTGTGAGTGCAGTGACACCATTACATGCGTGCACTACATATAGGTCAACACCTATATGTAGCTTCACAACGGTAACTCCGAACATGGCCATGTAACATGTCTAAGATCATGGAATTGTCCCCCCATGCCAAATCTGGTATTGGGGTGCCAATCCCATGCATCCCCGGGGCTCCAGCATCTACCTTGGCTACTGCCAAACTAGCTCTCTGGGGTTTTCACCGCAGCTACCTCAGCTGCCAACCCGCAGACAGGCTTCTGCCATCCTGGGGTCTGGGCAGCCCAGTCCCAGGAAGGCAGAAGAAAGGATTTCCTCTGAGAGAGGGTGTTACACCCTCTCCCTTTGGAAATAGGTGTTAAGGGCCTGAGTGGAGTAGCCTCTCCTGGCCTCTGGGAATGCTTTGAAGGGCACAGATGGTGCCCTCCTTGCATAAACCAGTTTACACCGGTTCAGGGATCCCCCAGCCCCAGCTCTGGTACAAAACGGGACAAAGGAAAGGGGAGTGACCACTCCCCTGTCCATCACCACCCCAGGGGTGGTGCCCAGAGCTCCTCCAGCCATCTTTAATGCAGAGGTGTGAGGGCACAATGGAGGCCTCTGAGTGGCCAGTGCCAGCAGGTGACCCCAGAGACCCCTCCTGATAGGTGTTTGCCTTGTTAGGTGGCCAATCCTCCTCTGAGGGCTGTTTAGGGTCTCTCCTGTGGGTTTCTCTTCAGATAACGCATGCAAGAGCTCACCAGAGTTACTCTGCTTCTCTCTCTTTGACCTCTGTCAAGGACCGACCGCTGACTGCTCCAGGACACCTGTAAGACTGCAACAAAGTAGCAAGGCGACTACCAGCAACATTGTAGCACCTAATCCTGCCGGCTTTCTCGACTGTTTCCTGGTGGTGCATGCTCTGAGGGCTGTCTGCCTTCACCCTGCACTGGAAGCCAAGAAGAAATCTCCCGCGGGTCGACGGAATCTTCCCCCTGCTAACGCAAGCACCAAACTTCTGCATCACCGGCCATCTGGGTCCCCTTTCATCTTGTCGAGCGTGGTCCCTGAAACACAGGAGCTGGATCCAAGTGACCCCGACATTCCAGAGGTCCTTCTGTCCAAATTTGGTGGAGGTAAGTCCTTCCCTTCCCATGCCAGATCCTGTGTACTGTGTGAACTGCAGCTGCTAGGTCTTCTGTGCACTTTTGCAAGGAATCCTTTGTGCACGTCATAGCCCAGGTCCTCAGCACTCTGTCCTGCATTGCTCAACTCGCTGAGTTGACCACCAACTTCATGGGACCCTCTTTTGTAGTGTTGAGACGACTGCCATGCTCAGATTTCTTCAATGCCTCTTCAAGTGCTTCTGCAGGAGCTGTCTGCTTCTGCATGGGCTCTCTGTGCTGCTGAGCACCCCCTCTGTCTCCTCCTCCAAGGAGCGACCTCCTGGTCTCTCCTGGGCCCGGGCAGCACCCATTTTCTTCAACCGTGACTCTTGCATCTAGCAAGGCTTGTTTGTGGTCTTTCTGTATGTAAACAACTCTACATCCGCCAGCACGCCGTGGGACATCTTCTGTGCAAAGGAGAAGTTCCTGGCATCTTCTGTTGTTGCAGAATCTTCAGCTTCTTCCACCCAGAGGTAGCCCTTTTTCACCTTCATACAGGGTTTAATGGGCTCCTGCCACCCGGACACTTGCATGACTCTTGGACTTGGTCCCCTTTCTTTACAGGTAATCAGGTCCAGGAATCCATCTTCAGTGCTTTGCAGTCAGTTGTTGCCTTTGCAGAATCCCCTATCACAACTTTACTGTGTCTCTGAGGTAGTAAGGTAACTTTACTTCTACTTTTCAGGGTCTGGTCTTGGGGTGGGATATCTTGGATACCCTTAGTGTTTTCTTACAGTCCCAGCGACCCTCTAGACACTACACTACGCCTGGGGTCCATTTGTGGTTTGTATTCCACTTTTGGAGTATATGGTTTGTGTTGCCTCTAGGCCTATTGCATCCCATTGTATTTTACAGTGTTTGCACTACTTTTCTAACTGTTTACTTACCTGATTTTGGTTTGTGTGTACATTTTGTGTATTTTACTTACCTCCTAAGGGTGTATATCCTCTGAGATATTTTTGGCACATTGTCACTAAAATAAAGTACCTTTATTTTTAATAACTCTGAGTATTGTGTTTCGTATGACACATTGCTATATGATATAAGTGGTATAGTAGGAGCTTTGCATGTCTCCTAGTCAGCCTAAGCTACTAGAACACTACTAATCTACTAATAAGGGATAACTGGACCTGGCACAAGGTATTAGTACCATCAGGTACCCACTATAAGCCAAACCAGCTTCCTACAATAAGGGAGAGGGAAGCAGAAGAAGGAAGCTACAGACAGTCTATCCTATCCAGACAGTTCGAAGTAAAGAAACTCAAAGTATATAAAATAAGTAAATAGGATAATGCAGGGATAAAAAGATTTTACAAAACAGATAAATCGAAGAGGAGTTGGAAAACAAATAGGAGACAGGCACAGTTAAATGGTAGAAAATAATTCTACGTGTGGAGCGGAAAAAGTTAGGGAAATAAATATTACTATTCACAACAACAGGATAATTTACTGGGGCCAGCAGACCCATCTGCACCGGCACTTGTGGATGGGCCACCTTCAACTGCCTTGCCCACCCAAACAGCCGTCCTCCAGCACATGGATAAAGGAAGATGTGAGATAAAAAAATAGAAAATGTTAGTGGCACTGTTAATAAATAATCTCGCCAAGAATATTACTTTTTCTAAAGGAAAAGGCAAACACAGTAATGTTTCTACATCACTGGTTCAGGGGGCATGGATAATATGATAATATTAGTATCAAGGACCATCCTTCCATTTCAAATTTCCTAACCCTATTCCTAATTTCCTCAACCACATTTTGGAATTACTTATAACTTGTAATGAAATATTTCTACAGTTCTTATCTCATTATCAATCTCTAAATCAGCCCAAGCAAGAGCCAAAAAGAAGTACAATTCCAAAGTGCTGAGCATCTGTCTAGATGACGATCACACAATATTATATTTGTAACATAATGTTAACTTACCTGCATGTTACTGAGCAGCATGCTTTCTATTTAGGAAGAAAAACTGTTAGCATAGAGCCCAACTAATAATAATTAATTCTTTACTCACCAAGCCCCGTAACCTTGACGCCTAGCAGGTCGAGCAGGTCACCAGAGCTGCCGTGCAAAGCCCAGTGCTGCTGCTGCTCCCAGAGGCCATACCCAGAACAGGGCTTGCCACCTGCTGCCAAGTTGGAAGGAAGGTGGTGCTGCACATAAAAGACCAAGAAACCACCTCCAGCTCTCAAAATATAATGCAGGGCTGCACTCATTGCCGTTGTTGCCTAGACTGGATAAAAGTAGGCCCAGCACCATAACAAGCAAAAAAACAAGATGGCCTTGCCCATGCGGACCGCGTGGTGCAGTTCCCGTGAGAATTCCAATGCTAGATGCAACTTCATGTTGCCAGTGACATTCAACATGACGCGAAGGGTGCGGCAAGTAACTCCACCTGATAGCAGAACTCTGCATGGCATAGTACGACAGAGTTGTTTTTTAACTCCGCATAGCTCTATGTAATGCTGGTACGTCAACTCCTCCCAGGCCTAGAAACTATCTCATTCACTCCAGCCATTTCCTGCCTGCAACTGCTGTTCCACTTCTAAATGGTTAGAGTGTGGGTTGTGGGCCACAGTTATGTCTTTTGGGATAGGGAGGCTGCTAGAAAGAGTGTTTTTGACAGAGACTTGGGCTTGGCTAATATGGACATTAATTGGATTTTCCAGAGAGGGTTAAAGTAACATTAATGGTCACCTTTGCTTCAAAGCATTAGGGATTGCCAACCCCTTGCCTTCATGACTGTGAAATGTGGTGGAAATAACATAGACAGCTTAATGGGGCATGACTAGAACTCATAATGAAGGATACCTTTGCATAACAGATGTCACTTTTCCCTCACACTGTCTTGCTGTACTCCAGCATATGCCAACAACAGAAGTGGAAGTGGTCAAATCAGTTCTGTCTGCAGATTGACAAAGCCAGAAAACATGTCAATAAAACTGTTTCTGCATTTGTCAGTGGCCATTACGAGGGATATATCCACGTCAATGCCAAGAGCTTTGACATGGATGGTATATATAGAAGTGACGGTGTGCACTTCATAGACGAAGGCAACACAGTGTTTTTTTTTCCCCAACTGAAACCATGCATCCGGTCTTACATGTAGTTGTCACATACTCACAATCAACACAAACGCTCTTCTCAGGACCACCCTGTTGTCTAAAATCTTTTGCAAATTATCTTCATTAAAATATTTTCCATGTTTTAAAATATTCACAATGACATTGCGATCTTTGAGGCATACTTGTGACTATGCAAAACAAAAGCAGGCATTCAATAGACACCAGCCCATTCTAAATTTATAACTATATATATACAGATAATTTTTCAGATCACACTATGGACAACACTTTTTAAATAACTCTAAAACACATCTATGACTCTATGAGTATGTGTCTGTGAGTGGGCACGCAACTATATGACTGAGACTGTGAATGAGTGTATGAGTGTCTGAGTCGGTCTGTGAGTGACTGCATCACTGTTTGAGTAGGTCTGTGAGTGGGTGCATGAGTCTCTGAGTTGGTCTGTGAGTGGATGCATGAAGATCTGAGTGGTTCTGTGAGTGGGTGCATTACGGTCTAAGTGGGTCTGTGAGTGTGTGCATGAGGGTCTGTGAGTGGGTGCCTGAGGGTCTGAGTGGGTCTGTGAGTTGGTGTGTCAGTGTCTGAGTGGGTCTGTGAGTGGATGTGTGAAGGTCTGAGTGGGTCTGTGAGTGAATTAATGAGTGTCTGAATGGGTCTCTCAGTTGGTGCATGAGGGTCTGAGTGGGTCTATGAGTGGGTGTGTGAGGATCTGAGTGGGTCTGTGAGACAGCACATAAGGGTCTGAATGGGTCTGTGAGTGGGTACATCAGTGTTACAATTCCAAGGTTTCTACTGCAGTCAGACCACCACCGAAACCCAGGTCGAAATCAACTGCATAAAAGGAGATATTCACCTTCAGGAAGCCATTCTCATCCAGAGCCGCTATGGAACCTGAACTAGACATCTTCCTGCTGCTCCTGCTCGCCCAGCGACTCCAGGATCTGCAATGATGACAGCAACCGTAAGTACACACACTTACCTAGTACTTTTGTAGATTGTCAATTTTGTACACTCACACAACATACATTAGGGAAGGGGATAAGAGGGCAACACTAACATGTGACAGCACACAAACATGCATACTCACATACAGCCACACACACACTTGCATAAACACAGCAACCACACTGCGGCCAACACACACACATACACATGTCACAAATATGTACGGAAACACTGCACAGGCCCATATTCACCCAGTACCCCACAACACCACAACACTTCACAACCACAACACAATTGCACCATCTCTAATCTCATGGCAGAGCCCCACAGGGGATAATACCCAGGGGCACATCACACATATATCACAACGTAACACCAAGAAGCAAAAAATATACACAAATACACAAGCATGCTACTTACCGATCGACTGACACAGAACATCGTATCTAATGTACCACGCAGAAAACACACACATGAAACAGTCAAAGCACATAAAGCCACACAACACACCAACAAAGACATTGCAAATCAACAACAGTCAATCCCAACACTACAAAAAAATCTTGAACACACAGTTGTCCATCACATAACACACATCCTACCACTTTGAGACAAAAACACTGCACACAGTCTCACAATCTGGCTAAAGAATACAGGTAGCCCAAGCAGCACACACACATATAGACACACAACTAATGTCAGCCAGGACCACCTCCATACTAGGGAAAGAAATGCATGACAAAGATGTAAGCAGGAAACCAACAACAGATTGGCTCTAATTATTATTAAATCCAATAAATTGGAAAAACAAAGGCCATAGACCAGTCATAAATAACAATGTCAATGCACACAGTGCACATATGTGTGCCCTGAACTTGGCTCTTGACTGCCATATAACCTCCACAGGTAGGGGCATCTATGGGGCAGGCAGGCACCTCAGGGGTTATCAGGGGGTGGTGGAGGGGGGGTTTGGATTTGGGGGTTGGAGGGAGGCCTTTGGGATCTGGTTGGGGAGGGGGGTCCTGGCTTCATCTTAGCTTTAGGGGAGGGTTGGGTTTTCTTAGGAGGAGTAGACTTCTTGGCAGGGGGAGGGGAATGGGTAATTGCAGGTGGGACAGGGGCTGGGGAGGTCTTGGAAGTGGTAGGGCCAGACTTGGGAAGGGCCACAGAACATGGGAGAGGAGAAGCGAAAGGGGCAAACTCTAAAAGGAAAGTTTTTTCAGACACACAGGGACGGTCATAGCAAAAGGGTTTGGGTGTGAAGGGAGAAGGAGTGGTTGTCTGAGGTGTTGTGGATGTAATAGGTGCATGTTTGTGTGAGGTATGTTTGTGAATGGTGGGGGTCTATTGGGTGGGTGATTGCAGGAGTTTGTGTGCCTTGGGTTTAGGGGGATGGAGGTCCTGGGGGATGCCATGGTGGGTAGGTGACTGTCAGTTGGGGTGGTGACTACAGATATGGTGGATGTGCTGCATGTAGGTGTGTCAGTGGATGTTGTATCTGCAGATGTGGTGAATGGGGTGGATGTCTGAGGCTTCACTGTGGTGCTGTCTGTGGGTAGGATTGGGGTGGTGGCAGGTTCAGTGAATGTTGGTGTAGTGTCAGCAAGTGTGTCAGGTGTGCTGTCAGTGATGCTGGGGCTCTGGGGGGTGTCAAGGCCAATTGTGACTATTGCTGTGTTTGTATCTGAATGTTCCTTGTGTGCATGCCGGTGGTGTGACTTGTGGTGCTTGTGTTTGTCTGAGCTATCCTTGGTGGATGCTTGCCTATCTGTCTGTGTGCTTCGGCTGGGTCAGGGAAGAGTGGTTTGGGATTGGGAAAATGAAGGTGGAGGGGGCACCGGTGACAAAGGGTGACTGGCTGCCATCAGTGTGGAGGCCAGAACCTGAAGATATCTCTGTAGGCCAGCCAGTGCACCATGAATGCCCTCCAGTAAAGCATTATTCTGTTGGATCTGAGTTGCTAGTCCCTGGATGGCATTCACAATGGTCGACTGACCCACAAAGATAGATCTCAGCAGTTCAAAAGCCTCCTCACTGAGGGCAGAAGAGCTCAAAGAGGCAGGGACAGAGGTGCCTGTGTACCTCTTGGGTGAGCGGGCATGGCCAACTGGGTGGGGAGCGACAGGGAGGGCAACGCTAGTAAGAGGTGTGGCGGACCTAGATGGTTCTGGTGTGGTCCCAGATAGGTCTGCCACCACTAGTGAGTGTTCACTGGAGGAGGATTCTGAAGACGTGGACCGACTGGGTTCCTTGGTGTCAGTGGTATCAGCACTCTGGGTCCCATGGTCAGCAGCTTCCCCAATTGTCTGTGACCCATCTCCTTTACCTGCCAATGCTGAGAAGAGAGAGATGTAGGGTCGTCACATGCTTTACATACACATACATTACACAACAGTAACATAACATCTATGTGTAAAACACCCCTCAGTAGGAACTATTTTGAGCCAAAATTATGTCACAACAACATTCTTCCCACAATCCTATATGATAACAATGTCACACCTAACATAAGCCTACTCTCTGACCACTAGATCACCATCCTATCAGTACAGCTAAAACACAAACTATTCCAGCACAAGATGATTTGTCAACAAAAAAAGCTTGTCCCCATACAGAGCATCACTGTGAAACAACAAACCTTCAATGGAAATCAGTGTTAACTTTGATTTCAAATTCATATCTACTCCATATCTATACTTGCTCAGTCCATTGCTAGATGCCATGTTCTATGAAAGTTACCTCATCTTATTTCAATTACAACACAGCATGTTGTATATCTATCACATCTCTAAAATGTAACTGTCTAAACATTCACAATGGCAAATAACTCAGATGCATCTATACCATGATTGACACATACAATCCAGCAATTTGACTGACAACATGTACCATTCTATCAACATGTAACTGTCAACTACAACACCTGTAACACTATGAAGTCATAAGCTAAATGAACTTATCCATACTAAAATACTTCAAAACATATTCAGAATATCAAAAGTAAGTATTCTAAACCTAAATCTTAAATCTTAAAAATGGCAGGAAGTACCAATGTACACATGATGTTGGCAAAAAACAGTGGATGTTGTACCTATATAGGAGATGTCCTGCCCTAAGTAGCATAGACAAAATAAAGTGCTAAGTGAATAGCAGGCTAGACACTTCCCTTTTGAATAACATGTACAATGCCCAGATAGTCTGAGCTCTCATGTCTATGAAATGTCTTTCACTATGAATGTATAATTGACACCATGCTTTTCATCATGTAGGATGATCACAATGATCAAGCATCACATTTGTCAATGTGCAGTCCACACTTAACAATGGGGACACCTCCTTGCACCGCTGAGTGAGTGTAGCAAGTGTGCCATTTGAAATATCCGAATGAGATAACACCCTCACATGAAGTTGATATCTATTTCACAACTCTGGAATAATTTGCCTGTTTCTCACCTGTGAAACCCTATGTTGAAAATAGTGTCAGATCCAGTGTAATAGTAATAGACTGAGACCAAAGAGCTGGACAACTTACCAACAGGATATCTGGACTAAGGATCAGTAGGTGGGAAGGACGACACAGCAGGTTACACATATGTATAGCACTGTAGAGGTACACATATGACAGAGCCACATGTGCATCACCACATACTGTCATACAATAGGTTTAACATAGTTGAGTTATATTTCCCTATACACAATACCATGTCCACACCTGTGTATCAATGGTACCAACTGAACTTCTATGTGTTCCTAGGAGACTCTTTACCTTTAGTACTTACCACATTGTTATTGTTTAGATACTTACACATCAGACACTGAACTGGTAAAGGGATTTAAATATCTGTAGTCTGCTGTGTTGCTCTCAAATGCCCATCCAACTCAGGGTAGGCCACTGCCAAAATGTGGGCCATTAGGAGTGCCAAGGTCTGATGGGCACCCCTTGCTCGTTGGGAGGACACCCCCAGTTGGGCCTCCACGGTCTTCTGGGCCCAGTGTCTCAGGTCCACCCACAGTTTCCTACAGTGGGTGCTCCACCGGCTGTGGACAACCAGGATCTGCACTTGCTTGGTGATGGCATGCCAGATTCCCTTTTATGATGGGCATTGACCTGCATTGATGACACAGGCAAAAGAAGAAAGGAATGTCCACATGCACCATACCAACACAAGTGGTCAAAACACTTCAGTCACAGCAAGTAGGCAAACATTCCCATCTTCGAAGTTCAAACACCTTCACATTTTAACATATGCAGGCAACCCATTTTTGAAGTTGAATGTCCTATACAGCATGCATGATCAGTACCTGGTATTTACTACACACATATGACCAGGCCACATGATTGTCCATAACATGGAGTGTCTACAAAAACATTTTTCACACCATCATTTTTGTTCATGCTGCAATCTATGCTGTTTATGGAGGAAGTTACAATACACACTATCTACCATGTGACAATACTTTATGTCTGCCTATGCACATGTACACATTTCCATACATCCAGATATGAGTTGTGAAACCTTCAATAATTCACATTTCATGTACATTATCATACACTCCAACTTCCACACATTGATATACCATTGGACTCACCTGCTCTTCTGGTGCACCATATAGCTGTTCATACAGGGGTAGGACCTCCTCCATGAGCTTGTTGAGCTCTTCTGGGGTGAAGGCTGAGGCCCTATCACATGCAGGATGTGGCATGATAGCTCCCAGAATCAGTACACAGCAGCTCAGGTAGTGGAGGTCTTGCTGGCAGTAGTGTCAAGAGTCAAGAAAACATTACTACAGAAGATGGTAGTTACGTCTGCCACGTACAGGACAGTCACCTCTGGTGGATATCGCCATTGGGCCAAGTCCGCCAAAGGCAGCAATGTGTTCCAATGGCAATGTCCACCCGCAGTTGTAGCCGTCTACTGCCATTACGACAACCGCCGGTGGAGTGAGGTAACTTCCTCATGTCCAGTAAACAAGGTCAGGCAGCTACCATTTTGATGCAATTATATGTATGGAAAAGTAAGGGAATCTGCATCATTATCGATCCCCTATATTGTGTGAAATATCAGTGAGTGCTGCCTTCATGTTTAGTAGTCTAATTGTGCATATGAATAGTGAAAGCTGTGTGACAGAGGGAAGGGTGGAAATGGAAATGTACAGCTATTCTCAACATCCTATGTGCATCGGTAATGTAGCATAGGTGCAACAAATATGTTTCACATGTACACTAAGTTAAAACATTGACAGTCACAGATTAGTATGCATGTATAGTACATTAGAGAATTCAGAGAATGTGAACCAATGGTAGTGTCATAGGCTGCATGGCAAGATGCTGTACTTAATATGTCATATGTTGTCTCAAACATCGACAGCAGATATGTCTGACTTGTAAATGAACATATTCATTATGTGTACATTGTAAAAGTCACCTGCAATCTATTTGTTTTTCCACATAGTTGCCCTGGCATGAGGAGAGGAAGACAACCTCCAGTGTACTGCCCACTAGTGGACCTGCACACCATGGAGGACAGACATATTATACAGATCTATCACCTGAATAGGCAGTCAATTATGGACCTTTGTGATCAGTTGGAGCCATATCTGATGCCTACCATTCGCAATCCCAATAGCATACTGCAGGAGGCTGGCCAGGTTTTAGTGGGTACTTAAGGTACTTATACCTTATAGCAGGTCCAGTTAACCCTTATTAGTGAAATGTAGTCAGTGTCTAGAAGCTAGTCTAGAGGTAGCTGTAGACAGAGCAGCCAAGGCTGAACTAGGAGACATGCAAAGCTCTTGCAATACCACTGTAGCCACACAGTACTCACACAAACGAAAGACAATACTAATGGTTACCAAAAATAAAGATACTTTATTTTAGTGACACAAGGCCAAAAATACTTTGGAGACTATACTCCCTTAGAAGGTAAGTGAATTACAATATATATACACAAATAACCAAAAACAGGTAGGTAAACAGTCAGAAATAGTGCAAATAGTGAAAATCACCATAGGCTGCATTGGGCCTAGGGGGAATACAAACCATATACTAAAATAGTGGAATGTGAAATTCAGTTTCCCACCTAGGCAAGTGTAGTTTGTAGGGGAGCAATGGGAGTGTAAGAAAACACCACAGGTAAGTAAAATACCCCACCCCAGAGCCCAGGAAAGCAGGGATAAAACACAGCAAGTTTCCTAAAACACACTAGAAGTTGTGGTAGAAGACAGTGCAAGAACTAGAATAGACTCCAAAAAAACAACAATGGATTCCTGGACCTGAAGACCTGTGGAAGAAGGGGACCAAGTCCAAGAAGCACTGAAGAGTCCAGGGAGAACAGGAGCCCCTGCTAACCTGGATAAGGGTGCAAAAGGAGAACCACCGGTAAGAAGACAAAGTCAGTATTGCACCAAAGAAGATAAAAGCGGGTTCCTAGTTGGTGCAAAAGATGTATGTAGGAAAGTACCATCTTTCTTGGCATGTTACCCCCATTTTTACCTGTATGTCAGTATGTTTTTGCCTGTCTCACTGGGATCCTGCTGGTCAGGACCCCAGTGTTCATAGGTTATGGCCTACTGTGTGTGTCTGTATAGTGCTTAACTGAGTCACTGAGGCTCTGCTAATCAGAACCTCAGTGTTTATGCTCTCTCTGCTTTTAAATTTGTCACTATAGGATAGTGACTTAATTTACCAATTTCAATTGGCACACTGGACCCCCCTTATAAGTCCCTAGTATATGGTACCTATGTACCCAGGGCATTTGGGGTTCCCGGGCATCCTTATGGGCAGCAGCATTTCTTTTACCACCCAGAAGGAGCTCAGACAAACCCTTTCACAGGACTGCCACTGCAGCCTTCATGAAATAACGCATATGTTATTTCACAGCCATTCTCACTGCACTTCAGTAACTTATAAGTTTCCTATATGTCTAATCTTCACTTGCTGAAGGTTAGGTGCAAAGTTACTAAGTGTGAGGGCACCCTTGCACGAGCAAAGGTGCCCCCACTTAGTTCAGGGCCATTTCCTGGGACTTTGTGAGTGCGGGGATGCCATTACATGAGTGCACTACATATAGGTCAATACCTATATGTAGCTTCACAATGACAAGTCTGAATATGGCCATGTAAGGTGTCTAGGATCATGGAATTGTCTCCCCATTCCAAATCTAGTATTGGAGAGCCAAGTCCATGCATCCTGGGGGCTCCACTATGGACCCCCAGTACTGCCAAACCAGCTCTCTGAGGCTTGTAGTGCAGCTACAGCTGCTGCCACCTCACAGACAGGGTTCTGCCCTCCTGGGGTCTGAGGACTCCCTGTCTTCTTCCTGCACCAGAAGGACCGAACAAATCTCCTGTGGGGTGACGGAGTCACTCCCCTACTCACGCAGGCACCTTCTAGGTGGACGACCGGTTCTCTTGGACTCCTCTCACAGCGACAAGTGTGCTCCTTGGAGCACAGAGGGTGGTCCCCAGCGACACAGACTGTCCTGAGGTCCTGGTGTCGCAATTTGGAGGAGGTAAGACCTTGCCTTCCCACAGAGCGACAGTACCCCTGTGCAACGCGCCATCTTCACCTCCTGAGGCCTCTTTGCACTATTTGCAAAATTCCTTTGTGCACATCCTGGCCCAGTTCCCCAGCACTCTCTTCTGAGATGCTCAATTCACTGAGTTGATCTCCGGTGGTGAGGGACCTTCTTTTGTAGTGCTGCACCAACCGCATTTTGCCCCTCCTTTATCCCCGTGTCCTGGGACTCCCATGGGTGCTATCTGGTGCTCTGAGGGCTCTCTGAAGTGCTGAGAACCACCTCTTCCTCTTCACACAGAGTTGAGGCTCCCAGGCCCTTCCTGGGTCCAGATATCACCTAGTAGATGCAAAACTCGACTTTGCCGGAACCAAGGCTTGTTGGAGTAATCCAGCGCCAAAACTCACCTCCATCCAACTTCCTGACGTGGGACATACTTTTTATCATGGACGAACACGCTGGCATCTTCCTAGGGTGCATTTCTGCAGTCTTCATCCAACCGGGGACTCTTCTTTTGCACCCTCTTCTGGGTTGGCAGCGGCTCCTGTCCTTCCTGGTACGCCTTTCGACTTCTAGACTTGGTCTCCTTCTTTTGCAGGTCTTCAGGTCCAGGAATCCACTGTTTGTTGTTTGCAGACTTGGTTGGTTCTTGCAGTAATTCCAATCACAAGATTTAGGGGGTGATTCTGACAGCGGCGGACGGCGGTCGCCGCCCGCCACGCGGTTCCCGGCGAAAGACCGCTCCGCGGTCAAAAGACCGCGGCGGTCATTCTGGCTTTCCCACTGGGCTGGCGGGCGACCGCCGAAAGTCCGCCCGCCAGCCCAGCGGGAAACACCCTTCCCACGAGGACGCCGGCTCAGAATTGAGCCGGCGGTGTGGGAAGGTGCGACCGGTGCAGTTGCACCCGTCGCGAATTTCAGTGTCTGCTAGGCAGACACTGAAATTCTTTTTGGGGCCCTCTTACGGGGGCCCCGCGGCACCCCCTACCGCCATCCTGTTCCCGGCGGGAGAACCGCCAGGAACTGGATGGCGGTAGGGGGTGTCAGAATCCCCATGGCGGTGGAGCGCGCTCCGCCGCCATGGAGGATTCTCAAGGGCAGCGGAAAGTCGGCGGGACACCGCCGACTTTCCGTTTCTGGCCGTGGCTGAACCGCCGCGGTCAGACTGCCCAGCGGTGCACCGCCAGCCTGTTGGCGGTGCTACCGCCGACCTCCGCCATGGCGGTAATTACCGCCAGGGTCAGAATGACCCCCTTAGTGTGTCCTAAGGAAACTTGCAGTACTTTACTCCTGCTTTTCTGGGCTCGGGGTCGGGTAACTTACTTACCTTTACTGCATTCTTACTCTCCTAGTAATTCTGCACACACTACACTTGTCTAGGGGGGAATTAGTGATTCGCATTCCACTTTCTTAGTATATGGTTTGTGTTGCTCCTAGACCTATTTTCTCCCATTGCATTCTATAGCATTTCCTATTGTTTGCCCTATCCCTGGTCCAATTACTTGCCTTATTTTGGTGTCTAGTGTATATATTGTGTATAATACTTACCTCCAGAAGGAGTGTTGCCTCAAAGATATTTTTGGTATTGTGTCACCCAAATAAACTTCCTTTATTTTTGGTAACACTGGGTATTGTCTTTACTTGTGTATAAGTGCTGTATAACTATAAGTGGTATAACAGGAGCTTTGCATGTCTCCTAATTCAGCCTAAGCTGCTCTGCTATAGTTACCTCTATCAGCCTAAGCTGCTAGAACAGTAAAATGTTACTTAAAAGGGATAACTGGACCTTGTATAAGGTCCAATTACCCAAGGTACCCACTACAAAGCAAGCCATCCTCCTACAATGTCCCACGCCGGATGGATGAATGCAGTCTGGTTTGCATCAGTGGATTCTGCCAACAAGCCTTGGTAGGTGCAAAATTTGCATTTTGTGATAAATGGCACTGCCTGGCCCAGGAAGGACCAGGTCGACTCCACCCCGGAGGGGGAGTCAGATGAGGCTCCCAACAACTCAGAGAGTCCTCAGAAGACCAGGCAGAACACACTGGAGTACCACAGCATGGGGGCAAATGAGTTGCAAATGGTGGTCATCGCAGCACTACACAAGGGAATCCCACACTGACGGAGAACAACTCAGGGAGCTGAGCATCGCAGGACAGAGTGCTGAGTACCTGGGCTAGGACATGCACAAAGGAATTTGTGGAAAAGCACAAAGAAGCACTAGGAGCTGCAAAACACTCTGTGCACAGGGGTACTGTCTGGCATGGGGAGGCAAGCTCTTACCTCCACCAAATTTGGACAGCTGGACCTTTGGACAGTCAGGGTCACTTTTATCTACCACCTGTGTTCCAGGATCCACTCTTGTCATCAGGAGAAGTGAAACAGAGTAACAGTCATTACTGCAGAGAGGTGCCTGCTGAAGCATGGAAGTGCCTCCATCACTCCACAGGAGATTCCTTTGGTTCCTTTGGTGCAGGATGAAGACAGGCAGTCCTCTGAACATGCACAACCTGTGAACTGCTGCAGTTGCTGGCAGGAGCTGAAGTTACAAAGTCGCAGAAGTTGTCTTTGCTTCTTTGTTGCAGTTTTGTAGAGTTCCTGGAGCAGTCAGAGGTTGATCCGTTGGTAGAAGATGAAGTAAAGGATGCAGAGCATTCCTGCTGGATCTTGCAAACAAAATCTGAGGTAAAACCCAGAGGAGAGACCCTAAATAGCCCTCAAAGGTGGTTTGGCCACCTAACCAGGTAAGCACCTATCAGGAAGGGTCTCTGGCATTACATGCTGGAACTGACCACTCGGATGCTCCCAGAGTTCCCTGAATATCCTGAAAACAAAATGGTAGAACCCAAGGACACTCTGCAGGAGCTCTGGGCACGACCCCTGGGGTGGTGATGGACAGGGGAGTAGTCATTCCCCTTTCCTTTTTCCAGTGTCATGCAAGAGCAGGGACTGGCAGTCCCTGAGCCAGTGTAGACTGGATTATGCAAGGAGGGCACCACCTGTGCCCTTCAAAGCATTTCCAGAGGCTCTGTGAAGATACCCCTCCCATGGCTGTAACACCTATTTTCAAAGGGAGAGGGTGTAACACCCCTCTCCTAAAGGAAATGCATTGTTCTGCCTTCCTGGTATTGAGCTGCTCAAGTCCCAGGAGGGCAGAAGCCTGACTGTGAGGTGGCAGCAGCTGGGGCTGCAGTGAAATCCTCAGAAGGCTGGTATGGCAGTACTGGGGGTCCATGGTGGAGCCTCCTAGGTGCATTGAATTGGCCCCACAATACTAGAATCAGTATGAGGGTACAATTCCCAGTTGTTAGACACCTCACATGGCCATATTCACAGTTATCATTGTGAAGCTACATGTATGTATTGCTCTATATGTAGTGCACACTGATAATGGCGTGCCTGCACTCATGAAGTCTGGGAAAATGGACCTGGACAACGTGGGGGCACCTCTGCTAGTGCAGGGTACCTTCACACACAGGTACTATGCATCTAACCTTCAGGGTCTGAAGGTTAGACATATAGGTGGCTTGTAAGTGACCTGATGCAGTGAAAATGGCTGTAAAATACTGCTTACACTGTTTCATTCAGGCAGCAGTGGCAGTCCTGAAGAAGTGTTTGTATGGGCTCCTTATGGGTGGCAAAATAAATGCTGCAGCCCATAAGGATCTCCTGGAACCCCAATGCCCTGGTCATCTAGGTACCATATACTAGGGACTTATAAGGGGGGGTTCCAGTATGCCAATTTGGAGTGAAATACTGGGCTACTAGTATGTAAGTACAAATTTGGAATCAGAAAGAGCATAAGCACTGGAGTTCTGGTTAGTAGAACCCCAGTGACACAGTTAAGCATACTGACAAAAACAGTGAAACAGACTGACAAGTAGGCCACAACCTACGAGTACTGGGGTCCTGACTTGCAGGATCCCAGGGACACAGTACAAACACACTGACAAACAGGCCAAAAATGGGGGTAACCATGCTAGAAAGAGGCTACTTTCTCAAACATACCTCCTGTCATTCAAGTCACGTCAATACTGCACTTCCATTGGCTCCTTTCAGAATACAGTGGCCCTAACTGCAGGGATGTCTCAGCCTGTGTTCAGTCTAGTTTTGAAGGATGTGCTGTGTGCATTGTTGAAACACTTGGACAGCTACACCAGGTTTCCCCAACTTGTGGATTTGTCCTATGTGAAGGCAAAGTTCTAATCTATGGGACACATTCCACCTCTAGTTGGAGCCATAGATGGCACCCATGTAGCCTTCATTGCCCCCAGGGCCAATGAACAGGTATACAGGAACAGGAAGCACTACCACTCCATCAACGTCCAAGTGTTGTGTTTGGCAGACCAGTACATTTCACAAGTCTGTCTGAAGTATCCAGGATCAGTCCATGATTCCTTCATCATGTGCAACAGCAATATTCCTCTGCTGATGACACAACTCTGCGCAGAAAGGGCCTGGCTAGTTGGTAAGTCACATTTGACATGTGTGTTTGCTAAGTTTCTTACTTGCTATCACAAATGTGCATGTCCTAGATATATGTTGTCATATCTATTCCTTACAGGGTACTCAGGCTATCTAAAATGTCCTTGTTTGTTGACGCCAGTGAGGTACCCAACCACACCAGGGGAAGTCCTCTACAATGAGGCCCATGGAAAGACAAGGTGTCTCGTTGAGCAGACGTTTGGGCTCCTGAAGGAAAGATTTTGTTGTCCTGATATATCTGGAGGAGTCCTCCTCTTCTCATTCAACATGGCATGTCAAATAATTGTTGCCAGCTGCATGCACCACAACCTTTCCCTGAGATGTTAGATACCATTCGTACCAGATGAGGGGGAGGCAGCAGAACCTGTGGGTGGAAATGCAGATTTGCCAAGTGATGGTGAGCCAGAGAAGATGAATCTGGAAACTCCAGGACAGATCTCATCTATCAGTACTTCAACTGACTTAAGCTATGTGATGTCTTCTTAATGGTGAGATTTCATTCTGTAACCTAGAATTGATGTCTGGCATGCCACCTCCTATTTACCATCATCCATGAGGTCTTAGGTAGCTCCAATTTCAATGAGTCAGTTGTGCATGCAGTTTGTAATTTGGTATTGTGTACAGAACAGACTGGTGTACGGTGTTACTGCACATGCAAAGTCACACTTGTGAAAATGACTTGTCAGAACTGATGTATGTTTACAGCTATGTCCTATCCCTCATCTCTGTCAATCACAGATTTGCTGAGTTTCTGCTTGGCACTTCATCATTGGCAAATCACAAACACTGTCAGAGGCAGATGGGAATTGCAGGCAGACATGAGAAATGGACAAGTACGAAACCAAGTACTGATTGGCATGAGTATGTGGAGTGTAGCTAGACAGTCGGGACACTGGGGTGGAAGTGTGTGTTCCTACCAAGAAAACCTGTTTGGTACTGGAGGTGGTCAAATGGTGTCCTGTGTGTGTACATATGTGTCTGACACAGGACATTTTTGAACCAGAGCCTCTATCATCATCATGGTTTCTGTTGTCAGTGACCTTCCTGTAACATAGCTGCCAGTGTGTTCCTACTTTAGAAGCTAATGTGCATGTCTCTGTGGACTGACATAGGTGAGGGACAAACCTACAGGTACAGGATCAATGTAAGTGAAAGGTCCCAGAACTGGGGACATGAGTACTGATCTCTGTCTGTATCATGGGGTATGATTATTAGGAAGCTAAGGTATGGGTATGTGATAGGGCTTGACATGGTGTTACAAAAGACCAATCTGTATGCCTCCTAGCTTGTAGGAAGACTGGCATGTCCTTAACTTCTCTAATCTGTGGGTTAGAAGTACATGACACCTAAGCTGACAGTCATACGTCACTAGCAGTACTATTCTATCTGCTGTTTGCAAATCTAGGAATAAATGTGTGGAAACGCAGAATGGAGCTGTTTTTGCTTCTGTCAAAGTTACAATCCCAATGTAATAAGTCTCCTAGTGATAGAGTACACGTGTGATGTCCATAACATATGTTGTACAATACAGAGGGACATATTTATCCCATAGGTAGCATACATGAAAGTTGTTCATGGTTGATGAATGACACTTACATGTGACATTTTAAAGTGTTATTTAATGGGGAGTGCACAACAATATGTATGAATAGTAACCAACTGTCAGAGTCACCAGATCCTCGGGGTCCGTGCACGTTCCCAACACTTCCACCACAAGACAGTTCCAATACTCTGATTAGATTTATCACAGAGTCTAAGAGAGTCCAAGTGGGGAAAAGGGGATTAGGACGGGAACAGCTGGGAAGGAGACCTGTAGGAAGCAAAAGGTTAAAACACAACATCAAAATTACATCTCATGAAATCAGTACCATGCTACAACTCTAAGCTTCGTCTTTTCCGAAAAACATGAACAACCCTAGAATAATCCTAAAACTGACTAGGCTTTAGATGACCGAATACCTGAGGAGGAAACAGGAAAAGTTAAATAGGACTTTCAGATTCAAGTACTTTCTTTAGCATGAGAATCAGGAAACACTCTGAGCAATTTCTAAACAACCATATGAATCTCCTTTTAGGAATACATATCAGGAACACACAGAATTACCTCTAAAACTCTGGTATTGTGTTGTGTTCATCTCAGAAAAAACATTGGGAAGTAAATTGTGCACACTGCAGATTTGTATATGAGTATTAAACACCATAAAGGTTTGTGCACCATGAAATCACACAACGTGGATTCAAGGAATAAATCATGCGACGTGTCAACTTGAAATGCTACCAAGAAAATGTCCTAGAATGAGAGCGCACAGTAACTTACATTATTTATACACGAGGAAAGAATTGCGCGTCTTGCCGATTCAAATGCCACCATACAAAAGCCAAGAAATGGTAGTGCACAATGAATAACATGAAAAAACACCCAAGGAAAGAATCGCGCGTGTTGCCGATTCGAATGCCACCATGTAAATGCCAGAAAACGGTAGCGCACAATGAACAGCATGAATTACACACGAGAAGTGAATTGCGCGTTTCGCCGATTCGGATGCCACCATGTAAATGTCAAGAAAAGGTAGCGCGCAATGAACAACAAAGTTAAATGCTCATGAAACGAGTTGCACGTCTTGCCAACTCGTAAAACATCATGTAAATGTCAAGAAATATCAGCGCGCAATGAACAATAATGTAATAACGAAGTCAAATCTTTATGGAATAAATTGCGAGTCCTCCCTATTTGCAAACCACCATACAAATGTCAAAAAATGGCAGCGCACAAGTAATCTGTTATTCATTTAAGAATTAAAATCAAGAATATGAAGATTCTCAATTACGGTGTTGGAAAAATGTCCAAACACCGTCTTACCGCCTGGAAACAGTGATCACCAATGAGAGATGAGTGCAGAAGACTGGAAAATCCAAATAGGCCGCCGGGACAGGAGCTCAGGAAGAAGCTGCTGCTCTGCACCGGGACCTCTGAATAGTGAGCACTGGAAGTTGGGCTGACTCTCATCCTAGAACCACGCCTAGGCATGTTGCAGGTAAAGTCTCCAGAAGGCCCTGGAAAGGGACCACACCCTAACACACTCTGAATGTCTGCAGCAACACATTGTAAATGTACAGTATTTATAAGCACCTTAAAAATGAATCTTTTGGATGGAATTCTGCAATGCAAAAGGTTAAAAAATAACATATCATCACAATGCATAAATTACTTTATCTTGCGAGTGTTGGGTTTTTGCATTCTAGATGCCCGTAGAGCGCGCACTGTCCTGGTGTTGACACCAACAAAACAAAAATTTAACAGATAAGGGTTCAGTCATGGTGGCTGAAAACATAAGGGTAGCTGCTGCACCATTTGGAAACACAAGTTCAGTGTCCTTGCTCAGGAAAAAGGAGTTAAGTTTCAGAACAGTCAACATGGTGTATCTGTGGCACAATAGGGGAACTGGTCAGGAGAGGTTTACAGGAGAGGTTTACAGGAGAGGTTTACTATTGTCAGTGGATTTGATCTTGTCAATTGCTCCTCCCAGATAACTGTGTGGACCTCCACGTTTGCAGGAGCGTTCCTCTGTTACGGAGGATGGGGTGTCTGAGGAATGTCCTTCCCCTGGCGGGCCCTCCATTCAACTACCAGTCGCAGATGTTGCAGGGCCTGAAGAGTTATAACTATTGGAAGAAGCCTAATGTTGTGTGCCAGACCTAGTCAGGGTAGTATTAATGTCCCTATGCACCCCAGCAATGGAAGCCAAGATGGGATTTTGTGCATGCCACTGCTGCTTAACTTCCTGGTGGTTGTCCCTCTGCAGCTGTTGGATTTCCCCATCATGGTAACTATCTGGCCCATCATGCCTTGGGAATTTCAGTAGGCTTACAAGACTTAGGATATGGTTTTCTGGTCAGTATTGTCTCTTGGAGCTCCCATCCTCTGGTTCACACCTTACCTCCCATGCACCCTACTCCCACATGCCCACTCCCAGTGGAGGCAGGACCATCATTGTAAGGGGTGACAGGGTGAGACTCAGGTACCTGTACTGGGGGGCACACAATGGATGAAGTGGTCCTTGGGACTGAGGTTTGGGGCAAAATGGTTGCCTGTGATGTTGATGCAACAGGGCTGGGAGGAGTAGTTGTGAGCAGGGTGAGGATGACAGTTGTTTACTGACCAGGGCGGTCATTATAACATTGGCGGTAAAAGCCGCTTACCGCCGTGCAGAAGACCTGCCAACAGACCGCCGCGGCCGCGGAATTGCGCCACAGCTATTATGACCCACATTTCGGAATCCGCCAAAATTCAGACATCCACACAAGTCCGCCTCACCAAAGGTCAGTGATAAACTGGCGAAAATAAAACCGACACCGTCACGCTAACAGAAATACGCCCACACTATCACGACACACGAATCCACGCGGCGGTCTTTCAACTGCGGTATTCCATTGGAGGTACACATCGCCACGCTCAAAATACACACACATTTACAAAACACAGCCACACTGGACAATTCAAAATACAAACACCTGATACACATACACACACCACTCCCACGCACCCATTACAATATAAAACACACACCCACATCTCCCACAAACCCCCACGACCAGAATCACAGAGAGAAGGCCAGAGAGAGACACCACCATCAACAAACTAGCATCCACAGGCACACAACACCATCACCCACACAACTTCCACGCACCTCACACACCACTGCATATCACCACACTTATCACCACACACCCCACCCCACACATCACCTACACCACCCCATGGCACGGCAAAGACACCCCAGGTTCTCGGAGGAGGAGCTCAGGGTCATGGTGGAGGAAATCGTCCAGGTAGAGCCACAGCTATTCGGAGCACAGGTGCAGCACACCTCAATTGCAAGGAAGATGGAGCTATGGTGAAGAATAGTGGACAGGGTCAACGCATTGGGACAGCACCCAAGAAATCGGGAGGACATCAGGAAGAGGTGAAACAACCTATGGGGGAAGGTGTGTTCCGTGATCTCAAGACACCACCCGGAGGTTCAGCGGACTGGTGGCGGACCCCCACCTCCTCCCCCACAACTAACAACATGGGAGGAGCAGGTCTTGGCAATTCTGCATCCTGAGGGCCTCGCAGGAGTAGGTGGAGGAATGGACTCTGGTAAGTCAAAGCTTTACTATTACATCCCCCACCCTACCTGCATGCTATCACATACCACCACCCTCACCTCCAGCACCCCAACTCCTCACATATGTCCCAACATCACAAACCACCCATCCCAACCCACCCTTTCAACAACAAAGCATGGACACCCATCACCAAAGCATGCCCACTGCACATTCCCATACACCCCCCTAAACGATCATCACACAAGGTGCCACACAGGAATGCTAGCACTGGGGTACACGGTCACCCAAACATTGCACACCATTACACACACAGATTTAATAAACATCCTTTTATACCCCTGCAGGACCCCTACCCAACGTCACCGGACAGGAGGGTCCACACATGTCCACACCACCAACAGAAGAGGCCCACAGTGATGACAGCACCTCTGTCGAACTGGATCTAGATGACCAGCCCGGACCATCGGGGACCTCGGGACAGTCGGTTCCCCTCACACAGACACAGGCCACCACAGACCTTCCCCCCTCTGGAAACACCAGCACAGCACCCACCCAGCGGGCCCATACCTCCATCCCCATGACAAGTCAATCAGCAGTGTGTCCATCACTACAAGGAACCCAGGATAACCCACCACCCCAACAACAGGGACCTGGGGGCAGTGGTAGTGGGCACACGGTCCAGGGGACAGAGGCCCAGGAACACAGGGGAACTGGGAGGACTGCTGTGCGACAGGGGGCGGACAGGCCAAGGGAACCCACTCTCCACGAGGCCCTCTCCTCCACCATGGGAGCCTACCACCACTCCCAGGAGACGATGGCAACGGTACTGGCCAAGTTTCAGGAGACCCAGCGCATGCAGGCGGAACAGTATATGGGCTTCAGGGAGGAACTCAGAACCATCAGCTCCACCCTGGGCACCATCGTAGGGGTGTTGAAGGAACTCGTCAACACCAGGAGGGACACTGTGGCACTACAAGGGGCCCCTGACACTACCATGGACAATGAACTGCCCACCACCTCTGCCGGCGCTAGTGGACAGGACGCCCCGCCACAGGACCACCACACCAGCACCCCACCCCTGCAGAGGGAGAACCACCCCCCAAACGGTCCCTGAGATCCAGGACAAAGACAGAGCACGATGCTAAGACCCCCGCCAAGAAATGAGACCACCCTGATTGTCATCCTACTGTCCCACTTTGTCACCCTGTCCATACTTAAACTGCCCCAGCTCCACTTCCTATCCCTATATGGGCAATGCACCTGTGGGACTAATAGACTGGACTCTGCCATGGACACTCCTCCACCATCAACCCTCACCATTTCGCTAGCCCCTCCAATATTGAGCACTTAAATAAACACACCTAAAGCTCAAAACGATCTGGAGTCTGCCTGTGATTTCGAAATAGTGTATTAGCAATTGCAGTGACAAAATGCTTTTTAAATAGTAATGTCAACATACCTATGTCACACAGCTCTAGTCCATGAGGAATCTAAGCAGATGTTACACAGTGGGACCCACATCTGTGAAATCATAAGGGAAAGTGACAACTCAGTGACCATACACTGGGTGAAAATGACAGACAGTAGAGAGGTAGTAGTGTTAAAGTACATGTAGTAGGCAGGTTTGTATTCTTACCTGTATCTCACTGGAAATATTGCAGGATCACTGAGTCCCTGTTGTGCATGTCTTCTTCCTCTGCTTCCTCCTCTTCACTGTCCACAGGATCCACAGCTGCCACAACACCACCATCTGGACCATCCTCCTGAAGAAAAGGCACCTGTCATCGCAAAGCCAAGTTGTGAAGCATACAGCAGGCCACAATGATCTGGCACACCTTCTTTGGTGAGTAGAACAGGGATCCACCTGTCATATGGAGGCACCTGAACCTGGCCTTCAGGAGCCCGAAGGTCCGCTCAATCACCCTCCTAGTTCGCCCATGGGCCTCATTGTAGCGTTCCTCTGCCCTTGTCCTGGGATTCCTCACTGGGGTCAGTAGCCACGACAGGTTGGTGTAACCAGAGTCACCTGCAAATGGTGAGGGACAACTGTTAGACACACACTAACCTGTAGGGATAACCCCAGACCCAGACAACCATTCCCAATGACTTGCTTCCAGGTGCTCACCTGATAGCCACACACAGTGCCTCTGGAGTTGCCCCATGACATAAGGGATGCTGCTATTCCACAGGATGTAGGCATCATGCACTGAGCCAGGGATCATGGCATTCACATGGGAGATGTACTGGTCTGCCAATCATACCATCTGTACATTCATCGAATGATAACTCTTCCGGTTTCTGTACACCTATTCACTCCTGTGGGGGGGAACCAAAGCCTCATGTGTCCCATCAATGGCACCTATGATGTTGGTGATATGTCCCAGGGCATAGAAGTCACCTTTCACTGTAAGCAAATCCTCCACCTGAGGGAAAACGATGTAGCTCCGCATGTGTTTAGGAAGGGCAGACAACACTCTTGACAATACGTTGGAAAACATAGGCTGGTCCATCCCTGATGCCATGGCCACAGTTGTTTGAAATGAGCCACTTGCAAGGAAATGGAGCACTGACAGCACCTGCACTTGAGGGGGGATTCCTGTGGGATGGTGGATTGCTGACAGCAGGTCTGGCTCCAACTGGGTACACAGTTCCTGGATTATGGCACGGTCAAGCCTGTAGGTGATAATCAAATGTCGCTCCTCCATTGTCGACAGGTCCACCAACAGTCGGTACACCAGAGGATGCCGCCATCTCCTCACATGTCCCAGCAGACGGTGCTTATGAAGGAAAACAGCGAGCACAGAGTCAGCCAACTCAGAGGTATGTACCCACAGTTTACACAGAACACCATTCACACACAAAAGGTGGCCTGTATCTGTGTTGAGTCTAGGCCTAGGTCTAGGTCCAATGGGATGTGAGGTAACTGCGCTGGCGTTGTACACCGTCGTGGTAGGCGGTCGAACATTGGACCCTATGGGACCCTATGGGTCCCAGGAGCCAATGACGATGTACACCGGCGGTGACGGTATGCACCACCGCGGATGTGACCGCCCATTTCTATGTGTTCAATCACTCGATTCCTGATCTTCGACATGAGAGGACCTACACTGCAAGTGCTGCTGTAACCTCAGTCTGGAAGAGACAATGGCTCGAGTGTCTGGTGAAAGGGCCCCTGTCTTCACATCGGAGGAGTTGGAGAAACTCGTTGATGGGGTCCTCCCCCAGTACAAGCTACTCTACGGTCCTCCAGACAAACAGGTAAGTACACATGGAGCATGTTGTATGGGCTATGCCTGTGTGGAGAGGGCTGGCTGTAAGAAGGAAGGGGGCAGAGTGCTGTGTGCATGAAAGACAGTGAAGGCGGAGGCTCAGCTGGGGATGGCCTCCCAACGTGGGAGGGGTGCCCGTCGCACTGTGACCCCCCTGATGTTCAGGATCCTGGCGGTGGCCTACCCAGAGTTGGATGGGCGCTTGAGGGCATCACAGCAGACACAAGGGTGTGAGTACACTCTCATTCAGCTGACTTTGCGCGCATTACGAGGTGTCTGGTTGGGGGATGTGGGCTGTGGGTTTCCCAAGGCCAGGGCGAGTTTTGTAGGCAAGGCCCCTCCGTAAGGCAGGCCATGTGGCACCCCACCCCACCTCTGTAGAGTGCCAAGTACAGCTATTCATGCCCCTGTGTCATCTATGTGTGCAGATGTCGTCCATAGCCCTGTAGTCCATTTCCCAGGAATTGAACAGTGGAGCCCAAGAGCGCGGCGTAGTGCAGGGGTATTCTGTGTCTGTCATGTCCACCAACGGTAGCGGTAATGCATGCACTCAACATGTCTTTCTTCTGTTTTCCCCCCCTTTTTGTTGTCTCCCTGTTCTTGTGTGCATTAGCATCATCAGGCGGAGGAGCAGTGGCACCGGAGCATGAGGGAGCTGCATCCCACATGGCCCTAGAGGGCGACACTATGGAGTCTGAATTCACCAGTGAGACGGAGGGCGAGGGGAGCTCCACAGCGGGGACAGGAGCTGAGACCAGAGACACGGACTCGTCCTCTGATGGGAGCTCCCTTGTGGTGGCGGCAACATCTGTGCCCCCGCATCTACAGGCACAGCCGCCACGCCCCCTACCAGCACTGCCCTCCCAGCAGCCACTCAGCCTTTGCCCTGTGCCCGCTCACCCGTGCCCGCTCACCCAGGAGGGTGGGCATCACCTTCGCCCCAGGCACCTCAGGCCCTGCCCCAGTCACCCCTGCTGCACTCAGTGAGGAGGCCATTGACCTCCTCAGGTCCCTCACTGTTGGGCAGTCTACCATTTTGAATGCCATCCAGGGTGTATAGAGGCAGTTGCTACAAACCAATGCATTCCTAGAGGGCATTCATTCTGGGCAGGTGGCCCTTCAGCGAGCTTTTCAGACTCTGGCCTCAGCACGGATGGCAGCCATTGTCCCCGTCTCTAGCCCCCCCCTTCCAACTTCCTCCACCCCGACCCAATCCCCTGTACCTCTGCCTATCCCAAGCACACCATCAGACCAGCCTACACACACGTCTCCGGGACCAGTGGTGCCTGTAGTCACTGGAATGTGGAGTGCACCGGCCACCAGGACAGCCAGTGTGGCACAGAGCCACAGCACAGACAGTCCCCCACCTGTGAAGCATCAGAAGTTGGCCAGTGCCCGGCGAGAGCCACCAAAGCCACCAAAGCCGCTCCCAGTGGTCCTGTTGGGAGTGTGGAGTCAGCTGTGACACCTTCCAAGGTGGGGAAGGGCCACAAGAAACCAAGCAAGTCTGGGAAGAGCAGCACGGCGGTGAAGACAGCCATCATCCCCGCTGCCCAGGAGGCCACCGCCAGCCCCAGCCCTGCTGCCCAGGAGGCCACCGCCAGCCGCAGCCCAGCTGCCCAGGATGCCACCGCCAGCCCCAGCCCAGCTGCCCAGGAGGCCACCGCCAGCCCCAGCCCAGCTGCCCAGGAGGGCACCGCCAGCCCCAGCCCAGCTGCCCAGGAGGCCACCGCCAGCACCAGCCCAGCTGGGCCATAAAGGACCGCCAGCAAAAGGCCCTTAGGGCCATGAAGGACCGCCAGCAGCTGAGACCCAGCAATGTAGACGGCCATCTGAAGCACCGCTGAACAGGGAACCGCCATCTGAAGCACGGCTGAACAGGGCACCGCCATCTGAAGCACCGCTGAACAGGGCACTGCCATCTGAAGCACCGCTGCATAGGGCACCGCCATCTCAAGCACCGCTAGCCCATGAGCGGCAAGGGCACTGACGCAACTGGGTCTGTCACGGGGTGAATGATGCACTCTGGGGACCAGTCCCCCTCCAGAACCAGTGGAGAGATCCATCCACTACCTCTGTCCTTAACAGGATGAAGCAGTCTGGCACCAGTCCCCCTCCAGAACCAGTGGAGACTGTCATCCACTTGAGAGACTGTGGCTTTGCACTCCCCAGGATGCAGCAGTGGGCAACCCACCCACTGTAGAGACTTGTGAGACTGTGGCTTTGCACTCCCCAGAATGGAACAGTGGGCAACCAACCCACTGTATAGACTTGAGAGACTGTGGCTTTGCACTCCCCAGGATTGAACAGTGGGCAACCCACCCATTGTAGAGACTTGAGAGACTGTGGCTTTGCACTCCCCAGGATTGAACAGTGGGCAAGCCACCCACTGTAGAGACTTGAGAGACTGTGGATTTGCACTCCCCAGGATTGAACAGTGGGCATGTGGCCCTCTCGTGGATTTGGCATTGTGCACTCAACCGGCTGAGGTGCCCCCCCTTTCCCTCCCCCTGAGGTGCCTGTTTTCTTGCTCTCTGATGCCCCTGCAGTGTTCTCTCCGTCATGGTCGGGGATCTTGTGTGGGCCTCGCCCATACCGTGTGGTCCCAGTGTTCCACGGACTTTCTTTGTGCAGTACCTGGACTACTATGCCTGGTATTTATTTTGTACATTGTGTATATATATATTTCTGCCTACTTGTTTTTAATATATTCCGATGGTTACACTCATTTTCTTTGGTCTTTGCATTCTTCCGAGTGGGTTTGTGGGGTGTAACTGTGATATTTTGATATGCATTAGTGTGTGTGTTGTGGTGGGTGAGGGTGTTGTGTGTGTGTGTCCCTGTTTTTTGTCTCCCACCTCCCCTGTGTCATAGGTGCTGTACTCACCGTGGTCTTCGCCGCCGGCGTTCGTGCTCCTGGTAGAGGAGCAGGAAGACTATCGCAAGGAGAATTTGGAGTTCCAGTTCCATGGTGTCCTCATTCCTCGTGGATTGTGTAGAGGTGAGCGTTTTCCCTTCGAAATTCCTGTTTCCGCCGTGTTTTTATATGTGATACTGTGGGCGGTACATTGTCTCCCGCCTGTCTGTTGGCGGTGACCGCCGCGCTGTTTGTTTGTACCGCCACGGTCGTAATCGCAATTTTTTTACCGTCAGCCTGTTGGCAGTCTTACTGCCGCTTTAACACCATCCGCCAGGGTTGTAATGACCACCCAGGTGTCCCTGATGGGTCAGCTTCATTCTCAGTGTCAACACTGACTCACTGGGGCCTTTATTGAGAGGGGTAGTGGCAGTCTCCGGTATGCTCTCCATGGTGGCAATGGCAAGGTTGCCTGTGTGAGAAGTGGAACACAGAGTTGCAGTTAGTGATACAACAAGTGATGTTTCATAATAGTGTTAGTGATTTTGTGTGAGATGCACACAGTGCCTTAACATGATCCCCCGAAATGGCAATGACAGCTGCTGCAAAATCTGACTTAGTACAACATGAGTCTCTGTAATTTCAATACAAGACACCATGCTTAAAGATGTTAAACTATGTTGGTAGTCATTAAACTGCTGATACCATCTTACGTTGTCTGACCACTGACATGTGTGTTCACCTTTGATGCCTAGTGAAGTGTCTGGCATGATACAATACACAAAAAGCAGGACACTGCGCAATAGTGTCAGAGAAGGGATAGAGTATGGGAGTAAGCAATAGACATTGGCCTTTATCTGGATGGACTGCATGTGCATTCACTTTGGCATCGAGATTTCTAGCACAGGTGAGTATATTTCATTCGTAGATATATTTGCTTTAAGGGCAGTTTGATGGGCACTCAAATAATGTAATTGTAATGATAGCGGGAGTGGGCCTTTGCAATGCTGTCATTGCCATAAACTGTCTTACAGTTAGTCATCCATGGTGGGTTAGATTGATAGTTAATTTCACATGCATGACAACTCACTTTTGGTGCTCTGATCATAGACTTCACATGCCATTCACATGGCTGTGGTGCCAGATGAGTTTATTGGACATGTGCCATGCCAGTGAGGGATATTAGGACATTTGGACTTAGAGGTGGTGGGTGGTTTGTTAATTTAGGTGAGGTAAGGTGGTGAGGGAGCATGCAGGACAAAACATTTGGGTGACATGAATGTTGTGGGGACTTACCAGACTCCACTCCCCCAGGTATTCCTGTCAGGCCCTCAAGATGCAGTATGTTCAAGATGCTCTCTTCTCAGGATGTGAAAGTAGGCAGAGGAGGTGGGGGCCCAACACCAGTCTTCAGTACAACCAGCTGGTGCCTGGATGCCATGGAACGCACTTTGCCCCAAAGGTCATTCCACCTCTTCATGATATCCTCCCTTGTGCGTGGATAAGTGTCTACAGCATTGACCCTGTCAATTATGCTTTGCCACAACTCCATTTTCCTGGGTATTGATGTTTGCTGGACCTGTGCTCCAAAAAGGTGTGGCTTAACCCTGACAATTGCATCCACCATGACCCTCAACTCATCATCAGTGAAATGTGGGTGTTTTTGTGGGGATATGGTAGTGGTGGTAAAGATGGTGATCTAGTGTGAAAGGAAAAAGGCTGAAAAAACGTAAGTGATGAGGTACTGGTACTGTGATGTGAGTGAGTGACGGTTGTTGTGTGTATAATTAAGTTATGTGTTGTGCAGGTGTGTGATGTATGCATGATAAAATGTATACAGGTGCCAGAAGTTGTTTTTAGAAATCTGCATTGGTTATTGCTCCTCTGTGGCTGTGTGTGGCATTTTGCTTGCAAAGGATTGTGGGTTGTATAGGAGTGTGTTATATAGTGGAGTGTGCAGGTGTTTTGAGTGTGTGGATGAGTGTGAGGTGTGGGGTATTCAAACAAACCAATGTGATGTTGTGTTCAGTGTGATGTGAGTTGAGACCACCGCAGTTTGCACCGTCACCGGCATGGAAGAACCCCTGTTGTGATTTGTGGATCATAATCTGATGGGTGGATTTTTGTTGGGCTGGCAGTTCTGGTGGTGGAACTGCCTCTTTTCTGTCTTTCAGTGTCCTGATAGCTTAGAAAAATGGGCTGTTTTTTGGCAGGCTTCATAGTGGAACTCTTATTACGGCAGTTGGATTACTGCCAAATGGCTGTCTTTTGGTGGTTGCAATCACTGTGGTGTTCCCAAAAGACTGCCAAACTCGTAATGAACCTCATAGTCTTTTTGTGTGTAATTACGCACCATAGGAATCAATGGGAGAAAATGCATATAAAAACAGGCAATGCTCTCACAAGTGTCACCTTCTTTTTTTTAGGTCGAAGTCGTCAAAATTTCCTGTAGGCCAGCCGGAGAAGTTTGGGTGGTTCCCGGTTCAAGCCGGAGCAGAGGCTGAAAGTTTTGTAGCTGGTGCAGAAAAGAGGACCACTTGGAAATGCACTGTTCAGGTCGTCTTGAAGGTAAGTCTGGTTTGTCCCCTTGGAGTGTAGAGGTTACCAGGGGTTAGGGACCCCTAGAGCACAGCTGGTTTTCCAATGTAGGGGCCAGGGAGGCCAGGTGCAGTGCAGAGAGGTCAGCTAAGGGTTGTGCATTATAGAGTCTTTGGCACCAGGTGCAGCCCACTTTAAGCGTGGATTGCAGGTCAACAGGGCCACTCTGGGGGTTGGTTCTTGGGTGTTCTGAAGTCCCTTGACTAGTGCTTGTTTCTGGTACTCATACAAGCCGGAGTTGACTTGTGTTCTGGGTGTCCAATGTTGGGGCTCCAGTGCCCCAGGCTATGGCACGTCTTAGCCACTGGAGGTTGCAGTCCTACCAAACTTGGCACACTGGTAGGTTGTGTCCTCTGAGTCTATTAGGCGGAATTTAGTCAGGGTGTTTGATCAGGTTCATTGGTCAGCGGCCAGTCAATGAACTGACCTTTGCTGGCTTCTTCCCTGCAGGGTGCAGGGAGTGATGTCTTCACTCAGAGGGAGGTTCTCAGTGATTTTCAGAAAGTTGGAGGTCCTCTGGGGTTTCTTAGAGTTCATCCATTGTCCAATCAACCCCTCAGCAACGATTGTTAAGTCCTGGGTGTAGCAGGCAGGGTTTGGAGCCTTTTTCTTCTTGCAGCAGGACTTCTGTTCTTGAGCCTTGGGTCTTCTTTGTCACTGGTCTTCCTGTGTCCATTGAATCTGTTTTGCAAGTCTAGGGATGTCCACTAAATACTGCATTTACTGGGCATTGAGGGGAGTACCCTAGCTTAGGATGGCTACTCCCACAATGTGGCCACTTCCTATGTAAAGAGGTCACATCCCTTACCCTGATTGGCTATTTTCCTGCCATCCAAGATGAAGGAAATTGAAATGGAGTGGTCAGCTCGCTTGCCACACCTGGAGGATGGTGCAGGCTAAGGGGCGGCTCTCCTCCTACCCTAAGTAAGTGTCCCTAATGGTTTTCCCACTCAAAGGGAGGAAAAAACATTGGGAGGCCCTCTGCTGCTAGCAGCACAGTCAGAGGGCAGATTTCAAACGCAATCAAGTCTTTGAAGCTGACCACTGGGCCGGGGTGACTGTCTGAGGGAAGAGGTGTAACACCTCCACCAAAGAAAGGCTTTATGTTCTGGCTCCTGAGAGCAGAGGCTCTCACCACAGGAGTCCAGACTTTTGTCTGGTGGTGGCAGGCTGGTAAAAGCCAATCAACAACCATGCCAGGGGTGGTAGGATTTGCACAGGGAACCTTTAAGGTGCCCTCTGGAAACATGGCACAATAGATCCAACACTGGCACTAGTGTGGGTGTATCATTCTGAGTTCTTTGATACCAAACAACCCAGTATGCAGAGAGGCCATCGTGTAGGGGGGGGGGAACTTGTAATGACCAGTGTCCAGCACATGTATTTGCTATGGCTATCCTGTACACTCACAATGTCTTAAGGTTCTGTTAAGACACAGTAGGGGCATACTTGCTCATGAAAACATATGCCATCACATGCATTATAGTGCACCCTGCCTTAGAGCTGTAAGGCCTTCCACAACAGTACATCTACTTACACACCCACGTATTCACATATACAGCCACTCACATACCTACTCACTCACCCATACAGCCTCTCAACACAGCCACTCACTCACCCCTACAAGCACTCACACACTCACTTACACACCCACACAACATTTTGCATACCCATTCACACATCCATCAGAGCACTCACACATCTACTCACTCACCCATACATCCATTCACACAGACAATTCTCTACAATACACCAACTTCCACACCAGCTCACCTAACCAAACAGCCACTCAAGGAGCCACTCACTCATCCATACAGCCACTTACACAGCCAGTCATTCACTCATACAGCCATTCAGACACCTACTCACATACCCGTACAGTCACTTACACACCTACCTTACACACACACTCACCCACACATACAGCCGCTCACACAGCCACTCACTCACCCATACAGCCACTGACATACCCACTCACTCACCAATATAGTCACTCAAATAGCCACTCACTAACCCACACAGCTACTCACATACCTACTTATACACACGTGCAGGTACTCAGACACCCACTCACACACAGATACACTCGGTCACACAGCCACTCACTTAATATATGTTAGAAATAGTATACTCATTAGTAGTACAGAAAGTATAATATTTTAAATTTTGTAGTACTTTATGATATCTGTTTAACACTCAAACTTTTAGAACACACTCACACTCACTGGATGATGTCATCATTGATGTCATTGACCATGTCATGAGGGGTGTAATATGTGGGGTGATAATCAGTGCATTGTGGGGTGTAAGTTATAGTTAGCTCAGGTAAACATAACTACTGCATTTTACTAGTTTTGTAGGAGTGAAATGTGAGGCTAAATATAATGGCCCAGTAACCTTTGTTTTTTTCACTGAATTTCTAGGTTTTTTTCATTCTAATTCCTAACTATACCATATAAAAAATATATATATATAATGGATTTGTATAGCTCGAACTGAAAAATCAAAAGCAGATATATAGACAATGAGTGATTGGAGAGAAAGATGTACTCTTGGAACAGAGGTTGACTTTTATGTTATACTGATGCAGTGTTCTTTAAAGAGGTGTGAACTAATTTATTTCCTAAATTGGGAAACGCTTTGGAGTATGTCTGATGCATTTGTTCCAGATTATGGGTTTATAGATGATAAAGGCTGCTTGCTGCCTTTTGTGCACTTGTTCAACACTCCTTTGAAGATGTCCTTCCTCGTTTTTTGTGTAGGTGAGGAAATATGTTGTCACTTGCCCTCGATGCTTTGTTGTAGTTGATGCTGTTAATTTGAAGATGATGATGGCCGAGAAGTGGAGCCAGTAGAGCTCCATCAAAATGAAGGTGAATGGTCAAAAATGTACAGGCCCGTGATGAGGTAATCACCATCCCCTACTTCTTACCAGAATGAAAAGGCGTGGATATCAGTTCATCTTGAGGTAGTGCCTAGACGCCTCTGGGCAATCACATGCTTATTGACTATAAATATCATTTAAATAATTCATTTCAGTTCTAGACTACATTTTTTTTTATAAATCAGGAGGCACCCTATTTAGGGTCACATGAATTCCGCCTGCAAATGAGATGGCTTTGGGAGCTTAATTGTCCATTCCATAGAGATGTTTATGGAGATTCCCTTCAAAGTGAATTAAATATTCATGTCTACTACCAAGTCCACTAGGCTGATGACCCTGTTGATGTTCTGTCTGTAGCATCTCTTAATATCTTTGACGTGTAATTTGAGATATGTTGTGCACCACAGAACCATCTTGAGCTGCTGTTTTAGGGTGATACAATTTGAATATGAATATTGGATAAATGCTTCGACATTGGTCACCTTTCCTGGCAGAGTGCTTTGATGAAGACTGTAGGTTTACCCCAAGAAGAGATGCCCTCGTGAATCACCATGACTCTAACAACAACCTACATGAAATGAACTGGAGAGTTTCGACAGAACCCAGGATACTGAGTTAGCAGGAGCGTAAGAGAAAAAACAACCTAGGGAGATGGGAGACAGGAGGAAAACACAACAAAGGGAAAACAAAATAAGAAACGTCCACAGAATAAGAAATACAAAACAATGTAATGTGATAGGCAATCTGGTCACACTGTAAGGCTACCACCCTGAACCAAAGAAACATTTCTAATAAGCTGAAGCCATATCGGGTATGCTGATTTTTTGGACTATACCAATGCATTCAGACCATCCGAAAACAACAGTACACTATTTACAAGGCTCTAGATTTCAAACTTGTGACATGGAGGACAATCACAAAAGGTAGAAGATTAGGCAAAAGGTTCAGGCTTCATGGATAGAGTCAGGCACCAAGTATCATAGTTCAAACAAATATCCGAGTAAAAGTACATACTAAATTCACTGGATAGGCCCCACTTGATCAGGAAGTCCTAATGCTGTGGAGAACTCCTAAAGGATTATCTTGTGGGGGTCATAGAGACTGCTGAGTTCCTTCTCTATCAACCTGGCTTCAGGGCATGATCTAGTGATGTTCGAGTTTCTGACCCGCCACGTGTAAGGCAACTGCAGCTGGATGGTGGGGGTTGCTGCCAGCTTTCTTTGGCACAGCCTCATTCCGCTCTAATGGTTTCAAATGCGGTCACATTTGCATCTGTTCTTATAGTGCACAGAGTGCCTTTGCTGGTGAGGGACGTTATATTATAGGCCACAAAAGAGGACGCCGAAAGGTGTGTGTGTTGACGGGGGGGGCAACAATTCACAATGTGCCATACTGCAATTAGAACCTCTGTTAAATATCATCCCAAAAAGCCTTCTGCTTTTACTTGTAAGTTCAAGTCTTGAGCATTAAGGCTTGTAATAGCTATTGTGTGCATTCTTGTTGGTTCTTGTTCCAATTTCGCAGACAAGGTGAACGTATGACACATCACAATTCTTGTGGTTTATTTTGTCAGTAAATCATGTGTTCTTTTCTAGAGTATTTTTGCCACTTTTATTAGTTTCCCTTTCTTCTTCCTTTATTGGAATGTGCAGTTAAATGCTATTGGATTTCCGCTATCCTGGCATCATTCTTCATGGAAGCGTGTCTATTGCCGGACTAATACGTTATTTTTCTCTTGCTGACACATATTTTAGGAGTTTGTGTTTATACAGCTCTCCTTTTTCTCCTTTTTCAGTGATTCTTTCTAGGAAACATTCAGCAGCTTTATGTTTTCTAATATCTAGCTCTACATGGCTACTCAAAGAGATCATGCTTATTTCCACTATATAAAAGAACCTGGGTAAAGCAATGACATTTACACCAAGGCATTGATAAATGCTTCTGCCTTGTGTGCAACACCAACGATCAGAGGACCTTCAAGGAGCATGTCTATGGTCACAGTACATGTGGCCACAAGTGGCCATGGGAGAAGTGGGATTGTCTGAATCTAGGTCTTTGTGACAGAACTGTTGGAAGACACAACACGGTCAGGTCACTGTGGAGTGGGCTGAAATCAAATACAATTACGTAGCTGTTGTGGTACCATGTCCTTGTTTCCTACTTTAATAATTGGTGCATCTACTGCTCATATCAATGCATCCTCAACTCGCCCTGTTGTCATCATTAGGGCTACAACCATGTGACAAGCAGGCGCTGGTAGATATGACCTCCTGCTAGCTTACAATTCTTGCATGATCTTTATGATTATGAACTTTGTATGAATATCTCTTCTCTCATAACATCTTAAATCTAGCAAAGAGTGATGCCCATCATGGGCGCGGTCTTGCTCTAACGTCCACAATTCTTTTTTGTAAAAGCCTCTCACCTGAGGACAGACATCAAGCTCGGGTCTATTTCTGCCTTCAGGAGCAACTGTCTTTTGACAGCATTCAGTATCTGTTGACCTTTTTGTCACTTACTGCTCCAGCTCTAGTAACTGTGAACAGGATAAGTGCGATTAATGTATAAGCTGGAAGCCAGACTTCTGAGTCACACACTTGCAATTACTTAAGGGTTTCTTCAAAACACCAAGACATTCAGCACAAGACTCGTAAAACAAAACATAACACGATTTGCATGTAAAGTAAAATCTTACCAAAAAATCCAAGGTCAAGATAAAATGCTAAACTGCACATGGTTTTGGATTTTCATCATCGCTCCTACAATGCTGACTTAACACAGGTTAGTGGTCTTGACACTCACTTTTAATCTTCAGAGCAGGGCAAAGTATTCGACTAGTGGATTATTATCTACTTCTTGCTCCCCCTTCAGGATACTAATTCACAAGTGTTGGCTACCATGGGCCAGATTAATGATCATGCAGGGCACTATATCTGGGTGAGATACTGGTCCCCCAGACCTTACATGTTCTGTTGTTCCTGGATGCCGGATTTACTAATGGGGAACACGAAGTCTGATTTTACTGGGTGGAAATGCTGGTTGGCAATCTCGAGTGTGAGCTGGCCATGAGCTACGTACCAAACCACATATTGGCCCCGCTCAAACACCTCCTATGCCAAGGGGGAACCCTGGAACACATTTCCCCTTCTTCCAATCAGCCTACCTTGCTCTCTTATGCCCTTGTGTTGCATTACCTGCACACCAACCTGTTCTTGTTCCACCGATACCAGGCTGTCTCTAGCACTTTTTCCTGCAAAATGGTCTATCCTGGGGTATAACTCATGGAATGTTTTGATATGCTCTTGACACATAATGTAGAGAGTTCCAACCTGTCAATTGTGGGGCAGTGAACACCACAACATCTAATCTCAAATTAACTCCCAGTGCACACAACATGAGGGCCCTATTTACTGTATGCTTGTGACTTAAGTGCAGATCACTCATGCCAGTGCTGCGTCCCTAGGCGACGGAATATTTCGACATTTAATACCAGGACTGTAACGTTTCTTTCCCATATTACCACTGCTCATTTTCATTGTGGTCCACCACTGTTCACCGTGTCACCTCCGCCAGGGATTGGGCTGCACCAATAAAGGGCTTAGGGACTCTAAGGACTCTGTCTGAAACTCTCACCATTAACAATGTTTTTGAGGGGCAACCCAGACATCATGCCACCTACCATCACAGTGCTCAGGCTTAGTATTGCCCCAGAGCATGCAGTCTCTGAAACAGTGCATGCTTCCTTGTGGGCTCCACAGTTGTCAGATCTTCAAAGGATGTTGGTACAAAACTTTAGGCCCAGATTTATACTTTTTCACGCAAAACTGCATTAGCGCAGTTTTGCATGAAAAACTATAGTGCCGGCTAGCGCCATTTCAACATGCGGGGTGGGCACCATATTTAAGGAATGGCGGTTGCCAACACTAAGGCCCGGTTAGTGTCAAAGTACATGACACTAACTGGGTAGGGGCGGCGTAGGGAAAACTGGAGGTTCTGCGTGAAAGAATGGCGCTAGTCAGGTTAGAGTAAAAAAAATGACTCTAACCTGACTAGCGTCATTGTTTTGACGCACAACCCCCATTGCCATGACTCCTGTCTTAGTGAAGACATGAGTCATGCCCTCCAGCCAAATGGCCATGCCCAGGGGACTTACGTCTCCTGGGCATGGCCATTGGCCACAGTGCCATGTAGGGGGGCCCAAGTTAACCACCCCAGGGCACTTAAAAAAAAATTTAGAAATACCTACCTGGACTTACTTGGGATTGATCCCCCCATCCTTAGGTGTCCTCCAGGTGTGGGTGTTGGTGGGTGGGGGTGTCCCTGGGGGTAGGGAAGGGCACCTGTGGGATGTTTTCATGGTCTCTGACCATGGAAAAAGGCCCACAGGTCCCCTAATGCCTGCTCATACCCAGGCGTTCAATAATGGCGCTAAGCATGCTTAGCGCCATTATTTAAGGCCCTCCTCCTCCAGTGCATGATTTTTGCATGGGAGGATAAATAAGTCGCTAGGGCCTTTGAGTCATTTTTTGCCCGGGCATCTCATTGACTCAAGGTAGTTTGCCGCAGACAAAAAATGACTTTAACTCAGATATTTTAGGGTTAGACATGTCTAGCGCCAAAATATAAATATGGAGTTAAGTTTGCGCCAGATTTGCATCAAAAACATGATGGAAACCCAGTGCAAACAGAGTATAAATATGGGCCTTAGTATGTTAAGTCTCTTTCCTATAGTTTTGTGCACTTCTGCCATGGCACTCAAGCCACTAGATTGCTGCCAGCTCAGCATCATCATGGGGAGGCTAGAAGGTGCAGTCAGACATGAAGTCAGAAGGTTAGACACCTTGGCACTCCAAATGATTTGGGGCCAGATGTATCAAACATTTTTGAGATTGCAAATGGCCCGTTGCATTTTGGTATGTAACAAGTCCAATTTGCGACTACATACTGATTCGGTATTAGGAAGGGGCTTGTCAAGGTCCTCCCTTCCTAATACCGAATCGCAGATGTATGTATGATTGTTTTGTGACCGTGAATGTGGTTGCAAAACAATCGCAGTTACCACCAATTTCAAATTGGTGGTAACCCATTTGCAAAGAGGAAGGGGTCCCGAGGGACCACTTCCCCCATGTGAATGCATACAAAAACATATTTTAAGAGCAGGCAGTGGTCCCACGGACCACTGCCTACTCTTAAAAAATGAAAAGAAAACTTTTCATTTTTCATTCTTAAATGCATAAAGGAAAACGGGCTGCATTTATTAAAAAAAAGATCGCTTTATTGAAAAGCAATCACAGACATGGTGGTCTGCTGAGCCCAGCAGGCCACCATCCCTGTGATTGTAGCCATTCACAATGGCTTGCAAATTGCGACCTACCTCATGAATATTAATGAGGTAGGTCCATTTGCAAGCCCTTGCCAATCACAGTATGAAGCTCCCGGAGTTTCATACATTCCAATAGTGATTACTTATTTGCGATTCGCTTGAAATCGCAATTAGGTAATCGCGATTGTGAAGAATGATACATCTGGCCCTTGGTGTAGACTCTCTCCATTCAGTCGCCATCAGCATTTCGAGGCCCAACGCAGGAATACAGACAGCCAGTTTAGACAGCTCTTCCAGATCTTTTATTGCGATATGAAATGTGTAAGCAAGCTGCACAACTCCTCACAGGAAACATGTATATTTCACACGTGTAGGCTGAATTAGATTTCGAAATGTTAAGAGTTTTAGATGTGAGTCTGTCTCCTCCAGTGAGAAAAACACAAGCAGGGCTATTAATCAGATAACACATTTTTCACACGAGTTCTGGTTCTATTTCCAATTCATACCTGGGAGCTCGAGGTCCTAGTGGTCCCGAGTACTGCTGGTTTCCCAGCAGACACGGTGACAGAGGCAGAGCTTAGTGAGAGAGTATCAGCATAAGTGGCTGTTGGCCGTGCCACTGGCCCATTCTGACATATATAAAAATCGTTTTTAGTGCCCTATTTGATCAACTTGAGTATTAAGGGGAAAGATAACATGTGCATTGGTTTTGCCTTAATCTATTTAGCTGATTACAAATTAATAGTTCTTTTTTTGGGGTACTCTGTGTGTGTGTGTGGGGGGGGGGGTCGGTGTGTTTGCGTGTGTGTTACACATGAGCTAGAAACTTTTAAATATAACAACTTGTATTTTTATACAACATTTTAAACCGTACTTACAGCATGCCTAAGTCTTATAAATGATGGTGTTTACTATTTTTCGATTTATTTGGTCCTTAGTTTAATGAATAACTAGCAAGAGAATGCTTTCGAGGGGTTTCAAGTCACTGAAATATTATGCAAGTAAGATGTCTGAATTTAAAAAGTATGGTTTCAGCATCTGATGCATATAAATGTGTTTGCACTGGTAGAACTATTGACACTTGTTCAAAAACGATCTTTATTGACTGAATGACTGACAAGTGGAGACATTATTCGTGTCCAGTACATCATGATATCATAAGACCTTAAATAGAGAATATTTATTTAGCTCAATCAAGATGTTTGGTTTGAGGTTTGCATACATTATTATAATCCATCCATTAATAGGTGCTCCAAATCCCCAAATATTCATGACCTACCACAAATAAACCAATTAAGCAATTCAAATATCTTCTCTGAATATATTTGACTAAGCAGAAATGAAGTTCAGAAACAGATATGTAAGGCAGTTTAAATGTCATGATTATATGAATATAGATTTCAGGACGATATACATCCTTCTCCATGTACGCATAAAAATATACATTTTTACCTCCTTACTTCCTTGACCAGAGCTTCAGTAATATACATTTAAGAATATTGTTTTAGCAAAGATTGGTCTGAATGTCACCGTGTCAGCATGATTTAACAGGCTTGCCTCCGAAATTCAAATTAATTTCTAAATGTAATCCACATTCTTACAGAGGTCTGTGACATGTTGCACAATACACAGTATGTGCACTTCGGTTACAGAAATGTTTCACCCACGTGTTGTTATCATAATATATACTCTTCGTAAAGAGCCGTGTTTGTACAGCGCTACCTTATTTCCTGTGTTACACCTTACCAGTGCCAGCTCATTGTGTTTATTTTTAATCAATTTGGTCTTTTTTGCTCAGCAAATGTACTTCAGTTCGATCCTTAACACTTTTTCCTAATTTAATATGCTCCGAAACTCATTTAGAGTTTGGTGGACGAGGCGTAACTAATATCCCACTGGCGGAGTTACAAATGCATTGTATCCTATGGCACTTCTTCAATGGTGGGAGGGATAACTTTCATGTTTGGACAAGTATTTCATCTGCAGCTCTCTAAATGAGTCCCCAGTTAATGAGAAATCTGAATACTTGACTATTGGTTCCATTGGCTCACTTTACTATTTCCTTCTTTTTCCTTGCAGGCTACTATATATCTGACCATTATGCATTTTTAAGATCTGAGCAAAGCTTTACTTTATTTAGGACTGAAAACTGGGTCATATTCACTACTATTTGACACAGTGCAACACAGCAAGACGACATCCTGAACTGCGTCAAATGGAGAAGGCAGAAATGCACCACATCTACTAGGAAATGGTTTATTCCTGCTCCCTCTCTGAGCTGGTGCTCTAGTGGCTGCCTATCACCAACGTAGGCACCCTTGCACCATAGTGCATTACAGGCAGGATTGTTGTTTGTGGAGGAAAGAACACTTGTATAACCAATCCTCTGAGGCTTTTTCCTCCTTAAATGTTTGCAGCAGAGTGCATATTTCTCCTTGTTACACCTCTCCTGGTAAGACATAGCATTTTGATGCATTCCCAGGTTTACTATTATTGGTAAATCTGAAAATGAGCCAAAGCCATGGGTGGATGTGTGGGAACATCCACCATGGAATACCTTCCCAGGGCAGAGTTATGCAAGGCAGCTACTCTTGATACCTTGCATTTTCCAGATATACTATGCCACACAACGCCACACAAGGTGGCTCTGTGTTGCATAGACAATCTCACTTAAGGGCTTGCACTGGCCTTGCATCACCCTGTCCTTAGTAAATCTGGGCATTGATTTCCACAGAATTAGAAATGAGATTCTATGTCATTGAGCATTAAACTAAATCTACTTCCTTTAGTACAATAAGACAAATCTCTTCTCATACCAATCCATAATTTACCTTTTTTTTATTAGTCCCATAATATTTTAACATTTTCTTTGAATGTTTTCTCAAGGGAAGACAGCAGGGTAGACTACCAAGTGCCACCTTCTCAAAGCCATATTCGTTAGAATGTACCTGCCAGGTGTCACGAAATGGTCGGCCCCCTACAGAGAACTTTTGAATCAATGCAAAACCCGCCCCTCAGGAATCAACTCTGATAACAAATACTCTGCTCCAACCTGGTTGCATTGAATCGTGCAGTAGAGAATCCATTTGGATTGACTGGCTGTGGATGACTTCCCCTCTGTTATGGGCTGTAAATAAGGTAGAGCTTGGCTCCAGCTCCAGAAAGATCAATACTGACTGGCCTACTCACTACTGGCGGAACCCCACTGTTGGCTTTCTGAATGTAGAGCTGAATGTTGTCCATTTGATCAATGATATTACAAAAATCAGTGTTGTGCTGAAGTTCTGCTGGCCTGTTTTACAGCTGTCCTGCTAGCATCAAAGTCTCTCGCCAGTCCAATGAGACTGGAGAACCAAGAAACACTCTACCACTCACCAAACACACAGGAGGTATTTGAATAAGACATAATTTACAAATGCATATTAGGAGAGAGATGACTCTGCCTTATACTTGTTTCTTCAGCCATGTATTTGCTCTTTTTTATCACCCCCCCACAACGTTACTTTCTCTGTACCCTTTTTCTCCACTCAGTGTGATGAGAACGCAAGCAAGACACCCCAATACAAGCCCTGGATTCCTGAATAAGTCCTCATAAATACTTATGGCACCCCCTTACCCTGCCTTACAATGCTGAGTTTTAGCACTATTCTTATTTGTGTGCTAGCCAGATACATTTACCGTGCACAGGGCCTGGTGGATCCTATTGTGATCCCTTAGACACACACAAATTGCTCATGTGTGTCAGATTGCCCTCTGCCATACAGCAGTAACTAGCATGTCTTCTCACTTTACTAACTCTGAATCCTATACATAAAGGCATTCGATTCTGTTTGAGGCAAGATTCTGTTTTTATACGCTACAACTTTCAGTAATGGTATCCTTTTGCAAGAATTCCAGTATCCATGATTGGTCATCCAGCTCAAACAGTGTTTAGGGAATAGTCATTATTTCTGCAGGAATACTGTGATCTAATGCGCTCCCCTTATTGATTAAAACAAGGCGTTTGTAACCAGTCAATGATCATGAACTTTACATGCTGTATAATTTGGGTGCCCAGTGTTCAACTATATTTCATTGTGTTATTGTGTTGCTTTGTTTGACTGGTGTGCTTTTGATTGCATGGTTACAATTGATTGCAATTGTTACTGTGCCTGAAAAGCCCATTTATCTGATTCGTGTAGGTAAGATTGCTTGATTTACAAGTGTTGTTGCATTCATATCTTAACATTTGGTGGTATTTTGAAAGTTGTGTTAATTTACATAAACACAACTTTGAATGGAAAGTCCCATTTTCTTTTTACCTGTGATATTTGTGGCATAATGTACCATGACCAAACCACCATAACACCTCCTTTGACAGTGACTATGAATACCATCTGAGGTTTTCTGAGAGTCAGCTAGAAGTGGGAAGTCAACATTCCCTCAGAGACAACGTACCCAGAGTAATGTCCGTAGGTAACAATTCCCATTCCACCTTTCATATTGTTAAGTTTTGCTGTTTGGGAAATAGCCCCGCAATTTTTACAAAACTTCTGGCTCTGTTCAAATGTTATGTGTTGCGCTTTGCATGCCTATTTGCCTATTCCTGTCGCACTCTAGGCTCTTAACCCCTTCCCCGCCACGGACGTAATGGTTACGTCCATGGCAGCGCCCGTGTGGCGCCATGGACGTAACCATTACGTCCTGGGACTGGCAGTCGGGGGAAGCGCTAGAGGGCCGCCCCCCAACACCCCCAGGCCAGGGCTGAAAGGGGAATCCCTTCCCCTTTCACGCCCCCCCCCTGCCCCCCATGACGTCAGCGCGCGATCGCGCACTGATTTCAGGGAAAGGGGGAAAGACGCGCTGGAAGCCATTTGCTTCCAGCGCGTCTAAGGGAGAAGGTGAGTTTTTCACCCTCGTGCGGGGTGGGGGTGCTCTCAGAGAGGCATCGAGGGAAAGGAGAGGGTTTTCCTTTCCCTCGATGTCTCTTTGAGCATTCCTGCTGCCGATCGCGATGCGATCGGGCAGCAGGAATGCCCACTAGACACCAGGGATTTCAGTATGTGTGTGTGTGTGTGTGTGCTTATTAGTGTAGGGGAGCGACCCCTTGGGCAAGGGTCGCTCCCCTTTGGGGGCACATGTATTTTACGTTGTTTCTGCCCCCCCTGGAGGCAGATTGGCCCTATTTTTAGGCCGATCTGCCCCCAAGGGGGGCAGAAAGCCACTAGACACCAGGGATTTTATTGTTGATTTGTATTTTTTGTGTTGGGGGGCGGCCCCTTGGGCAAGGGTCGCTCCCCTTTGGGGGCACATGTATTTTACGTCGTTTCTGCCCCCCCTGGAGGCAGATTGGCCCTATTTTTAGGCCGATCTGCCCCCAAGGGGGGCAGAAAGCCACTAGACACCAGGGATTTTATTGTTGATGTGTATTTTTTGTGTTGGGGGGCGGCCCCTTGGGCAAGGGTCGCCCCCAGGGGCCCTCATGTATTTTTGGGCAGTTCTGCCCCCCTTGGGGGCAGAGAGGCCTATTTTTTTTAGGCCTTTCTTCCCCCAAGGGGGGCAGAATCCCAATAGCGCCAGAAATAGTATGTATGTATGTGTGCTTTGTGTTGGGGGGTGGCCCCTTGGGCAAGGGTCGCTCCCCCCAGGGGCGCAATGTATTTATTGTCGTTTCTGCCCCCCTTGGGGGCAGATTGGCCCTATTTTTAGGCCGATCTGCCCCCAAGGGGGGCAGAAAGCCACTAGACACCAGGGATTTTATTGTTGATTTTTATTTTTTGTGTTGGGGGGTGGCCCCTTGGGCAAGGGTCGCCCCCATGGGCCCACATGTATTTTTGGGCAGTTCTGCCCCCCTTGGGGGCAGAGAGGCCTATTTTTTTTAGGCCTTTCTGCCCCCAAGGGGGGCAGAATCCCAATAGCGCCAGAAAGATATGTTTGTATGTGTGCTTTGTGTTGGGGGGTGGCCCCTTGGGCAAGGGTCGCTCCCCCCGGGGGCGCAATGTATTTATCATCGTTTCTGCCCCCCATGGGGGCAGATTGGCCCTATTTTTACGCCGATCTGCCCCCAAGGGGGGCAGAAAGCCACTAGACACCAGGGATTTTATTGTTGGTTTTTATTTTTTGTGTTGGGGGGCGGCCCCTTGGGCAAGGGTCGCCCCCAGGGGCCCACATGTATTTTTGGGCAGTTCTGCCCCCCTAGGGGGCAGATATGCCTATTTTTTAGGCCTTTCTGTCCCCAAGGGGGGCAGAATCCCATGGCGCCAGGGATACTATGTGTGTGTGTGTGCTTTGTGTGGGGGTGTGGCCCCTTGGGCAAGGGTGGCCCCCCCCAAAGGGTGCAATGTAATCTGGGCGATTTCTGCCCCCTCCCCTTGGGGGTAGATTGGCCTATTTTTTTTTAGGCCCATCTTCCCCCAAGCAGAGAAGACTAGACACAGGGGAAAATGAAAAAATGGTTAGTGGCGGAGTGTTTGTCAACTGGCGAAGTATTTGCTTTTATGACAATAACAGTTTTTCTCCTTTTTGTTTTAGTTCAAAGCTTTTGCTGACTTTGCTGTGGCTTGTTGCAGTTTTGGCAGTAGTTGTCCTGCGGTTTGCGTAGTTGCATGTTTTAGGTAAGTAAATAAATTTACTCCAAGTGAGTATTGTTGCAATGCATGAATGACATGTTTGTAGGTGGTGTACTGAATGCAGGATTGTGTGTGAAATTGTCCTTAGAGTTATGCACAATGATTATTGTGTTGTCTTATGTCTAATTTGCTTTTTTGTTTCTCTTTTTAGTGGGATATCGTTGGTGATTGCTGTGGCTGTGCAGAGTAGTTGCTGGTGAGTCAAGCTTTTTCAGGCAAGTGAGCAGTATAGTTTTTGAGTTTATAATTCTTAGTGATAAACCTATACTTTGTTACTTATCTTACACAGTGCTGGTTGTTGGTGGTGTATTTGTCCAGTTAATTTTAGTAGGAAGGATCATGGCCAGCCGTAGGATGACCGCTCAGCAGGTTGTTAGTGTGCTTTTTGAGTCATCTTCTGACCATGAATATGAGACTGACTCTGCATCTGAGGTAGAGGAGGAAGTGCAGGATTCTGGAAGTGAATTTTCTGTCAGAGATGAATCATCTGATGATGAAGCCACTCTCAGTGCTGATGAAGGGCCTGTTTTAGAGGAGGACAGTGATGTGCCAATGGTGCAGGAGCCAGCGGCTGAAAGGCTTCCCATTGGAAGACCTGACGCATGGGTTGCACCAAACATGGAGCAGCCACAGTTGCCTGCGTTTACTGGTTTTCCAGGGTGTCGAGTTAATACGGAAAACTTTTTGCCCGTCAACTTTTTTGAGTTGTTTATGGACGATATATTTTTGGAAGAGATTGTTGAGCAGACTAATTTGTATGCAGAGCAGTTTTTGAGGGACAACGCTGCCAGACTTAGGCCACACTCTAGAGCTAGCCGGTGGATTCCCACAAATCTGGAAGAGTTGAAAAAGTTCTTGGGTTTAACTTTTTTGCTGGGGCTGATAAGGAAGCCGTCGCTGTCTTCATATTGGTCTACTAGTCCCTTGATGGCAACTGCTATATTTCCTGCCATCATGAGTCGTAACCGGTATGAGCTTCTTCTTCGGATGTTGCATTTTGTAGATAATGCTTTAGCCTTGCCACGAGATCATCCTGATTCTGACCGTCTTTTTAAGATTAGACCTGTCCTTGATCATTTGGTAGATCGGTTTTCAGAGATCTATGTTCCAGGGAAAGAAATATCTGTAGATGAGTCTTTGGTCCTGTTCAAGGGTCGTTTGGTTTTTAGGCAGTACATTCCTAGCAAGAGGGCACGGTATGGAATTAAATTGTATATGCTGTCAGAAAGTAGTACAGGATATGTTTATAATTTCCGGGTCTACACTGGTAGGGATTCCAATATTGACCCCCCTGGTTGTCCTCCCACTTTTGGAGTTAGTGAGAAAATTGTGTGGGAACTTGGTAGACGACTGTTTAACAAAGGTCACCATTTATATGTAGATAACTTCTACACTGGAGTTCGGTTGTTCAAGGAGTTGTTCAGAGTGGACACTGTTGCTTGTGGCACAATCCGCTCTAATCGGAAAGGCTATCCAAAAGAGCTTGTCTGTAAAAAACTTGAGAAGGGACAGTGCAGTGCCTTGCGGAATGATGAGCTGCTAGCTCTGAAATTTGGAGACAAGAGGGATGTATACATGCTAAGCACCATCCATGATGAGAGTACTTCACCTGTGGCTGTTTGGGGTCAGGTTGCCGAAGTGCGCAAACCTGTGTGCATCTTAGACTATAATAAGCACATGGGTGGTGTTGATAGAGTAGATCAGAGGTTAGAACCTTACACTGCTGCTCGTAAGTCTTATGTGTGGTATAAGAAATTAGCGCTTCACTTGTTCCACTTGGCAACTTTTAATGCTTTTGTTGTGTTTAAGGATAGTTCTCCAGAGTCAAGGATGACATTTGTGAAATTTCAGGAGTCTATCATAGCTAGCCTTGTTGTGCTGGAACAGGCAAGAGTTCCTAGAGAAGCAGTGGTGGAGGATGTGGCTAGATTGAAATATCGTCACTTTGCTGAGCACATTCCTCCCACGGCCAAAAAAAACTTTCCTGCTAAGAGATGTAGAGTCTGTGCTCGAAGAGGTATCAGGAAGGAGACTAGGATGTACTGCCCTGATTGTCCTTCAAAGCCTGGGCTGTGTGTGGGTGGCTGTTTCAGGAGCTACCACACACAGAAGAATTATTGGGAAATTCCGTGAGCGTAAACTGGTGTTTTATATTTTTATATGTTCGGTTTCACGGTTGGCATTAGTCATGTATTCAGTTAGAGCTTTTGTGTTTGTAGTTTTGTACTAATTTATGATTAGTGGTTTCTTTGTTGTTTAAAAAAAAAAAAAAGGGGATGGCATGTGTAGAGTGGCGCTTGGCTGGCGGCGTGGGTGTGGTGGCGCTTGGCTGGCGGTGTGTGTGGGGTGGCGCTTGGCTGGCGGTGTGTGTGGGGTGGCGCTTGGCTGGCGGTGTGTGTGGGGTGGAACTTGGCTGGCGGTGTGTGTGGGGTGGCGCTGGGCTGGCGGTGTGTGTGGGGTGGCGCTTGGCTGGTGGTGTGGGTGGGGTGGCGCTTGGCTGGTGGTGTGGCGATTGGCTGGCTCACGAGCTGTGAGTCATTGGTTCAGTTTTTTGGCCTTTCAGTTATTACCAGTGCATTTCACTTTTGTGAAATCTCTTGTTAATAAAATTTGATCTACTGAACCATCACTCACCCTCGTGCCAAATCCAACCAGTATGTGTGGTACAAATGACAAAACCTGCTCCGCTGTAATCAGGCGTCGCAGCACACTTGAGACACGCTAGGTGCCTCAGGTGGGACCCCGATGATGAAGCATGCCACCAACTTGGTTGGTGGGTGAGGGGTCTTCTTCACATAACCTAAGTGTGTTTCTTTTCACAATTTTAGTGTTTGGCACATCACGGACGTATGTGCACACATCAAAGTGATATATTCCAAAAATACCTGTGTTTGGGGGGGAGGGCCCACCTATGTTTTTGGTCCGGGGTGCGGCCGTCATGTAGGGAAACCTACAAAATCCAGAAACTTTTTAAAACTAGGCACCCCAAGGAGTCTAGGGAGGTGTGGCTTGTGTGGCTCCCCCAACATTTTCTTACCCAGACTCCTCTGTAAACCTCACAATTTGCATAAAAAAGCATATTTTCCTGATTTTTCTTAGTAGGATCACCGCTCCAGCACAAAATTCCTACTCCCCAGTTTTCCCCTCAGTCTCCCAAGTAAAATGACACCTCACTTATGTGGGTCCCCAAAGCAGAGTCCGTCTAAAGATGTATAAAAGAATATGCCCTTATAAACTTGCTGTGCTATCCCTTCTATCCCTTCAGGTTTTGGGCCTTATTATGTTGCAGGCACCTGGGCCACCCACACAAGTGAGGTATCATTTTTATCGGGAGACTTGGGGGAACGCTGGGTGGAAGGAAATTTGTGGCTCCTATCAGATTCCAGAACTTTCTGCCACAGAAATATGAGGAACATGTGTTTTTTTAGCCAAATTTTGAGGTTTGCAAAGGATTCTGGGTCACAGAACCTGGTCCGAGCCCCGCAAGTCACCCCTCCTTGGATTCCCCTAGGTCTCTAGTTTTCAGAAATGCACAGGTTTGGTAGGTTTCCCTAGGCGCCGGGTGAGCTACAGGCCAAAATCCACAGGTAGGCACTGTTTTCTCCCCAAATTTTGGATGTGTCCACGTTGCGCTTTGGGGTGTTTCCTGTCGCCGGCGCTAGGCCTACCCATGCAAGTGAGGTATCATTTTTATCGGGAGACTTGGGGGAACGCTGGGTGGAAGGAAATTTGTAGCTCCTCTCAGATTCCAGAACTTTCTGCCACAGAAATGTGAGGAACATGTGTTTTTTTAGCCAAATTTTGAGGTTTGCAAAGGATTCTGGGTAACAGAACCTGGTCCGAGCCCCACAAGTCACCCCTCCTTGGATTCCCCTAGGTCTCTAGTTTTCAGAAATGCACAGGTTTGGTAGGTTTCCCTAGGTGGCGGCTGAGCTAGTGGCCAAAATCTACAGGTAGGCACTTCGCAAAAAACACCTCTGTTTTTTTCCAAAATTTAGGATGTGTCCACGTTGCGCTTTGGGGTATTTCCAGTCGCCGGCGCTAGGCCTACCCACGCAAGTGAGGTATCATTTTTATCGGGAGACTTGGGGGAACGCTGGGTGGAAGGAAATTTGTAGCTCCTCTCAGATTCCAGGACTTTCTGCCACAGAAATGTGAGGAACATGTTTTTTTTTAGCCAAATTTTGAGGTTTGCAAAGGATTCTGGGTAACAGAACCTGGTCCGAGCCCCGCAAGTCACCCCTCCTTGGATTCCCCTAGGTCTCTAGTTTTCAGAAATGCACAGGTTTGGTAGGTTTCCCTAGGTGGCGGCTGAGCTAGAGGCCAAAATCTACAGGTAGGCACTTCTCAAAAAACACCTCTGGTTTTTTCCAAAATTTAGGATGTGTCCACGTTGCGCTTTGGGGTGTTTCCTGTCGCCGGCGCTAGGCCTACCCACACAAGTGAGGTATCATTTTTATCGGGAGACTTGGGGGAACGCTGGGTGGAAGGAAATTTGTAGCTCTTCTCAGATTCCAGAACTTTCTGCCACAGAAATGTGAGGAACATGTGTTTTTTTAGCCAAATTTTGAGGTTTGCAAAGGATTCTGGGTAACAGAACCTGGTCCGAGCCCCGCAAGTCACCCCTCCTTGGATTCCCCTAGGTCTCTAGTTTTCAGAAATGCACAGGTTTGGTAGGTTTCCCTAGGTGGCGGCTGAACTAGAGGCCAAAATCTACAGGTAGGCACTTCGCAAAAAACACCTCTGTTTTTTTCCAAAATTTAGGATGTGTCCACGTTGCGCTTTGGGGTGTTTCCAGTCGCCGGCGCTAGGCCTACCCACGCAAGTGAGGTATCATTTTTATCGGGAGACTTGGGGGAATGCTGGGTGGAAGGAAATTTGTAGCTCCTCTCAGATTCCAGAACTTTCTGCCACAGAAATGTGAGGAACATGTGTTTTTTTAGCCAAATTTTGAGGTTTGCAAAGGATTCTGGGTAACAGAACCTGGTCCGAGCCCCGCAAGTCACCCCTCCTTGGATTCCCCTAGGTCTCTAGTTTTCAGAAATGCACAGGTTTGGTAGGTTTCCCTAGGTGGCGGCTGAGCTAGAGGCCAAAATCTACAGGTAGGCACTTCGCAAAAAACACCTATGTTTTTTTCCAAAATTTAGGATGTGTCCACGTTGCGCTTTGGGGTGTTTCCTGTCGCCGGCGCTAGGCCTACCCACGCAAGTGAGGTATCATTTTTATCGGGAGACTTGGGGGAACGCTGGGTGGAAGGAAATTTATAGCTCTTCTCAGATTCCAGAACTTTCTGCCACAGAAATGTGAGGAACATGTGTTTTTTTAGCCAAATTTTGAGGTTTGCAAAGGATTCTGGGTAACAGAACCTGGTCCGAGCCCCGCAAGTCACCCCTCCTTGGATTCCCCTAGGTCTCTAGTTTTCAGAAATGCACAGGTTTGGTAGGTTTCCCTAGGTGGCGGCTGAGCTAGAGGCCAAAATCTACAGGTAGGCAATTCGCAAAAAACACCTCTGTTTTTTTCCAAAATTTAGGATGTGTCCACGTTGCGCTTTGGGGTGTTTCCTGTCGCCGGCGCTAGGCCTACCCACGCAAGTGAGGTATCATTTGTATCGGGAGACTTGGTGGAACGCTGGGTGGAAAGAAATTTGTAGCTCCTCTCAGATTCCAGAACTTTCTGCCACAGAAATGTGAGGAACATGTGTTTTTTTAGCCAAATTTTGAGGTTTGCAAAGGATTCTGGGTAACAGAACCTGGTCCGAGCCCCGCAAATCACCCCTCCTTGGATTCCCCTAGGTCTCTAGTTTTCAGAAATGCACAGGTTTGGTAGGTTTCCCTAGGTGGCGGCTGAGCAAGAGGCCAAAATCTACAGGTAGGCACTTCGCAAAAAACACCTCTGTTTTTTTCCAAAATTTAGGATGTGTCCACGTTGCGCTTTGGGGTGTTTCCTGTCGCCGGCGCTAGGCCTACCCACGCAAGTGAGGTATCATTTTTATCGGGAGACTTGGGGGAACGCTGGGTGGAAGGAAATTTGTAGCTCCTCTCAGATTCCAGAACTTTCTGCCACAGAAATGTGAGGAACATGTGTTTTTAAGCCAAATTTTGAGGTTTGCAAAGGATTCTGGGTAACAGAACCTGGTCCGAGCCCCGCAAGTCACCCCTCCTTGGATTCCCCTAGGTCTCTAGTTTTCAGAAATGCACAGGTTTGGTAGGTTTCCCTAGGTGGCGGCTGAGCTAGAGGCCAAAATCTACAGGTAGGCACCTCTCAAAAAACACCTCTGTTTTTTTCCAAAATTTAGGATGTGTCCACGTTGCGCTTTGGGGTGTTTCCTGTCGCCGGCGCTAGGCCTACCCACGCAAGTGAGGTATCATTTTTATCGGGAGACTTGGGGGAACGCTGGGTGGAAGGAAATTTATAGCTCTTCTCAGATTCCAGAACTTTCTGCCACAGAAATGTGAGGAACATGTGTTTTTTTAGCCAAATTTTGAAGTTTGCAAAGGATTCTGGGTAACAGAACCTGGTCCGAGCCCCGCAAGTCACCCCTCCTTGGATTCCCCTAGGTCTCTAGTTTTCAGAAATGCACAGGTTTGGTAGGTTTCCCTAGGTGGCGGCTGAGCTAGAGGCCAAAATCTACAGGTAGGCAATTCGCAAAAAACACCTCTGTTTTTTTCCAAAATTTAGGATGTGTCCACGTTGCGCTTTGGGGTGTTTCCTGTCGCCGGCGCTAGGCCTACCCACGCAAGTGAGGTATCATTTGTATCGGGAGACTTGGTGGAACGCTGGGTGGAAAGAAATTTGTAGCTCCTCTCAGATTCCAGAACTTTCTGCCACAGAAATGTGAGGAACATGTGTTTTTTTAGCCAAATTTTGAGGTTTGCAAAGGATTCTGGGTAACAGAACCTGGTCCGAGCCCCGCAAATCACCCCTCCTTGGATTCCCCTAGGTCTCTAGTTTTCAGAAATGCACAGGTTTGGTAGGTTTCCCTAGGTGGCGGCTGAGCAAGAGGCCAAAATCTACAGGTAGGCACTTCGCAAAAAACACCTCTGTTTTTTTCCAAAATTTAGGATGTGTCCACGTTGCGCTTTGGGGTGTTTCCTGTCGCCGGCGCTAGGCCTACCCACGCAAGTGAGGTATCATTTTTATCGGGAGACTTGGGGGAACGCTGGGTGGAAGGAAATTTGTAGCTCCTCTCAGATTCCAGAACTTTCTGCCACAGAAATGTGAGGAACATGTGTTTTTAAGCCAAATTTTGAGGTTTGCAAAGGATTCTGGGTAACAGAACCTGGTCCGAGCCCCGCAAGTCACCCCTCCTTGGATTCCCCTAGGTCTCTAGTTTTCAGAAATGCACAGGTTTGGTAGGTTTCCCTAGGTGGCGGCTGAGCTAGAGGCCAAAATCTACAGGTAGGCACTTCTCAAAAAACACCTCTGTTTTTTTCCAAAATTTAGGATGTGTCCACGTTGCGCTTTGGGGTGTTTCCTGTCGCCGGCGCTAGGCCTACCCACGCAAGTGAGGTATCATTTTTATCGGGAGACTTGGGGGAACGCTGGGTGGAAGGAAATTTGTAGCTCCTCTCAGATTCCAGAACTTTCTGCCACAGAAATGTGAGGAACATGTGTTTTTTTAGCCAAATTTTGAGGTTTGCAAAGGATTCTGGGTAACAGAACCTGGTCCGAGCCCCGCAAGTCACCCCTCCTTGGATTCCCCTAGGTCTCTAGTTTTCAGAAATGCACAGGTTTGGTAGGTTTCCCTAGGTGCCGGCTGAGCTAGAGGCCAAAATCTACAGGTAGGCACTTCGCAAAAAACACCTCTGTTTTTTTCCAAAATTTAGGATGTGTCCACGTTGCGCTTTGGGGTGTTTCCAGTCGCCGGCGCTAGGCCTACCCACGCAAGTGAGGTATCATTTTTATCGGGAGACTTGGGGGAATGCTGGGTGGAAGGAAATTTGTAGCTCCTCTCAGATTCCAGAACTTTCTGCCACAGAAATGTGAGGAACATGTGTTTTTTTAGCCAAATTTTGAGGTTTGCAAAGGATTCTGGGTAACAGAACCTGGTCCGAGCCCCGCAAGTCACCCCTCCTTGGATTCCCCTAGGTCTCTAGTTTTCAGAAATGCACAGGTTTGGTAGGTTTCCCTAGGTGGCGGCTGAGCTAGAGGCCAAAATCTACAGGTAGGCACTTCGCAAAAAACACCTATGTTTTTTTCCAAAATTTAGGATGTGTCCACGTTGCGCTTTGGGGTGTTTCCTGTCGCCGGCGCTAGGCCTACCCACGCAAGTGAGGTATCATTTTTATCGGGAGACTTGGGGGAACGCTGGGTGGAAGGAAATTTATAGCTCTTCTCAGATTCCAGAACTTTCTGCCACAGAAATGTGAGGAACATGTGTTTTTTTAGCCAAATTTTGAGGTTTGCAAAGGATTCTGGGTAACAGAACCTGGTCCGAGCCCCGCAAGTCACCCCTCCTTGGATTCCCCTAGGTCTCTAGTTTTCAGAAATGCACAGGTTTGGTAGGTTTCCCTAGGTGGCGGCTGAGCTAGAGGCCAAAATCTACAGGTAGGCAATTCGCAAAAAACACCTCTGTTTTTTTCCAAAATTTAGGATGTGTCCACGTTGCGCTTTGGGGTGTTTCCTGTCGCCGGCGCTAGGCCTACCCACGCAAGTGAGGTATCATTTGTATCGGGAGACTTGGTGGAACGCTGGGTGGAAGGAAATTTGTAGCTCCTCTCAGATTCCAGAACTTTCTGCCACAGAAATGTGAGGAACATGTGTTTTTTTAGCCAAATTTTGAGGTTTGCAAAGGATTCTGGGTAACAGAACCTGGTCCGAGCCCCGCAAATCACCCCTCCTTGGATTCCCCTAGGTCTCTAGTTTTCAGAAATGCACAGGTTTGGTAGGTTTCCCTAGGTGGCGGCTGAGCTAGAGGCCAAAATCTACAGGTAGGCACTTCGCAAAAAACACCTCTGTTTTTTTCCAAAATTTAGGATGTGTCCACGTTGCGCTTTGGGGTGTTTCCTGTCGCCGGCGCTAGGCCTACCCACGCAAGTGAGGTATCATTTTTATCGGGAGACTTGGGGGAACGCTGGGTGGAAGGAAATTTGTAGCTCCTCTCAGATTCCAGAACTTTCTGCCACAGAAATGTGAGGAACATGTGTTTTTTAGCCAAATTTTGAGGTTTGCAAAGGATTCTGGGTAACAGAACCTGGTCCGAGCCCCGCAAGTCACCCCTCCTTGGATTCCCCTAGGTCTCTAGTTTTCAGAAATGCACAGGTTTGGTAGGTTTCCCTAGGTGGCGGCTGAGCTAGAGGCCAAAATCTACAGGTAGGCACTTCTCAAAAAACACCTCTGTTTTTTTCCAAAATTTAGGATGTGTCCACGTTGCGCTTTGGGGTGTTTCCTGTCGCCGGCGCTAGGCCTACCCACGCAAGTGAGGTATCATTTTTATCGGGAGACTTGGGGGAACGCTGGGTGGAAGGAAATTTGTAGCTCCTCTCAGATTCCAGAACTTTCTGCCACAGAAATGTGAGGAACGTGTGTTTTTTTAGCCAAATTTTGAGGTTTGCAAAGGATTCTGGGTAACAGAACCTGGTCCGAGCCCCGCAAGTCACCCCTCCTTGGATTCCCCTAGGTCTCTAGTTTTCAGAAATGCACAGGTTTGGTAGGTTTCCCTAGGTGCCGGCTGAGCTAGAGGCCAAAATCTACAGGTAGGCACTTCGCAAAAAACACCTCTGTTTTTTTCCAAAATTTAGGATGTGTCCACGTTGCGCTTTGGGGTGTTTCCTGTCGCCGGCGCTAGGCCTACCCACGCAAGTGAGGTATCATTTTTATCGGGAGACTTGGGGGAACGCTGGGTGGAAGGAAATTTGTAGCTCCTCTCAGATTCCAGAACTTTCTGCCACAGAAATGTGAGGGACATGTGTTTTTTTAGCCAAATTTTGAGGTTTGCAAAGGATTCTGGGTAACAGAACCTGGTCCGAGCCCCGCAAGTCACCCCTCCTTGGATTCCCCTAGGTCTCTAGTTTTCAGAAATGCACAGGTTTGGTAGGTTTCCCTAGGTGGCGGCTGAGCTAGAGGCCAAAATCTACAGGTAGTCACTTTGCTAAAAACAGCTCTGTTTTCTGTGATATGTCCACGTTGTGTTTTGGGGCATATCCTGTCGCGGGCGCTAGGCCTACCCACACAAGTGAGGTATCATTTTTATCGGGAGACGTGGGGGAACGCTGGGTGGAAGGAAATTTGTGGCTTCTCTCAGATTACAGAACTTTCGGCCACAGAAATGTGAGGAACATGTGTTTTTTTAGCCAAATTTTGAGGTTTGCAAAGGATTCTGGTTAACAGAACCTGGTCCGAGCCACACAAGTCACCCCTCCTTGGATTCCCCTAGGTCTCTAGTTTTCAGAAATGCATAGGTTTGGTAGGTTTCCCTAGGTGGCGGCTGAGCTAGAGGCCAAAATCTACAGGTAGTCACTTTGCTAAAAACAGCTCTGTTTTCTTTGATATGTCCACGTTGTGTTTTGGGGCATATCCTGTCGTGGGCGCTAGGCCTACCCACACAAGTGAGGTATCATTTTTATCGGGAGACGTGGGGGAACGCTGGGTGGAAGGAAATTTGTGGCTCCTCTCAGATTCTAGAACTTTCTGCCACAGAAATGTGAGGAACATGTGTTTTTTTAGCCAAATTTTGAGGTTTGCAAAGGATTCTGGGTAACAGAACCTGGTCGAGCCCCGCAAGTCACCCCTCCTTGGATCCCCCTAGGTCTCTAGTTTTCAGAAATGCACAGGTTTGGTAGGTTTCCCTATGTGGCGGCTGAGCTAGAGGCCAAAATCTACAGGTAGTCACTTTGCTAAAAACAGCTCTGTTTTCTGTGATATGTCCACGTTGTGTTTTGGGGCATATCCTGTCGCGGGCGCTAGGCCTACCCACACAAGTGAGGTATCATTTTTATCGGGAGACGTGGGGGAACGCTAGGTGGAAGGAAATTTGTGGCTCCTCTCAGATTCCAGAACTTTCTGCCACAGAAATGTGAGGAACATGTGTTTTTTTAGCCACATTTTGAGGTTTGCAAAGGATTCTGGGTAACAGAACCTGGTCCGAGCCACACAAGTCACCCCTCCTTGGATTCCCCTAGGTCTCTAGTTTTCAGAAATGCACAGGTTTGGTAGGTTTCCCTAGGTGGCGGCTGAGCTAGAGGCCAAAATCTACAGGTAGTCACTTTGCTAAAAACAGCTCTGTTTTCTGTGATGTGTCCACGTTGTGTTTTGGGGCATATCCTGTCGCGGGCGCTAGGCCTACCCAAACAAGTGAGGTATCATTTTTATCGGGAGACTTGGGGGAACATAGAATAGCAAAACAAGTGTTATTGCCCCTTGTCTTTCTCTACATTTATTCCTTCCAAATATAGGGGTGTGTGTAAAAAAGACATCTATTTGAGAAATTCCATGTAATTCACATGCTACTATGGTCACCCCGGAATTCAGAGATGTGCAAATAACCACTGCTCCTCAACACCTTATCTTGTGCCCTTTTTGGAAATGCAAAGGTTTTCTTGATAGCTATTTTTTACTCCTTATATTTCAGCAAATGAATTACTGTATACCCGGTATAGAATGAAAACGCACTGCAGGGTGCAGCTCATTTATTGGCTCTGGGTTCCTCGGGTTCTTGATGAACCTACAAACCCTATATATCCCCGCATCCAGAGGAGTCCAGCAGACGTAACGGTATATTGCTTTCGATAATCTGACATTGCAGGGAAAAGTTACAGAGTAAAAAGTAGAGAAAAATTGATGTTTTTTTCACCTCAATTTCAATATTTTTCTTTTTCAGCTGTTATTTTCTGTAGGAAACCCTTGTAGGATCTACACAAATGACCCCTTGCTGAATTCAGAATTTCGTCTACTTTTCAGAAATGTTTAGGTTTCTGGGATCCAGCATTGGTTTCATGACCATTCCGGTCACTGACTGGAAGGAGGCTGAAAGCACAAAAAATTGCACAAATGCCCCAGTAAAATGCCAAAATTGTGTTGAAAAATTGGGTTTTCGGATTCAAGTCTGCCTGTTCCTGAAAGCTGGGAAGCTGCTGAGTTTAGCACCGCAAACCCTTTGTTGATGCCATTTTCAGGGGAAAAACCACAAGCCTTCTTCTGCAGCCCCTTTTTCCAATTTTTTTGAAAAAAACGAAATTTTCACTGTATTTTGGCCAATTTCTTGGCCTCCTTCAGGGGAACCCACAAAGTCTG